>NC_083407.1:53984938-54584938 GCF_020745735.1 Hemiscyllium ocellatum | reverse complement strand
AGGATCCTCCTTTCACTCTGAGGTGGGGCCAATGCCCCCAGGACCTAGTATCCTACTAGTTGAAGCATCTTCTCCACACCCTCCACTTTATCCACCTCTCAGTATTCTCTTGGTTTCAATGAGATCTCCCTTCATTCTTCTAAATTCCATCAAGTACAGACCCAGAGTCTGTAACGACTGTTCATGTGACAAACCCTTCATCCTCAGGATCATTCTTGTAAAACACCTCTGGAACCCCCTCCCCACGAACTCAGACTCCAGTGCTTCAGATTTCCAAAGCCTTTCACTGTCAAGAAAATAGTCTGTACCTCTATTCTTCCAACCAGGATGTATAACCTCACACGTTCCCACATTGAATTCCATCTGCTATTTCTTTGGCCACTCGCCAAGCATGCCCAAATCCTTTTGCAGTTTCTGCATTTTCTTTTTTTTCATTCATTGGAACAAAGGTGATCAATATTTGTTGACCATCCCCAATTACTTTGGAGAAGGTCGTCATAAGTTACCTTTTTAATTAGCAGCAGTCCTTCAAGTATAGGGGGATCCACAGTGCTGTTAGGGGAGGTGGTTCCAGGATTTTAACTCCGTGACAATAAAGGAACAGTAATACAGTGCCAAGTCAGGATGGTGTGTGACTTAAGACCACAAGACATAGAAGCAGAAGTAGACCACTCAGCCCATCAAGTCTGCTCCACAATTCGAGGTGGTCATGGCTGACCTGATAATCTACTTTTCTGCCATACCCTCATAAGTTTTGATCTCCTTACTGATTAAAAATCTGTCTAGTTTAGTCTTGAACGCATTTAGCAATCCAACCTTGAATGTGTTCTGTAGTAAAGAATATGACAGACTCATACTCGATAAAATAAGTAATCCCTCATCTCTTTCACAAATGGGCAACCTCTAACTCTGAGATCTTGCCCTTTTATCCAAGACACTCTACTAGAAGGGGAAACAACCTCTCTGCATCTTCCCTGTTAAGCTTCTTAAGAATCTTACACGCTTCAATAAGGTTACCTCTCCACCTTCCAACCTCAAATGAGTACAGAACAATCTGCTCAACATCTCTTCAGAAGAGAATCCCTCCCTACTCAGAATCAACCTATAGAACCTTCTCTGGACTGCCTCCAATGCCAGCACATTTTTCCATATATAAAAGGATAAAAGCTGTTTACAGTATTGCAAGTGTCATCTGACAAGTGCTTTGGAATAATTTCAGCAAGACCTCCCAATTATATAAAGCGTGTTCCTGGAAAAGCACAGCAAGTCGGGCAACATCTGAGGAGCAGGAAAATCGACATTTCAGCTGGAGCCCTTCATCAGCCCCTGTTCCTCGGATGCTGCCTGACCTGCTGTGCTTTTCCAGGAACACACTTTCAACTCTGATCTCTATCATCTGCAGACCTCACTGTATCCTCCCAATCTTATACTCCATTCCCCTTGAAATAAAGAGCCGCACCATCCATTTGCCTTCACAACTACTTGATAGTATTTTATGATTCATGCACCAGGACCCTAATTTCAATGTATCTCCTGCCCTTGACCTTTGAGTTGGTAGAGAATGCAGGTTCAGAAGTTACAGCTGAAGGAGCCTTGGTGAGTGACAGGAGTATGCCTTGCAAATGTCACACAAAGCTGTGACTGTGCATCAGTACTGAATGGGTTAAATGGGAGTGCCAATCCAGGCTGCTTTGTTCTGAACGATGTCAAGCTTGAGTGTTGGTAGAATTGCACTCTTCCAGACACAGAGTATTTCATCACATTCTTGACTTGATATGGTGGATAGGCATTAGTGAGACAGGCAATGAGTGATCACCACATAATTCCCAGTCTCTATCCTGCCCTTGTACCACAGCGTTTGGTAAATGATAATCCTCCAGGATACTGACCGAGATTGAGCAGACATCATGATATTGAATGTCATGGTCAATTGTTGAATTCTCTCTTGCTGGAGATGGTCATTGTTTGGCACTTGTGTGGTGTGAATATTACTTGCCATATACTAGCTCAAGTCCAGATGTTTTCTTGCTGCACATGGACAAGGAATGCGTCTGTATTTGAGGAGTTGTAAACAGTGCTGAACACTGTATATCATCAGTGAACATCCCCATTGCTGTCTTTGTGATGGAGGGAAGGTAGTCGTTGAAACAGCTGAAAATGCTGGGCCTAAGACTGCATCCCAAGGAGGTCCTGCAGTGATATAATGAGGCAAAGATGGCTGACCTCCAAAAAGCACAATTATCATCTCGCTTGTGCTGCATATGACTCCAACCAGTGGAGAGTTTCTCCTGATTCTCATTGGCTCCAGTTTTCTTGGGGCTCCTTAATGTCACAATTGGTCAAATGCTGCCCTGATGTCATGGTCAGTTACTCTCACCTCTGCTCTGGAATTCAGCTCTTCTGAACCAAGGTTGTAAATAGACTAGGCATTGAGTGGGCTTAGCAGAACCCTAAGCAGCAGTGGGCAGTTTATTCCTTTGCCAATGCTGCTTGATATTGCTGCCTCTTTGATGATCACCACTTTAACGGTTAAGAATAGTGATTGAATAGTAAGTGGTCAGGATGGACTTATCTAGCTTTTTGTGGACGGGATATACCCAGTTAATTTTCAACACTGTCAAGTAGATGCCAGTGCTGCAGCTATATTAAAACAGCTTAGTCAGCAGCACAGCTAGTTCTGAAGCACAAATCTTTAGTTCTATTGCTCAAATATTATCGGAGACCAAGTATTTTGTAATATCCAGTGCTTGAGTCATCTCTCTTGATATCAGATAGAGTGAAGGAAATTGGTTAAAGATAACATTTTATCCAAGTGAAATGTTAATTAGTTATCCTCTGGACCTATAACTAAATTCTAACTTGGAATTAAATTGACAGTTTGAAGTATAACCACTTACAATACCTGACATTCCTTATACCTCCCTGGGACTTGGAGGCCAACAGTTAATCCAATGCCAGTAGATTGCCAGCTCATATGTTTACATGTGAATATTTTGCATCCCCTTCCCAGTAAGATAACTGAAGTTACTCTTTAAAAGCTAAGCTACTAACACTTATTGCCGGAATAAACCAAGTCACACAACCCATTCATTCCTGCATTTTATCCTAAATAATGATAGTCCTAAAAGACTACAAACTTATTTTTTGCAAATTCAAGATTTATAAGTAGACAACACATGTTCCTCTGCCCACTAACGTAAAATGTGTCATCCTTGGCCACTTTGGAACACTGTATGCTGTTCTAGTCTCCCTGCTATAGGAAGGATGTTGTGAAACTTGAAAGGGTTTAGTAAAGAGTTACAAGGATGTTGCCAGGATTGGAGGGTTTGAGCTATAAGGAGAGGCTGAATAAACTGAGGCTATTTTTCCTGGAGCGTCAGAGGCTGAAGGGTGACCTTATACAGGTTTATAAAATGTGAGGGGCATGAATAGGATAACTACACAAATTCTCTTTCCTGGGGTGAAGGGACTCCAAAACTAGAGGGTATAGATTTAAGGTGAGAGGGGAAAGATTTAAAAGGAACCTAAGGGGCAACTTTTTCAGACAGAGGGTGGTGCATGTATGGAATGAGCTTCCAGAAGTAGAGGTAGAGGTCGGCACAATTATAAAATTTAAAAGGCATCTGGATGGGTATATGAATAGGAAGGGATAAGAGGAATATGGACTAAATACTGGAAAATGGGACTAGGTTAGATTAGGATATCTGGTCGGCACGGACGAGTTGGACCAAGGGGTCTGTTTCCACGCTGTGCATCTCCATGACTCTGCCATGTGGCAATAAAAGGTATGCTGCAACCAACTGGAATCAAGTTCAAATCCTTAGGAACTCTGATATGTTTACCTGATGCAATTATGCATTTTTTTAAAAATGTAATATTCAGTCATGGAAGTGGGTGTCACTGGGCCAGCATTGATTGCCCACCCCTAATTTCCACTTGAAGGCCAATGTTGAAAGAACCACTTTGCTGTGGATATAGATTCACATGTAGGTTTGACTACGTAAGAATGACAGGTTTCCTTCTCTAAAAGACAGTAGTAAACCAGTTAGGTTTTCACAACAATTGACATTCTAGATTTTCACCAATTTAAATTTCACTATTGACCGTGGTGGGATTTAAATCTATGTCACCAAAGTACTAACCTGTGTCTCTAGATTACTGTCACTAAACCATTGCCTCCCCACTGCACGTACGCTGCAATTCAATATTTGCAGGTTCAATTATATTAACATTCAGACAGTGTTTTATTATGGATTAGTTAACTTAAAAGATTTTAATTTCAAAATAAATTTGATGACCATAAATGTATAAATAAACTACACCTGAATATGTCGCATGGGAAAAAAAAGATAAAGTAATCAATTACGCAAAATGTGCACTTCGCTTCAGAGAAATAAATTTCAGCAGCAGAGCAAACTCTGTATTATTATTAACAAACATAAGAGTATTAAACTAACATTAACACTCAGCAAAAATAAAGGAACATGAGACACCATAGAAACATAGAACATTGCAGTGCAGTACAGGTCCTTTGGCCCTCTATGTTGCACTGACCTGTGAAACCAATCTAAAGCCCATCTAATCTACACTACTCCATGCTTATCTATATGCCTATCCAATGACCATTTAAAGGACCTTAAAGTTGGCAAGTCTACTATTGCTGCAGACAGGATGTTCCACGCCCCTAGCACTCTGAGTAAGAAACTACCTCTGACATCTGTCCTATATCTATCACCCCTCAATCTTAAGTTGTGTACCAACCATCGCCATTTTAGGAAAAATGCTCTCACTGTCCAATCCTATCTAACCCTCTGATTATCTTATATGTCTCAATTAATTCACCCCTCAACTTTCTTCTCTCTAATGAAAACAGCCTCACATCCCTCAGCCTCTCCTCGTTCCCTAAATATCAGGCAACATGCAAGTAAATCTCCTCTGAATTCTTTCCAAAGCTTCCACATCCTTTCTGTAATGCGGTGATCAGAAATGTATGCAATACTCCAAGGGTAGCCATACCAGAGTTTTGTACAGCTGCAGCGTGATCTCATGGTTCTGAAACTCAATCCCTCTACTAATAAAAGCTAACACAATAAAGCTTAACAATCCTATCAACCTGGGTGGCAACCTTCAAGAATCTACGTACATGGACAGAGATCTCTCTGCTCATCAACACTACCAAGAATCTTACCATTAGCCCCAGTACTCTGCATTCCTGATACTCTTCTGCATTAAACTCCATTTGCCACCTCTCAGCCCAGCTCTGCAGCTTATCTATGTCCCTCTGTAACTTACAACATCCTTCGTCACTCTCCACAATTCTACCGACCTTAGTGTCATCTGCAAATTTACTTACCCATCCTTCTATGCCCACATCCAGGTCACTTATAAAAATGATAAACAACAGTGAACCCAAACAAATCCTTGCAGTACATCACTAGTAACTGAACTCCAGGATGAATATTTCCCATCAACCACTACCCTCTGTCTTCTTTCAGCTAGCCAATTTCTGATCCAAACTGTGAAATCACCTTCAATTTCATGCCTCCGTATTTTGTGCAATAGCCTACCATGGGGAACGTTATCAAACGCCTTACTGAAATCCATATACACCACATCAACCGCTTTACCGTCATCCACCTGTTTGGTCACCTTTTCAAAGAACTCTAAGGTTTGTGAGGCATGACCCACCCTTCACAAAATCTTGTTGACTATCCCTAATCAACTTATTCCACTCCAGAGGAATATAAATCCTATCTCTTATAATCCTTTCTAACACTTTACCCACAACCGAAGTAAGGCTCACTGGTCTATAATTTCCAGGGTTGTCTTTTCTCCCCTTCTTAAACAGGGGACTATTTGCTATCGTCCAGTCTTCTGGCACTATTTCTGTAGACAATGACGACATAAAGAGCAAAGCCAAAGGCTCAGCAATCTCGGCTTCCCAGAGAATCTTAGGATAAATCCCATCCAGCCCAGGGGACTTACTTATTTTCACACTTTCCAGAATTGCTAACACCTCCTTATGAACCTCAATCCCATCTAGTCTACTAGCCTGTATTCGAGTATCCTCCTTGACCACATTATCTTTTTCTTGTGTGAATACTGTTGAAATGTATTCATTTAGCGCTTTCTGTATCTCCTCGCACAACTTCCCACTACTATCCTTGATTGGCCCTAATCTTACTCTACTCATTCTTTTATTCCTGATACACCTATAGAAAGCCTTAGGATTTTCCTTGATCCTATCCACCAACAACTTCTCATGTCCCCTCGTGACTCTTCTAAACTCTCTCTTTAGGTCTTTCCTCGCTAACTTCTAACTCTCAAGCATCTTATGAGCCATCACATCTCATCTGAACATAAGCCTTCTTCCTCTTGACCAGAGTTTCAACTTCCTTAGTAAACCATGGCTCCCGCACTCATCAACGTCATTCCTGCCTGACAGTAGTAGCTGGTCCTTGAATAAGCTCCACATGTCAATTGTGCCCATCCTCTGCAGTTTCCTTCCCCATCCTATGCATCCTAAATCTTGCCTAATCGCATCGTAATTGCCTTTTCCCCAGCTACAACTCTTGCCCTGCAATATATATCTATCCCTGCCCACTGCTATTGCAAACATAAACGAATTATGGTCACTATCTCCAAATTGCACACCTACTTCCAAATCTTACACCTGGCTGGGTTCATTACCCAGTACCAAATCTAATGTGACCTCGCCCCTTGTTGGCCTGTCTACATACTGTGTCAGGAAGTCACATTGAACAAAAACTGACCCAACTAAACCACTTGAACTATAGTATTCCCAGTCGATAGTTGGAAAGTTAAAGATGCCATAACAACCACCTTTTCACTATTAACTTATTGAGGATCACCTTTGCTATCCCATCCTCGACATCTCTGGAACTATTCGGAGGCCAATGGAAAACTCCAAATAGGGTGACCTCTCCTTTCCTGTTTCTAATCTCAGCCCATATTACTTCAGTAGACAAGTGCTCAAACGTCCTTTCTGCAACCATAATACTGTCCTTTACTAACAATGTCACACCACGCACTCTTTTACCATTTTCTCTGTTCTTACTCAAACATCTAAATCCCTGAACCTACAATAACCATTCCTGTCCCTGCTCTACCCATGTCTCTGAAATGACCACTGTTGACATAAAGCACTCATAGGTCAGGCTAAGCATGGGTTAGATACAGCCATGATTAAAAAAAACACTATTTCTACTATCATATTCCCAACGCAAAAAAGAAAAACTTTTTCCACTTTGCATTGACGTGAACTTTGCATTTCCAATGTTCAACATTCTTATGGAGCAGCACGTTGGCATAGTGGTTAGCACTGCTGTCTCACAGTACGAGGACTGACGTTTAATTCCACTTTTGGGCAACTGTCTGAATGGGTTTCCTCGAGGCGCTCCAGTTTCCTCCCACAGTCCAAAGATGTGCAGGTTAGGTGGATTAGCCATAGGAAATGCAAGGTTTCAGAGATAGGAGAGCGGGGTGGGTCGCTCTTCGGGGAGTCGGTGTGGACTGAATGACCTGCTTCCACATTGTAGGGATTCTATGTTTCTATGACTCCCAAGTACACTGCCAATGAGTCATAAGCTATGGGCAGATTAATGCCATGGATTTGCAATGATTGCATTTGAAAGTCAGTTGAAATTGGCCAGACTTACTTCCTTTGGGAATTTCTTAAATGAATAGAGAAGTCATCAGCACATACAACAGTTAAACCAAGTCAATCAGTTGAAAATGCTTTATGTTTAACCTAATTCTCCACAAACTGTTTTTTTAAACAGTTACCAGACTTCTGAGGATATTGTTTGATCACAATATGTAATTTTGTGATGATATGAAGTACGTAATATCCCAAAATCATGGTGCTCAAGTCGTTACCAAGCCAGACCATGACAAATTTCCAGCACAAGAAATACCCTAGACAAGCTAACAGAATTTTCTTCTTTACATTGTTGCTTTTTAAGGTCCACCTCTAGAAGACAGTAAGACTATAAGAGTAGAAATTACACCATTTGATCATGGCTGATAGGTTTTTCAACCTCATTTCCCTGCTTTCTCCTTGTAACCTTTGATTCCCTTCGCAATCAAGAACTTATCTGTCTCTGTCTTAAATATATCAACAACCTGGCCGTCACAGCCCTCTGTGGCAATGAATTTCACGGATTCACCACGCTCTGGGTAAAGAAGTTCCTCTTTATCTCTGTTCTAAAAGGTCTTTCCTTTACACTAAGGATGTGCACTCAGGTGCTCGTCTCTTCTGCCGATGGATACATCTTCCCAACATCCAGTGTCCAGGTCATTCAGTATTCTCTAAGTTTCAATCAGATCCCCTGCTCATCCTTCTAAACTCCGTCAAGTATAGTCCCAGAGTCCTTAAGCATTCTTATGTTAAGCCTTTCATTCCAGGGATCATTCTCATGAACCTCCTCTGAACCTGTTCAGCTAATATTTGACATACAAAGTCAGAAGTCACACAACACCAGGTGCCCTTGCAACTGATCTTCAGCTTTCTGACCCACAGACTGCAATCAGGGAAGACAGACAACTGCATCTCTTCCACAATAACACTCAACACTGAACGCCCCCAACCCCAGGATGCATCCTCAGCCTCAAACTGTACTACCCAAAAATGTGTTGCCAAGTTCCGAATGAATGTCATCTACAAGTCTGCTGATGACACCACTGTGCTGGTACAAATGTCTAACAATGACGAGTCAGAATGCAGGAAGGAGAGAGGGCTTGGTGACGTGGTGCAATGAGAACAACCTCCTGCTTAATGCCAGCAAAACTAAAGAATTGATCATTGACTTCAGAAACAAAGGAGAACACACCCCCACTTGCATCAACAGAACTGTGGTTGAGAGGGTGGACGATATCAAGTTCCTTGGAGCAACGATAACCAACAACCTGCCTTGGACTTTCCAGATAGATGTGACGGTTAAGAAGGCATAACACCACCTCTTCTTCCTCAGGTTGCTCAGGAAATTTGGCATGTCCATAAAGACCATCACCGACTTTTACAGAAGCACCACTGAAAGCATACTATCTGGACTCCGAACGCCTGGCCTAACAACTGCTCTGCCCAGGGCCGTAAGAAACTACAGAAGGTTGTAAGCACAGGTCAGGCCATCATGGAAGCTAATCTTCCACTGATGGACTCCATTTACATGGCTCACTGCCACAGAAAGGTTGCCAATATCAAAGACCCATCACACCCAGTAATGACCTCCAACAACCTCTTCTGTCAGACTAAAGATACAGAGGTCTGACCACACCAGCAGGTTCGGGAACAGAGTCTTCCTGGCCATTATTAGACTTATGATTGGATTCCCTAACTTCAAACAGTGCTGATTCTTGCTCATGTTAATTTTGCCTAGCGCACGCCTTGTTTGACTTCACCTGACGAAGGAGCCGCATTCCAAAAGCTTGTGATTTCAAATAAATCTGTTGAACTATAACCTGGTGTTTCGTGACTTCTGACTTTGTCCACCCCAGTCCAACACCAGGACCTCCACATCATTTTGACATAAAGGTAATGGGTGATCCAATTTTTAAACTCTTCGGTAAATACAAAATCCGTCATCCTGTTTCACTCGACAAAGGACATTTCCATAATCCCAAATGTACATGAACCTTCAGGCTTAGCAATCATTTCAGTTATCCATATATATTTCATAACTTTTGAATTCATTTCTTAACCAGAAATAAATCCAGGTCTTTTTCAAAGCAGTTTGCTTCTAACCTAGTTGTTGACCTCGTGGTCAACCCACAATGGGACCACCCCATTATCCAATGCATTTATCTTCATTCTCTTCAAACAGCACCAAACTAAATTCACACTTGCCAACAGAATCAGTTGCCACGAAGTATTCAGTTGCCAGCTCAGAGTGCTCATATACTAACCAGTGATGTAGTGTGCTGTCAATTACTGTCAGTATCAGGACCCCTGCACAAAAGTAACAGCCTGACACACACTGCTTTCCTGTTGTCTCAAAAAACTCTTGGATAGGAACAGTATAATTGATTGCATCATATTGGTTTAAAACAAAAGCTACCCATGTTGCAACATGAAAGGTTCTAAGTGCAAAGACATTTGCTAAGTTTGATTTGAAATTTCTGTATATATCCATTTCACTGTAGAGCTCTTCAAATTCTTCAATTTTTCAAGCTTATTCAATACTTTGCAATTCTCATTAAATTTTTGCATCATTTCAGAATAGTGTACAGCAGTAGGGAGGTTATGTGGAACTTATACAGGACACTGGTTGAGCCTCAGCTTTAGTATCATGTATAGTTTTGAGCACCAAATTTTAGAAAGAATGCAAATTGGAGTAAGTGTGGAACTGGTTTACAAGAATGCAGAAACTTCAATTCTAAAGGTACATTGGAGAATTTGGTACTATTATTCTTGGGCAGCAAAAGACCAAGGGGAGATTTTATACAAGTTTTAAAAATCATGATGGATTTAGACAGACTACATAAGCAGAAACTGTTCCCACTCATAAAGGGTTGAGAACCAGAGGACATAGTTTTAAAGTATTTTGCAAAAGAAGAAAATGTCAGGGGGAAAAGGTTTTTTCACAAAAGTGGTTCAGGTTTGAAATGCACTAGCTGAAAGTGTGATGGGGACAGGTTTAAGTCAGGAATTAAAGAAGACATTACATGATTGTCTTTCATCAATCAACCTGCAGAGACATGAGGGAAAGGCAGGAGTTTGGCACTCAGTCAAAATGCTTTGGGAGATTGGGTGCAGACATGATCGGCAAATAATCTTCTTTTACACTGCATTGCCCCTGACATTTAACAGCGTTACCACCACTGAATCCCCACCACCAACATCCTGGGGGTTTCAACTGACCAGAAACTGAAATGGACAGCTGTATAAATAATGCAGCTAAAACCTGCAGTGAGTAACTCAACTCTTGACTCCTCAAAGCCTATCCACCATTTACAAGGCACAATGCAGGTGTGTGACAGAATATTCCCCAATAGTCTGAATGAATGCAGTTCCACCAATGCACAAGACACTTGATACTTGCCAGGAGAAAACAGCCTGCGAGATTGATACCACACCCATAGCCTCTACCACTGACACTCAGTTGTAGCAGCAGCAGCATATCCCACCTACAAGATATACTGTCTAAACTCAACAAGGCTCCTTAGATAGCACCTTCCAAACCATTGGCACTACTAGCTAGAAAAACAAGAACAGTAAACACATGGGAACATCATTACCACCACCACCTGCAGGTTCCCCTCCAAGCCATTCATCACCCTGACTTGGAAATATATTGCTGTTCATTGAGTGATGCTGGGTCAGAAGCCTGCAAGTCCCACCCTAATGGTATTGGGGCACACCTACAGCAAATACTTTGCAATGATGGAGGGTGAGGTTTATTAATTCAGACTGAATTTTACAAGAAAAGTGATTCTGTGATGTAAGGAACTGTGAGGTTCCTTGAAAGTTTTCATAAAAAAGTTTAATTTGGTCAGGTTGTTGAAGGTTGCTCACAACATTTTAAACGTTGCATGATATTTCACTTATACTCATTCAAATAACATGGTCTGGTCATGCAAATCAGATGCTTCCAAGACAAATTGTTGAATTCTTATCCAATAAATAGAATATTAAAAATGTAACATTAACACATCTAAAGTTAGCTATGATTTCTGGCACCAGTACAATAGCAATATTTCACCAAAAACAGATGGAGTAAAAAAACGATAGAAGTCCCATAAAAACAAATCAATACTTAAATGTGTGCATAAGCAGTTTAATTTTACTGCAGATAATTCAAAATA
Source organism: Hemiscyllium ocellatum (assembly GCF_020745735.1). Classification (NCBI taxonomy): domain Eukaryota; kingdom Metazoa; phylum Chordata; class Chondrichthyes; order Orectolobiformes; family Hemiscylliidae; genus Hemiscyllium; species Hemiscyllium ocellatum. Next base: position 54,573,115 of record NC_083407.1, on the reverse strand, counting down.
ACTACATGACTAAAAATGGCTACAGGTGGGATGGGGGAATTCAGGACGGCGGCAATCTAACTGGTCTGCTTTGCTGGAGTCCGTACCATCATCCAAGCAAAGTGGTGCTTTCACCCTCCCGTTAGGAGCCATTTTTGAAAAAGATCAGTAATGTAGAGTTCCCAGAATCTCTAAACATTAATTTTAACACTCAGGGAAGATGATGATGATAACAGCTGGAAAGAGATCGTGTAGATGGCAACACGCAGGGAACTTCCCTGCAGCGCCCGTGGCTGCAGTGCCGACTCCCATGGAAGGGTCTTTGAAGTTACCGGAGTAGCTGAACTTGGTCTCAGAGTTTGTCAAACTTCAAAAAAAGTTCGGGTCGGCGCTAGAAGAGTCTCACACTGGACTAGAACTGATCCCTGCCATGCTACAAAAGCACGAGCAGGAGATCCGACATCTAAATCAGTGCGTGGAGTAGGTTAAACAGCATACTGAGGTGTCGGAGACCTTGGTGGGGCGGATCCAGGCCCTGGAAAATCAGGTCCAGGCCTTAATTGATCAGGTCAACAACCTCGAGAATCAAGGTCAAAGATAGAACATTTGCAAAATTGGGCTGCCACAACAAGAGGAAGGTGAGCAACTGGTCAGCTTCCTGGAGCAATGACTCCTGCAGTTCCTGGGACTGGGAGTCAAGTCAGGCCAAGTGCGAGTGGAGCAGGCTTACCGGGTCGCGATGCGCAGGCTCGGGTCGGATCAGCACCCCACCCAGTCCTAGCGCAATTCCAGTGCTACGAAGAGAAACAAATGGTCATAGAAGCCTCCAGAACGCTGGGGAAATACCTACAGGCCCTAATGTATAAGGAGTCGAAAATCATGTTTGTTCAAGACTTTTCTGGGGCTGTGATCAGAAAGAGGAAATCTTATGAAGAAGTAAGGAAGTCATTGAGAGACTTGAACATTCAATATTCTGTCAAGCACCCGATAGCGTTGTGCTTCAACCATGGAGGGTCCATTTATAACTTTGACTCAGCAGTAAAGGCAAAGGATTTTCTAGACACTTTAAAATAGACTGGTTGGGTCAAATATGCATCCTTTGCTCTCTCAGTTGTTTTTTTTATATATATGGCTGGCTGTGTTCCAAAAACATGTGGGTTTTTTTTTCCTTTCTTTCCCTTGCTTGTCGTTTTTGCTAATCCCTGTTATTCCCTTTGTTTTTACTTGGTTTGGGTCGGTCATTTCTTCTATTGATAACAAGTAGGGTTGACAATATAGGCAGGATGGATTAGATGCCCATTTTTAATTTCCATGTGTGTAAGATAAATGTTTTCTTTGTTTTTTGTAATGCTTGGATTTGGGGTACAGCTCTAGTGGGAAGGTGCCATGGAGGTGCTAGTGAGTAGGATGAGTGTCTTCTACGGACAAGGAGGAGGGGGTCTCCAGTTATTGGTCTTGTGCTGATTTTAGGAGTGGTGATTAGAACTTTTGCTTTGGTAGTGTTTGTAATAATATTTTCTAGATTTACAAATCCTCTGCTGTCTCCACTCCATGTACTATGAGTAGGTGTCTTCCTCTCGGGGGTCATGGACCACATTAGACAGTTATGGCTAGTTATTCGTTTAGATGGTACCTGGAACACAAGGAGGAGCCACTCACCGGTCATAAGAAAGGAAGTGCACTCAAATCTCAGAAAGGAGAGGGTTGATATAGTTTTGCTATAAGAAACACACTTGAATGATAATGAGCATGTAAAATTACAATAGGGAGGGTTTGGCAGGGTATTCTTTCTATCTTTTAACTCTAAAAGTAGAGGAAGGGCTATACTAATACAGAAGAACTTTCCATTCCAGTAGATAGATCAAATGACAACAAACATGGGTGGTTTGTTCTCCTCAAAGCTCTAATACATGGGGAGGAGTAAGGCATCTTGAATGGCTACTGCCCCCAGGCAGACTCCCTCAAATTTTTAATTGATGCACTTACTAGTTGATGATTCTTAGTGTGCCCTACACATCATAGAGGGAGACTTCAACCATCCAATGGATCCCGAGGTGGATAGGACGCCATGAGGTCTCTCGGGCATCTCCCCACAATCCAAACAGTTGGTGGACTTGTGTGGGGAGTTAGGGATAGTGGATGTGTGGAGGTGTCTTCAATCTAAGGGTAGGGATTTTTACTTTCAACTCCAACCTGCACAAGTGCACACAAGGATTGATTTTTTTTGTTCCATTGATCTTCCTGGATATGGTACTATCCTATAGGATTGAGAAGATAGCCATTTCAGACCATGTGGCAGTGTATTTGGAGATCAAGTAAAAGGGTAAGGAATAGAAATGCGGTATTGGTGCACGGATCCATTTCTTTTGAAAGACAGCAAGTTTATTGAGTACTTCACAAGAACTTTTTGGGCCATGAATTCAGGTACAGCCAGTAACTGACAGGTGCTCTGGGAAGCTACCAAAGCTTATTTGAGGGGTATAATTATTTCATACTCCGTATACTTGAGGGCTGGCCGAATGCAGCCAAGTCTGCATATTATGACAGACCGTCTGTGACTAAGCTATAATGGGGTTTAGAATGCTCTGAACTCCGTACTCACTCAGACAGTGAAGAAAGGAGTCTCCTTCACGAAGCAGTTTGAGTACAATGATAAGCCAGGTAGATACTTGGCATACCTGGCCAGGAAGAAGGCCAATCTGTCATGTCCATTAGAGAGAGAACTGGTGCTCTCACTCATGAGTCTAAAAATATCAACGCAGCATTTAAGAAATTCTATGCAGAGCTATACTGGTCAGAAGGTTGTGAGGATGGGTTTACGAGGATGGAATCCTTTTTTGAGAACATGGATCTTCCCGGTATTATTGCAGACCAGGCCTCCCTTTTGAATGCCCCTCTAATAACACAAGAGATACAAGAAGTGCTAAGGCAACTTTAAAGTGGCAAAGCACATGGCCCGGATGGATTCCCATGCGAGTTCTATAACGAGTTTATAAATATGTCAACTGAGCCAATGTTGGGTATGTATAATCATTAGTATCTCTCTCCCGCACTCTCTCAGGGAAGCTAATATCTCCCTTATTCTTAAGAGAGGGGAAGATCCATCTCCCTGCTGAATGTAACTTCAAAATCCTGTCAAATACGTTGGCGTCGAGACTGGAGAAGGTACTGCCCTCTATTATAAAGGAGGACCAGACAACTTTCATTAAGGGTTGCAGTTCCTCTAATAACATCAGAAGAGTGTTGAATATGGTATGGGTGTGCCAGCAGAGATCAAGCCCAGGCTTGGTGGTCTCCTTAGATACAGAAAAACTGTTTGACTGGGTGGAGTGGCTTTTTTTATTTTAGAAGTGACTTATATAATGAAAGGAGAGTGGTCAGTCCTAAAAGCTGAAGTCTTGTTTGAGTCAGTTCAGCAGGCTGTGTGGAAAAAGGCTGCTGGACTCTCTCTCCTTCTGCCCTCTCTCTCCTTCTGCCCTTCTAACTTTGACCTGTAAGACTTTGTTTCATTTTTACGTTGTGTTTAAGGGGGTTTTGTTCATTGGGACTGTTGTGTATTTTCGGAACAGCAAATTAAGTCTAGTTTGGATAGACTGAGTTCTGTAGGGGCTCTTTATTCTGTTCTTTGTGTTTCATTGTGTAATTTTGTGAATACACGTTTTGTCAGTTTTAAAACCTGGTAGTCAAGCTAGCTAACTTACTCCAGGTAATAATGTATACGTACTGAAACAAATAGCAAAGTTACAGTCTGGGCTGCCTGCTTAAGGATGTTTTGAGTGGTCTGGCCAGGTCCTTAACAGTTGTGTTTAATTGAGAAATACATCAACTTCATATATCAATCACATCCTTACAGAAGTTACATAAATACAAGCATGCCTGCTGACACTGACCCTCCAACCATAAATTGTGACTGCATGCTCAACACCAATTTTTTTATAATGTGTGAGCAACATAAAGTGAAGTTGTTTCAATTAAATTCAACTTTGAAAGTTTGTTTCCCCAAGGGTTGGTTGGTTTCGTCACTCTTTATTTCAATGGATTTCAGAGATTTTGCTGCTACTGTAGGATTGAGAGAGTCAGCAAGCACAGCTGAAAACTTCTCTTTAACTTGGCATCACATACAATATTTCTGAATTACCACCAAAACATTAGAATTGGACTCTACTCTCATTTGAGTGTGTGAAAACGTAAATATGAGACTAGTATAATCAGAAGCATATTGGTAAATATGAAAAATAGCAAATTAAACATGTGGGAGGTGTACCTGTTGTCTTATCATCTTCAGTTGCTCCTTTTGTTTCCGTTTTTCCTCTGCTGCCATTATTGCTGGAAAGAATATTTGCCCAGTAAATTCAGCAGGTCTGATTAAACGATGCAAAAACTTTAACCATTTTTCGCACAGTAGTTGACAAATCCAATAAACAATTTTGTTTTTGCTACTTACCTTGCTGTTTCCTAGCTTCTTTAGCCTTCTGTGCTAATGCTTGCTTTTCAAGTTTCTGCATCATCTTTAATTCTGCTGCTTTTCTTGCATATGCTAAAGACATGAAAAATTCACTAAGCAATTTGCTTTTAATAAATGAAATGCAAAGCAGCCAATATGTATATGCTCACCTTGAGCTTCCAATTTTCTTAAAAGTTTTGCATCACTGTTCTTTTGGAAATCTGGCCTTGCAATATTTGGTGGCCTGCCTTTGCGACGTCTCATTTTAGATTCATCTCTAACACGCTGCTTTTCGGGATTTGGAGGGCGACCTCTTCGTCCTTCCATTGCCTTTATTTTCGGCATTATTTCCTCATTTTTTAAATGGCACCATTGCATACCCTGAAATAATGTTTGCAGAATTTTTAAAATTAGTCTAAACGCAAATTATTTTTATAAGAAATTGTACTAAAGTTTGTGAGCATCACAGTTAAATGGCTTGTTCACTTTTTTGCAGTATCCTTCAATTTTTTAGTTATCACCTACAAATCAATGATGAGTAGCTCCACAAGCAACATCGTTAGGGGTTACTGTCCCAAAATGAAGCTTAAATCCTGAAACCTGAGAAATCCTCACCCCCATGTTCTTCTAATAATGCTCCTGATTAATTTTAATTTTTGAGATACTTATTTCTACAAAATCAAATCAAAATCCTAATAATTTACTAAGAATTACTTTTATTCAATAAACAACATAATACAGGGCGTTTCATAATTTTATAAAGAAAAATGATACAATTTTATCCAAACTTTCAAATAAACCTGACAAGATTACTGAGTAAATAATTATTTTACACTAAAATTAATATCTAGGAGGTTATGAAAGTTAACATTGCTAGGAATGAAAAGAACCAGTGACGAAACAGTATCATTAAAGAAGGAATTGTGTATGTCTCAGAATTAAACATGAAGCTCAAAGAGCCATGTTGAAAATGCAATTGCTTGATTTGATTAGTGTCTGCTAAAAGTGCGAAGATTAAACAGAAACAAAGAACTTGAGGTCAAACCATATGTTTTAGGATACCCAAAATAACTTTATAGCCAATAAATTAAATTTCTTTGTTATGTCAGCATACAGAGCAACAGGAAGGTGGTGGCGGAGCAATATCATATTACTATGCTACTGGATAAGTAGTCAAGAGGTCTAGACCATCTATCTCTGGGGACTCCACCATCAGGAATAGATCTGGAATCAAATGCTACCACAAAGCCTTTTGAAATAGTTGACAAAGGTTATCAGGCCACTAATGTCCTTCAGCAAATGAAATCTGTCGCACTAACCAAATCCACGCGATTCCAGACTCACAGCAATGCGGTTGACACTTAAGTTCCCTCTGAAATACCCCAATACTGTATACTCAGGTTTTATCCAAGTCTAAAAGGAATGTACAAAAACAGACCACCTGGAATCAAACTGGGCACCAGAAATGACAATGGTAGACTCAGCTTTGTTGGACTTATGTAGTCCTCCTTACTAGTATTTGAAGGCTTGTGCGAAAACTGGGATAGCTGCCTCTCAAAATAATCAAACAACAGTCACATACTGCCTATCAGGTATAATGCAGCGAATACGTGGATCACTATGCATGAGTTCACCATTCCTGATGAAATCCCATTTTCATAAGACCTTTGCGGGAGTAGATTTGTAGGTTTACAAAAATGGTACCTAGCAGGTTTTGAGAAAATTTGTAGCTGGACTGCAAGGTTTAAATTATGAGGAGAGATTATTACAAAATAGACCTGTTTTCTCTAAAATTTGGAAGATTAAGGAGTGATCCACTTGAAGTCATCAAAATACTATCAAGGAAAATTTGCTCGCTGAGCTGGAAGGTTCATTTCCAGACGCTTTGTCATCCAGTGGGTAACATCTTCAGTGGGCCTCCAGGCAAAGCACTACTGGTAATTCCTGCTTCCTATTTATATGTTTAGGTTTTTGGGTTAGTGATGTCACTTCCTGTGCTAATGTCATTTCCTGTTCTCTTCCTCAGGGGATTGTAGATGGGGTCTAACTCAATGTGTTTGTTGATAGAGTTCCGGTTGGAATGCCATGCTTCTAGGAATTCTCGTGATTCTCTCTGTCTGGCTTGTCCTAGGATGGATGTGTTGTCCCAATCGACTGTTCCTAAATTAGGCAGTTTTCTTCAAAAATTTAGAAAATTAAAGGGTGATCTCATCAAAGCCTTAAGATAATGACAAGAACAGGCAGGATAAATATAAGCTATTTTCACTTGTTGGAGATTCTATAACTAGGAAGCATCATCCAAAAATTAGGTTCATACTATTTAAGAGACACAATAGAAATCACTCTTACACACAAATGGTGACAGAGATTTAGAACTCGCTTCCACAAATGGCAGTTTATGTTAGATCAATTGTTAATTTCAAATCTAAAATAGATTTTTTGTTAAGCAAAGATATCTCACTGAAGGTCAGAATAGGCTTGAGGGGCTCAACAGCCGACTTCTGTTTCCATGCATGCCAAAACAGTAGAAATAGCATGCAACAGCGCTACGTATTCACACAACCAACAGATTAGATCTGAGCATGGCAGTCTTGAACGGGTGCAGCGAATTAAGTAACTAGCAGGAAAAGGTAGTTCTTCAAAATGCATTAGTACAAGGGATGAGCCGAAGTATTTGCATCTACTTTCAGCTAGAAGTACTGAGTATATGATCCATTTTGATTAATCCACATGATAACAAGTGATTTAAGGAACTGGATGCTGCAAGGATGCTGGGCCTATATTAGACTTCTCAGAATAGTACTGAAGACTTTGTGGGTGCAGAACCTTGTGTATCCCTAGCCAAGTTGTTCCAGTGAAGCCACAACACTGTTAGCCACTTGGCAATGTGGAAAATTACTCAGCTATGTCTAGTCCTCAAAAAGCAAGACAAATGTAAGCTAGTCAATATCAACCCATCAGAAGTCTCTTAATCACCAGCACTGATAAAATGGTTCATTAATACAGCTATCAAGAGCCACTTGAAAAGAAATAACCTACTCAGAGGTGCTTGAAGAGGGTCTGGCAGGGACACTCCAGTAAACTTCCTAAAAGCCTTGGTCCATAGATGGGACAAAAGAGCTGAATTCCAGGCGTGAAGAGATCTGAATAACCTTGACATCAGGCAGTATCTACCAAGTAAGGTGTTGAGGTGGTCAAGGAAAAACTGGAGTCAAATCAAGCAGAAAGGTAGATGGTTATGAATTTTGGAGGTTAATCATTTCGGTCCAAGGATATCACTGCATAAGTTTCTCCAAGTAGTTTCCTCGGCCCAACCATCTTCAGTTGCATCAATGATGATCTTTCCATCATAAGGTCAAAAGCATGCAGCTTCAGAGGTTTTCTTAATGTTCTGGACCATTCGCAACTCTTCAGATATTGAAGCAACCAAGACCATATGGAACAACATCTGAACGATATCCAACCTTGTCATGATAAGTGGGAAGTAACATTCAAAAGACACATGTGCCAGGTTAGTTCCAACAAGAGAATCCAACCATTTCCATTTGACATTCAATGGCACCACTATCACTGAATTTTCCACTGACATCGTGGAGGGTTACCATTAACCAGAAAGGTGAACAGGATTAGCCACATAAATATTGTGGTTACAAGTACAAGTTAAAGGTTGGGAGTGCCTTGCCTCCTAAATTCTTCAAGTTACAAGTCAGGAATGTGACGATTCTTTCAACTTGCCTGAATGACAGCAGCTTCAACATCAACATCATCCAGGACAAAGCAGCCCTCTTGACTGACACTCCTTCCAGCATTTTCCAATATTCATTTCCTCCCCTACCTGAACAGAGCATGTAGCATCCACAAAATGGAGGAGATCAGTAACTCACCAAGGCTTCTTCAACAGTACCTTTCAAAGGCACAACTTCTACCATTTAAAAAGACAAGACCAGACACATGGGAGAATCACCAGCTGCAAATTCCTCGTAAAGCTACATACGATTCTCACCTGGAGTTATTTTGTCATTCATTTAATGTTGCTGGGTTTAAGTTTCTTCGCCCTGATAGTCATGATAGAGAATTCTCTCACATAGAAAGTGGCTAAGGCCAAAACATTCGATTTTTTCCAGGAAGGAGTTAGATATAGTTCTTATGGCTCAAGGCATCAAAGAATATGGGAACAATGCAGAAAGTATATTGAGTTGGATGATCATAATGAATGGCAGAGTGGGCTTGAAGGGCCGAAGGGGTGACTACTACTACTTTTTATTTTTCTACATGTCAACAAACAGAATACTTGTCTAGATTTGCTTTCTCCCACTATACTTTCTTAAGGCAATGACTAATGACACAAAGTAGTTTGTACTTCATCAAATTCAATTAAATTGCAATTTTAGTACAACAGTTTTACCATGTTATTCCGGACAAAGAGTTTCAGGACTCATAGTGGAACATAATCTGTTCCTTCCAGGTCAGCTCCCTGACCAGGAGTCAAGCAGTACACAACAGCTGAAAAGCTAGGACATTTAGCCAAAAGGTTCTGAGTATAATTGAGTACACTATCCCATTATGATTACCACTGGCAATACATAAATTATAAACTGAAGAAGAGATATTCTTGGTTCCTACGTATCAATCCACCACTATTAAGTGCACTGACCATGAGGTCCAAAGTGGAGATCATTTGAGGTTTATAACTAATGAAATCCAAAGTCACGATCAAAACCAATAGTAATTATCTGTAACTTTAACTAGCATTACCTGAGGTCCATCTCTGGCTTCATAGAAGTCACCAACCTTCATTTTTGAACTGAAGCTAAAATTATCCCTAGTGATGTCCGTTATTCCATTCCTAGTAAGGTACTACAGAAAGAGGACAAATGCAAAGCATATTTTCAAATCAACAGCAAGAGTATTTTTGCCTGACTGGTTAGGTATCGACAATGTATAAAAATACGTACAGTTGTAACTCATGTTACAAGAATATCTCATGAATCAGTGGATGTATTAAATAAAAATGTATTATCCATTAATTGAGATGAGAAGCATTACAAGAACTGAGCATGTGACTTAAAGGAAGATGTTACTGTAAATTCTTAATATACACAATTTTTAATATTCAATAATGGATCTCTCATTGTGAGTGGGTTTTGAAAGTTAAATTAGCTCTACCTACACCCAGGAGAACTCATGGGTGTAGTAGTGTTTGAGTGTGAGAATGCGAGATCCAGCACAAATGCATGTGGCTCAGATAATCTGTAGTTGACCCCTCATGTGGAAAAGAAAACAGTCTAATTGCTATCAGTTTATTTACTTATATTATTTAGTTATTTATGCCTCAAACAGCTGTTTGAAACATGTCAAAATTCAACTTTATAAAACTTTATAACTTTATTTTAGAAAATGTATCAACTCCAAGATAAAGCATGACAATTTGATTGATTAGCTGAATTCTACTGAATAACTCTCATATGTTTTGCACTGGTGGAGAGATTCAATAGGCTGAATGACATACTTCTGCTCCGATGTCTTATGGTGTTACAGCTAATGCAAATAAAAAGCACCAAGATTGATGACAAAGATAAATAAAACGAGAACGAACGTGCAATCAGTAATGTCAGCCATTTATTGTCATTGTCTCTCACAAACAACAGTTCAATTTAAAGACACGATTTAAACTTTACTTGAATAAAACTTTTTGAACCTTCACTCTTTGCCTGTCTATAAAAATCCTGAAGTACAATTAAGTCAAAATAATGGACCTTGAAAAAAAGTACACCTTTTTTAGCTAACGCTATCTGGAAAATTACATGCACAAACCCATGCAACAATTTGGGATAGAGTTATTGTGGGGCAAAAACACTGAAGGATAAATTAGTTTGTATAGCATGACCTTTAATGGTGCTGGAAACTACATTTAAATCTTGAAGTTAATTAGTGCAAAGCCTGTGAAGCTTTCTCAATAGATATCATTGAAAAACACTGACTATCATTGGCCTACAGCACTGCCTTTCCCCAGGAACTGCCATCACTGACATAATGCTGTCAGAAACAGTACTAATCAAATGTACTCTCCTCCATTAAATTTGAGTACAAGCTTTTAACAGGGGTAAAGGCCTTCCAGTAAAAATAAAGGTACTGTAGCACAAAAGGCAATTCAATGTTAATCATAGTTCTGTAATATATATTATTACTTTCCTCTTTTAGCATGGTTTCAAACATTTGGGACAAGAAGAATTTCAGTTATTGAGAAAAAGAAATGGCTTAAATCTTTGAGAAAATATTTTGTGTAATTTATGGGGAAAAGGTAACAGTACTAACTGAGTGGAAGGCCAACATTATCACAATGTTACAATCCTAATTAGACAACTACTTATTGACCTCTCAAATTATTATTACAAGTTAGAGTTTAGTAGAGGGCTTCCAATTATAAATGGTAAATTTTGATATAGGAAATAAACGTTTATGTAAAGGAAACATATGCAGTACAAAAGACTGAATAATACTGGGGCGGCACAGTGGCTAGCACTGCTGCCTCACAGCACCAGGGACTCAGGTTTGATTCCAGCCTTGGTCGACTGTCTGTGTGGAGTCTGCACGTTCTCCCGGTTCTCCAGTTTCCTCCCACAATCAAAAAATGTGCAGGTCAGGTGAATTGGCCATGCTAAATTGCCCATAGTGTTAGGTGTATTAGTTAGAGGAAAATGGGTCTAGGTGGTTTACTCTTCGGAAGGTTGATGTGAACTTGTTGGGCTGAAGGGTCTGTTTCCACACTGTGGGGAATCTAATCTAAAGCAAGTACAAATAAAATTTACAAAGTTCATAGAATTCTATTATTACATAAATACTTGGAAAAGGAGTAGTTAATATAACCTAAAGCTCTTTTTAGATAGGTTTCAGATTCAAAAAGGTTTGGAACAACATCTATTCAGATACAGAAATTACCTTCATTACTTCAGGATACTGACGAAGTTTTTTTCCACAAGGGGCATAATAAATCACCTCTCCCTGAAGGCGGCCACCAACAGTCTTAATTCTGGTCTCTCTCTGCCATCTAATCAACAAAGAAGTCTATTGATTCCAAATGACAATCGATAGAAATCAGATTTTCTGCTATACTTTAACTTCAATGAGTAATTGATACTTGGGAAGTAATATTTAAATACTCGTGGAGACCAGCAAAGCATTCACTGCTAAATTAGTACCTTTATTCGAACACTGCTTCATGAAATATCAAAAATTCTCAAAAAAATGGAAAGCTGCCTAAAAAGATAAATATAAATTTTTTCAAGAATCTTGTGATTGATTTAGTGTCTCAAGATATGAAGGGCTAAATTGGAACTACTTTCTCCTGAGTGGAAAAATGTACAATTTGATGGTCTTAATATTACTTAAGGAATAAGCATAATATTTCCTTGAAATCTGTTAGTCACAATGTCTATCATCAAACAAAACAATTTCTTAATTACCAATCTTGTTCAGGATACAAGTTTTGTGGCTACATTATGACTGCTCCTTCCTCCAGTCTGTGAGATGGCATGTCAATGTGGTTAAACTGGGTCAAAACTCTGGAGGGTATGAACCATTATCACTTTCTTCGAAAACAGAATCAACGTTGACGTATTTGTAAGAAATTTCTATTCAAATCTACCAAATCTTCATTTTCAGTCCAAAGATTAGCTTTAAATAATAGTCCATAATATGTAATTGTCCTTGACATTTTGACATACTTAACTAATCCCAAGATCTCATTACTCCCTGGTCATTCCCACATGACCCTACCATTCTCCTTCCATTCTTATTCTTCAATTACATTTCAACCCACGTGGAAACAACCCAGCCAGGGTGACTTGGTTGTTTGCTTCACTTCACCTTCCCCTGTTATTACAAATGTTAAATTAGGGATAGACTGCACAGTCAGTTTTTTTTTCTCTGAACAATAAATTCAGGTAAACAGAAATAAAGTTTACATATCTCGCAACTATGCACAAATGATTACTTATGTGACCATAACTCTTGGACCTTTCAACAGGTTGTAATACCAAGAGATAGAGTTTAATTCAGATAAATGCGAGGCGCTGCATTTTGGGAAAGCAAATCTTAGCAGGATTTATATTTAACAGTAAGGTCCTAGGGAGTGTTGCTGCACTAAGGGACCTTGGTGTGCAGGTTCATAGCTCCTTAAAAGTGGAGTCGCAGGCAGATGGATAGTGAAGGTGGCATTTGGTATGCTTTCCTTTATTGGTCAGAGTATTGAGTACAGGAGTTGGGAGGTCATGTTGCGGCTATACAGGACATTGGTTAGACCACTGTTTGAATATTGCATGCAATTCTGGTCTCCTTCCTATCGGAAAGATGTTGTGTAACTTGAAAGGGTACAGAAAAGATTTACAAGGATGTTGCCAGGGTTGGAGGATTTGAGCTATAGGGAGATGCTGAACAGGATGGGGGTGTTTTCTCTGGAGTGTTGGAGGCTGAGAAGTAACCTTATAGAGGTTTACAAAATTATGAGGGGCATGGACAGGGAAAATAGGCAAAGTCTTTTCCCTGGGGTCGGTGAGTCCCGAACTAGAGGGCATAGGTTTAGGGAGAGAGGGGAAAGATATAAAAGAGACCTACCGGGCAACTTTTTCACCCAGAGGGTGGCACATGTATGGAATGAACTGCCAGAGGAAGTGGTGGAGGCTGGTACAATTGCAACATTTAAGAGGCATTTGGATGGATATATGAAAAGGAAGGGTTTGGAGGGATATGGGTGGGGTGCTGGCAGGTGGACCTATATTGGGTTGGGATATCTGGTCGGCATGGACGGGTTGGACCGAAGGGTCTGTTTCCATGCTGTACATCTCTATGACTCTATGAGTTTGATGCTATATCCACATAATTTGAAAATCCTTCACATCAAAGGAAAAGACATCATAAATATGGAAGAAAACAAATGTTGTGACCAAAATAGATGCGTAGAAAGTGATTATTGTGAAAAGATCTTGTTTATTTAATGTGAACGTCATTAGTCAGTGAAATTTGCATAAATAAGTATAGTGTCAGTCAAGAAATTTGTAAATAGATAAATTAAAATGGCTCTTTTTTTCAGAATTCTTCTGCAGCAAGATATAAGGATCATGATTGGTTATTATTGTTTGAAACCTTAACATAAAATTGAATGAATCATACATAAAGTCATACAGAATGGAAACAGACCCTTTGGTCCAGGTCAACCACGTTCCCAAACTAAACTAGTCCCACTTGTCTGCCAATTTTCGTCGAAACCTTTCCTATTGATGTATTTTTCTTAATGTCTTTTAAATGTTGTAATATATTCAACAGCTCATTTCACACACTAACCACTGTTTGTGTAAGAGTTGCTCCTCATGAGCCTTTTAAATCTTTCTCCTCTCACTTTAAAGATACGCCCCTCATTTTGAAGTCCCCCACCCGAAGGAAAAGACCGTTGCTATTCATCTGATCGATGCTCCTTGTACTTCCATAAACCCCTATAAAATCACCCCTCAACATCCCATGCATCAGTGAATAAAGTCCCAACCTATCCAGCCACTCACTCTAACTCAAACCCACCAATTCTCTGCAGATCCTGCTAAATCTTTCTGAATCCTCTCCAGTTTAATAATATCCTTCCTACAACAGGGCAACCAGAACTACACACAATGCCCCAGAAGACTTTTAGTGCCCCGATACAGTCTTAACATGACATCCCAACTCCTATACTCAAAAGGTGTGAGCAATGAAGGTAAGCATGCTCATCCTCCTTAACCACTTTGTCTACCTGTGACAAATTTCAAAGAATTATATGCATGAACGCCCAGATGTCTCTGCTCTCTAACACTATTCACGGCCCTACCATTAATTGTAAAAATCCTGCACTTGTTTGTTTTTACCAAAACGCAATACTTTGAATTTAATTTGGAGAAATGCTATCTGCCATTCCTCAGCCCTTTGACCCAATCAATCAAGTTCCCTTTGTAATCTTACATACCATCAAACTTGGTGTCATCCGCAACCATACTAACCATGATAGAAGTATATAAAATGAAGAGCGACATGAATAGGGTGGATAATCAGAGTCTTTTTCCCAGGGTGGAAATGTCAAATACTAGGTTATATAGGTTTAAAGTGAGAGGTTAAAAGTTTAAGGAGATGTGCAAGTTTTGTTTTTCCCACACAGAAGGTGGTAGGTGTCTAGAACGCGTTGCCAAGGGAGGTGATAGAACCAAAATTGATAGCAATGCTTAAGAGGCACTTGGACAGATACACAAACAAGCAGGGAATAGAGTGAAATGGACCACATGCAGGAGATGGGATTCACTTCGAATGGCATTACAGTTGGTGCAGAAATGGTGGGCCGAAGGGTCTGTCCCTATGTTGTACCATTCAATATTTCATGTGCTTAAGGTCTGCTCCTCTCTCCAATAGAATTGCCATTCTAATCTTTCTTCTTGTTCTCCATTGTTTAACTCCATCAAACCACGCACTCTTCCTACACACTTGCCCAACCCTGTCTTATCTACTACCTTTTCCTAGCTACTTAGCGAGTTTTGAGAAGATTTGTTGCTCAGGTTGAATTTCTGAATGTAGGTTTGTTCACTGAGCTGGAAGGTTAATTTCCAGGCGTTTTGTCACCCTATTAGGTAACATCTTCAGTGGGCTTCAGGCGAAGCACTGCTGATATTCCTGCTTTCTATTTATATGTTTGGGTTTCATTGGGTTGATGATGTCATTCTTGTGATGTCATTTCCTATGGTGATGTCATCTCCTATGGTGAAGTCACTTTCTGTTCTTTTTCTCAGGGGGTGGTAAATGGGATCTAACTCGATGTGTTTATTGATAGAGTTCCGGTAACCCATCAAGTTAGACCCCATCTATCACCCCCTGAGAAAAAGAACAGGGAGTGACTTCACCACACAAAATGTCATCACCAACCCAAAGAAACCCAAACATATAAATAGAAAGCAGGAATATCAGCAGTGCTTCGCCTGAAGACCGCTGAAGATGTTACCTAGTAGGGTGACAAAACGTCTGGAAATGAACCTTCCAGCTCAGTGAGCAAACCTACATCCATTTCCTGGCTACTAATGATTCTGAAGTAGGACACCAGACTTCAAATATTAACTCTGTTCTCTCTGTACAGATGTTGCCAGACGTGCTGAGTTTATCCAGCAATTTCTAGTATTGCATCATCTTTCCATTGTTTGATTCTGCAAGTCAAATCATTTACCTGAAAAACTCAAATTTTTCTTCCAAACTACTCTCCTAAATGATGATCGCCTTTATCTATTGCGACATTTATATTCCAAGACAGACTAGAGACGTGCAAACTAAACATTCAACTGTAATGCAGGGAAAATATAGAAAATGCACTTTATGTAAAATAATTACCCATATTCCAAAGGGATGCGTAGCTCTCTTTCATCAGTGACTCTTCTTCTTTTACCAGAGCCTACAAAGACAAGAATCAGATACTGATGGTTTAACAACGTTAACATACGTACAGAACTACCAGAATGAATACAAACATAAAAACAAAGAACATCATTGCTGATCTTATTCTAATCTTAACTCTACATTCCTATTTATCCTTGACAATCTTTCATCTTCTTGGTGTTCAAGAATTTATCTACCGCTGCCTTAAAAATATTTAAAGGTTTGGCATTCACTGCCTTTTGAGGAAGGGACTTCCAAAGACTTTCAGATCTCTGTATCTCATGAATTGAAAACATGAATTGGAAGAAAATAGAGGGATACGAAGCTTGCAACTGAAAACACTTTTAGTATGGAAGGGCAAAATGTGTCAGTGCAGGTTTGGAAGGCTGGAGGGCCTGTCCCTGCGCTGTACTGTTCTTTGTTCTTTGAGTCATAGGTAAAGAAAAGAGGCTATACAAATCTGGAATGTGATTATGGAATGCAAATCACTTGTAAATCACTTCCAGAAGCACAATGGCAGTAAACTAATTCTGCAATTTTATCTTTCTCCCTACATTCTCAGAATTTTACTTTTTAACGGTTTAATTTACTGCCATTAGTTTAAAGTATATTTTGATATTTTTCAACTGTCAGCAATTGAAAGTAATTAAACATAATACAGCAGGACAAACAGATCTCCTACGTCACTGTTCGTGAGTAACACCTGATCTGAACTCTGGTTTCTGATGTCTGTTTTAGTTTCATTGCAACCTGCTCATCACTGTAACACACTTAACTAGTTAACGTATTAAATACCAACGAGAGGTAAAGATATTAAACAACTTGCTGATAATCTCAGATATAATACTCATCATATTATTCAGACAGATCAAAATTTGAAGAGAGATTTCTATAAAACAAAGAACTGTGGAATCTGGAGATCTTAAACAAAAACAGAAATTGCTAGAAAAACTCAGCAGGTCTAGCAGTATCTGTGGAAAGAAAGCAGAGTTAGTGCTGAGTCCAGTTCATTAGAATTATCAGTAGCTAGGAGTAAGCAGCATTTATGCTGAAGCCAAAGTGGGATTAAGAGTAAGACTTAAACTTTATTTAATCTTCAATCTGCTTCCCCAGTCATCTTGTTCTCAGTTTTTTCTTTTCTCACTGCTCCCCCAAAGTCTGCCTCTCACACAGACAAGTAGGTCATTCAGAAAAGAAACCAGCACCAAACCTAACGAATCTGCAGCGCTCTACAGGAACAAGCGATGATTAGTGAGAAAGGGAGTGAGATATCAAAGATGTAGATAAAACATAATAAAACATACAGTCTACCCTCGAATTTAAACATATAGACTCATTGCTGAAGACTGTGCATTGCAGTCAGAAATGATCCTCCACTCTCCCACAGTTGAGTCAGCAAGAACCAATTTGTCAATTAACAAACTAATCTTCTATAACCTATTTCAGCCAACATGTGCAAACTCAAAATCACTATCTCAATCATAGACTCAATGGAATGAATGGGTGGCATCTGCTCTTACATTATACGATCTTATTAGACTCTACAGTCGACAGTGTGGTGCTGGAAAAGCATAACATGTCAGGCAGCATCTGAGGAGCACGAGAATCGACGTTTCGGGCATAAGCCCTTCATCAGGAATTCCTTCATCAGGGTCAGTCAGAGCTGTGGGGCATAATTTTAAAATTAAACAACGCTCTTTTAGGACATAGATGAGGAGAACTTCTTTCCCTAAAAGGATTAAGAGTCTTTGAATAGATTTAAGTCAGAGGGAGACAGATTCTTGTTTGGCAAGGGAAACTAAGGCTAGTGGGAAGACAGAGTGGGACAGTGACATTGCTAGACAGGGTGGGCAATGGTGCTGAAAACAATGTATGAGGGAACTAGGGTAAGAGAGCTGGAGAGGGGGTTGGAAGGTGTTAATGGCAGAGAAAAAGAAAGAGTGGGAGGGCAATATTTCCTGAGAAAGAAAGCAGGCAGATGGCATGCATGAGACATGGGCAGGTGGCTCTGCCAGAAACATCAGGCAGACAGCGCAAAAGGCAGCAAAGGAGCAAGAGAAGAATGATGATCAAGCCAGCAAGGGCGCAGAAGAGTGAGTGAAAGGAGTAGCCAAGTGAGTGAGAGAGGCAGGTGGATGGATGGATCAGCAAAGTAAGGCAGGTGGGCAAGACAAGTGAGTTAGGTGGATGACAGGAGAAATAAAGAGGGGACTGGCAGGCAGGCAAGTGAATGATTAATGCAATCAGATAAGAAACAAAGAGCTGATTGCCAGGTAACAAAGAGGTGCCTGCTAGGTGTGGGTGCAAGCCAGAATGCGTATGTTACAAACAAGTAAGACTGAGACATAGTCCTGTGTCTTAAATTATTTAAATGCTGGCTCAGCCGATCATCTTATGAAACATGGGTGGGAGCTTGCACCTGATTTAAAGAAATTGGGTCTGTAAAGATTTAAATGAGTGTGAAAGAATCATCTAGCTGAGAGGGAAGGACATTGCCCTCCATACCGTCTAAGGAACTAGCAGGAGCTTAGAATTACTTTGGACTGATTCCTAAAGATTGAAGTTTCCATGAAAGTGATTGCATAAAATCAACAGTATTGTGCTTTTTCTCCTGTTGTGTGAGGAGTTAAATGAGGAATGGTATTAAGTTAATACAAAATAAAGTTTGATAATGTTTTAAAATTGTTTACTAAAAATCTTAAAGTTGAAATCATTTCCAATCAGTCATTTAACATCTAAATTTCAATTTAAATGTTACTGGTCTCAAAGGGAATTTCTACACAATTTTAAATTTGAGGCCAATTCCTATAGCCCATAGCCCATACTAATTTCACTTCATGACTTAGGAAAAACGCAAGACAGGTCCATGAACATACGCTATCTAATTTTCCTTCCCTTGGCCAAAGGACATGGAGTCCAGTCTTAACTCTAAGTAAATGGATTTTGAATTATTAAATGTCACCTCATCATGACTTGATTGAGCTACAGGTTACAATTGGTATCTACGAAGACGATGCGTCTCCAAACAAATACCTACTTTTCAATCCTTTATATTCTCTGCAAGCTAAACCAAAACACCTTTCACCCCTAAATTAGAAATCTTACCCAAAAGTAACCTCGAACCAAGTTTTTGCCCCCATATCTATGAAATTTAAAGCTTCATTTTCAACAACATATGGAAACACAGAACTAAAATATTCTGAAAATCTGAAGATTTACCTACTTTGTCCTTCAGAATGTTACTACAGCAAGCTAAAGAAAAATTGATGAAAAATACTGGAGTAATGATGGTACAACAAACATTCTCCAAACAAAAGGAACTGAATTATTCCTCAAACAACTTAACTCCCTAATGATTTAACCAAGTAAATCATGCTGACAAAGAGCCTAGGGTTGATCCATACTCATTATGGGATGCATCAACAGATTTCAACCAAGGCAACAGCAGCAAAACAGCAATTGATGACAACTAGCCTGCTTATAAAGTGAATATCTGGTCAGTTTTTCTGCATCCTGAGCATTATCCAACATCTCTCATGAGAAGTGCACATCAGTGAAAATGATTTTAGCTCGGGTACTGCTGCTTTTCCCTTTAACAAGGGGTACTTCCTCAGGTGGTACAAATGTAAAGGTGCCAGAAGAGGCTGAAAATGCCACAAAATATATACTAGCAAGAAACTGACTTTAAAGAAAAAGAGAAAGAAAATAGAATAAAAAAGTAAATGTTACCACATGGTGCAAGTGAAGATGATGGGGCTCCTGTGTAGACCAGTGTTGTAGATTCTGATGCTAATGGGCCAGGTGCTGACTTTGGTGTCTTCAATACATGCAGGCTAATGGGTGTTGATTGGGCTGACTGACTGGAAGAATTGTGACTTGAATGTGGAGCCTTATTTGATTTATGTGCAATTTCTTCTCCTTCATTCTCTGTTTCTGCCTTATCTTGTTCCTTAACATCTTCATCTGATCCATCCGTTTCTGTCTCTGAGTCACTATCAGCCTCTGATTGGAAAATAACAAGTTAAATATTTTAAACATTCGATAATTAGGCCTCCCTAAAAACACATGCAAAATGAAGAATCTACGGTTAAATTAGTCATTACATCACCCAAGAATAAGGAACATCTGTGAGACTCTGAAAATTTGAATAAAATGTGATATTAAATTCCTTCAGTTTCCTCTATATTGCCTTTAGAAATTGAGAGTGAAGACCTATAGTTTAAAAAAGGTAACAAGCTAAGAAATAGAAGTAAGCCATTTGGTCCTTTGAGCCTACTTTGCTATTCTTCTACCTCAAAAGAATGAGGTAATGCTGAAGGTAGTAAAGTTATTTTGGTATTCAAAAATCTGAAGGTCTCTACCATCTTCCAGAGTGCTCAGGTTTAAAAAAAAACCTCAACAGAATTGTGGAATGAAAACTTTCTTCTCGTCTCAGTTCTAAATGGTCCTCTTTCTGATGACTCGTCAGTGATGGGAAGCACCCAGCGTCTGCCCTCTAATGATTTTATACGGCTCAATGAAATCATCTCTGGGGAATGCAAGTCACGCCGAGCCTACTAAACCTCCTATCACAGGACAATCTTCTCTGCTGAGGAAGAAGTTGCAACTTTCCACCGGTCTCGCTCCAAAGCTAATATAAACTTCATTAGGAGAACAAAACATTTACTGGAAAAGCTATATAACTTATTGTCTTCAATTTTCTTTGTCAAGCACATATGAAAATGTGATTTCATTTGATAGGCATAGCACTATTTTGGACAGATGACAGTGGAAAACAGCACTCGCATCACCAAGTCATAGCAAAACATGAAAGTGATTATCGTATGAGGAAAGGTTGAGGCACTTGGGGCTGTTTTCATTGGAGAAAAGGAGGTTTAGGGGTGACTTGATAGAGGTGTACAAGATGATTAGGGGTTTAGATAGGGTTGACCATGAGAACCTTTTTCCACGTATGGAGTCAGCTATTACGAAGGGGCATAGCTTTAAATTAAGGGGTGGTAGGTGGTAGGACAGATGTTAGGGGTAGATTCTTTACTCAGCGAGTCGTGAGTTCATGGAATGCCCTGCCAGTGGCAGTGGTGGACTCTCCCTCTTTATGGGCATTTAAACGGGCATTGGATAGACATATGGAGGATAGTGGGCTTGGATCGGCGCAACATCGAGGGCCAAAGGGCCTGTACTGCGCTGTATTTTTCTATGTTCTATTACTTATTCCATTTTTGAGATACTTCGCCTTTCCAGGGCAATTTGAGGTGGACTGGTCACCTCAACTGGAACTGGTAGACTTTGGTCTGTTTGCAAGATATAAAGCAAACAATGATCTGATTAGGATAGCCATTGTCTTGCAGAAACTGAAAATGCTGTAAAAAAAAAACCTGCTAAGCTTTTCCAGCAATTTCTATTTTTGTTTTCAATTTATAGCACCTGCAATTCTTTCGGGTTTTACAAAATGAGTAAATGAGTACATGATTGCTCGTCAAGCCAATTTTACAGAGCAGGAACTAAATGAATCAAGTGCAGGCAAAAGGTCAGAGGCAGAGGTCCTAAGGGAATGAATTATTCTGCTTCAACTCAACTGAGTTGAAGTGCAGTATGTAGCACTTGAGGGGGAGAGCTTGCTCTTTCCACCAAAAATATGGTCTTGTATAAAACCCATTGGAAATGTTAGGGAGTGCTGGATTTTCAGGTGTCCCCACAGCTATATTACCTATTTAGATACAAATGGCATTATTAAAAATGAATTCAAGCCCACAGTCAATGAACATAAACTCAAAAAAATGGTGATGGGTTAAGACTATCGATAGTCAGGTCCATTATGGCTTTTGCAAAGGTGAAGGAATCCAACAACATGGTCAAGGAAAACTCACTGAAAATTTGCTTATGGGAACTCATTCAACCATTTAGACAATTCATGAAGTGGAGAGACAGTCATTGATAAATTAAGCATTCAAATGTTCTGTAAGAGAATCTGTTCCATAAAACTGTACAAATTTTCAACATAATGAGACAGAACATACTCTGGATGCAGAAAAACAAGCAAAAACTGATGTTTCATTTTAAAATGACAGTCTCAGAACAACAAGGCTGTAGGGATCACCTATAAGGATGACATTTGTCTTGAATGGAAGCACAAAAGGGACAAGCACAAATTAGCGGTCTGTTTTATGACACACTTCATTTGCATTCCACTGATTTCAACAGAAAATGAAGAATGAAAAAAAAAGGGTTCCAAATTTGTTAGTTCTATTGTCAGCACAAACTTCAAACCCAATATTATACACAACCTCCAATCCAAATCTGTTAAAAATAAAGTACATAAATATGTATTCCAACCTGATTGACTATTATCAGAATCATCTTCATCATCATCGTCATCTTCCTCTTCATTGGACTCATCAGAATCCTTGCTACTTGGAACATCAGAATCAATCCCTCTAAAATGATCAGCCAAAGACTGGGTTGTATAATGGTGATGTTGCTGCTGTGCAGTGATCTTAACACTCACTGATTTGTCTTTAGGAGAATTCTGGGATAATACAGGAGAGGTAGAATGTCGAACTGGTGTCACATGATTGCTGGAATGATTCTTCAAATTAGAACCCAAGGGAAGTGGTGAAATGGATGTGGTACTACCAGAGTTCAAAACTACTTTATCAGTATTTTTAATTTGGATTCTAGATTTGGTTGTAAGTGCCAAAGGGGCTTCCTGAATGACACTCTGAATTACCCCGTTAGGTTGCTGCTGTGCTACAAGTGCACTTAATACCAAGGGGTTTGACTGGTTACCATCAATTGGAGGCAGTTTCTGGTGTGCTGGTGAACTAGCGGCAGATTTTGGACTAGTCAAGGGTGTCTGGAAGCTCTTCTTAATACCTGCCGCTGCCTTCTTCTGGGCTTTGTATTGTTCTTGTTGTTTCTTTAATTGTGCTGGAAATGACTGCTTAAATAGTTCCTGCAAACAAACAAAACAAATGAATTAACAACTAAGAATAAAACATTATCGAATAAAGACAAAGCAATCCAAAAATAATACGGATATCATTATGGTAGAAATATTAGATATTATTAGTTAAAGTAGCAGTTGCACTAACTTTCTGGCTTCACTTATTACCCATTGCACTCACAATAGTTAAATTGTCAATTTTATGAAAATATATTACTGGTTGAAAACCTTACCTACAAATGAACCCATACTGGAGATCACAGATGCAATTGCTCCATAGCATTTCCCGACAGAGGAAGATGTTGTGGTTCTGCTCGCCGAGCTGGAAGTTTTTGCTGCAAACGTTTCGTTCCCTGGCTAGGGAACATCATCAGTGCTGTTGGAGCCTCGTGTGAAGCGCTGCTTTGATGTTTCTTCCAGTATTTATATTGGTTTGTCCTTGCCGCTTCCGGGTGTGAGTTTCAGCTGCAGTGATTTGTATGTGGGGTCCAGGTCGATGTGTCTGTTGATGGATGTTCTTGCCGTTTCCGGGTGTCAGTTTCAGCTGCAGTGGTTTGTATATGGTGTCCAGGTCAATGTGTCTGTTGATGGAGTTTGGGGATGAATTCTCTGGCAGTTCTCTGTCTGGCTTGTCCTATGATAGTGGTGTTTTCCCAGTCAAATTCATGTTCCTGGTTGTCTGAGTGTATGGCTACTAGAGATAGCTGGTCGTGTCGTTTTGTGGCTAGCTGATGTTCATGGATGCGGATTGTTAGCTGTCTTCCTGTTTGTCCTATATAGTGTTTTGTGCAGTCCTTGCATGGTATTTTGTAAACTACGTTAGTTTGGCTCATGCTGGGTATTGGGTCCTCTGTTCTAGTGAGTTGTTGTCTGAGCGTGGATGTTGGCTTGTGTGCTGTTATGAGTCCTAAGGGTCGCAGTAGTCTGGCTGTCAGTTCTGAGACGCTCCTGACGTATGGTAGAGTGGCTAGTCCTTTTGGTTGTGGCATGTCCTCGTTCCTCGATCTATCTCTTAGGCATCTGGTGAAAAAGTTGCGTGGGTATCCGTTTTTGGCGAATACCTTGTATAGATGTTCCTCTTCTTCTTTTTGCAGTTCTGGTGTACTGCAGTGTGTTGTGGCCCTTTTGAATAGTGTCCTGATGCAGCTTCGTTTGTGTGTGTTGGGGTAGTTACTTTCAAAGTTTAAGACTTGGTCTGTGTGTGTTGGTTTCCTGTGTACCCTTGTGGTGAATTCTCCGTTGGGTGTTCTCTCTACTAACACGTCTAGGAATGGGAGTTGGCTATCCTTTTCTTCTTCTCGTGTGAATCGGATTCCTGTGAGTGTGGCGTTGATGATTCGGTGTGTTTTTTCTATATCTGTGTTTTTGATGATTACAAAGGTGTCATCAACATATCTGATCCAGAGTTTGGGTTGGATTTGTGGTATGGCTGTATGTTCTAACCTTTGCATAACTGCCTCTGCTATGAGTCCCGAGATTGGTGATCCCATGGGTGTTCCGTTGATTTGTTCGTATATCTGATTGTTGAATGTAAAGTGTGTGGTGAGGCACAGGTCTAGTAGTTTAAGTATGCCGTCCTTGTTGATAGGTTCGGCCTCCTGTGTTCTGTTATGTATGTCCAGTAGGTTGGCTATTGTTTCTCTGGCTAGGGTTTTGTCAATTGAAGTGAACAGTGCCGTCACGTCGAATGATACCATGGTTTCTTCTTTGTCTATGTGTGTATTCCTGATGACGTCCAAGAATTCCTGTGTTGATTGTATGGAGTGTTTGGATCCGCTGACTAGGTGTTTCAGTTTTTGTTGTAGTTCTTTGGCCAGTTTGTATGCTGGTGTCCCTGGTAGTGATACTATGGGTCTGAGTGGGATGTCTGGTTTGTGTACTTTGGGTAGTCCATAGAATCTGGGGGTGTTGTTGCTTTCAGGTTTCATTCTTTGCTGGTCCGCTTTGGTTATCTGTCCGTTTTTTTGTAGATTCCTTAGTGTGTTGTTTATTCTATTGGTGAGTTGTGGTGTGGGGTCGGAATCCTTCATTTGGTAGGTGTTGGTGTCTGCGAGTAGTTGTTGTGCTTTACTGATGTAGTCTGATTTATCTAGGATGACCGTCATTCTGCCTTTATCTGCCGGTAGTATGATTATGTTTTTGTCATTTTTCAGTGCTTCCCTCTCCTTGGTGTTGAGGTTATGTGTTTGTCGTTTTCTTATCATCATGGGTACTACCGTTTGTCTCACTGTTTGTTGTGTCTCTTCTGTCAGTCCATTGTTCCTGAGTGTGCTTTCTAGTGCTGCTAGGAAGTCTGCTGTGTTGGCATCCCTGTGGTTGTATTTGAGTCCCTTGGCT
Organism: Hemiscyllium ocellatum; assembly: GCF_020745735.1. NCBI lineage: Eukaryota > Metazoa > Chordata > Chondrichthyes > Orectolobiformes > Hemiscylliidae > Hemiscyllium > Hemiscyllium ocellatum. The sequence goes on along the minus strand of NC_083407.1, from coordinate 54,547,979 downwards.
CAGACAACAACTCACTAGAACAAAGGACCCAATAACCAGCATGAGCCAAACTAACGTAGTTTACAAAATACCATGCAAGGACTGCACAAAACACTATATAGGACAAACAGGAAGACAGCTAACAATCCGCATCCATGAACATCAGCTAGCCACAAAACGACACGACCAGCTATCTCTAGTAGCCATACACTCAGACAACCAGGAACATGAATTTGACTGGGAAAACACCACTATCATAGGACAAGCCAGACAGAGAACAGCCAGAGAATTCCTAGAAGCATGGCATTCATCCCCAAACTCCATCAACAGACACATTGACCTGGACACCATATACAAACCACTACAGCTGAAACTGACACCCGGAAACGGCAAGAACATCCATCAACAGACACATCGACCTGGACCCCACATACAAATCACTGCAGCTGAAACTGACACCCGGAAGCGGCAAGAACAAACCAATATAAATACTGGAAGAAACATCAAAGCAGCGCTTCACACGAGGCTCCAACAGCACTGATAATGTTCCCTAGCCAGGGAACGAAACGTTTGCAGCAAAAACTTCCAGCTCGGCGAGCAGAACCACAACAACGGATACCCGAGCTACAAATCTTCAATCAGATTTTAAACAGAGGAAGATTCCTACTAAAAGTAGGCTTTGTAAAATCAGCTTTAATGAAGATAATAAATCTACCTTGGGACACAGTGTAGAAAAACTGCCGTACATTTTGTCAATACTACTTACGGCCAAATCTTTTCAACAGATGTAAAGCCAAGGTAGTAATGGGTCAAAGATCAATTCTCACTGCTACTGATGTATTTACATATCTCGAAGATGTCAACTTGCTGCTCAGTGTTACAATCCCAGCTGATGGCAATACTGGACAAGTCAAATTACAGTGTGAAACCTGACTTGACAGAGCTTACGTTTGACTTTTGCAATTTGATGAGCAGAATGGTCAAATAGTATATATAGTCAACATGAGGCTGTTACTTTTAACAAAAGAAGAAAAAAAACTGTGTATGACAATTTGAATAATCTTATAATAAACAGCAAAAAGAAATACTCAATTTTTTTTTCCAGCAACATCCTTTACAGAACACTCAATCTCATTTAAGATCATTTATGTTTTATTTAACTCAATTGAGAGACTGCAAACATTTATTTTCAGCAATTTCCAGTACTTCATCAGAAATTATTCTCTCAAGTCTCTCCCAGAGACATATAAGCTTTCTGAATTTTCTCTGACTCGAATATAGTAAGACTACCAAAACAGATTAAGACTTCTTTCCAGGTCTAGTGGACTGAAAATTGTTAGCACTAAACTGCCCTTCTGCTGAAATGGATTTCTTTTCTTCGAACTCAACTTGCTTGTAATCCCTGGCCAACTATCTTGGTGTAGGTCTTAAAAACCAAATGCAATAACATGGAGCACTTATCTCAACAGGTAGTTTATTGAGTCATTTAGCTTTAGTCAGATGATTTCTTAGACAAGCTGTCTTCAGCTCACAATTCTAAATGACTCTCTGATCTTTTGTCGAAGGATCAGACCTTCAGCACCAAAAGCTCATCTACCTATATTTTAGAATGAGTGTTCCCAAATAGTATATCATAAGCTTTCATCATAACAGCCGGATAATGTATATCAAGTACCAGCAACATGAATTAAATAAAATATCACAAGTGCAAAATTACCTACAGCACCACAAGAACCAGTTATGTTTGAATAATAAAAACGGGCTTTAACAGACTTTGTGGGGTGGGAGGGGGGAGTGGGAGAGCAGATTTGGCTTAGCACAGAAAAGAAAAACACCTAATCTGATTAGTGACAGATCTCCTCTTTGCAGTAAAACAATAGAACTAATTATTAGTTCTGGTGTAGTGGTTTAAAGGGGCTGCAAAAATAGTCCTAAAGGATTTGCTTTAAGGCAAATGAAAATGATTAGGCTCCAGTCATGCAACACAGAAAAAAATTCAAAATGAAAAGGTAAAACTAAATTTAAAATGAGTATTTAGATGTGCCACTTAAGAATGAACATCTACAGCTATGAATTTACATTGACAAGCTTTTAAAATTCAAAATTTATGTAAACTTCACAAATCACATCTCAAAATATTACACTTTTTCTCCTACTCCTTTCAAAAGTAATGGTGGCCTAAATAACCCCAGTGGCTAGATTTTTCAATTTTATATATCCAAACTAGAATAATCGAAGTTATTAAGTGAACTTGCCTGCTTCACACGAAGATCATGTGGTGACCCCAGGTCTTCAGAAGCACAAATATTCCCTGCCTTTAGAAGTTCAGGCAAAGCACCAGTTGGTTTTGGAGAAGATTCTTTCCTTCCCTGATTGACCAAAGGCACAGGTTTCATCCCAACTGTTAGTCCTGTGGACTGAATGACACTCTGGTGTTTTTTACCAGACTCATCGTTTGAATGGGAGGTCTGGAAAATGAGGGAAAGTTGTGACAAAACTGGAGGCTGTTTTTGCTGGGATTGGAATGAATGTGAAGTCTGTGACTCTGTGGCAAGATGTAGATGCTGGTTCATTCTTTTGTCATGTGACTGCTTAATGTCACAAACATTCTGGCCTGTTTCTTTTGGCTCCTTTGCAGTATGCATCAAACTCTGCAAATAAAATTTAAATTCATCTGGTAAGACTAGAGGATTCTTAAAGAATTATAGGTTAGATATTTTATTTAACCTTTTAATAGCTGGTAATGACAAGAGTAACTTCTACAAACATAATCTTCAAAAGCAATTAGAAAGTTAGGATATTTGCATACTGAAAATAAGTAATTGGGAATAACACTCCTCGGTAATTGATGGAAACAACGGCATAGAAAGAGAGGAATATCCAATAAAAAGAGGAGATGGAATTCTTGATCATGTTTTTATCTAGTTGATTCCTCAGCAAAACACACAAGTGTAAACTGAGCGAAGAAATGTATTCATTGGAACTGCATAATAGTACAACTTGTCAACAATATCTTGTCAGTAACTGACTAGATTCACATATTAATAAATGAATTCGAGAAGCATCTAAGAAAATTTCCTGGATAATTTTCTAATTCTTAAGAAAGAGATGTGAATAAGACTCTTCATGCTCCTTCTAAAATTCCTCAGATTAACAAAAACAACATTCAATTCTAACATATAGGTCCAGATGTAGGGCGTTCTGCCTACGAAGTCTGTTCCGCCGTGAGATAATGGCTGATCTGATAACCCTCAACTTCACTTTCCTATCTTTTGCCTATGACCCTTGATTCCCTTACTGATTAAAAATCTGTCAATCTCAGCCAGAAACATAGGTAATGAGACAGCCTCAACAGTCTTCTGTAGTAAATAACTCTACAGATCCACAAAGCTGTGAGAAAAGAATTTCTTCCTTATTTCTGTTTTAAGTGGATGACCCTCTATGTTGAGATTACGCCCTCTGGTCGTAGACACGCTTACAAGGTGAAACAATGTCTCTACTTATTCTGCCAAGTCCCCTAAGAATCTTTTATGTTTCAGTGAGGTCACCTCTCATTCTTCTAAATTCCAATAGGTACAGACCCAACTGACTCACTTCTGCTCTTAAAACAGTCTTTCCATACCTATTAGGTATAAGCCATGAATCTTCAATGGATTGCCGCCAATGTCAGTGTTTCCTGAGATAAGGGGCCCAAGACATTTCACAGTATTCCAGCTGTGGTCTCATCAGTGCTTTGTACAGTCTTAGCAAAACTTCCTTACTTTTACACTCCAATACCTTTGAAATAAAGGCCAACATTCTACTTGCTTTTCCTATCATCTGCTGAACTCAGGTGCGAGACTCTTGTGATTCATGTATGAAGACACCCAAATCTCTCTGCTCTGTCACTTTCTGCAGTCTTTCTTCATGTAAATAATATTTAGCTCCTCTATTACTCCTGCCAAAGTGCATAGCCACACATTTTCATACATTACATTCCATCCCGATGAAGGGCTCATGCCCGAAATGTCGATTCTTTTGCTCCTCGGATGCTGCCGGACCTGCTATGCTTTTCCATCACCACACTCTTTACTCTGATCTCAAGCATCTGCAGTCCTCACTTTCTCCCATTATATTCCAGCTGCCCAGTTTTTGACCACTTGCTTAACGTGTTTATTTTACTCTGCAAACTCTGAGTCATTCTCATTTGTCTTCCCACCTACTTTTGGGTCATAACACAGGTGACAAATTCACTTCCATTCAAGAACACGACACATCTGATTAGAAAGAAGAAAGCCAAGGGAGTAAAGTAAGGATTCAAGATAGTAAGACTTTAAGTACGTAAGAGATCATGGCCTGACAGAACCATGGTAACTTTGCCATTACATCCATCTATGCTAATGTACTATCTCCAACACCATGGGGTCTTATCTTGCTAATTAGCCTAACCGGTAGTACTTTATCCAACACCTTCTTAAAATCCAAACTAAAACAAATCTGTCCAATCTTGCTCAAATAGTTAAAACAGTTAATCACTGATTTAACTTCTTTTAATCATCAGACCGCTTGAGCAGAGAAAATCCTATTAAACAAAGATAAAGAGAGGAACAGAGTTAAAGAACAGATTAGACAAAAGAAGTAGAGTCATCATTGGGCTAAAAATAGAGTCAGTTATCATCTCAAAATGAACATAAAAGAAGTATTATGATACCAGGGAATTTCGTAGTTAATTTGCTCCGTACCCTCTTGAAACACACTTCATATGATAGTATCAATAGTGTGCAGTTCAATAATGCACTGAAACTTTTTAATATCTGACATAAATCACTTCTCAACTTTTATATCTACTTCTCTTATGGTGAAGCAGAGAATTCAATTAGCTGTTTATTTTTAAAAAGAACAATCTCATCGATCTTAAAGTAACAGTAGAACATTTGGACAGTTGAACATTTGGAAAATTGTAATCCAACAAAGTCAAGTCACCATGGTTTCATGAAAGGGAAATCACATCTGACTAAGTTTTGAGAGTTTTTGAAGGAACCTTGTATCACAGTGGGTAGAGAGGAACCAGTAGGTGTGCTGTATTTGGGCTTCCAGAAGGCAGCTAACAAGGTACCTCACAAAAAGGTTAAGTCATAGGAAAAGAATCCATCATTTTCGAAATAGTATGTTAGCGTAGACAGAAAATTGGCTAATGAGCAGGAAACAGCAAGTGGGGACAAGAGATTCTTTTCCAGGTTGGAAATCTGTTACAAGTAGGGTTCCACAGGGATCAGTGCTGCAATTGCAACCGTTTACAATATACATTAATGGCTTGGAGGAAGAAGCCAAATGTACTGGAGGCAACTTTGCAAATGACACATAAATTTGTGGAAAGGTAAGTTACAAGAAGACAAACAGTTTACACAGAGATATTGATAGGTTAAGTAAGTGGGCAGAAAATTGGCAAGTGGAGAATAATGTGAAAAAATAAGAGTTGTTCATTTTGGAAGGATGAAACAACAGTATTATTGACATGGAGACAAACTGAATAAAGCTGCAACTCAAAGAGACTTAGGGGTAAAAACAAAAAGTTGCTGGAAAAGCTCAGCTGGTCTAGCAGCATCTGTAAAGAGAGATCAAAGTTAACATTTCGGGTCCAGTAGCCCTTCCACGGAACCAGACCCAAAACATTAACTCTGATTTCTCTTCACAGATCTGCTGAGCTTTTCCAGCAACTTCAGTTTTTGTTTCTGATTTACAGCATCTGCAGTTCTTTCGGTTTTTATTTGGACGTAGGGATACTTGTGCACAAAACACAGAATGCTAGCACACGGGTGTAACAGATAATAAGGAAGGCTAATGGAACGTTAGCCCTTATTACAAGAAGGTTGAAGGAGAAGAGCAGGAAAGTATTACGGCAATTCATAAAGTGCTGGTAAGACCAAATCTGAAGTACTGTTAGCAGTTTTGACCACCTTATTTCATTGGAGACGGTTCAGAGAAGCTTCATGAGGATGAACAAGTTGGGAATGAACTCAATAAGTTTACAAGAATGACAGGTGATTTCACTGAAACACAGGATTCTCAAGGGGCTTAACAAAGTAAACAATGTTTCCCTTGTGAAAGAGTGTAGGACCACAGATATAATCGCAGAAGTAATTTAAAACAGAGATCAGAAGGAATTTCTTCTCTCAGACGGTTGAGAATCTTTAGAACTCCTTGCACAGATAACAAGGACAGAGTCCTTGTGTATATTTAAGGCTGAGGTAGGGAGATTCCAGATCAACAGGGAATCAAGGGTTCTGGGGAAAGGGCAGGGAGCTGAACACAAGGAGTACTCGATCAGCAATGTTCCTATTGAACAATAGAATAGCTGTTTGGGGAGAGGGGGGGGGTTGGGATGTGTGAACAGCTTACTCTGTTCTTATGATATTATGATTGAAGGACCAACCTTAATGTTCCAAGAGCCTTTTTCCTCAAATTGGTAGGTTTACTTCTATTCAGGATACAATCAAGCGTTGGGTCTTTTGCCAAAATGCATAATCAGATACTTATTTATACAATTGCTACTTTTTAGCCTATTGTCCATCTTTTCAATTGAATGATATAATATGGAAAGTCCACTTCTCTTTGAAAGACATTAGTCCCGCCACCACATTATTTTCCTACAGTCTTGTAAATCTTTCCCTGTATTTATTCCAGTCCATTTTGAAAGTTGCAGTTGAATCTATTTCCATCTCTCTTTCAAGCAATGCATTACAAATCATATCACACTTCATTAAAGAAGTTTCCTCAGCACGCCTCTGGTTTTATTTTAATTTACCTTCAATGTACATTCTACTTGTTTTTTCTATTTGGTTATGAGCCAGATAGAGACCTATGGTAAATTCTAAGCACCACTTTTCTGGAAAGATAAGAATGCCTTGGAGAAGATGCAGAGGAAACAATGGAATAGTACCAGGGATGCAGGACTTTAGTTATGGGCAGAGACTTGAAAAGCTGAGATTATTCTCCTGAGAAAATATGATTCAAAAGTCCCAAACTAGGAATTATTGCCAATAGCAGAAGTGTAACAAAAGATACAATTTAAGGTGACTGGCCAAGAACCATGGGTGAAATAAGGTGCAAATTGTTGTGATCTAAAATCCACAACATAAAAGGTGATTGAAGCACTTAATCATAATTTTTAAAAGAAAAGCAGAGAATTACGTGAAGATGTAAAATCTGTACGGCTATAGGAAACAAGCAAGAGTGTGATTAATTGTACAGGTCTTTCACAAAGTTGGCGAGGCACACTGAATTGAATGTTCTCCTGCACTGTACCTTCCAATGACTTTATCTGTAAATTTTGACATCATTTCCTCCAGGCCTATTTTCACACCATAAATTAAGAGGACCACAATAAAGCATGGCCTTTTCCTTGTAATAATCTGAATTCTGTCCAATAGATTAAAATCCAAGGTTACAGTCTGGAAATTTGAGTAGCTACACCTCATTAGGAGGAAAACATATACTAAAACAAAACATATTCGGACATGTGCCAAATATTAGCCCACTTAACTAAACCACACGTTTTGGTAATTCTGGTTAAAAAAAAATCTTGTTATCATTATTTGAAGTTCTCAGGATTTAGGTTATTGAAAAGAGCAAAAAATTTACTCAGACTATGTAAACAAAAAGCAGCAGGCTACTATGTACACACAATAACAACATGCATTGCAGAAGCCTTCAGTCAGAAATAACAAGATACAAAGTGTCAAGAATATCATATTTGTGCTACATGATTTGAACATTTGATTTTTTTCTGTAGATCTAACACATTTTCATGTATCTTTTGACCTTCAAAAGGTGTGTCAGAATTCAAGACCAAGTTTTTATGGCATACTGTATTATTACACTACACGACACCTACTAAATTATTAATATTAAACATTGCTAAACAGAAATTTAAATTGAGGCTTTTCTCCTGTGCTCATGCAAACTGACATGCAAGAAACTAAACTTGGAAAGAGAACACCAGTTTATATTGTACGCTGATTGGTTGGACCATGATTGATATGGAGATGTTGTCTTAGTTAGCCAAATAAGTGCAGACTGGAGAGGTAGACTTTGATTGGTCAGTGCATTGCCACAACTATAGTATCCCTGCTGTATAAACAAATAGCTTAACTAATATTTAGATTCCCTTTATCTAATTTATAATCTGCCTTATGACATGTAGCTTCCTCAGTAGTTTCATAAATTCTCACCAGGCTATCATGTCCTTACTTAAAACAAAACTCAACAAAAGATAAATAGAGCAACAGAAAACTAAATGTAGGAAAACCATTTTCAAAAAGTTTGTTAACAATATGTCAAAGAAAATATTAGCAAGCTTGGACAAACAATAGAGGAAATGCACTATTTGTGTTTTGAAGGGTAGTCAGTGATGCAGGATGCAGTGGAAGGGATGAAAACCAATGCATAATTAAATATAAGCTTGTGAAAGGCAAAATGAATTCTCTCGCAGACATAAGCAATAATGTTAATAATTCTGCAAAAAGTTTTTCTGAAGAATAAACAAAAACAAAATAGCACACACCTATTTGAGTCTTAAATTTTACCTTAGTCTTCTTTGCATGTGCTGTTTCAGTTTCAGAATCAGAATCACCTTCTTCACTATCTTCTTCGCCAATACTTTGATCATCATCATCGTCGTCGTCATCGTCGTCGTCGTCATCATCATCGTCATCGTCGTCGTCATCGTCGTCATCATCATCATCAAAGTCGTCAGAATCACTGCTGCTCAAACCTTCACTTGAAGAGTCTGACGTTGTCCCTGATTCACTTTCACTATTGCTGGAGCTTTCAATTGCTTTCTTTCTGGGCTTCTAATAAAGGATTTATAATTAGACAAATTTCACAGGGTATTTTCCTTAAATATCCAAACAGCTAATGTTTGTTTAAAACACAAAATCACTTCCTTCTTTTTAGCTTTGTAGCATCACATACCATATCATACAACATTTGCAGCTAAAAGATTACGTGGACACAATCTGCTCCCCAAGTTTAGTATTATCATTTTTGATATATCCTTGACTGAACTGTCTTTCAAATTACCCCTCCTTCAGGGGAAGTAAATATCTCTGCACAACTCTGCTTTGAATACTGGAATAGTCTCAAGATGATGAAAGGCCTACTCCTGTTATTATCCTTATGATACTGGGCATGCATATCCTTTAGGAGAAAGTGAGGACTGCAGATGTTAGAGATCAGAGCTGAAAATGTGTTGCTGGAAAAGCACAGCAGGTCAGGCAGCACCCAAGGAGCAGGAGAATTGACATTTCGGGCATGAGCCCTTCTTGAAGAAGGGCTCATGCCCGAAACGTCGATTCCCCTGCTCCTTGAATGCTGCGTGACCTGCTGCACTTTTCCAGCAACACATTTTCAGCACGCACATCCTTTGCTGACTATGATTGCTCACAAACTGCATAATCACTGAGTGGCAGCCTATGCAGTCCATCTCTGCAATTAGATGTTGTGTACTCAAAAGTATCATCTGTGCAGTCAATGGCACTCTACAACATGGGGAAGCAATTGCCCTGGTCGGTCCATGCCCACTCTGCCTGCTTCTCTCTAGATGAAGAGAACATTTTGTCCTCTCCTTCCTGACATTAAGGACAAACTTTTCCGATGAAGTGTTTTTGCCCAAAATGTTGATTCTCCTGCTCCTCGGATGCTGCCTGACCTGCCGTGCTTTTCCAGCACCACACTCTCGACTCTAATCTCCAGCATCTGCAGTCCTCACTTTTCCCTATTAAGAACAAACATCTAATGCAGCAGTTATTGAGTCATAGAGATGTACAGCACAGAACCAGATCCTTTGGTCCAGCTCGTCCATGCTGACAAGATATCCTAAATTAATTGAGTCCCATTTACCAGCAATTGACCCATATCCCTCTAAACCCTTCCTATTTAAATACCCATCCAGATGCCTTTTAAATGTTGTAATTGTACCAGCCACCATCACTTCCTCTGGCAGCTTATTCCCTCTGCATGAAAAAATTGCCCCATAGCTTCCATTTAACCTGTCCTTTCTCACTTTATACCTATGACTTCTAGTTTTGGACTCCCCTATCCCAGTAAAGAGACCTTGTCTATTTACCCTATCCATGACCCTCATGATTTTATAAACCTATATATGATCACCCCTCAGCCTCCAATGCTCCATGGAAAATACATCTAGTCTATTCAGCACCTCCCACAGCTCAAACCCTTCAACCCTGGCAAAATCATTGTAAATCTTTTTCGAACCCTTTCAAGTTTCACAATATCCTCCATGTAGCAGGGGGACCAGGACTGCATACAGTATTCCAAAAGTGGCCTAATCAATGATGAACAGCCACAACATGGCCTCCCACCTCCTGTACTCAATGATCTGACCAGTAAAGGCAAGCATACCAAACCTTCTTCACTATCCTATCTATCTGTGACTCCACTTTTAAGGAACTACAAACCTGCACTCCAAGGTGTCTCTGTTCAGCAACACTCCCCAAGACCTTACCATTAAGGGTGTAACATCCTGCCCTGATTTCCCTTTCCAAAATGCAGCACCTCACATTTACCTCAGTTAAACTCCATCTGCTACACCTTTGCCCACTGGCCCAGCTGATCAAGATCTCTTTGTATTCCGAGGTAACCTTCTTCACTGTTCACTGCACCTCCAATTTTGATGTCATTTGCAAACTTATTAAACATTGTTTTTATGTTCACATCAAATTATTTATATAAATGACAAAAAGCAGTGGACCCAGCACTGATTCTTTTGGCACTCCACAAGTCACACGCCTCCAGTCTTCTGTCTCCTACCCTTGAGCCAGTTCTCTATCCAAATGGCTAATTCGCTCTGTATTCCATGTGATCTAACCTCGTTAACTAGTCTACCACAGGGACCGTGTTGAACACCTTATTAATATCCATATAGGTCATGTCCACTGCTCTGCTCTCATCAATCCTTTTTGTTACTTCTTCAAAAACCTCAATCAAGTTAGTGAGACTATTTCTCACACAAAAAGCCATGTTGACTATCCCTAATCAGTCCTTCTCTTACCAAATACACATAAAGCCTGTCACTCAGGATTCCCTCCAACAACTGGCCCATCACCAATGTCAGGATCACTGGTCTAGAGATCCCAAGCTTGCCCTTATCACTTTTCTTAAATAGTGATGTTACCTGCTCCAGCCTTTAAAGATATCAAGGCTAATGACAAAACCACCTTTGTTCTGCTTGGAAGTTGCAGGCCTGTCTGAGAGGTAGTAGAGTTCAGCAAGTACATCCTTCACAAAATTAAATACTGTGCAAATACCAGGAAGAGAGATGAGAGAAATATTCTCTTCAGATCTTTGTCTAATAAGTAGAATACTGAGAAATAGGCTACGAGACTAGATAGGATTGAGGTTCACAAGGAGGAGGTGTTAGAAATTCTGGAAAGTGCGATAATAGATAAATCCTCTGGGCAAGATGGGATTTACCTTAGGATTCTCTGAAAAGTCAGGGAGGAGATTGCCAAGCCTTTGGCTTGGATCTTAGTCGTCATTGTCTACAGGAATACTGCCAGAGGACTGGAGGATAGCAAAAATTGTCCCCTTGTTCAAAAAGGGGAGTAGAGACAACCCTGGTAATTATAGACTAGTGAGCCTTACTTCAGTTGCGGCAAAGGGTTAGAAAAGTGTAAGAGATAGGATTTATAATCATCACATTCGGAATAACTTGATTAGAACTAGTCAGCATGGTTTTGTGAAGTGTAATTCTTTGAGAAGATGACCAAACAGGTGGAAGAGGGTAAAGCTGTTGATCTGTTGTAAATGGACTTCAGTAAGGCATTTGATAAGCTTCCCCATGGTAGGCTATTGCACAAAATACAGTGGCATGAGATTGCGGGCAATTTAATGGTTTGGATCAGAAATTGGCTAGCTGAAAGAAGACAGAGGGTGGTGGTTGATGGGAAACATTCATCCTGGAGTTCAGTTACTAGTGGTGTACCACAAGGATCTGCTTTGGGTCCACTGCTGTTTGTCATTTTTATAAATTACTTGGATGAGGGCATAGAAGGATGGGTTAGTAAATTTGTGGATGGCAGTAAGGTCGGTACAGTTGTGGATAGAGCTGAAGGATGCTGTAGGTTATACAGGGACATAGATAAGATGCAGTGCTGGGCTGACAGATGTCAAATGGAGTTTAATGCAGAAAAATGAGAGGTAATTCACTTTGGAAGGAGTAACAGGAATGCAGAGTACTGGGAGAATGGTAAGAGAGATCGCGGTGCCCATGTACTTAGATCCCTCAAAGTTGCGATGCAGGTTGATAGGCTGCTTGGAAGGCATTCTGCATGTTGGCCTTTATAGGTAGAAGGATCGAGTTTCGGAACCATGAGGTCATGCTGCATCTATACAAAACTCTGGTGAAGCCATTTTGGAGTACTGTATGCAGTCCTGGCCATTGCATTATAGGAAGGATGTGGAAGCTTTGGAATTGGTTCAGAGGAAATCTACTCGGATATTGCCTGGTATGGAGGGAAAGTCGTACGAAGAAAGATTGGGGGACTTGAGGCTGTTTTCATTAGAAAGAAGGTTTAGAGGTGACTTAAATGAAACATACAAGATAATCAGAGGGTTAAATTGGGGGGACAGTGAGAGATTTTTTCCTAGGATGGTGATGGCTAGCACAAGAGGGCATAGCTTCAGATTGAGGGGTGATGAATATGAGATAGATAGCAGAGGTATTTTCTTTACTCAGAGAGTAGTAAGGGCGTGTAACGCACTGCCTGTAATATTTGTAGACTCACCAACTTTACGGGCATTTAAGTGGTCATTGGATAGGCATATGGACAAAAATGGAATAGTGTAGGTTAATGGGCTTTGGAAATGGTTTCACAGGGCGGCACAACAACGAGGGTCAATGGGCACTGTAACATTCTATAGCCTAAGTCCTGATGAGAGCTCTTTTCCTTTCCTGCTCAGTGAAGCTTGTGCTGCTCCTGCTCATGCTGCAGGGTAAACAAGACATTGACTGCAGTATCCATGATCGGGGCAAGTGCCTGATCAAAAAGATGAACTGCAATCCAAGGCCTTCACCAAATACAGCACTACTCCTCATTGACTTTACCAACTTTAAGCAGAACGTGAAAACTCAACACATGATATACTCAGACAGCGCCAGTAGAAACTAATCAGCACCTAACCTAAAAAGTTGATAGGCTCTATAAAAGTGTGTGCGTGTGCACATGTTTGTGTTCAAAGTTTGGGAGAACAATTGTGGCTCAGGTGCTTGTTGTTGTGGTTCTGTTCACTGAGCTGGGAATTTGTGTTGCAGACGTTTCAGCCCCTGTCTGGGTGACGTCCTCAGTGCTTGGGAGCCTCCTGTGAAGCGCTTCTGTGATGTTTCCTCTGGCATTTATAGTGATTTGTATCTGCCACTTCCGATTGTCAGTTCCAGCTGTCTGCTGCAGTGGTCAGTACTTTGGGTTCAGGTCGATGTGTTTGTTGATTGAATCTGTGGATGAGTGCCATGCCTCTAGGAATTCCCTGGCTGTTCTCTGTTTGGCTTGTCCTATAATAGTAGTGTGCATGTAAGTGTGTGCATACATATTCGTGGGTGGAAGGAAGGCAGTGCTCTTCCTGCTATTGAATTAATGCTCAGTTTACATGTTTTACAAGGAGGAGTTTGCTAGAATGCCAAGGTTGAAAATGGCAGCACTGACCTCAAAACATCATTAAAAATCAGTGATGATCTGGCTGTTCTACAAACTTCCAGTACACACTCCTAAAGCCTGCATAAACATCCTTACCAAAGTGGTGCCCAACATGGATATTTTAATACTAAAACAGAACCAATAGCACAAAATCTACAGGTGTTATCGATGCAAATCTTTCAGCCAACTTGACAATATAAGAATGAGCTTTTGCAATAAATGAGACAATGAATTTAAATAAACAGGAAAAATGTACATACTTTATCTTTTAGCTTGTCCGTTGGAGTTTCTGGATGCTTATTTTGTTCAAGAACACATTTGTGCCCTTTTCCAGAAATTGTCATTTTGGCTTGTCCTGATGAAATCATTCCAGTGGTACCTAGTCCAGATGTGCTGACTCCTGACACTGCTGTAATGGTGTTACCATTCAATGATCCATTCATACCTACAAAAGAAATAACGAACTATGAAATAGCATTACTATAACATTCTTTAATCAACCATTTGTGCAAATATAGCTAGAAAGTCAAATCAATACCAACTGCTCATTTGTAGTGGAAACAAATTAAAGTCGCATCTGAAATACTTTTGTCTCTCCATATAAAATCATCAATAATTATATAGCACAAAATTCAAATGGCCCCAGACCTTGAGGGTCTTTAATCGATTTATAGGCATGCATCTGCGCATACGTGACAGGGAGTCAAAATTTTCCAATTTGCCTCTTATTCACAAGTGATGTCAGAATGCAGTTTACTGCAGCAACCTGAAAATGATTGAATCTTCGATTAATAACATCAGCAGAAAAGGTCTGACTCGGTAAACTGGGGAACGGCAAGTTGTATACTTGAGCCCAAATTTGGCAAAATGGCAGTAGTACGGCATCGTCCATGTACAAGCAAAAACATTGACAATTCAAGGTCAACAAACTTGTGTGATATTCCAGTTTTCAATAGAGTATTTGAAGTTAAAAAGTGAATGAACATTACTAGTTCACACAGGTTGATCGAATCTTACATCTCCAGAAAATGCATTTATGTAATTGTGCACCTGATGTATTTGTCCTTCTAAACTGCTGTTTGGGATGGTTGGGATATTTTTCCAAAAAAAAATGTTCAGCAAATACCAGCAGTGTGTCCTGTGGGTGGTGCACACTGCAGGCAGAGTATGTCATGGCAGTGAGAATGATGTACTGGTGAATGTATGAGGTGCTCAGTGCTGGTTCCTGGATGATGTCAAACTTTGTGAATGTTGTTGCTGATGCATCTGTCAAGGGATAAGGGATAAGGAGGGCTGCAGCGCGACATAGACAGGATGCAGAGGTGGACTGAGAAATGGCAGATGGAGTTCAACTTGGATAAATACGAAGTGATGCATTTTGGAAGGTCGAACTCGAATGCTGAATATAGGATTAAAGACAGGATTCTTGGCAGTGTAGAGGAACACAAGGATCTGGGTGTGCAAGTTCATAGATTCCTCAAAGTTGCCATCCAAGTGGATAGGGTTGTTAAGAAAGCATATGGTATTTTGGCTTTCATTAACAGGAGGATCGAATTTAAGGCTGCGAGGTTTTGCTGCAGCCCTACAAGTCCCTGGTGAGACCACAGCTGGAATATTGTGCCCAGTTCTGGTTGCCCTACTATAGGGAAGATACAGAGGCTTTGGAGAGGGTGCAAAGAAGGTTTACCAGGATGCTGCTTGGACTGGAGGGCTTGCCTTATGAAGAATAATTGAATAAGCTCAGACTTTTCTCTCTGGAAAGAAGGCGGGAGAGAGGAGACCTGATCAAGGTGTACAAAATAATGAGGGGAATAGATAGAGTCAATAGCCAGAGACTTTTCCCCAGGGCAGGATTGAATGGTACGAGAAGTCATTGTTTGGAGATATTAGGAGGAAGGTATAAAGAAGACATCAGTGATAGGTTCTTTATGCAGAGAATTGTGAATGCATGGAATGCGTTGCCAGCTGAGGTGGTGGAAGCAAAGTCATTGGGGACATTTAAGCGACTGCTAGACATGCACATGGATAGCAGTGAGTTGAAGGGTGCGTAGGTCAAGTTACTATATTTTACATTAGAATTAAGTCTCGGCACAACATCGTGGGCCTAAGGGCCTGTTTTGTGCTGTACATTTCTATGAGGAGAAAGTGAGGTCTGCAGATGCTGGAGTATCAGAGCTGAAAATGTGTTGCTGGAAAAGCGCAGCAGGTCAGGCAGCATCCAAGGAACAGGAAATTTGACGTTTCGGGCATAAGCCTTTCATCAGGAATGAGGAAAGTGTGTCCAGCAGGCTAAGATAAAAGGTAGGGAGGAGGGACTTGGGGGAGGGGCGGTGGAGATGTGATAGGTGGAAGGAGGTCAAAGTGAGGGTGATAGGCTGGAGTGGGTTGGGGGCAGAGAGGTCAGGAAGAAGATTGCAGGTTAGGAAGGCGGTGCTGAGTTTGAGGGATTTGACTAAGACAAGGTGGGGGGAGGGGGAATGAGGAAACTGGAGAAATCTGAGTTCATCCCTTGTGGTTGGAGGGTTCCCAGGTGTAAGATGAGGCGGTCTTCCTCCAACATTTTTATGTACGTTTCTATGTTCTATCACACTCTTGATATATGCCTTTCATAGAAGTTAAGAGATATTTGGGAAATATATATTTATTGCCTTTCCCCTTGCAATGAAGACAATGCTGGATAGGCCAGCATTTATTGCCCATTTCCTATTGTCATTTTAAAAGTGCTGGTAAGCCTCATTCCTGTACTGCTGTTGTCCATGTGGTATTGGTACTGTAAGAATGGAGTGCCAGGAGAGGAATAGCAACATACTTCCAAGTCAGAGGGTACTACGGCTTGGAGGAGAACTTATCAGTGATCACGGTTTCATGCATTTGCTACTCTTGACCTTCTCGGTGGCAGAAGTCATGGGTTTGGGAGGTGCTGTCTCGAGGGCTAATTGGGAAACTAGCATTTCTTGATGAATTTACTTTAGTCATAATTATAAAATTAATGTTAAATTCATTGATTAAATTAATATGATTGTGATCAGCTTAATAGGAGCCAAAGTAATTATTGATACGAATATCATGTGATTCTGTTTAGCTACATTTGACAAAGAAGTGAGATTATGAGATTATGAGCAAGGTAAAGACAATAACCTTATGGTTAGATTTACAGCTACAGGGCTGAGAGAAGTCTGTTTAGTTTCAGGGCCAGATTTTCAAGGGTAAGACAGAAACGGTATGCCCCCCTGAGCTTGTTAGCCCTTCTCAAGGAATCATAGCTATAGCTGTGTCCTTCTGTTGGTGCATGAAAGAATACACCAATTAACTAAATGTAACCTATGCATTAGAGTTAACTTTGCAACAATGTATTTCCGAGTAAAAAGTGAGGTCTGCAGATGCTGGAGATCAGAGCTGAAAACGTGTTGCTGGTTAAAGCACAGCAGGTCAGGCAGCATCCAAGGAATAGGAAATTCGACGTTTCGGGCCAGGGTCCTGTCATGATATGGGTTGAATTTCAGCACAGCCAACCCATTTTCAACTACTTATGGCCCCCATTATCAGCATTTTTTTCCTCTCCCTGGTATGCGATCGTCCACCCTTTTGTCTGCCTAACTGTTGTCATCTCTGTTTGGGCTCCACCTCTGTCTATCCATTCAGTTCTTTTCCTCCCAAACCCTGATCTTCAGCATATATTCTGCGTTTTCCTAGCTACTACCAGTCCCAACAGAGGATCACTGGACTCCAAACATTCTCTTTGTTCCCATAGATGCTGCCAGATCGACTGAGTTTCTCCAGCAATTTCTGTATTTTTTAGTGATAAGCAAGTGTCTATTTAATGGGAACTCACCAACCAAGCAACATTGAGATGTGCTCTCAAGGATATCAATCTTTGGGTCCTGACTGCATAAGCCTCCCTTTTTCCCTACTCCGTAAAGTGACAATAACAAAGCTTAAAGGGTTGCTTTCATGGATAATTGACAATTTTAAAAAAGTGAAAAATTAGATCAGTCAATGTCTTTTAACCTTCAGAGTCAATTAGAGATTGATCATGTATCTCCTTAAGTCAATTAGCAGGAGGTTTCACTTCTCCTAGGTCAATCAAATATTATGTAATTTATCACGCTGTAGATTATGCCTTGGAAAAATTCATAAGCAACAATTTTCAGTGACCAACTTATGCTTGAGTAAAGTTGAAGCTATCCTGCTTCCAAACAGGAGTGGAAGTTCCTTAAGGCATTGGAGAGAGACCAAGAAACTAAGTGTTGACCCATTCTTTAAGTTCATTTGGTGTAATTCCAAAGAATGTTATAGGAAATGGTTAAATGCTCTCTTGTAAAAGATAATCATTGTCTGTTATTTGCATGGCGCAAATGTTCAATAACACTTATCCAGCCAACCTCAAATATTATCTCGATCTTGCTGATATCTGAGGAATCGCAAATGGTGAACATTGTGCAATTATTAGTATCTGACATGCTGTAGTAATCACAGCTTTTATCAGTTGGTGCAGTTGAGTTTCTGGTCCATGGTAATTTCCTAAATATTAAGGGGAGGTAGTTAGGCTGTCTTTTGTTGCCAGTTGCTATTATGTGGCACTTGTATGACATTGATAGTACAAGTTAAATATGAAGACATGCCAGGACTGTTTCATATTTTCACAATTACCTGAAGAACTGGAAATGAGTTTGAACTTTGCGCAATGATAGATAAGTATTATCATTTCTGTTTTTGGTGAAGGACACATTATTTTAAGCAGCTAAGAAACCTATGCCTTGTGCATTGGTCTATTCTGGGGCTGAGGTGACAAGTGTGATTCCAGCCACTGAAAAGTTTCTTCAGCCTCTGTTAACTGCCAACAGGTAATGGTCGAGGTGTAATGCAGTGGCCACATATCCATTACTGCAGAAGGCATTAACATATAGCATAAATAAGAAGTAAGCACCTTTTTAAAAATCAATAATTTAATGGAAAGTGAAACACACATCCAAACCAAACCATCTTCAACAGAGACTGTTCCTAAATACAGATGTAGCTTGCTTTCACTCACCTTTTTGTGTCCCCCGACCAAACTTATTTGTGCTTCGGGAATGGAATGGATTGGAATCATGATTTGGAGTTGAAGCAGCAAACACAGGTGGAATTCGTAGCATGCCTGATGGGAAAAAAGTTGTCCCTGGACGAGTCTGCGTTTCTGTAGTTCGCCACCATTCAGTACCTTCATAAAAGCAAAGCAAGAGCTTTGTATTAGGGTTTGTGTTTTTAGGTAACATTTTTAAAATTTGGTATTGCACTTACTTAAACATGAATCAGTACATTTCTTCAAATATCAATGATTAAATAATCCGTAACAGGCATTCTAAGCAAGATTTTGCCAGAAAATCCTAGCTAAAGATCATAAATTTTAGTTAGAAATTTAAGTGTCAGATGCAAAATAAATGGAAAAAAACTTTTAGGAAACTGATAAATGATCCCAGTGTAAAATAAACTATAGGTTTAAGTAAATTGTGTCTGTATAACATGGTCAGAATTAACATCAAGCAAACTTAAATAATGAATGACTTGGGTGAGGTATGGCAGTGGTACTGTCACTGTACAACTCATCCAGTAAACCCGAGGAACATTCTGAGGACATTGGTTCAAATCCAACCATAGCAGTTTGTGGAATTTAAATTCAATTGACTATAATCTAGAACTGAACGCTCAATTGTGTAATGGTGAACATTAATTATCATTCTTATTTGGTCTGCCCTACAAATCCCGAGTTTTTTAAAACTCTTTAACTGCTCTCTGAAAGAGCTTAACAAGCCCCCAGTTCAAAGACAGTTAGGAATGCACAATAAATGCTGGCCTTTAATAGCTATTGGGTCTGTGTTCTATGTACAGTTTCTGACTTGATTGCACTGTCTTGTCTATGTTTGTTACTGTTATCTTTGTGACGAATGGAAGTGGGATTTGAGGTTGGTCCTCATCTTCCTGAAAACTGGTTGAAAGCTGGGGCTTGGAGTTTGACTTTGCTGCCCTTTCCCCTGTACATAGTGGGATTTTGTGAACTGTTGCCTTCTGTTTATTGTCAACTGCATTTTGTACTGTTTAATAAAATAAATGTTGGCCTTGATAGCTTCATGCTCAGCATTACTCATATGAGCTTTCAGTTCTAGATTATTATCAATTGAATTTAAATTCCACAAGCTGCCATGAAACAGTAAAGGAAAAATCTGTCTCTAAGATCCTTCTCTCATATTGAAGACTGGGAGGAATCCTGCAGCAGCATCGCAGTGAAGCAGTTTGGAAAGAGAGTCAAGAAGTGACATGGGACAAGAGGAAGCAGCTAATTGGGTAAAGTTGGGTAACTATTTAAATCAGCTGGATGGGAGATTCAAGATGGCGGCGACCCAGTAGGTCTGCCCTGCCGAGCTCTGCACCAAAACCCAAACAAAGTGGTGCACTCACCCTCCCTTTATTACCCAATATGGTAGAAACAGTCTATTTTTTGACCCTTAGAATTGTTCAGTGTTAGTTTAAAATAGTTAGGAAAATGACCAAAGGGGAGGGACCGTGAGGATTGCAGCAAGCAGTGACCCGGACCCCCAATCCTTGCAACAATGGACATGACCGTGGCCGCAGCGTCAGCCTCTACGATCACTCCAGGGGACTTACCTGTGGAGCAGAGCCTGGTCTTGGAGTTTGAGAAACTCCGACAGATCGACTCAGCGATGGAGAAGACCCGGGCCAGACTTGAACCAATCTTGGTCGTGCTGCTGAAACACGACCAGGAGGTCCAGCGTCTCGGGCAGCGTGTTGGGAAGGAGGAGCAATGGGCTGTGGCATCAGAAACCGCAGCGGAATCCTCGAAAATCGAGGTCGTCGGAAGAACATCCATCTGGTGGGGCTTCCAGAACGGGAAGAGGAAGAAGGCCAGCTCGTCAGCTTCTTAGAGCAATGGCTCCTGCAGTTTTTGAAGCTGGAAGTCGAGGCACGCCGGGGTTGAGCGGGCCCACCAGGTCACAGTGCACAGGCCCCGGTGTGACCAGCGCCTTCGCCTGGTCTAGTGTGACTCCAGCACTACAAGGATAAGCAAATGACGCTGGAAGCCTCGAGGTGATTGGGGAAGGATCCACAGGCAATGATGTACAAAGGATCACGAATTATGCTTTTCCAAAGCTTTTCTGCAGTCATGATTCATAACAGGAAGGCCTTCAATGAGTTAAAAAGGCAACTGTGGGACTTGAATATCCAGGATTCCGTTAGATATCCGGCAATATTACATTTCAGCCATGGAGGCTCTGTGTTCAATTTGACTCACTGGAAAAAGCAAAGGACCTTCTGGACGCTTTAAAATAGACTGGCTGGCTTGAATACTATGGACAAAAATATTTATTTTGCTTTTCCCTTTAATTTGCTTGGTTTACCTGGTTGTCGGGGGGGGGGGGGGTTCAAAATATATGTTTTTTTTTCTTTTTCTCTCTCTTCTCCCTACTCTCTCCCCTCCTGTCATCCTTCATTTTTTTTTCTTATCATTTCCTTTTGCTTTTCTCTTCTGGTATGGGATAGGGGAGCGTGATTGGGGGAGGTGGGGGAAGGTTATATTTCTGTTCTACCAGGAGTGCCTATGGTTACAGTATGGATGGGACGGATTGAGTACCCACTTTAAACTTTCTTGTTATAAGATGTGTGTATTTTTTCTTAACTTTGTGTTGTCTGGGGCGGAGGCACAGCTTCAGCTGGAAGGAGCCATGGAGGGGTTAGTGGGTAGTATGTGAAAGGGGGAAGGGGCAAAGTGTTTTCTGTTGGTATGTTGTTGAAGTAGCTGTTAGAAGTTTTGGTTTGGTAGTTTTGGAAGTTGTACTTTTAAATTTATACAAAATGTTTATTGTTTTCACTTAGCGTGCTATGAGTGGGGTTCTTCCTCCCAGGGGCCACGGACTGTTTCAGACAAATACGGCTATCTGGAATGTTAAGGAGAGTCATTCACCAATTGAGAGTAAAAAGATACTTTCAAGCCTTAGAAAGGAGGATTGACATCGCCTTACTGAAAGAAACATATTTAACCAATAAGGAGCACTTGAAGTTACAGCAGGGAGGGTTCAAATAAGCATTTTTCTCATCCTTAAATTTGAAAAGTAGAGGTATTGCTGTACACATCCAGAAGAACCTCCCATTTCAAATGTTAGACCAAATTAAGGATGAATATGGCGGTATATAATTCTTAAAAAATTAATACATGGAGAAGAATATGGGATTTTGAACATATATTGTCCCCTGGCACATTCCCTCAAATTTTTAACAGATGCACTTTCAAGTTTGATGGCCCTTGGGCCGTGTCATACAATTATAGGGGGAAATTTTAATTGTCTTATTGACCCCATGACAGGATACCTCAGGGTCTTGCAGGTATATCCCCGCAATCCAAGCAATTGGTGGACCTGAACAGAGAGCTGGGGTTGGTGGGTGTACGGAGACGTCTTCATTCCGAAGGTAGAGGTTTCACCTTTTCCTCTAATCAATACAAGTGCTCTCCCAGAATTGAGATGATTTTTGTCCCATCAATCTTTTTGAATTCAGTGCTGTTTTGCAGAACATAGCCATTGCCAATGAAGTGGCAATGTACATGGAGGTCAAGGCCAGTGTTAACAGGATAGGCTCCTGGCATTGGCATATGGACCCTTTCCTCTTTAAAGATAGGAAGCTTATAGAGTAGTTTTTGCGGGAATTTAAAACCTGTTGGAACATTAATTTGGGTACAGCCAGTAATCCAACAGTGCTTTGGGAGACTGCCAAGGTCTATGCACGGGGTTGGATTATTCCTTACTCAGTGACCCGAAACGACAGAGGGAAGAGCCGCAGCATTTGCTCAAAGTTCACCTGAAGTTAGCATATTTTGACAGACCATCTGTAACTAAATTTCAGCGGATTACAACCCTCAGGGTTAATTTGAATGCTGCGCTTACCCAGACAACAAAGGGGGAAATCTCTCTTGCAAAACAGAGGCTATTTGAGAATGGTGATAAACCGGGTAGCTATCTAGCATACCTAGCCAGAGAGAAGGATGCCCCCCAATCTATCACAACCATCAGAGTGTGGGCTGGTACTCTTGCTTGCAATGCCAAAAAAATTAATGCAGCATTTAGGAAGTTCTACTCTGAGCTGTATCGGTCGGAGGGCTGTGAGGACAGATTGATGAAGATGGAGTCCTTGTTTTAAGGCCCTGGACCTTCCGATGTACCTTCAGAGCAGCCATCGCAGCTCCAGAATGGTAAAGTGCTTGGCCCAGATGCATTTCAGAGTGAGTTTTATAAAGGGTTTATAGATATGTACAACTCTTGGATATATACAACTACTCATAGTCAGAACTGCCTCCCATCCTCTCTGAGAGAAGCAAATATTTTTCTTATTCTTAAGAAAGGGAAAGCCCAGAGGATTGCTCTTCATACAGGCCCATATTGTTACTGAACGTGGATTTTAAAATTCTGTCGAAAACACTGGCGTTAAGGTTGGAGAGAGTTTTGCCTTTTATTGTAAAGGAGGACCAGACAGGTTTTATCAACGGTCGTGGGTCTACTAATACTATTAGAAGAGTATTAAACATGGTTCCAGTATGCCAGCAAGGTTTGATTCCGGGGTGCAGAGAAAGCGTTTGACCAGGTGAAGTGGCAGCACCTCTTATGTACTGGTCTTGGAGGAATTTTTGCCAAATGGATGGCAATGTTATATAGTGATCCAAAAGCAGCAGTTCTCACTAACAGTATATGGTCAGATAATTTTAGTATTGGCAGAGGCAACCAACAGTGCCCTCTCTTGCCACTTTTATTTACATTGGTGATTGAGACGCTGATGGAGACCATCCGGAGGGATCTCAATATAATTGCCCTGGCTGTAGGATCAGGCAGGCATAAGATCACTGTTTATGTGGATGACATTCTTCTCTTTTTTAACTGATCTTATGATATCTGCGCCCCATTTAATACAAGTGATTAATCTCTTTGGTTTGTTCTCAGGGTATAACATTAATTTTATGAATTCAGAGGCCATGCCTTTGGGGGGCCTTACTAGAATATCTGATTTTGGGGATGGAACCAGTTTCCCTTTCAGGTCGTCACAGGGAGACTTCCTGCATTTAGGCATTTTTATCACCCTGGCCTTCAATCAATTATATAAAGCTAATTTTGTGCAGTTGCTAAAGATAAGGCAGGACCTTTTGCGCTTGGAGGATCTTCCGATATCTTGGTTGGGTAGACCAGCTCTGGTCAAAATGAATGTTCTTTCTTGCTTATTATATCCCATGCGAATGCTCCCTTTGATGCAGCCTAGGCAAGCACTACAGAGGCTTTACGGTTGGCTTGGATCTTTGATCTGGCATTGCAGGTGGCCTCTTATTAAGCTGGACAAATTGAAGTTTCTGCAGGAGATTGGAGTTTTGGATTTCCCGGACTTTAAGAAATATCAGTTGAGTTCTTTACCATCCTATGTGGCTGACTAGGCCTGCCAAGATCCGTGGTCAATTTGGTTGGACATCAAGGCCTCCCAAGCAAAATGCCCCTTCATCAATCTGTTGTTTATGGACAAGATGAGGACTATTCTGGACCATTGCAGAAACACAATTGTCCTTAACAAAGTTAAAGCGTGGAGAATGACTCGGCAAGGTGAGGAGAACTTACAAAAAACTATCCCTTTCACTCCTATAGCGGGAATGTTAGGATTCCAGCCAGGGCTGTTGGGACTCTGGCTTTAAGTTCTGGGAATCTAGCAGAGTCTCCTGTTTGGGAGATTTACTTGATGGGCAAGTCATGATGTGTTTCAAGTAGCTGAGTCAGAAATATGAGCTATCTATGAGCTATATAGCTATTAGTTACTTTCAGGTTAGGGACTTTATACAGAAAAAGATTACATTGACGGTTAATCCCTACAAGTCAGATATGAAGAGGAACGCACTCTGGTCTACAGGCGCTCTCTCAGTCAGCACCCTCTATCACTTGTTAGGAAGTAACGTTTCGAAAGATATTGAGCGGTGACATGGAACCTGGACTCAGGAATTGGGGTTGGAAGTGTCGTCAGAGGTGTGGAAGAATATTTGGGAGAAGGTAATGAAGATTTTGATTTGTAATAGAATGCAGGCTATGCAATTGAAGGTACTCCACAGGGCTCATTTGGCACCGGAGCGGCTTGCAAAATTTAAGACAGGAGTGTCCCCACCGTGCCCGAAATGTAAAATAGATGTTGGCATTCTTACCCATTGCTGTGGTCATGCCACAAGCTTCATAGTTATTGGGGTGCCATAGCGAGAGTTTTGGAAGAGGTCTTGGGAACGGAGGTTAAGTTGGATCCAGTGTCCCTCTTCTTGGGTTTCCAAACCTCCCCTCTTTGGACATGCATAGGAAGAAACTGTTTAATATTCTTTCATTGTGTGCGAGGAAGAACATTCTAATGAGCTGGGTGTCGGAGAATCCCCCAGGACTATTGGACTGGCATAGATTAGTTTTGGAGCACATCCCCCTGGGCTTCCTTACGAGTATGGTGCACCAGAAAACGGAACTGTTCTGTAGAACATGGTAGCCCTTTCTGATTTACTTGGATGAGACTTGTCAGCTATTTTGGTCAGGGCCTTTGTATAGTCATAAGGGCTATGTCTGGTGGTGTGTGCGCACGGGGGATCCTGAACAAATACAGGTTTACTTATTAATGCTCCCAGTAGTGAGGAGCTTTGGTGGGATTGCACTGAGTGCAGTAACTTAACCGAATATAACTTAATTTAACTGAATATAACTTAATTTACCTTGGTTTAACTTTATTATTTTTTCTCTTAGTTGTTTATTGAATTGTGGGTTTTGTCCAGTTTTATTTTCTCTCTCCTCAGTGGTTTGTGGAGTTGAGTAGTAGTTTGTTTTCTGTTATTGTCATTATATTATAAGGTTGTTGTACTATTTTGTAATGATTTTGCAATTTTGTAATAATTTTACAATCTTTTTAAAATATTTACAAAAAATAAAATCAGCTGGATGATTTAAGTGGCTTGAAACTGCAGGAAGAAATGTAACAAAGAAAATTTACAGTCCAGGAACAGGCCCTTTGGCCCGCCAAGCCTGAGCCGATCCAAATCCACTGTCTAAACCTATCGCCCAATTCCTAAGCATCTGTATCCCTCTTCTTCCCACCTATTCATGCATCTGTTCGGGCACACCTTAAATGAATCTATCGTGCCTGCCTCTACTACCCTCTGTGTAAAGTAATATCCCCCTTAAGCTTTTTCCAGGGTGAGGTATTTAATAAAGAGAGGTCATGTATTCAAGGTGAAAGGTGAAAAGATTATCTCTATCTACCCTGTCTATACCTCCATGATTTTGTATACCTCAATCAGGTCCCCCCTCAATCTCCTTTTTTCCTAATTAAAACAATCCTAACCTACTCAACCTCTCTTCATAGCTAGCACATTCCATACCAGGCAACATCCTCGTAAACCTTCTCTGCACCCTCTCCAAAGCGTCCACATCCTTTTGGTAATGTGGCAACCAGAACTGTTACACAGTATTCTAAATGCAGCCGAACCAAAGTCTTGTACAATTTTAGCATGACCTGCTAGCTCTTATACTCAATATCCCATCCGATGAAGGCAAGTATACTATATGCCTTCTTGACCACTCTATCCACCTGTGCAGCCACCTTTAGGGTACAATGGACCTGAACTCCCAGATTTCTCTGCTGCCTACCAGAGTCTTGAGGCAGACAGCAATTTGCAGTTAACTTGGAAGCTATTAGCTTGAAACAGGCAGAGAAAATGCATCTGCCAGCAGCTAGGAATCAGCTGAGAGACCAGCAAATGTACAGAAGCAAGAGCAACTCAAGAGGACCCTTAGGAGTCAGGAGTGTTCATAACATTTAAACTTGTCAGCAAGAATAGAGTACAGCCTTTTTGCAGAGAAATCCACTCATTAAAGGGAATTGGAAATTGCTTATCCAAAAGTTAATGGAAGAGGCCCTGTGAAATTTCAAAGCTCGGAAAAGCTGTGAAATGTCAAAAAAAATTAAAGTGACCTGTGGTTTGATCCCTCAAGAAAAGAACAAACTTAAGATTGTCACAAAATATAAAGGAATTCTTGGGGCAAAGGTTTTTGAAAAAGTAAAAATTAACTCATAGCACAATTAAATAGCAAGTTAACAAAGCTTACTTTAGTTCTTGGAATTATTTAATTTTTCACTGTATGTAAGTTTTTTTTGCTTAAATATTTTGTGAAATTTTATAGTGTGTTTTTGTCAGTTAACTCCAGGATGTTCAGGATTTCTCTTTCAACAGTAACAGTCCATAAAAGGTTTGCAATAAACTCCACAACCCTTTGAGTACCCCCACTGAGCATCCAATTTTAATCGCACTTCAAGGCGGCATCTTTAGCTATCTGTCCAAAGCTATTTAGCTTTGGAATATCCTACCTACAAGTTCTACCTCATTTTTGTCCTTTACAACACTCCTCAAAGGCTAAATCATTGATAAAAGTTTTAGTCATCCAATCTAATATCTCACATTGCTCAAAATATTTTTAAAATAGTATCCCTACGAAGCACTTTATAGAACTTTATTAAGTTAAAGTTACCATATAAATATAAATTGTTGTCGTCTTGACGATGCTACTGGTCGACTATTCAAACAGAAAAGGTTTAATATCAGTGAAGTATCCAATCGTTGCCTCAATAGAACTTTTTTCTGGCATGAGTTAGCAATTAATCCGATTTCAGGTTGTACATTTGCTTAATGAGCTGGTGGACTTGTTCTCAGATGTTTCATCACTATGCTAGGTAACAACATCAGTGAGCCGCTGATGAAACACCAGTGTTCTGTCCCGCTTGCTATTTAGATTAGATTGGATTAGATTACTTAGTGTGGAAACAGGCCCTTCGGCCCAACAAGTCCACACCAACCCTCCGAAGCGCAACCCACCCAGACCCATTGCCCTACATTTTCCCCTGCCCCTAACACTACAATTTAACATGGCCAATTCACCTAAACTGCACATTTTTGGATTGTGGGAGGAAACCGGAGCACCCGGAGGAAACCCACACAGGGAGAATGTGCAAACTCCACACAGTCAGTCAATCAGAGGCGGGAATTGAACCCGGGTTTCTGGTGCTGTGAGGCAGTAGTGCTAACCACTGTGCCACCGTGCCGCCCACGTCATGGTCTGTTATGGTGGGTGATATCACTTTCAGTTCTTTTTCTGAGAGGTTGGTAAATGGGGTCCAAATTAATATGTTTGTTAATGGAGTTCTAGTTTGAATACTCGGCCTCAAGTAATTCCCATACGTGTTTTTGTTTAGCCTGTCCCAGGATGGATGTATTGTCCCAGTTGAACTGGTGCCACTCTTCGGCTGTGTGTATGGATACCAGTGATAATTGGTCATGTCCTTTGGTGGCTAGTTGGTGCTCACGTATCCTGGTGACTAGTTTCCTGCCCATCTGTCCAATGTAATGTTTGTTGCAATCCTTGCAGGGTATTTTGCATATGACATTCGTTCTGCTAGTTGTGGGCATGGGGTCCTTTAAATTCATCAGGAGCTGTTTCAGTGTGGTAGCAGGTTTGTGGGCTACCATATGCCTAGTGGCTGGAGTAGTCTAGTCTTCATCTCAGAGATATCTTTAATGTATGGCAGGGTGGCTAGAGTTTCTGGGCATGTTGCGCCTTCTTGTTTAGGTCTGTCGTGTAGGAATCGGCAGACTGGAAAAACCCCTGAGCTTTTCTTACAACTCTGAGTAAAGTCAGTGTATTAGCTAGTACTTCTCTGATAGAATGAAGAAAATCTTATCTGGGGAATACACAGGAGGTTGCCCAAAGGAAATGCTTGGGACCTCATCAATTCAGTAAGAAATTTTGAATTTGGAAGTGAAAATTCACTGGGGTTGATTGCCTAAAAAGGATATTGTTGGAGAATAGAAGAATCTTTCTCTGTGTTGTTTAAGATCTTTCCAAAGTATTTTCTGAACATAAAAGCTTCAACACAGCAGTGAAAGAGGTGGCAGTCTGAGGATATACTAAAACCCACAATCAAAGACCCAATCACACAGCTTCAACACAACAGCTTCAACAGGAGACAGCATAGAGCTTATACTGAGAATCACGATCAGGGGCCCAGCATTTCAGCTTGAACACAGCCACGGGGCGGCACGGTGACTCAGTGGTTAGCACTGCTGGTTCGCAGCATCAGAAACCCGGGTTTGATTCAGCCCTTGGGCAATGTGTGTGTGGAAACCACACATTCTCCCCATGTCTGTATGGGTCTCCTCCGGGTGCTCTGATTTCCTTCCACAATCCAAAGATGTACAAGTTTGATAGACTGACCATGCAAAATTACCCATAGTGTTCAGGCTAGGTGGATTAGCCACAGGAAATGCAGTGTTACAAGAATGAGATGGATCTGGGTGGGATACTATTCAGAGTGTTGGTTGACACGATGGGCCAAATGGCCTGTTGCCACACTGTAGGATTCTATGATTTTTTCGAAAAGGCAGTAAGAGGATATACAGATGCACAGGATCAGGAGCTCAGCAGCAACAGCTTCAGGGGCTGTCGACTGTGGGCAAAAAAAAGTGACATTACAGAGAATCAGCAGGTTGATTGTTTTCTGATTAAAAATGTATTTTTATTGAAGAAATTGAGAAACAACCAAAAGGAGTGAAAGTCAGGTCAACATTATAATTATTATATTTAAGCAAAGTTGGATAATGGGAATAAACTTAATGTAAGGGAAGTAAGGTTAAGTCTAACTAAGGAAGACAAAATTAAGGTCAACATTTAAAACACGGCTACACAGGTCAGTTGAGTGGAATGGAGGCCAGGTCATTTAAGTATGTTAAAACAGAGATAGATATGTATTAGATTGCCAAAATGGTCAAAGGTTAATGGGGAGAAAGTGAGAAAATGGGGTCGAAAAACTTATCAGGGAGTAAGGCTTATGCCCGAAACGTCGAATCTCCTGATCCTTGGATGCTGCCTGACCTGCTGCGCTTTTCCAGCAACACATTTTCAGCTCGAAAAACTTATCAGCCATGATTAAATGGTGGAGCAGATTCGATGGGTCAAATGGCTTGCTTCCAGCTGAAAAAACTTGAACTGAGAGTTTCAGAACTTGAACCCCAACTGGAGATGCTATGGCACATCTGTGAGGCTAAGAGTTACGTGGGTAGCACATACAGAGATGTGGTCATACCACATCTTAAGAGCCTGGATGAAGAAAGGAATGGGTGGCTGGCGGGCAGTCTAAAAGAAACCAAAAATGTCCAGGCTGATACTGCAGGAATCTCCTGTTGTCCTGTTCACAAATCTGTTTTCCAGTTTGGAAACTAATGAGTGTGATAGTTCCTCAGGAAAGTGCAGTCAAAGCTACATTTGTGGTACTGCAAGCAGCTCAGCTGTATAGGAAGAGAGGAAGAAAGGAGAAATGACAGTTTTGGGGATTTATTAGTTACGGGAACACTCAGGCATTTATGTGAACAAAGTGACTCCAGGATTGTATGACGTCTGCCAGGTGCTAGGATGTCATAGATATTCTTCTAGGGGAGGGTGAATAGCCTGAAGTTATGGTACATGTTCTTACTCATGACTGAGGTAGGAAGTGGGAACTGGACCTTCTACCAGAATTTACAGAGTTAGGTAGAAAGTTAGCAAACAGATCATCAAATGTAGCAATCTCCAGATTGCTCCCAATGTCACGTGCAAGTGAGTACAGAAATAGGACAGTAAAGCAAATGAATGCAGGGCCGGAAACATAGTTCATGAGAGAGGGTTTTAGCTTCCCAGGACATCGGGATGGGCTCTGGGGAAGATGGCACCTGAACAGACCTGGGACTGAGTTACTACAAGGCAGTTTTCTAGAGCTAGAAAAGCTTTAAACTAATTTAGCAAGGGTGGGGGAACCAAGGAGAATAGTACAGATGATTACCAGGGTTCATAACATACACAGAGATGCAACTGGCACAAGCATAAACAATAGCAAGTCGGCAGAATAAGTTTGAGTAAGAGAAAAAACATGAAATCTAATTCAAGGTTACTGTGCATGTATATGAAAGCACATGGTTTATTAGATTGGGGAATTACAGCTGCATATTGCCATGTAGAGTTTTGATGTTGTGACAACAACAGATCTGGTTCAAGGAACATCAACATTGGGTTCTAAGTATTGCTGGGTACAAGATATTCAGAAAAAATAGAAAAGGAAGCAGAGTTGGAGAGGTAACAGTAATTAGTTAAGGAGTGCACTGCAGTGCTGGACAAACAGAATGCCTCAGAAGGGCGGAATCAACTGGAGTTGAGTGTGGTGCTGGAAAAGCACAGCAGGTCAGGCAGTATCCAAGGAGCAGGAAAATCGACGTTTCGGGCAAAAGACCTTCATCAGGAATGCGCAGAATCAACTTGGCTCGAACTAACAGACAAGAAGGTTATAATTACATTGCTAGGTGTAGTCTATAGACTACCAACCAGTGAAAAGGATGTATACGATCAAACCTGCAGGACAGCTTCTTACATCAGGTTTCTCATCCAACAAGAATGCACTGATGGATTTGGTTCTTAGAATTCAAGTGGGTCAAATGGATCAAGTGTAGTTGTGCAACATTTAGGAAACAGTGACCACTGCATGCAACAGACCAAGAAAGAAAATTCAATTGGTAGGGGATAAGAATGGGGTAACAAAGAGCTGGGCAGGATTGACTGAAATAAGAAGGTGGCAAAATCAATAATTGAACAATGTGCTCTCTTTAAAGAGGAAATTATTCAGATACAGTCAAAAGTAGACTCTCGCACATGAGAAAGGTAGAACAAACAAATCCAGAGGTACCTGGATGATAAAGGAGATAGAAATTAAGATGAAAAAAATGTGCTTATGATAAGTGCCAGAAAATAAAATTGAGAACCATTAGGAATATCAAATGCTCAGAAGGAAAGCAAAAAAGCAAATGAAGGAAACAAACAGAAAGATGAGAAATAATGAGAAAAGACCAGCAGTCAATATTAATAGGTACCCCATTGTCTTCTATGGCCATAAAAAAAAACAGTAAAAGGGTGATGATAAATATGAGGAGCAGGGTCAATTAGTTACCAAAAGGGATTTACATCTGGCCAGGGGACATGGTTGAGGTCTTAAATGAATACTCTGATACTTGTCTTGACAAAAAAAGAGACATGTTACCCAGACCATGGTGACAAAGGATGGAACCCAGCCATTAGAAGGGCTCAACGTTAATCGGATAGAAGTGTTGGGTAGACTATTGACATTTAATGTTGACAAAAAGCCAGGACCAAACAAAATCCATCCAAGGTTTTTGAAGGTAATGAGAGTTGAAAATGCAGGAGCAGTAGCCACAATCATTTAGTCCTCCCTACGCTTGGGAAGGTGTCAGAAGACTGGAGCATTGAAAACACTCTGGATGTATAATGGCTTTGTTGGGTTAAGATTGATAGATTGCAATGCTAAGTCCAGCAATTACAGACCAATCAGTTTAACATCAATGGTAGAGAAGCTTCTACAGACAATTATTCAGGAGAGAATTAGTAGTTGCACAGAAAAATTGGGTTGATTAGGAAGAGTCAGCATGAATTTCTAAAGAGGACATTGTGTTTAGCTAACATTTTTTGAATTTTTTTTGAAGATACAACAGAAAGGTTTGATGATGCTAACATTGTAGATGTGGTGTACATGGATTTTCAGAAAATGGTTGAGACAGTTCTACACGACAGACTTGTAAACAAAGTTATTAGGTCATGGAATAGCTACCACCCGCCTACTATAATTTCTTCTAGTGTAGTTTCCCGATCTACTGCAAACAATTCGCACTTACATCTTCACTGTTTACTTTCATTAAATTTAAAATCCTAATTTCAGATTAAACTGTATAATTTTCAATCAATGTAAAATTATAGCATTGTGGCATGATAAAATTATTGATCAGCCCTTTCTCATTCCACAACACTAACTATTAAAATACCACAGTTTCTTGTTGGAGGTTCTCCAACAAACACATTTTTAAAAAAATTAATTTACATCCCAGGAATTTGTTCTCCACAATTAATGCTAATTAGGTTTACTTAGTCTAGTGGGTTGAGGTCCCCTATTACTGCATTATCTTTGTTACATGCATCTCTAACTTTCTGATTTATACTACACCCTACATTACCACTATGATTTGATGACCTATCAATAACTCATATCGCTGTTTACTTCACCTTCCCATTTGTAAACTTCACTCAAACTGATTCCATACCTTGATCTTCCAATCTATTATTCTCTCTGCTTAATATACTATTTGCATCCTCAATCAACAGTTTTATTTCATTTCCTTTCATTTTTTTGTGTATCTTTTCTAACTATCAAATACCCTTAGACATTCAGTTTCTAATCTTCATGACCTTGTAACTATGTCTCCATAATGGCAATTACAGCATACCTAAATATTTTTGCAGCAACCTGTTCAGAACAACAGGTTCAACTCTGTTATACAACTCTGGAACACATAGTTGAAACCAGACCTTCTGGATCAGAGGTAAGGAAACTATCACCTATTTATTTCTATAAAATTAATTAATCTATCTTGTTTTGTTTGAAGTGTTTATTAATTTCAAATGATTTAAAGATTTAACATAAATAGTAAGAGGGACAAGAATGCTATGAGAAAAATATTTTCACCCAATGGGTTCGGTTCTGGAATGCACTACCAGAGAATGTTGTGGAGGCAGGTTCTATTGAAGCAGTGCAAAGGCAATTTGGTGATTACTTGAAAAAGAACAATGTGCAGGATTACAGGGAGAAGGCAGATGAAGGGTACTGCATGAACAACCCATTTACAGAGACGGCACAGATACAATGGGCCAAAGGGCAGTGACATTCAGATGTATAAAAGAGGATGAGAAAACAAAGGCCATTTAGATCTACCAAAAAGCTATCTTCAGCACCTGTTACAGACATTCTTCCCGATACCAGAATATGCTGCCAAAAACATCAAAGCATAGTCCTTCTAAGGAACTATCAAGATATCAAGTGTTCTACTCAAAGCAAATTTTATGTGGTGCAGCTGTTAATCATCTGGCTCAATGTTACTGCTTTCACCATGAAATAATTCTACACAAGTTTGCATTTAATGGTATCATTGCCACTTCCATAGCATAACATTTTACCATTCCTGGAAATCTACTGAATCACAAATCACTTGACTACTGATAAAGCCTATATTACAGATTAAACTGAGAAATGAGGTTTTCAGCCATAATGGCAAGCAGCATAGATGTTAGTACGTCAGGGGGCAGCACGGTGGCTCAGTGGTTAGCACTGTTACCTCACAGCACCAGGGCCCCAGGTTCAACTCTAGCCTTGAGTGACTATGTGGAGTTTGCACATCCTCCCAATGTCTGCGTGGGTTTCCTCTGGGTGCTCCGGTTTCCTCCTATCATCCAAAGATGTGCATTTCAGGTGAATTGGCCATGTTAAATTGCCCATAGTGTTAGGTGCATTAGCCAGAAGGAAATGGGTCTGGATGGGTTACTCTTAGGAGGGTCGGTGTGGAGTTGCTGGGCCGAAGGGACTGTTTCCACACTGTAGAGACTCTAATCTAATCTAAATGCAAGATATTACATTTTGGTACAAAGAGCAGTGGGACTCTAATTTGGGCGGTATGGACTGAAAGGTATGTTTATATGCTGTATGGGTCAAGCTAATGAGGAGTCACCTGCTTAATTGCTCCAATTGCTGTGATGAAAGTGCACCCATAATGCTATTATGGAGGAAATTCCAGGATTTAAAGCCAATGATAAAAGAAAGAATGTCAATATATTTCTAGGTCAGAATAGTGAGAGATTTGAAGCGGTGTTCCATGCACCTGCTACTATTTTCCTTGTAGGCAGCATAGTTCATTGTTTCAGAAGGTGCTTTCGAAGAAGTCTTAGCAAATTGCTGCAGTGCATCTTAAAGACGATTCACACCGCAGTTACTGAGTTCCAGTGCAAAGATTAGGATACCGAACAAATTAGCTTTCCTCTCTAATTAAAGCAAATCAGACATGTCATATTTTGGAATTAAAAACAGAACACAGGTGACAAGCAGATGAGATAATTAGAGCTCTCTCCACTGTCCACACAATTGCCAAGATCATCATCATAGGTTGCTGTTTCCACTTTTTTGGAAAAGGAACTGAATTACACAATGAAAAACACAGTCTCTCAAATTACACATTTAGAAGTTATTACACATAAACATCAATTTGTCTTTTATCAACCCCTATAAACATTCTCCTGATTTTTCCTAAAGACAGCTTTACTTTTGAAAAGAAAACTCAAAAATTTAATCCCAATCAAAAATTAACACTGATCTTCTAACTTTTACTAATTTTGAGTCGAAACTGCCAGAAGCTGGAGAAAGAAAATCTCACAGTCACTGGACACTGCTGACTGAATAATTTGGATATATCCAGAGACAGTGCACATTTTCAAACGACACAAGCTAAATTCAATTCAGTGTTGCAGCTTCAAATAAATACATTTACTTCAAGTTCAGGCTTTTTGGAGATAGAGTTTCAACTAATACTTAACTAAAAGACACTAAATCCAACTAAATTGACATAATTAATCATACTATCATGAAACACAAGGCAGATATTTTATAATATGTTTAACATTTTATGGTTGGGCGTTAGAAACTTTAAAAGCCAGATAGAAAACAATTTCACAAACTGTCGGGAGGGAAAACTGCATGCCCTGAGTCAGTTGCGCAAGCAGAGAAAAGTCATGCGCTCAATCTGACTTGCATGCATCAGTTCAAATAATATCATGTGCATATTATTACAGAATAGAGTACATTAAAAAATGTATTGTGGTGACTCGTTGGGTGCAGAAATACAGCTGAGGGATAGGATCTCACGAGAAGAGAAGGTAACTACTTTATCTGCAGGGGAGTTTCCTTGACTCCCAAGGTTTCAGTTCCAAAGTAGGATCACTGGACCTGAAACATTAACTCTGTTTTCTCCTCACAGATGCTGCCAGACCTACTGAGTTTTCCTATCAATTTCTGTTTAAATCTGAAGGGCTTTGAGCACAGCATTAACCATCAATGCGAATTAAGTAGTCATTCCATTAAAAACAAAGTGGCCCATCACAATGGAGCCTCTGCTGACAACTTATATGGTAAATCAGATCACTGCGATGATAGTTCTGAAAAACTGCCACTCCGCCTAGCTGATGGCATAAAATACGACAGACTACTCCATCCTGCAACTGAGTCTTCTAGGCTCAGAGCTAATCAAGGTCAATCATTTATCCTTAATGGCAGCTTAATAGTTACAAATGTCAATCTGTAGCGACTTAGGAATCACCTCGTTTGAGCTTTAGGATAGGGAATGGGCACAACCGACAGATACCAAGGATTGCTGCGTGACCAAGTCTCAATACTTAGCTTAACTTACAAAGTATAGGTGTAATGGATTTGATTAGAGTCATAGAGATGTACAGCACGCAAACAGACGCTTGTCCATGCCAACCAGATATCCTAAATTAATAGTCTCATTTGCCAGCAGTTGGCCCATATCTCTCTAAACCCTCATGTACCCATCCTGATGCCTTTTAAATGTTGTAACTTTACCTGCCTCCACCACTTCCTCTGGCCGTTTATTCCATACATGTACCACCCTCTGAATGAAAAGGTTGCCTCTTAGGTCCCTTTTAAATCTTTCCCCTCTAGTTTTGGGCTCCCCTACCCTGAGGAAAAAGAGCTGGACTTTTCATTCTTTCTATGTCCCTCATGATATTATAAACTTCCATAAGGTCACCTCACCCCAGTCTCCAACACTCCAGGGAAAATAGCCTCAGCCTATTTCACCTCTCCCTACAGTTCAGACCCTCCAGCTCCAGCAAAATCCTTTCTGAACTCTCAAGTTTCACAACATCTTTCCTATGATTTTAACCTGGATTTTATGTTGGTCTTCGTGGCTCATGATCACAGGAGGCTATTCAGTGTAATATGATTGCCAAATCCTTGAAAGAGCTATCCAATTAGCCCCACTTCCTTGCACTTCAGTCACAGCCTCTGCAAAATCCTCCTTTTCATATGCATACAGAAGTTCTTTTCAAAGGTTATTATTAAATCTACTTCTACCATCCATTCATCCTCTTGTCCTTCAGCACCTAAGCTGGTCCAGTGAGACCATCAGAGTTTGCAGCCAAACAATTTCAGGCAGCCTAAAAATGTGCAGCACGAGCAAAACTCTGTCCAGACTAAGTAAACCTTTCAAAGTGATAAAACACACCTAGGGTAGATGAATAATTGACAATTAACAGCAAAATGACAAACTAACAACTAATGTCCAAAAACTGGTTTATCTAATACTAGGCAGCATGTATGTAAAGTGAGAGGGGAAAGATCAAAGGTGATGTGAGGGGGAAGCCTTTTCACACAGAGTGGTAAGAGTCTGGAATGCGCTGCCAGGAATAGTAGTGCAGACAATACAATGGGGACACTTAGGGGTCTTTTAGATAAGATATGGCTGGCAGAATGGATTGTTTCATTTTGCAACATGTTCAGCACAACGTATGGGCCAAAGGGCCATTCTTGTGCTGTACAGTTCTTTGTTCTATATTCTATCATTGGTGTAGATGTTGTACAGTCTGATTTGGTACTTTGTGAATTCAGCATATGGTAAATGAAGCATGAGACATTTGAAGTTAGACTGAGCATAAATCAGAGATCTAAAGCACAGAAAAAGGCCCTTTGGTCCATCAAGTCTGCATTGGTCAAGAACAACTACCTGACTATTGTAATCCCATTTTGCAGCACTTGGCCAATAGCCTTGCATGCCTTAGCAAAACAAGTGCATATCTAAATATTTCTTAAGAATTTACGAGGGTTTCTGCCTCTACAACTTTTATGGTAGTGAGTTCCAGGTTTCCATTACTCTCTCGGTGAAAATATGTTTCCTCTCATCTCCTTTAAACGGTCTGCCCTTTTCTAAAATCTGTCTCCTCCCCTCACCACCACTATCCCCACCCCTGGACACCGATCCCTCCGCGTGAGTTTTAAAGATACCTCTATATCTCAAATGTGTCCCCTCTCCATCTCCTCTACTTTAAAGAGAATAAAATCAGTCTGTCCAATCTCTCTTCATAACTGAAATTCTGCAGCCCAAGCAAAATCTTGGTAACCTCCAGTGCTATCAAATCTCTTCTGTAATGTGGATTCAAGAACTGCACACAATACACTAGTTGTGGTCTAATCAACATTTTGTACAGTTCCAGCAGGAAGTGCAGGATGATAATCTAAAGAGATCAATAAACCTTTCAAAACACTGCTAATGTGCACTCCTTCAGCCAGTGAATGAACTTTAAATAATTTGACAGGTAGCATATTTCACCCACGAAGTATTTGCACTTCCTGTCTACTCAGATTAGGATTTCAACAGGCCAGTTAGCACATAAACAACAGCACAGCACGACTGAAGTTCTGCCAAATCATCTCGCACTACGGACTGCCATTAATGAAAATAAAATAATTTAAATGATTTGGTCACATCAGCAGTCCGGGACATTCGACCTCGGACCTTGGGTGACCATCCTCCAAGGCAGACTTCGGGACAAGCAAGTGGCCAAGCTGAGGCTGATAACCAAGTTGGAGATGGCCTCAACCGGGACCTTGGGTTCATGTCACACTACAGGTGACCCCATTGCACTATACACAACACACCACTACAGACCCATACACTCACTGAGACCCTCTCTCATACATTCTATCAGACTTATACTCCTTTACACTCAAACACATACACAACTCTCTCAGACACTCATAACCCCCACCACACCTTCCTTCCTTCCCCCCAATACATACACATTTAAGTATTTAAGTTTATAGGGTGAATTTGTACTTTCAGAATTATATTTTACTTTGCTCAAAAACTGCATGTAGGATTCTGCAAATCTATTTTTTAGATTAGAATCAGCCTGACCATTGTAGCACAATCTCACACAGGACAGCTCACACCTTCAATGCATTACCTGGGCCGACACCAATTGTTAAAGTTCACTTGAGAATGTAACTTTTAAAAAAGTTAGAATGAACTGAAACCAACATGTTCATTCTAAAAGATGAGAGACTTAACAAGCAATCCAAGTCTTTTTCAATATATAATTTCAGATACAGCACACTGTAAACTTTCCCTATAAATTCTGTGTCTTACGATCTTATACTCCACAACCACCTGAAGAAGCAGCACTCTGAAAGCTAGTGCTTCCAAATAAACCTGCTGGACTATAATCTGATGTTGTGTGACTTTTAAAAAAATAATTTAAAACTTCAACAGTACCTGGAAAGGATGACAGCTGTGTATGTCCCACTAAGGCTGTAGATGCACCAATTGTTCCCAGGCCACCAAACTCCGAACGCCCTGAGCTTGTAGTGTGCAGTCCAAAGGCTGCGTGGTTAACCATTGGGAAGGCACTCGATACTCCAGACAAATTAAAAGGCTGATCTCCAGCTGCTGCTCTAAACATTTGCCCTGAAATTCAACAAAACGGTAAATGCTACAGATTGCTTTATTGCATCTGTGAGTCAACAAAGTAGTTTGAAAAAAAATCCAATACTGACTACATGCATTTAAGTTTCTAACGTCACCGATTATGTTTCCAACATTTTCTATAATAGATGCAGCAATCTGTAAATGTCAACCACCTAACCATAACATACTGAACAGTTTACTATCCATGTTCCTTTAGCACTTGTACCAAATAACGAGCAGGATATCTGAAAATAACAAGAAATTTGAATCAACAATACAATGAAAACTGTGTTGCACAAGAAAAGACAATATTATGAGAATAGTCCCATGAATGAAAAGCGAATGTAGCCGTTTGAAAATCAACATTTACAAGCTACACATTTTTCAAAGACATTCTGCTTTGCTACTCTTGCAACCAAAATGAATGACTTCCCTAAATTATACTTAATCTGCAATCTTGTTGCCCCCTCAGTTATCCTGTCCATAGAGAGATCGCAAGAGAGTGGGGGGGGGGGGGGGGGGGGTAGGGGTAAGAGAAATAGAGAGAGAGAGAGGGAGGAGCGAGGGGGGGGGCGCGAGAGAGAGAGAGAGGCGTGAGAGGGGGGGCACGAGAGAGAGGGGAAGCGCGAGAGAGGGGGGGGCGCGAGACAGGGAGGGCACAAGACGGGAGGCGAGGAAGCGAGATAGGGGGAGGGAAGGAGAGAGGGGGTCGGAGCGAAAGAGGGGATGGGAGCAAGAGAGGGGGAGGAAGCGAGAGAGTGAGCGAGCTCGAAGGAGCGAGGGAGAGAGAAAGCAATTCTATATTTGCTTACTTCCACTCTAATGGGACAATCTGGAAGAAAGCAGTGGCAAAAGGCTTGAACTCAGTGGAATTGGATGACGACTAGCTGGCTCCAGGAGGAGGTGGGGAAAGACAGATCATTACTGTGGTAACCCCAATTAAATATGAGAAGTTATAGTACAAAAAGGATTGATTTGGAGATGCTGGTGTTGTACTGGGTGTACAAAATTAAAAATCACACAACACCAGGTTATAGTCCAACAGATTTTTTTGGAAGCACCTGGATTGTAACTTTTAAAAAAAAAGGTCTGGGAAAGAACTGAAACCAACATAGTAATTCTAAAAGATTTAACAAACAATCCAGGTCTTTTTCAATATATACTTTCAGTTGCGTCACACTGTAAACTTTTGCGATAAATTCTGTGTCTTATGATCTTTTACTCTACAACCATCTGATGAAGGAGCAGTGCTCCAAAAGCTAGTGCTTCGAAATAAACCTGTTGGACTATACCCTGATGTTGTGTGATTTTTAACAAAAAGGAACAATGCATTTTGGTAGAAAGTATAGGGAAATCAGTGTGACTGCACAAGCACATGTTTAGACAGGGTATAGAGAAAAAAAACTGCTCAGAATACAGATAGAATAATTAACAAAATGTTGTGCCAGAAAGCAAAGTTATATTTTTAAAAAAAAAACAAGCGCTCAGTATTAGTTACAGGAACATGGAACTGATAAGTCAGAATTTTATGCTAAATCTGTACTGAACTATGGTCAGGCAACACCAACATTCTGGGTCATCATATGACTTTTAAAAAAAAAGTTAGTGGAGTGGATTTTGAGAATACTTGCAAGCATGATACAAGAAATATGTTGGTTCAAGCTGAAAATTCAAGAAAAAGCGTCTCTACCCAGAGAATGGTTGGAAACTTGTTACAACTTGTCATATTTGAGGCAAATAGCAAAACAGGTATGCAAATGAGCGCACACCAACATATATAAAAACATTCCATTTCGGAACAGGCCATTCTGTTCCTTCAGCCAGCTTCAACTTTCAATAAGATCATGGCTGATCTGATAGCAACCTCAATCTGCACTCCCATCTATATCTGATAACCGTTTGTCCATTTTCTTAACAAGAATCTATCAATCTATTATCCATCTATGCCTTACAAACATTTAAGAATTCTGCCTCCACATCATTTTCAAGAAGTGTTTCAAAAAACACAACCCTCAATGAAAGAAAATTGCCTAGTTTCTGTTTTAAATGGGTGATCCCTGATTTTTAAGCAATGAGACCTAGCGTTAGATTCACTTATAATAGAAAACATCTTCACCTGATCATTTCCACATCAACCCATTCAGGACCCCTCAGCATCACAC
Source organism: Hemiscyllium ocellatum (assembly GCF_020745735.1). NCBI lineage: Eukaryota > Metazoa > Chordata > Chondrichthyes > Orectolobiformes > Hemiscylliidae > Hemiscyllium > Hemiscyllium ocellatum. The sequence goes on along the minus strand of NC_083407.1, from coordinate 54,506,661 downwards.
GAGTCTTATGATGCAGAAAGAGGCCATTCAGCCTTTTATGCTTGCAACAGCTGTTCAAAGTGTAAGTCTCCAGATTTCCCTATTCCCCTGGATACAACTTTTATTCAAATAATCGTCCAATGCAGTCATATCTTTCAATGAACTCATTGTTCCCCAGAACACTTGGTATCAGACCAATACTCATGAACTCTTCAAATATTTACAAAAACTGATTTTAGATTTCTTACACTATTCTTTCCTCTTCATTAAATTTTGGTCATCTTTACTCTTTCTCTTATAAATTCCTTCAGATGCAAAGCTAACCTGCCTAACCTTTCCAAATGAGTCAATCCATTCATTCCATCTCTTGATATGGTGTACCTTTATTGAATTGCCTCCAATGTATCCTTCATCAAATAAGATGACCAACACTGTCAACAGTACTCAAGGTGCAATCTTACCAGAGTCCTGTTTAACTGAAGCATAAAGCCCCCCTACTGTTTAGATATTTTCAAAATCGACCCATTCAGAGATGTCATTGCACAGCTATGTGACAGATGGGACTTGAATTCAGGCTAAAAAAAAAACAGTAGGGACCATAAAAAATAGGAACAGGAGTAGCCAGTCAGCCCCATGGGCCTACTCCAACATTCATTAGGATCATGGCTGATCCAATGGCCCTCACAGTCCATCTTCCTGCTATTTCCCTGTGATCATCGATTCCATGATAGATCAAGAACCCGGGCACATTTAGGGCTGACATAGACAAGGACTCTATCCCGACAGCTCCATGTGGTAAGCATCTCCAGACACTTTCAACCCTCAGAGAATAAATTCCTCCTCCTCTCAGTCTTAAACTGGCATACTTTACTCTGAGACTATGTCCTCTGGTCCTACCACTGGAACTGTTGTTTTTCCACAACAGCCCTTTAAACAACTGAACAGCGGCCACAGACTTCTGTTTTTAGGTATTTTAACCAACCTGCCCATGTCATGACACACTTCCATGGCAGGTGGGACTTCAATCCCAATTTCTTGGCCCAAAGGCAGGTATACTACCACTCTGCTGTAAGTGCCCTTCCTAATTTTGCATTCAATTCTGCTTGTAATAAATAAAATTCTATTAGCGTCCACAACTACATTTTGCACCTCCATACAAACATTTTGCAATTCACGAACTTATCTGCTGATTGCGATTTTCTTGAAATCCTCTCCCTTTCTATTTCCTAATTTATTATTCTTTCTGGTATGTTACCTCCATCTTGAAGCTAGATGAAAAATACTGGTTTAATTAATCTGCTATTTTCTTATTTTCCATTATTAATCCCTTTATCTCACTTGGCATAGGACCAACATTCACTTTGTTAACTCTTAATATTTACAGAAATTCTTATTGTCTCTAAGACACCCAGCTGTCTCTCCATCTCAGAGCTCTAAAATCTTTCACCATTTAGGTAACATGCTTCTTTTGTATTTTTCCAGATAAATTGGACAGTTTCACACTTGTCCACATTATATTCCATTTGACACACCTTTTCTCATTCACTTAACCTATCTATCTACCTTTTTGCATCCTCCACATGCCTTCACAGCCTACTTTACCACATATCTTTACGTCATCAGAAAAATCAGACAAGCATAAAAAAAATGCATCAACTGTCTCACTAGCCCTAGGATGGACCCAGGTATATGTTGTCTGCAATTCCAACAAATAACTCAATACCACTTCTCTGATGATTGTGGTTTCCCTGAATTCTTTCCTCTTTTTATTTCCTAATTCATCTTTCATTCTTCGGTGTTAATTATATCCTCTATAATGAAGACAGATGAAAATACTGTTTTAATTCATCTGCCATTTTGTTACTCTCCATTATTAGTTCCCCAGAACACTTGGTATCAGACCAATACTCATGAACTCTTTAAATATTTACAGAAACTGTTTTTAGATTTCTTACACTAATCTTTCTTCTTCATTAAATTTTGTTCATCTTTGCTCTTTTTCATATTCTGTCTAATGTTCTGACCTACCTTTGTACAATAATATGCTTTTTCTTTTACTTTAATAGTATCTTTAACATTTCTAGTTACCCATGGATAATGGTTCAGTCCCTTGGAATTTTTTTCTTTGTCATGAGAATGCATCTATTCTGTATTTGCTGCAATATACCCTTTTATTGTCTACAACAGCATTTCTATTGTCCTACCCTTTAATTTGATTTGCTAATTCACTTCAGTTATATACCAATTCAAAACATGCAAAAAGCTGAAAAAGAAAAGAGTGGGGAAAAAGTCGGTTGCAACTGGATTCCCCAGTATGTCAGGTACTGATATGGAGTAAATTGCAATGTACAGGTAGTTTTCTTTGATGTGGTGGTTGCGTTCTTGTGCAAACCCGCATTATAAAAAAATTGCACTTTAAAAACAGCATTTATAGTGTTGGCGATGTAGTCACGTTACTGTCAATACATGTTTAAAAAGTTGGAGCCCTAAAAGCAGTGTGTCCCCAATTCATCAAACTCATTACAGTGAATTCACGTTAATGAAATTGTGCGTCATAGCAGAATGACCTGTATAGATCTTCCAGCGCTTCAAACAATGGAGAAATACTGTCTAAACCAAAGGAACAGTAACTTTCCCCTTCCTCATTCCCTTACTGTATCTCCTAGGCACATCATGCCTATTGGAGGCTGCCAATGCAGCAGACCACGTGGATAAGAATATCATGTCCATGATGGAACAGGGTCCCAAGTATGGTAATGAACTAGGAAACACAAAAAAGAGAAAATCCCATTGGCAGGGCTCTGAAGGTAGATAGGTTTCCAAATGAGAGTCAAGGAAATGAATGTCTGAGGGGTTTACATAATTGCAGGTTATTTGGTTCACCCAGTTTACTCCACATGTAATTGTCACTTTCAAAATAAAGACACCTGTAAAGAAAAAAGGATACCTTATGCAAGTCACTTAATGTCCTTAAACTACAGGTTTAACTTAATCTACATTTCACCAGCTAGCTTAACAGGATGGCCCATTCAAGAAGCAGACTACTGTCCTTACCGCAGGTCGACAGTGTGGAGCCAAATCCTGCAGCTCCCGTTGAAAGGCTACCCTTTGTAGCAGCTGATGCGGTAGCAGTGGAGGATGCTGAAGATGTAGAAGGGGCAGAGGAATTGGATGCCAGCCACTCCCCAGACTCCATATCTGAAAAGGGAATCAAATATTATAAAAATAAAAGCAACAAAGAGTGCAGAACTCCAACTCAATTACTACTGATTTCTACTATTGTTTTCAAAAACTACATGTCAATTTACTTCAGGAAAATGTGAGTATGAAAAGTCTTTTTTAGTATAATATTTTATGACGAATGGAGGGTTTTCACCTTTCTTATTGAAGGACAAAGTGAGTTCTGATGATATAAAATTTCTCTCTCGAACGGGCAGGAATGCCTTCCCTCCAAATAAACTTGGACTTACTATTCAACTTTCCAGCATTTTAAGGTTTGCTGTGTACAGGATTTGAACTCAAACAGGATGGTTTTCACAATAAATCACTTTTGATTTCAAATGCTGAATTACTACTGATTTGAATGTCACCATATATTTTAGCCATTTTAGACTCCTGACAAAATATTTGCAGCAACAACAGGACCTTCATGTAACAGCAACCCCTTATATCCATTCATGCTTTCATCTACATAAGGCAACTCTAGATAAAACTGGATCCCTGTGACCGACTGTCACTTTGCGCACATCAACCAACCATTCTACTTTTTGTGGTCAGTCCTGTACTTGACCTGCTCTTCCCATATCCTGAGTTATCTGCATCTAGAACTCTCCAGTATATGGGATATTTATCTTTGCACATGAGCATTACTCACCTGCACACTGCACTGCCTACCTGACATTTAGCTCCAATATTCGCTGAGATTCACCGAATCCAGCAATGAACACGTAAACTCCTCCCACTCATATTTAAAATTTTGAGCCTCTATAATAAAGTGCCACTGAAATGTTTAGCCAGTAGACTGTCACTCTGACCAGAAAAGTAACTTATTTCAAATGACATGAAAATTTGGCATTGAGGATGGGATCACTGATTTCCTCAGCTGAAGAAATTTGGATTAAACACATTTCTTGCTAACTGAGGAACTGAACTGTTGAGATAAAGGCTCAAACCCAGTCAAAATACGCTGAATTGAACTCATAGGTGATTCGACTGAGAAAGTTATATCTGAAGAAATTATTGGGGCAGAGCTACTGTGACCAAAAACATTTTGATGTTCACATAGTATGGCTAGAAGCTGTTTCGCACGGCAAACAATGATGTCGAAGTCCCGGATAATCCAGTTGCCATTTAGGTAGTGTGGGAAAGGAAAAGGGTGGTCTTTTGACTGGAGCAAGCCTAGAAGTGCACAGGGTGGTCAAGAACTTACTCGCTCCAGAGTGAAAATACACACCATTGTCTGACACCTTGATCAAGCTTGCTCAGCACTACAACCCAAAGCCTTTGGAGACTACAGTAAACTATTATCTCACACTCACTCCACAACCAAGAGTCCCTGGCTCCGCTGCCAGGCCAGGCCACCACCAGGCTACAAGTCTTACTTCAGCTGCAGATATTGCCTTCCCAGTGTCACCACCTTGAACAGTCCGCTGCCATTGGCGCTACCATCCTTGATCGCTGGAGTAGCTTTGCTGCAGCTACCATAGGCCCAGAACGGCAGGAGAACTGTCTTGCTGCCACTGCCACAGGCCCTGAATGGTGGGATAATGTCCTCACTGCCACCAGTCTCTTAATCATCAGGAGAAGTCACATCCGCCACTTCACACGTGGCCCACTCTCACTGCCATGCCAGTGTTGCCATTCAATCCACCACAGAAAAGAAAAAAAAACAAAAGGAAAGGAAAACAAAGCAAAAGACAAAGAGCAGAAGCAAAAGTAAAACAAAGGAGGAAAGCAGATGGAAACAAATGGGCCCTGGGCAAGATCCCACATGCAACCCTGTTGCTAAAATAACTCAGAGGGACTGCAAATTGGCTAGGGTATATGAATATATTGCAAATGGGTGGCCAACACAAATAGTGGATGAACAAGTCAGACCATTTCTTTTCACAAAGTAGTAAGTCATAAGTCAATAAAGGGCTATGTCATGTGGAGAGTTCTAATTCCTGCAAAGTACAGATCACAGTTCCACAAGAGCTGCGTGACTGACACTTAGTAATTAGCTTAATAGAATCCTGCAAGAAGCTACCTTTTGATGGCCAAGATTAGATAAGAGGTTAGAAGACACAGTGAAAACAATGTTAAGCATGTCCAGCTCACATACATGCAAACAACGAGTAGGTCATTTTGCTACACAGAGCTGCTCTGCATCACTCAATAAGATCAGAACCGAACTGATTGTAACCTTAAAACCATATTCCTGCCTATCCTTGTTGAACTAGAATCTATTTGCTCTGCCTTTAAAATATTCATGGACTCCGCTTCCATCACCTTTTCAGAAATTGGGTTCCAAAACCTCATTTGAAAACAGTTATTATCAGTACCTTTGTAAACGTGTCAACAGTAGCTGCACTTCAGAAAAGCAACAGCTTTTCATTGTAATACATGATTTAGAGATGCTGGTGTTGGACTGGGGTGTACAAAGTTAAAAATCACACAGCACCAGGTTAAAGTCCAACAGGTTTAATTGGAAGCACACTAGATTTCGGAGCGATGCTCCTTCATCAGGTGGTTGTGACCAACCACCCGATGAAGGAGTGCCACTCCGAAAGCTAGTGTGCTTCCAACTAAACCTGTTGGACTATACCCTGGTGTTGCGCGATTTTTAACATTGTAATACATAGCCTTCTAAAGTGAGTTGAGGGGTTTCACACCAAACAAAACTTTAGCTTTTTTGTATTGTTTGCTTGCTGCTTGTTGGTTTCCAGAGGAAAGTGCATCCAGCAGCATAGCTCAGTTTTATTCAGAAGGACTTTGCAAAATTCATAAAAAGAAACAGGTGTAACACACTAGAGGTCCACCACATCATCTTGTTTCCAATGGACCAGCAGTGTGAACAGCGCAACTTGTAAAGCAGGGTCCTGTTAAAAAAAAATGAGATATAAATTAAAATCAATTTACTTGGCTCCCAAACTTGGCAAACTTTGTGTTTATTTATTATAACACACCTCGCACTATTAATGGCAGAATGCCAGCTGAATTGTTCCTTCGAAGACAGTTCAGAACAAGCTTTTTAGTTACTCAAGTCACATTCACCAGTCAGTAGAAAAGAAACAATTCAGATAGAATCAAGTCAGGATAGGAATAAAGGGAGAGAAAATTTTCTTCAGTTAAAGTTAAAGTTAAGAATCATGATCGCATGTGGTTACCAGGAATAGCGGTGAATATTATGTCACGCTCATGCACATCTAGTCAAGATGTTTGCGAGGGGAAAGGTTAGCTTTGTACTTGTAAGTAATGTTTTGCCTTTACAAAATTCATAAAAATGATTGAAGTTGGGAAGAATCAAATATATCTGTTGAATCAGACTGTTTGGAAACTGTAGAGTAGCAGCAGTTACTCCAACATAAGTTGCCCCAGAAACTAGGTCAGCCAGACATGACCAATGACTGGAAAGTTCAACTGAATATCAAGGTCAAAATTGGCCTTTGTTGGATAAAGATTCAGCTAAACGATGAATCAAGATCATTTCCCAAATACTCAAAATGTTTGGAAAGGTATTATCCGCATGAAAATACAATACTAGTGGTTACCTTTGGTTCATGAAAAGATGAACAATGAGAAATGCATTAAGATTGTATCAAAGTCAAATGAGGGAGGGAGGAGTGTAACAGAGCCCTCTTGTGACCATTTGTATATCTATGCATATAATGCAAAACTGGATTTCACTCATTCTGTTATCATTGGCCATACTGTCCACACTCTGATTTTGTCTGTAAAAATATGAAAGCCCGAAGCAAAGTGCAATTTTTTTTAAAAATGGGACAAACATATTTCACATCATAATAACAAGAATTATCAATCCAAATGACACCACACTCTCTCATAACAATACCATGAGATCTGCAACTTTTCTTGCAACAATAAAGTTGTGATAAATTCTTTGAATGAGCACAAGAACTACCATAATATTTTACGGTGAGTGGAGTAGTTTGTTGAACAGATTAGAATAAAAAGTGGAATTTTTTTATGGCCAGAAAACCCAGCAAAAATATGTTTTTGTACATTTTAGTGCAAATGGAAGTGAAAATCATAACTTCATAAACAGTGATTATACAGCTAACCAGAACTAGAAACATGGCTCATTAATTTACAATTGAACCCACTCAGAACATTTAATAAAAGGTGAAAGAACTGTGGGTGCTGTACATCAGAGACAAAAATAGAAATTAATGGAAAAGCTCAGCAGGTCTGGCAGCATCTGTGGAGAGAAATCAGAGTTAATCTTTTGAGTTCTCAGGAAGAGTCACTGGACTTAAAACCTTAACTGATTTCTCTCCACAGAGGTTACCAGACCTGTGAAGCATTTCCAGCAATTTCAGAACATTCAAATATCATTTATTCCAGGGCTTCCCGAATTGTGGATTATGAGCCCAGATGAGATTTTGGGTGAGTGAGCTCCAAGGTAGCAATGGCTACCATACAATTGGACTTATTTTTGACGTTTGCAGGACTCTTTCAAATATCTTCAATTCTCTCTATCGTTGTGTGCAGCCCAATGGAGTACTCTTGGAGACCTAGCTGCTATCATACAAATGCAAGAAAAGTGGCTGCTCACATTTTTTTTTGTAGAAATCTTGTCTTTTCTACTCATTCCCATAACTCTAAACTCCTGTTCCGCCTCAGCAAACCTACAACTAAACAGCTCTCATACCCCGAAGTTTTTCTGTGGGGTTACTTGAATTTTAGGGCATGAAATGGGTCACATTGAAAGAAAATTGAGAAGCATAGCATAAATCTATCATTTCAACCTTACGGTGTACTTCAACCTAATTTTGCATTGCTTAACTTTGCCTGCACTACTCTCCAATGTAGTTAGTTGTATTCATCATCTTCCACAGTTGCTTTCATAATCATAGCTGCAATCACTTCCTGAGCCAGCTATGTAAAATAATCTGAGCCATGCTGCTCTCATAACTATCACTCACCTAAGGTGCCACACTGATGTACATATATTCAGCAGCTCCCTTCTCCACAGCAAACTAACTACGGGTGTCTGGCAAAAGGAGAAGACTCCGTCAGCATTTATTGCCCAACCCTAATTGCGCAGAGGGCAATTATGCATCAACCACATGTAGGTCAGTTCAGGTAAGGACAGCAGATTTCTTCCTTAAAGGACATTAGTAAACCAGATGGGGCTTTCTGACAATTGAGTAAAAAGTGAGGTCTGCAGATGCTGGAGATCAGAGCTGCAAATGTGTTGCTGGTTAAAGTACAGCAGGTCAGGCAGCATCCAAGGAACAGGAAATTCGACGTTTCGGACCAGAGCCCTTCATCAGGAATGAAGGGCTCTGGCCCGAAACGTCGAATTTCGTTTCTGACAATTGACAACGGTTTCATGGTCATTATTACATTCTTAATTCCAGATTTTTATTGAATTCAAATTCTACCATCTGCCATAGTGGGGTTCACACCATTACCTGGGTCTCAGGATCAACAGTCCAGTGATAATATCACTAAGCTGTTATCTCCCCTATTCATACTACTTTGATTTTGTCTCTTATTTTTAAAGAGGACAGAGCAACTTTTTTTTTAAAACACACTTTTCCCAAAGATTATAAAATAGAAACTGACACATTGTATAACACAAGCTTCTGAATTCAAGAAATATATTGTAGAATTGTTAAGAATATTAGTGCAGCTCATTAGTATGGTTTTATGTAAAAGTGCTTCAAAAGGTATGGCAACTAACTGTCATATTAATTGAAACTGACATTGAATGTTTCATGTTTACAGATATACAGCTGTTGGTTTATTCTAGGATATACTAGAATAAGAAAATAGGAAAACAAAAATCAGATCTTCAGAAAACAAAACTTGTTTGTCCTTCTCTAAAAGTATACGACCAGAAAAGGAGGACAGCATTTATTGTTAAAAACACAATGGGTATTGTAATTGCAGAAAGGAATTTTGCATGAATACAAAGTTGGAAAAGTTCAGGTTTGTTTTTAAAGGTGCTCTCCTTGGCATTTGAAGAATTTTACGTGTTTAATTTCAGGAATACTAACAAATATTCACGGGAATACTAGCATAGAAGTTACATTACCAGACTAGTGATCCACACCCCTGGACTTATGATCCACAGCCATGAATGCAAACCCCATGATATCTGTTAAACCATGTAAAATCAGTCAGTTTAATAAATTGGGAGTAAAAACTGTGTAACATTATGCATGGTGACCAGGTTAAAAAAAAATCTGGTTTATTAATACCCTTTTGGACAAGGAAATCAGCCATCTTTACTTCGGTTGGCCTATTATGAGATTCTAGGCCCACAGCAACATGCTTGACTCACAATTTTCCTCTGTAAACCATCCAGTAGCAAACTGCAATGACAACTTGACTATCACCACATGGGCTACAGTGGTTCAAAGTAGCAGGTCACCATTTTCTTAGAAAATAAATAGGGATGGGCAACAAATATTGGCTCTGACAGTGATATCAGCACACCATGAAGAAATAAAAACAAGATGAACCAAAATAACTCGCGAAATATAGCTTTTTGCTGAGATACAAAACTCCAAAATATATGACTCCAGCTTTTTAAATTTTCAAAATTATTTTATTTCACCTACTTTTCTAATCAATCTGTTCAGAGATGTTATCACACACCTCTAGAGCAAGTGGAACTTGAACCTGTGCTTCCCGTCCAGCTGTAGGGGCATTGCGCCCCAAAGACAGGTTTGTCATGGTGACTTCAGCTAGTATAGGAATTGAAAAGTTTTTTTTAGTATAATTTTCTATGACTATGATTGACCAACCAACTAAATTCTGAGCATCTTAGCTATGCATAATAATGTCAAACTTTGTAATGAATAAATAGAAAATAAACCTAATTGTAAAGAACAGCCTTTATTTTGAAAAGAAAGGCATCACTTAGTTCCAATAAATAGTGCCCTTCTAGTTCAGGAGATGCTCTTCAGACGCAACTTCCAGAATAAGGCCATTCTAACAGTTGCCTTCTTTCCTCCATTCCTTAAAAGCAGATGCAGTCAATCAGTCGGTAGTATCCTCACAGAAAGCATACCGATAATTTATTTATATTAATTCATGCAGTGCGGATGTCACTATCTATGCCAGCATTTAGACAATAGACAATAGGTGCAGGAGAAGGCCATTCAGCCCATCGAGCCTGCATCGCCATTCAATACGGTCATGGCTGATCATTCCTAATTAGTATCTTCTTCCTGCCTTATCGCCATAACCCTTGATTCCACTATCTTTGAGAACTCTATCCAACTCTTTCTTAAATGAATCCAGAGACTGGGCAGAGCATTCCACACAGCCACCACTCTCTGGGTGAAGAAGTTTCTCCTCATCTCTATCCTAAATGGTCTACCCCGTATTTTTAAGCTGTGTCCTCTGGTTCGGCACTCACCCATCAGCGGAAACATATTTCCTCCTGCCAGAGTGTCCAATCTTTTCATCATCTTATATGTCTCAATCAGATCCCCTCTCAGTCTTCTAAACTCAAGGGCATACAAGCCCAGTCGCTTCAGTCTTTCAGTGTAAGGTAATCCCGCCATTCCAGGAATTGATCTAGTGAACCTACGCTGCACTCCCTCAATAGCCAGAATGTCTTTCCTCAAATTTGGAGACCAGAACTGCACAGAGTACTCCAGGTGTGGTCTCACCAGGGTCCTGTACAGCTGCAGAAGCTCCTCTTTGCTTCTATATTCAATTCCCCTTGTTATGAAGGCCAGCATGCTATTAACCTTCTTCACTACCTGCTGTACCTGCATGCTTGCCTTCATTGACTGGTGTACAAGAACACCCAGATCTCTCTGTACTGCCCCTTTACCTAAATTGATTCCATTGAGGTAGTAATCTGCTTTCCTGTTCTTGCCACCAAAGTGGATAACCATACATTTATCCACATTAAACTGCATCTGCCATGCATTTGACCACTCCCCTAACCTGTCCAGGTCACCCTGTAATCTCCTAACATCCTCAACACATTTCACCCTGCCACCCTGCTTTGGATCATCAGCAAATTTGCTAATGTTATTGCTGATACCATCTTCTATATCATTGACATATATTGTAAAAAGCTGCGGTCCCAGCACGGATCCCTGCGGTACCCCACTGGTCACTGCCTGCCATTCCGAAATGGAGCCATTTATCACTACCCTTTGTTTCCTATCAGCCAACCAATTTTCAATCCAATCTAGTACTTTGCCCCCAATACCATGCGCCCTAATTTTACTCACTAACCTCCTGTGTGGGACTTTATCAAAAGCTTTCTGAAAGTCCAGGTACACTACATCTACTGGATCTCCATCGTCCATCCTCAGAGTTATAGCCTCAAAACCTTCCAGAAGATTAGTCAAGCATGATTTCCCCTTCATAAATCCATACTGACGCTGTCCTATCCTGTTACTACTATCCAGATGTGCCGTAATTTCATCCTTTATAATAGACTCCAGCATCTTTCCCACCACTGAGGTCAGACTAACTGGTCTATAATTTCCTGCTTTCTCTCTCCCACCTTTATTAAAAACTGGTATAACATTAGCCACCCTCCAATCCTCAGGAACCAACCCCGAATCGCTCGAACTCTGGAAAATAATCACAAACGCATCCACGATTTCCCGAGCCACCTCCTCAGTACCCTGGGATGTAGACCATCAGGCCCCGGAGACTTATCAACCTTCGGACCTAACAGTCTCTCCAACACCAAATCCTGGCAAATATAGATTCCCTTAAGTTCAGGTCCTTCAGCCAGTGTTACCTCAGGAGAGGTACCTTGTGTCTTCCCCAGAGAACACAGATCTGAAGTACCCATTTAATTCTTCTGCCATTTCTTTGTTCCCCGTAATTTATTCCCCTGTTTCTGTCTTCAAGGGCCCAATTTTAGTCCTAGCCATTTTTTTGCCTTGCACATACTTAAAAAAGCTTTTACTATCCTCCTTTATAGTGTTGGCCAGTTTACCTTCGTACCTCATTTTTCCTCTGCGTATTTCCTTCTTAGTAATCCTCTGTTACTCTTTAAAAGCTTCCCAGTCCTCAGTTTTCCCACTTATCTTTACTGTTATACTTTTTCTCTTTTAACTTTATATGTTTCTTAACTTCCCTCGTCAGCCACGGCCGCCCATGCCTCCTCCTGGGATCTTTCTTCCTTTTAGGAATGAACTTATCCTGCAACTTCTGCATTATACACAGAAATATCCGCCATTGTTCCTCCACGGTCATCCCTGCTAAGGTATTGCACCATTGAACTTTGGCCAGCTCCTCCCTCATACCTTCATAGTTCCCTTTATTCAACAGAAGTACTATCACTTCCGACTGTACCCTCTCCCTCTCAAATTGCAGATTGAAGCTTAATGTATTATGGTCACTACTTCCCAATGGCGCCTTCACTTCGAGGTCTCTGACCAATTCTGGTTCGTTACACAATACCAGAACCAGAATTGCCTTCTCCCTGGATGGCTCCAGCACCAGCTGCTCTAAGAATCCATCTCTGAGGCACTCCACAAAGTCTCTTTCTTGGGGTCCAATACCATCCTGATTCTCCCAGTCTACCTGCATGTTAAAATCCCCCATAACAACTGTAGTAACATTTTTGCGACAGGCTAATTTCAGCTCCTGACTCATCTTACATCCGACATCCAGACTACTGTTTGGGGGCCTGTAGATGACTCCCATGAGGGTCTTTTTACCCTTAGTAATTCACAGCTCTGTCCACACCGACTCTCCATCCCCTGACTCTAGGTCCCCCCGCGCAAGGGACTGAATATCCTCCCTTACCAACAAGGCCACCCCACCCCCTCTGCCCGTCAGTGTGTCCTTACGATAGCACGTGTAGCCTTGAATATTTATTTCCCAGGCCCTGTCCACTTGAAGCCACGTCTCAGTTATCCCCACAATATCGTATCTGCCAATTTCCAAAAGAGCCTCAAGCTCATCCATCTTATGTCTAATGTTTCGTGCATTCATATATAGTATTTTTAATTTGTTACTGCTCGCACCCTTCCCATCAACCTCTATTTCACTCAACCTTACAGCATGATTCCTTTCCGAGTTTTCTGCCTCATTGATACAGTTGTCTTTCTTGACTCCTCTTGTTCTAACTTTCCCTTCAATTTCCTTTTTAAACATCCAGTTTGCCCCCTCCCCCCCGCAACTTAGTTTAAATGTAACGGTGTTGCAATAGAAAACCTGCCTGCCAGAATGCTGGTCCCTAATCTATTAAGGTGCAAACCGTCTCTCTTGTAGAATTTATGCTTACCACAAAATATACCCCAGTGATCCAAGAACTTAAATCCTTGCTTCCTGCACCAGTTCCCCAACCACACGTTCAAGTCCATTATCTCCCTGTTTCTGGCCACACCAGCCCGAGGAACTGGAAGAAAACCGGAGATAACCACCTTAGACGTCCTGCTTTTCAGCCTTCTTCCTAGTTCTCCGAAGTCCTGCTGTAGTATGTTCCTCCTCTTCTTCCCGACATCATTTGTGCCGACATGTACCACCACCTTTGGCTCTTCACCCTCGTCCTTGAGAATTTCCCGCACGCTGTCCGCGATGTCTTTCACCCTGGCACCAGGAAGGCAACACACCATCCTTAAATCCCGTCTGCTGCCACAAAAACCCCGGTCAGTTCCTCTCACGATGTAGCCCCCTATTACCACAGCTCTGTGCGATGTCCAACTCTGCCTCTGTGCCAACTTTTGATTGACAGACCTGGTCGCCTTGCGAACTGGCAGTGTCATCAGTCTCTACTGTTTCCAAAAGCTTCAACTTGTTCCTGACAGGTACTTCTCCCGGGCTCTCTCGCACCTGTCTCCTCTCTGCCTTCCTCATCATCTGCTCTCTTCTGGCATGATTGGTGTAATAACCTTGCTGAAGGTCTTGTCCAGAAAGATCTCGTTCTCTCGGATGAGCCTAAGGTCCTTGAGTTCTTTCACCAGCGCTGCAATATGCTCGGTCAATAGCTGAATGTGCACACACTTTCCACACATATACGAGCCAGAAACACCAGAGTCATTGACCTCCCACACCAAGCACGTAGCGCAGCTGGGCAGTCATGTCTTCACCTTCTTCAACTGTGGCGTAATCACTTCACTCAACCTCCTTGTCAAAGACTCCTGAGCTGAAGCCTCACTCTTCGATCCAAATTTCCTTAGACCCTCCTTTTGTGGCAAGTCTGTGGACTCTTAATTTAGGTTAGAGGAGGAGGGAGGGAGGGACACCCTACTTTGTAGGACTTGGGGTTTAGAACACACCCACTCTAATAGTAATCACTTACCTTCCCGATTGGCTTTGCTTTCCGCCTGAACCTCCGCCCAGCTCCCGCCACTCTCTGCTGCGAAAAGACTGTTGGCGTCAAGGTAAGTTTTTATATAGCAATCACTTACCTTCCCGACCTGCTTTGCACTCCACCTGAACCTCCGCCCAGCTCCCGCCGCTCTCTGCTAACCTTGCATAATCTCTCAGAAGGCAGTTAAGTGTCAACAATATTATTGTGGGTCTAGGCTCATATATTGATCAAACCAGGTAAGGATGGCTGCATGTTCACCATGAAGCTAGCTTTCTATTTCAGTGAAATTTGAATTCAATAAAAAAAACTACGTACCTTGGTATGATTCAAACCCAAGTTCCTCCCAGACCAGTAGCCTGGAGAGACAGGATACCTACTCGCAGAGTACTTCAGAGAACATCTCTGGGACACCAGCACCAACCAACTCTTCCGCCCCATGGCCAAACACTTCAACACTCCCACTCCACCAAGGACACGCAGGTCCTGGGACTCCTCCATCGCAACTCCGTAACCAAACAATGCCTGGATGAAGAACGCTTAATCTTCCACCCCACAACATCAATGCAGATTTCACCAGTTTCCTTATTTCCTCTCCCCTCACCTTATCCCAGTTCCAACCTTCCAACTCGGTATCGCCCTCATGACCTGTCCTACTTGCCCATCTTCCTTTCCATCTATCTGCTCCACCCACCTCTCCAACCCATCACCATTACTCCCACCTCCATTTACCAATCGCACTCTCAACTATCTTTTCCCCAGCCCCACCCACCTCCTATTTATCTCACCACCCCATTGGCTCACAACCTCGCTCCTGATGAAGGGCTCCTGCCCAAAACATCGAATCTCCTGCTCTTTGAATGCTGCCTGACCTGCTGTGCTTTTCCAGCACAACACTCTCTACTCTAATCCCCAGCATCTGCAGTCCTCATTTTTACCATTTTGAATGTCTGGTCCAGTGACATTTCCACTATACCACTACCCCTCCATATTCAGACAAAAGGATTTTAAGTAATTTCCACTCTTGGAACTGAAATCTGCAGTTAGCTACAGGATTATTAAATGACTATCTAATTCAAATGCTAATACATTAAATCAATATAATAGAAATAGAATTCAAATCCTATGTGAGTGGGCATGAGAGGACAATGCAGGTAAATGGTTGCTACCAACTGTAAAAATTCAGAGATGCCAAATCCACCTGTTAACCACTGACTAATTTTAAGTGGTGGAAAGTGAATCAGTTCCCTAATTTTCAACCTCACTGATTGGCAGCCAAGATTTAAATACTTTTCCATGACTAAAATGAAACCAACTGTTTTCACCAGAAACAATAAGGAACCAATTAGAAGGTTCTCTCAAGTGAAAGGAAAAGCAATTTTATTATCTGCCAACCCAAAGAAAAATAATAAAGATGCAACATTAAGCATATGTCTCTGGGAAACTGTGCACTTGAACCTACATCAAACACAGACACGTACAAAGAAGTAGAAAGCCAAAAGGGGATGCCATCTGGTACAAACTGAAGATTAAAGAATACACAATTTAGAGTCATCTGGGCATTCATGAGGCATAAATGTTTAACCTGAGACCATGGTTTGTCAATCAATTTCTAGGAGTATCAACAGTACAGAAAATTCCAATCATCCTTTAAAGTGTTCAGCGCCCTGATCTTCATTCCCATTCAGTATTGGGCATTTTTCTTTTTACTTAAATGGGAGAGAGAGGGAGCGTGCAAGAGCGAGTGAGAGAGCGAGCGGGAGAGCGAGAGCGAGCATGCGTGTGAGACTGTGTGTGTGTGTGTGTGTGTGTGTGTGTGTGTGTGTGTGTGTGTGTGTGTGAGAGAGTGTTCTGCTAAAGCAGCTCATTAAAATACAAGCTGGTTGTATAGTTTGTCTGTATATGATATTTCATCTCAAATGCATGTACAATTCTCATAATAGTGCAAATTATGTAGGAGCTGAGTATTGGCAATGCATTAAGTTTTTGGAGCAAACCTTTTATTATGTTATTGTGCTGCCCATCACAGAATAGAAATTCCAGAGTGTGGAGTAAATAGAACAAATTTGAAGATTATAAACTGGAAGCAACATTCCAGAAGATACATTACAGTGAGACTCGAAGAAACAGAGTACATGGGCTAGGACACAAAATTACAGATTAGTCCATAACCTAATGTAAATATAAATCAGAGCCTGGTATATCAAGGATTACCATGTATAACAGCATTTCGCAAAATTTAATGGGGGGGGGGGGGGTGTGCGGGTGCGGGAAGAGAGAAAACCTGCACAGTTACTGCCTTTGCTGTGTTGCTGGACATACAAGTGCATCTTGGAAAATTAACAAACAGTGAATTTCACAACTAATCTTGGAGGAATCGGTTTGGGCGAAGTTCACAACACAGAATCAGATAAGTTAATTGTTGTTCTAAGTCTGACCAAGAGAAAGGCTGTATCAGTGAGTACAGTGGGTTCTTTCTTGATTATATGTTTTTGGAGATACGCCTCTTGAGTAAACTTAAAATATAAGCCATAGCTACTAATTTAACCTGGGGCAGTGTTTTGGAGAGGAATAAGACAGTGTTATTTTCTGGGTCTGTAGATTGTGAAGGAGCAAAAATTACCTTTGCAGTGAGATGTACTTGTTGTCAGATGTGGGAATTTAAAAGAGAGTTTAAGGGTTACTGCAGATTATATCTGCCATAAATGCTGTTGGATGCGAATCTTATCAGATCAAGTGGATCAGTTGCAGAGACAGATAGAAGCAATGAGGAATTTGCAACAGCAACAGTATGTGTTGGATTGCAGTTATAGGAAGGGGGGGAAAGTCTCAGGTACAGTCACATAGATGGGTTAACTCCAGGAAGGGTAAGAGAGATAGGCACCCAGAGCAGAAGTCTTTTGTGGATATACCCATTTCAAACAGGTATGCTGTTTTGGAAAATGTACGGGGTGATGGATTCTCAGGGGAACATAGCACAAACAGCCATGTTCCTGGTACTGAGACTGGCTCTAATGCAACAAGGGGTACGTCGGCTTCCAAGAGATCAATTGTGTTCAGGGATTCTGTAGTCCGAGGTACAGACAGAAGTTTCTGTGGCCAGCAGAGAAATAGCAGAACGGTGTGTGGTTTCCCTGGTGCCAGGATCAAGGATGTCTCAGAGAGGGTA
This sequence comes from Hemiscyllium ocellatum, assembly GCF_020745735.1. NCBI lineage: Eukaryota > Metazoa > Chordata > Chondrichthyes > Orectolobiformes > Hemiscylliidae > Hemiscyllium > Hemiscyllium ocellatum. The sequence goes on along the minus strand of NC_083407.1, from coordinate 54,489,040 downwards.
CAGAATGTTCTCATGGGGGAAAGGGGACAGCAAGAGGTTATTGCCCACATTGGAACCAACAATGTAGGAAGGGAAAAGGTTGAGATTCTGAAAGGTGATTACAGAGAGTTAGGCAGAAATTTTAAATGGAGGTCCTCCAGGATAGTAATATCTGGATTACTCCCAGAGCTTCGAGCTACTGAGGGCAGGAATGGAGGATAGAGCAGATGAATGCATGGCTGAGGAGCTGGTGTATGGGAGAAGGATTCAAATTTTTGGACCACTGGAATATCTGTTGGTGTAGAAGTGACCTGTACAAGAAGGACAGATTGAACCTAAATTAGAAGGGGACTAATATACTGGCAGGGAAATTCGCTAGAACTGCTTGGGAGGATTTAAACTAGTAAGGTGGGGGGGGGGGGGGGGGGTGGCTCAGGGAGATAGTGAGGAAAGAGATCAATCTGAGACTGGTACAGTTGAGAACAAAAGTGAATCAAATAGTCAGGCAGGCAGGAACAACGTAGGACTAATAAATTAAACTGCATTTAATTCAATGCAAGGACCCTAACAGAGAAGGCAGATGAAATCAGGACATGGTTAGGAACCTGGGACTGGGATATCATAGCAATTAAAGAAACATGACTCAGGGATGGGCAGAACTGGCAGCCTAATGTTCCAGGATACAAATGCTACAGGAAGGATAGAAAGGGAAGCAATAGAGGAGGGGGAATGGCATTTTTGATAAGGGATAGCATTACAGCTGTGCTGAGGGAGGATATTCCTGGAAATACATCCAGGGAAGTGATTGGATGGAACTGAGAAATAAGAAAGGGATGATCACCTTATTGGGATTGTATTATAGACCCCCTAATAGCCAGAGGGAAATTGAGAAACAAACTTGTAATGAGATCTCAGCTATCTGTAAGAATAATAGGATGGTTATGGTAAGGGATTTTAATTTTCCAAACATCGACCGGGACAGCCATAGTGTTAAAGGTTTAGATGGAGAGGAATTTGTTAAATGTGTATAAGACAATTTTCTGATTCAGTATGTGGATGTACCTACTAGAGAAGGTGCAAAACTTGACCTACTCTTGGGAAATAAGGCAGGGCAGGTGACTGAGGAGTCAGTGAGGGAGCACTTTAAGGCCAGCGACCATAATTCTATTTGTTTTAAAATAGTGATGGAAAAGGATAGACCAGATCTAAAAGTTGAAGCTCTAAATTGGAGAAGGGCCAATTATGATGGTATTAGGCAAGAGCTTTCAAAAGCTGAGTGAGGCACATGTTCGCAGATGAAGGGAGGGCTGGAAAATGAGAAGCCTTCAGAAATGAGATAACAAGAATCCAGACAAAGTATATTCCTGTCGGGGTGAAAGGAAAGGCTGGTAGGTATAGGGAATGCTGGATGACTAAAGAAATTGAGGGTTTGGTTAAGAAAAAGAAGGAAGCATATGTCAGGTATAGACAGGATAGATCGAGTCAATCCTTAGAAACGTATAAAGGAAGTAGGAGTATACTTAAGAGGGAAATCAAGAGGGCAAAAAGGGGACATGAGATAGCGTTGGCAAATAGAATTAAGGAAAATCCAAAGGGTTTTCACAAATATATTAAGGACAAAAGGGTAACTAGGGAGAGAATCGGTCCCTCAAAGATCAGCAAGGCGGTCTTTGCCTGGAGAGACAGAAAATGGGGGAGGTACTAAATGAATATTTTGCATCAGTATTTACTGTGGAAAAGGATATGGAAGATATAGACTGTAGTGAAATAGATGGTGAATTGTTGCAAAATGTCCAGATTACAGAGGAGGAAGTGCTGGATGTCCTGAAATGGGTAAAGGTGGATAAATCCCCAGGACCTGATCAGGTGTACCCGAGAACTCTGGGGGAAGCTAGAGAAGTGATTGCTGGGCCTCTTGCTGAGATATTTGTATCATCGATTGCCACAGGTGAGGTGCCGGAAGACTGAAGGTTGGCAAACGTGGTGCCACTGTTTAAGAAGGGTGGAAAAGACAAGCCAGGGAACTATCGACCGGTGAATCTGACCTCAGTGGTGGGCAAATTGTTGGAGGGAATCCTGAGGGACAGGATGTACATGCATTTGGAAAGGCAAGGACTGATTAGGGATAGTCAACATGGCTTGGTGCATGGGAAATCATGTCTCACAAACTTGATTGAGTTTTTTGGAAGAATTAACAAAGAAGATTGATGAGGGCAGAGCAGTAGATGTGATCTATATGGACTTCAGTAAGGCGTTCGAAAGGTTCCCCATGGGAGACTGATTAGCAAGGTTAGATCTCATGGAATAAAGGAAGAACCAGCCATTTGGATACAGAACTGGCTCAAAGGTAGAAGACAGAGGATTGTTTTTCAGACTGGGGAACCATAACCAGTGGAGTGCCACAAGGATCGGTGCTGGGTCCTCTATTTTTTGTCATTTATATACACATGATTTAGATGCGAGCATAAGAGGTACAGTTAGTAAGTTTGCAGATGACACCAAAACTGGAGATGTAGTTGGCATCGAAGAAGATTACCTCAGATTACAACAGGATCTGGACCAGATGGGCCAGTGGGCTTAGAAATGGCAGATAAGAGTTTAATTCAGATAAAAGTGAGGCGCTGCATTTTGGGAAAGCAAATCTTAGCAGGACTTATATACTTAATGGTAAGGTCCGAGGGAGTGTTGCTGAACAAAGAGACCTTGGAGTGCAGGTTCATAGCTCCTTGAAAGTGGAGTCGCAGACAGATAGGATAGTGAAGGCGGCATTTGGTATGCTTTCCTTTATTGGTCAGAGTACCGAGTACAGGAGTTGGGAGGTCATATTGAAGCTGTACAGGACATTGATTCGGCTACTGTTGGAATATTGCATGCAATTCTTGTCTCCTTCCTATCGGAAAGATGTTGTGAAACTTGAAAGGGTTCAGAAAAGATTTACAAGGATGTTGCCAGGGTTGGAGGATCTGAGCTATAGGGAGAGGCTGAACAGGCTGGGGCTGTTTTCCCTGGAGCATCGGAGGCTAAGGGGTGACCTTATAGAGGTTTATAAAATTATGAGGGGCATGCTTAGGACAAAGTCTTTTCCCTGGGGTCGGGAAATCCGGAACTAGAGGGCTTAGGTTTAGGGTGAGAGGGGAAAGATATAAAAGAGAACCTACTGGGCAACTTTTTCACCCAGAGGGTGGTACGTGCACGGAATGAGCTGCAGTGGATGTGGTGGAGGCTGGTACAATTGCAACATTTAAGAGGCATTTGGATGGATATACGAATAGGAAGGTTTTGGAAGGATATGGGCCGTGTGCTGGCAGGTTGGGATATCCGGTCAGTGTGAACATGTTGGACCAAAGGGTCTGTTTCCATGCTGTACATCTCTATGACTCTATGATTTTAATGTGTAATAAACAGGGCTACTTTGAAGTGTAAGCCTAAAAACAGTCCTTCACTTTCTGTTCTCCTCAACTGGGGTATAAAGAACCAAAACTCAGCATCGAACAACATAACAAGAGAATGGTAAACTTTTCACATCTTTCAGGGCTAGATTCACTGGCTTCATTGCCTATTAATTTCAGCTTAGTTGCCTGTTGTCTAATCCTTGTTGATTCCTTGAAACTTTCCCACTTGTAGGAAGATAGGAACAGGAATAGTCCGTTCAGCTTCCTCAGCTTGTGTCACCATTCAATGAGACCATGGCTGATCTGTGGCTTAACACCACATACTCACCTTTGATTCTTACCCCAAATATCTTTGTTTAACAAAAATGTATCTATCTCAGATTTAAAATTAACATCTGATTCTGCATCCCCTGCTTTTGGTGTAAGGAAGTTTCAAATATCTAATTTTTGGAAAGGTCAAAATATTGACTTGCATAAAAAAAAACAAAGAAAGTGCAGCTCAGGGTGCTCGGAAGTTGGGGTGAGACACCTCCTTCCAGGAGAAGCGCAAGTTTATAGCTGTTTGAATCATATCCAATAGTCAAGTACTTAGTTGTAACACTCTGATGACTCAAACTGAATGTAGGGGCTCTGCTAAGTGTTACATCTTCCAGCAATCTTAATGTAACTCACTTTATTTACAAAACAAGGAAAAATGGGTACAAGTGAATGAGTACGGCATACTTTATGACATTTAAGGAGACATGACAGGACAAAAACAAGATTTTGGCTTGTATGTACAATGTCACCTTTATATGAGAGAGTGTAATAAATAGTAGGAAGGTAAAGAAATCATGAAATGGAATTGAGAAAAACAAACAAGATCTTAAATTTGGTATTTTCTTTGAACCAATTTAGACTAAAGGATTTGTGAGCATATACTAATTTTCTCATTCACTTGTTAGTGTATTAATAGGACACCTATTGAAGGCAATAATGACAAATATAGCAGAGAACTAAGTAATACTACCTACACATTGGCAGTAGCCATGTTATCACAGTCCCAAATTTGTTAAGTAGAGCTATTATAGCAGTTCTAATTTTAGAGCACTATATTTTTTGAAATCTGATTAAATTAGAGCCAAGATGAGTGAAAGTAAGCTTTAATACGCTTGTACATTACCTCAACTTGTTCCCAGAATGGCCTTTATTTGCAATGCTTAGAACCAGAGAGTGAAAGCAAATAAAACTCTCATTTTATGTATTTGTCATCCAAATCTTACTAAGAATATCAAATAAGACAAACTCACTTCAGAACCAAAAAAAACTCCATAATCCGTCCAGTATCTTAATATCAGGCATTATAATTTTTTAAATACTTGAATACGTTCGCTTGTAAGTTCTTAATTTTTTTTTGTTACTTTTACGAAGATAAGTTTGTACCCCAACTGGTGGTAAGCAGAGGAAGAGAAATCAAGTGAAGTGTGCAATGCTTGCTTCTGTCTCTCAAGTCAACAGAAAAGTGCACAGATACAAGTATTAAACATTACAACAGCAAAAGTACATAGCAATTTTAACATAATCAAATGTCCCAAGATGATTCAAAGGAGCATCATGAAATAAAGTCTAAGTATTGCATACGGAAAAAAATATAATTTGACCAAGAATTTGGAATAAAGTAGTGAGCATTTTAACTTTTCTTAAAGAATGAAGTTAAAAATTACACAACACCAGGTTATAGTCCAACAGGTTTATTTGGAAGCAGTAGCTTCCAAAAGACATTCTAGGGTTTACATATTAATGAACCCAAACCGGCAACCCATTCTAAAAGATGAAAGACTTAACAGCAATCTAGGTTTGGTCAATATATCAGTTGAGTTGCATGACAATGTAATCTTTTGCTGTAAATTCTGTGTCTTATGGTCATGCTTCACAGCTACCTAATCAAGGAGAAGCGCTCTGAAAGCTCGTGCTTCCAAATAAACCTGGTGGATTACAACCTGGTCTTGTGGGATTTTTAAATTTTGTCCACCCCAGTTCAATACCAGCTACTCCGCATTAAAGAATGAAGGCAAGGAGAGAAGTGGAGGGGTGTAGGAACAGTAGTCTGGAGCTTGGGGCCGATGAAACTATAAGACTAGTTGGGACTCCATAGAGGTGAGAATTAGAGCAACTCAGACTTCTTTAACAACTATGGGGTCAGGGAAAGCAAAGAGTGACAGTGAGTGACAGTGGGCGAGAGAGAGCAAGTGTGCACACACGTGTGCATATGCATGTGCGAGAGTGAGAGACTGAGTGCGCGTGTGTGTTCAGGTGACGGGAGGAGAGGGTTGAAAACAAGATGAGAATTTTAAAGTCGGAAGTCTTTGCCTGACCAGCCAAGTGTAGGTCAACAAGCACAGATTTGCTATAATCTAAGTTATGGTAAGCAAATTTGGATTACCTCAGGCTTATAAAGCACATGAGCTATTTGTTATACTGATGCAAATACGTTGGGAAAGATCTTTTGAAGAGGAAAAGAAAGGGAACAGATTTTGTCCACTATGCTGGTTGTTCATTGAAATCATGTCACTTTTGGGGAGGTGATGGTATAATGACATTGTGGCTGAACGAATATTTCAAGATGTAGGCAGTGTTCTGAGAATTTGGGATAAATCCAACCATTGAAAACCACCATCCATATCTATTCTGGCCATGATGTGACTCCAAACCACCAGCAATGTGGTTGCCTATTAAACACCCTCTGAAATGGCCTAGCAAGTCAGTCAATTGTATTAAACAATTAAAAAGTCTCAAAAAAGGAATTAACAAAGATGGATGCCTGGCACTCTATTCCTGAGATGCTGCCTGGCCTGCTGTGCTTTGACCAGCAACACATTTGCAACTGACATAGGTACCAGATACAACAATAAACACAGTCCTGCAAAGACTTCCTTTCCAACACCTAGTGGCTAATCAAGCAACAGCCTGACATAATCATATTCATGAAATCATACCTTACACACAGCATCTCAGACAACACTATCACCATCTCTGGAAATGTCCTGTCCCATTGCAAGTCAGACCAAGCAGAGTTGGGATAGCACAATGGCATATAGTAGGGAGGAAGCTACATGAGGGACCTCAATGTTAATGTTAATTCAGGAAATACCTTGCTTTGGGACAGGAGGAGATCTCCTGATGATCATGTATCACTACTCCCTCAACTGTTGAATCATAGTTTTCAATGCTAAACACCACTTGAAGGAAGCACTGAAGCTGGCAAAGCAGAGTATACTCTGGGTGCAGGAGTTCAATAACCATCATCCAGTGTAGTTCAACAGTACCCTTATGATATTAAAAAGTTAATTTGCTCTGCTGACCTCCTACTTGGGGGTAGGGTGGAATGACTTTGTCTTATAGATGGAATGTGGGAGGTTTACATTCCCATCCCTTGACATTCAGGGATGATATACATTGTCATCATCCCCTATTCAGAAATCAATAAGAACATTATACTTGGAATTCTGACTACTCCCTATAGTTAACAAAAAATACAATTCACACTAGATATGGCCATTAAAGGATGATTTGCATTTCGTTGTTTCTGGAGGTGATGTGGTCACTGCATTGTGTCTTGAGTGGCATGTGAATGTGAAGGAGTGACTGGGGACTTGTCTTGTAGGTATTGCTGACTGTGATGTAAAGATTTTGTATAAAGGGAAGACTATTTCCTTTGTTCAGAGAGAGCGAGAGACACCTCTGGACATGCCTCACAAGCACAGCAAGGAGTGTTCAGATTTCTCCAAAGTTTGTATTGTACTATACTTAATAAATTTGGTTGTTGTTCACAGAAGATGGTATGTTGCAGTTGCATCAAGTGTGTAAGGACCTCACAAACAAAGAACTTAACACCCTTACTAACCCAAATGTATAGTTGCTGGACTAGGTCTGTGGCAGGTGGTGAGTTAACTAACAAGAGGAAAAAACATATCTGATCTTATCCTTACTAATCTGCTAGCAATATATGCATTTATCCATGACAGTATCAGTAGGTATCACAGCTGTACTGTCATTTGGCTAAACGGAATAGACTTTGATCAGATATAGTAAATCAAAACTAAGCATTCATTAGACAATGTGGGCCATTTGCAGCAAAAGCATAGCACTCAAACATAACCTGCCAGTATATCCCCTACTTTAACATGATCATCAAGCCAGTGCATCAAACTTGTTTCAATGAAGAGTGCAGGAGGGCATGCCAGGCATAACTAAAATACTTTGCTGGTTGGAGTTATGTCTAACACATACAGAGACGGCTGTGGCTGTAGTCATCTCAAGTACAAGATACTTCTGTCGGAATTCCTCAGGGTAGCGCCTTTGGTCAAACCATCTTCAGCTACTTCATCAATGAGATTCTCCGTATCATAAGGTCAGAAGTACAGATTTCCTTCTATGGACAGCACAATCCTGAGCACCATTCGTGATACCAAAGCGGCCCATTCCCAAACGCAACAAGGCCTGGACTATATCCATGGTTGGGCTGAACAGTGGAAAGTAAAATTTGTGCCACACAAACGGCATGCAAAGCCCATCCCCAATAATAAATCAGACCTCATCCTTCTGACATTCAATGACATTACCATCATGAATCTCCCACTATCAAAACTAAATATATAAATCCTGTGACTAAAAAAAAGGTTAACAATTCTGTAAATAAATCATCCGACTCTCAAAGCCTTTCTACCGCTTACAAAGTAAAGTCAGGAACGTGATAGAATATTGCCCACTTGCTGATTTGAGTGCACCTCAGGCAACACTCGAGAAGCTCTTCAGGAAAAAGTAGTCTGCTTGATTGACACCACATCCACAAATATTCGCTCCCTCCACTCCAACTCACAGTAAACAATGGACTATAGAAATTCACCACGATTTCTCAGACAGTATCTTCCAAATCCATCACAACTTCCACTTAGAAGGAAAAGGTCAGCATATGCATGGAAACACCGTCATCTCAGTTTTCCCATCCAAGCCCCTCACCGTTCTGACCTCGAACTACACTCCTGAGCCTTCAATACCACCTTCAGGGAGTTCGAGACCAAAAATCATGGAACTCCCTCCTTACAATATTGAGAGTGCATTCACACCAAATGGACAGCAACAGATCAATAAGGCAGCTTACCATCACCTTCTCAATGGCAATTAAGGATGTGCAATCAATGCTTGGTCAAAATCCTGGAACACCCTTCCTCCCTAACACCATGAGGGTACCTACAACAATCCACTGCCTTGGTTCCAGAAGGTAGCTCACCAACCCCTTCTCAAGGGCAAACAGAAATGTGCAAACGCTGGCCAAGCCAGTGATGCCCATTGCCCAGGAATGAATTTAAAATACAATTAACTAAGGCAGACATAGGTTGAAACTGTTAAGTTACCAGTTAACAGCTGCACTGATGCAGATTGCCATTCGTGTTTATAATGTATGACAGAAATAGATCTTTTGTGCCAACAAAATGTAATCTACTTAATGATATAGCTTTATTGGATCACACTTTCATAAGAAACACCTATGTTGCCTAATGTAACTGTATATTTTGCATAATAGTTTCTACTTGCCCTTTTGCTCATTGTTATGACCAAATACTGTACATAACAGATTTGAAGTAATTTACATCACACCATTGCAAAATCTTGTAATTTACTGCATTTTTAAAAAGATAGATAGATTGACGGAAGCCATATATTAATTGTTCAATGTTACTTCTTCCATAAGCATAAAATCAAGCCCACAGCTGTCACTTGAAACCCAATATACCAGCCCATATTGTAATCTGAACGCTAACTAATCCAAGATTCCTGCTGCTAAGAACTAATTTCAATTATTCATAAAGTAACTAATTAGATTTTTCTAAAAGCACAATTAAAATTTATTTCATAATCCAAAACACAGTTAAATTAAAAATCTAGTTGCTGTAATATTAGTGCTATTAACCTGTATAATTTTAAAGCTGTAAAATCAAAATCAGTAAGACCTCTGAGCATTACTGTTCAATTCTTTTTCAGATAGTACCATAACAGATGGCTGATGCTACAAGAGATAATCCCTGCAACATAGTCATCAGCATGGATCAGTAATAATCATACTGCGGACAAAATGCTTTTCCACTAATGGAAGGTGCAGGATGAGAATGAGATATTTATAACAAAGGTATTGACCCTTTTTCAAAGTCAGGTATGATTGCTTCCAATGGATTTTTTGTCCTTTTGCTAGAATTTTCATCATTAACACCATACGATTATTAAAGTGTTAAATCTCCCAAAACAAGACCAATAGTCATTACAGTCTACAAACATTACAGTAACTTGCCAAATTAAACCGACCGTGCATATATTTCTTATTTGCCTTCCCTTGAGACAATCCCTTGAGTCATAACGACTGCTGTCACAAGATCTCAGACGCCCTTAAATCTGTGCCGTTATGTCAATGTCTGGTTACCTCTACAATGCTAAAGGAGTGCTAATACGTGGGTGTCCATCTATCTTTTATGAACTACTTCGATCAGCATTCAAGAACCTCTTAATGTTTTTTTCACAGATGAAAGCAACCTGCTAGCATATATGCCTACATTTATTTTACAATTAGGGATCTTTGATGAAAACTACATGGCAATGAAGCATTAAACATGTACATGAAAAGATTCTAGTGACTAAAAACCACAATAATGTTATCCACATGTAATGCAAATCTACCTGTTGACTACTGCCATCAAATTACTAGAAAATATACAGAGTGTCCAACATATAGTTTCTCAAATGAATAATAGCATCATACCAATAATATTGAAAGCATTTAAATTGACAGGCAAATTATAAATTCATTTAATCAGTTTTTAACCCTGCATTAGAATCAGATTTTTGTACATAATTTAAGTACCAAGAAGTAGTAACTTTCACAATTTTAAAATACTCAGGACTATATCCTTCGGAGTACAAATTTTAAGTCATCACCATTATTGAACAAATATGGCATTACATTTATTTACCTACAACATGCAAGCATTACAAAAGGCTTAATTCAATTTCTGAACTGAAAGAAAATCTAGATATTTTGTACTAAAATTAATCTCAAAACAAAACTGCTACCTTTGCACTGCAAATGCATTACTCTATGTAAATGGATAAACAGTTTTTATGTACATTTTAAGTGGTTTCAATTTTTCTTGTAGTATTGTTCATTAACAATGTAGCCACAGTCCTCTGCTCTGTTCTCTATCCCATTCCTGAATATTAATTTAAATCAACCATGATGGTGACCTACATCCTAAGACAACAAATACAGATACAACAGCAACACTCACTTTTATGTTAAAATCTTACATAAAGCTCGATACAAATGCTATCTTCTCTGAAATGTGAACTGTATAATGTTGACTCCTTATAAACTGCAATCTTTTGTCTTTTGGTATAGAAGTAAATTATCAGAGTTAGGTGTGTCCAAATTATGCAGTCATTAAAATTCAAGCACATAATCCTGCTCTATCTACTGATGCATAGATCTGCATAGATTTGAGAAAACTGTGTTGTTGTAAACATTACACGTCATTCTGTTCCCATTCAATTTCTCCTAATCTACGCAGGATTTTCAATTGTAAATCAGAACTAACAATCATTTTAGCAGTAAAATCAGTATTCTTGGCATGTATGTGAGCAGAACATAAACAGCAATTCCCAGAAAGTATGTTTTCACGGTTTTCAATTGTAGCAGAACTGCATTTTGTTTAATCCACTTTGAATTATATGAATCCTCTCTCCTAATTCTAATTATTATGCAACTCAGTTGAAGGTACCTTCAGCCAGAGGGAACGAAGACAGATTTTCGTTTCTATTCAACGTTTTCCACAATGTATAAGAGTAGAAGCCATTTGATATACAAAACAAATAGGAAGTCATACTTTTAGTGATAGATATTCATTATGCTGATGCTAGTTTCAAAGCTTGCTCAATGCACCGCCTGTGCACATTGTATTTTTCTTTAGAAAATCAAACACCACAAAGGATATAGCCTTCAAAGTATGTCAACATTGCGAAAGTTAGCACTTCTTAGTTCTTACATTCTGACAGAACACTAAGAAGGTATTTCAGAACTGGATGAGAGTGTTAAGCATGAGGAAAAAGAGAATTTCAAACTCATGGAAACAGTTTCCATCCTAACAAAACTTTCTTAAAGATATTTATACATAAAAAATCAATAGTAAACAAACTTATACTGGAGGCCATACGACATAAAATTGCTACAGTAGGTAGAAAATATATATGCGAAAAGGTAAAATACCCTCGTGTATAAAACCATTGATATGTTACAGAAAATAATACCTTATTTAAGTGCAAAATAAATTTCAAATTAAAAATCTGCATTCACTATTTTAACCAGGGAAATATTTAAATGAGCACAAAAAACACTCGTTACAAGTTTATTCAAATATCCAGGAGGTCCCAATTGCTCATTTATTATTGAAAAAACCAGAAGGAAGTGTCTAAATTGTCAAGTTAGGAATTCCCTATTCCTGAGATGCTGCCGAATTCCCTATTCTTGAGATGCTGCCTGGCCTGCTGCGCTTTGACCAGCAACACATTTGCAGCTGTGATCTCCAGCATCTGCAGACCTCATTTTTTACTCGAAGATTTTAACCTACTGCGAATCCTCTTACAAGGATGCCTTCCTTGAAGAAGCTCTCTTCCTCCCTCTACAAGGATTTCAGTGAGTCCCTCTATTAGCCTGCTTGGCTCTCTCTTATTCCTGATGAAGGGCTTATGCTCGAAACGTCGAATTCTCTATTCCTGAGATGCTGCCTGGCCTGCTGTGCTTTGACCAGCAACACATTTGCAGCAAGTTAGTTACAAAGATAACGTTCATGATTTTCATGCATATTTGAATTTGCTATCTATGATGCTTAAGACTTGAAGAAATTACCATTTGTAAGGAAAACGCTGGGACTGATGACAATCACGGAGAGCTCAGAAATCACAAGAAAAGCACAATTTTATGCCTTCATCACAGAAAATGAAATGGAGGCTCGGTCAAGGAAGAAGAGATTAGGATGGGACAACTAAGTAGGTTTTCAACCAAGAGATGAGTCAAAATGGTTTGCAGAGAAATGTCTATGTGACCATCAATGACAGGGCAAAACATGTGAGAAATGCAAAAAAGGCCAAAGACAAAAGAATGGAAAGGTCATGGGGAAAGGACTTTAAGGCTTAACAAATTATCAACATAGTGTAGTGGCAAAGTTACAGTGCGGTTGAACCACAAAGGTAAGGCTTTTAAATTGGAGACACCCTTGCAAATGCAAAATTTTCATCCTTATGGCAACCATGTAGGTCAACAAGGATGGTTATAATGGGAAGAATATAATTTTGGATTTTCTAAATTTTGTGAAGGGTGCAATATGAAAAGCAGGTTGAAATAATCAAAACAAAGTACAGGAGAAACTCTGCTGGTCTTCAGCATCTATGGAGACAGAAGGAGAGTTACCATTTTGAGTGCAACAAGAGATTTTTCCTTATTTCTGCTTTGAGTTAAGATCTTCAACATCCACCTTATTTTGCTTTTATAGTAGAATAATCAAGACTGGAAGCGTTAAAGGCAAGAATGAAGGTTTCAACAGCTAATAAGAAGAGAGAGAAGAAAAGGCTGGTGATACTATGGATTTGGAAGGATGTGGCCTTTGTAGTAGAGGGGTTTATACGATCACCTTAGGGTTCAACAGGTGAAAAGTTGCTAATACTTTGAGCACATGGGACATCAAAGCCACATTTGACCGAGCGTGATTTCAAAGCACTCTCGCAAAACTCAAGTCAATGGGAACGAGGGGAAATCTCTGCTGGTTGGAGTCATATTCAGCACAAAGGAAGGTGGTTGTAGTTGTTAGAAGTCAGTTACCCTAACAATGGCTATGCTACGACCTGGAGAATATATCATCAGTTCCAATGACACATGTAGGGAAAGGGATGAGGACCTGAAAAAAGAATATAGGGAGTTAGTTTGGAAGCTAGAAGGCAGGACGAGCAAAACGATAATCTCAGGATTGCTGGTGCCACAGGCTAGTGAGGCTAGGAACACAGAGCGAGTGCAGATGAACATGTTGCTGCAGGGCTTCAGATATGTGGATCACTGGGATATCTTCTGGGGAAGGTGGGATCTGTACAAGGAGGACAGATTGCGCCTGAAATGAGAGGGCACCAATATCCTGGGCAGAAGGTTTGCTAGAACTATTCAGGAGGGTTTAAATTCGATCGGCAGGAGATGGGAACCAGAGCTACGGATCAGAGGATGGAGTACATAATGAACAGCCAGATACAGCTCGCAGAGAGTCTATGAGGAGAGATAGACAATTGATTGGGCAAAGTTGCAGTCAATGTGATGGGTTGAAGTGTGTCTATTTTAACGCAAGAAGTATCAGGAATAAGGGTGACAAACGTAGAGCATGAGTTAGTACTTGGAACTATGATGTTGTGTTTACGGAAAGTTGGAAATCACAGGGGCAGGAATGGTTGTTGGATGTTCCAGTGTTTAGATGTTCCAAAAGGAATAGGGAGGGAGGTAAAAGAAGTGGGGGAGTGCCATAGCTAATCAGGGATAGTATCACAGCTGCAGAAAGGGAGGTTGTGGAGGAGGGTTTGTCTGCAGAGTCAGTATGGGTGAAAGTCAGAAACAAGAAAGGTGCCGTCACTTTACCGGGAGTTTTCTACAGAACCCCAAATAGCAACAGAGACATGGAGGACCAGATTGGGAGGCAGATTGTGGAAAGGTGCAGAAATATCAGGATTGTCATGATGGGTGACTTTAATATTGACCGGAAACTCCTTAGTTCAAATAGTTTGGATGGAGCAATTTTTGTCATGTGTGTCCAGGAAGGATTCCTGACTCCAAGTATAGATGGACCAACTAGAGGGGAGCCATACAGGATTTGATGCTTGGCAACAAACCATGCCAGGTGTCCGATCTCTTGGTAGAAGAACCTTTTGGTGATAGTGACCACAACTCCCTGACCTTTACTATACTCATGGAGAGGGAAAGGAGCAGAAAGTATGGCAAAGTATTTAATTCAGGGAGAGGGAATTGCAATGCTATTAGGCAGGAGCTGGGACACCTAAGTTGGGAACAGATGTTCTCAGGGAAATGCATGATAGAAATGTGGAGATTTCACTTAGGGAGCAATTGCTGATAATGCTGGACAGCTTTGTTCCACTGACGTAAGGAAGGCATGGTAGGTTGAAAGAACAGTGGGTGACAAGGGATGTGGAACATCCAGTCAAGAAGCAAGGATCAGACAAGGCTCTAGATGGTTGCAAAGTAGCGAGGAAGAAACTGAAGAATGGACTTAGGAAAGCTAGAAGGGAACATGAAGAAGCTTCAGTGGGCAGGATTAAGGAAAACCCCAAGGCGTTTTACACTTATGTGCAGAACACAAGGATGACCAGAGTGAGAGTAGGGCCGATCAGTGATAGTGGAGGGAACTTGTGCCTGGAATTGGAGGAGGTAACAGAGATCCTTAATGAATATTTTGCTTCAGTTTTCACTACTGAGGGGGACTTTGACATTTGTGAGGACTGCATGAAACAGACTGATATGCTTGAACAGGCTGATGTTGAGAAGGAGGATGTGCGGAAAATTTTGAAAAACTTAAGGATATAAAGGGTTGCTACAGGAAGCGAAGGAAGATATTGCTGCATCTTTGGCAATGATCTTTGCATCCCCACTGGTCATTGGAGTAGTACCAAATGATTAGATACTGGCAAACGTTACTCCCTTGTTCAAGCAAGGGAATAGAGAAAATTCTGGAAAGTACAGACAATCAGTCTTATGTCGATGGAGGGCAAAATATTGTAGCAGATTTTGAGAGACAGGATTTATAATTACTTGGAAAAGCATAGTTTGATTAGAGATAGTCAGCATGGCTTTGAGAAGGGCAGGTCATGTCTCACAAACCTTATTGAATTCTTTGAGGATGTGACAAACCATATCGATGAAGGCAGAACAATGGATGCGGTGTTCATGGATTTTAGCAAAGCATTTGGTAATGTTCCCCATGGTAGGCTCATTCAGAAAGTAAGGAGGCATGGGATACAGAAAACTCTGGCTGTCTGGATACAGAATTGGCTGGCCCATAGAAGAGGGTGGTAGTTAGAATGTGTACAAGGTATAAGCAGGCAGGGAAAAAGTTAAGTTCTGAGTCTTGTGAAATGAGAGGTTCAGCTGAGCATGACTCAGATAAGAACTTACAGTTAACAATGGGGTACTGGGGCAAAGTAATGGGTTAACAAGATGGAAAAGCAGTCATTATGTCCAGCCATTTAACATTATTGGAAGCATTCAGTATGCAAGGTCAGCTAACAAGGGAAAAAGTATCTATTGTACAAATCCGGTTAAGAACATTCATTGTATAACAGTAAAAGGCTTGGTCTCTGCTATTGATACTTGTTGATTGTAACGGTCGCCCAGTTAGTATGTAAGTTGCCTTATCTGGATGCTATTTCCTGGAAAATAACTACAGGTATATAGCTTATTGAGAAACTGCTGTTCCAGAGAAGATCGAGAACTCATATCTCTGTGCACATGGGCAATCGTTCTTTCTCCCTCCAGGGCCCCGAATAAAGATGAAGGAGATAAAACTACACTGTGTCTCTGAGCATTTTGCTTCCACTGAGGGGGGAAACGGAACGAAAGTAAAAAGATCAAAAGTTCTCAGCCTGGAGCTCGGTGACCAGTGGTGTTCCATAGGGATCTGTTCTGGGACCTCTGCTCTTTGTGAATTTTATAAGTGACTTGGATGAGGAAGTGGAAGGGTTGTTTAGTAAGTTTGCCGATGACATGAAGGTTGGAGGAGTTGTGGATAGTGTGGAGGGTTGTTGTACATTGAAAGAGGACATTGACATGATGCAGAGCTGGGCTGAGAAGCGGCAGATGAAGTTCAACATGAAGAGATTCATTTTGGAAGGTCGAATTTGAATGCGGAATACAGGATTAAAGGCAAGATTCTTGGCAGTGTGGAGGAACAGTGGGATCTTGGCGTCCATGTCCATAGATCCCTCAAAGTTGCCACCCAAGTTTTTAGAAGGCATATGGTGTGCCGGCTTTCATTAGCAGGGGGATTGAGTTTAAGAGCTGCAGGTCTGTACAGCCCTAGTTAGACCACACTTGGAATACTGTGTTCAGTTCTGGTCGCCTCAATATTGGAAGGATATAGAAGCTTTCGAGAGGGTGTCAAGGAAATTTATCAGGATGCTGCATGGACTGGAGAGCATGTCTTATGAAGTAAGGTTGAAGGAGCTAGGGCTTTTCTCATTGAAATGAAGAAGGATGATTAGTGACTTAATAGAGGTGTACAAAATGAGGAGGCATAGGTAGAGTAGATAGCCAGAGACTTTTTCCCATGGTGGAAACAGAGGGGCATAATTTTAAGGTGATCGGGGGAAGGTTTAGGGAAGATGTCAGAGATAGGTCCTTTACACAACAATGTTGGGTGCGTGGAATGCACTGCCAGCAGTGGCTGTAGAGTCATATACATTAGGGATACCGTTATTTGAGTGACTCTTAGATAGATACGTGGAAGATAGCACAATGAAGGCTATGTAGGTTAGTTTGATCTTCGAATAGGATTAAAGGTCGGTACAACACCGAAGGCCAAAAGGTGCTGGATTGTTCGATGTTCTATGTAATATCGAGGTTTGGACTGACAAGTGGCAAGTACCATTCCTGTCACATTGGTGCTAGGAAATGACCATCAACATTCTTGGGGTTACCACTCACCAAAAACTGAAATAGACTACCCATAGACAAGCTACGAAGGCAGGTTAGAGTCTAGGAATCTTGCAGCAACTAACTAACTCCCCGAAACCTGTCAGCCATTTACAAAGCACAAGTCAGGAGTGTGAAGGAACACATCCCACATGCCTGGAAAAGTGCAGTCTCAGCAACACTCAGTTTGACACAATCCAGGACAAAGCAGCTCATTTGATTGGCACCACAACCAGAAACATGCACTCCCTCCACCATTGCACCATCTTCAAGATACACTGCAGAAATTCCCACCACTCCTTTCATAACACTTCCCAAACCCATGAACAATACATTCTAGAAAGACAAGAGCAGCAATGTGGGGAACGCTACCCACATGTTTCCCTCCAAACCACTCATCATGCTGACTGAAAAGCATATTGACAATCCTTCAGAGCCACTGGGTCAAAATCCTGGAATCTTATTCCTAACAACATTGTGGGTGTACCTAAACCAAATGGACTGCAGCAGTTCAATATCTAGTTCACCATCACCTTCCTCAGAGCAATTAGGGATGTGCAATAAATGTTGGCCCAGCCAGTGAAGCCCACTTGCCAATGAATGGGATATTTAATTGCTAGCACACATGACAAGCCTTAAACTAATACTGGAATGAACCAGCGCTAAGACCATAAGATGTGAAGGCAGAAGTAGGCCCTTTGGCCTATCCAGTCTGCTCTGCCATTCCATGAGATCTTGTCTGATCTGATAACCCTCAATTCCACATTCCTGTCTTTTCCCCATCACGTTCAATTCCCTTATTGATTAAAAATCTGTCCATCTCAGTCTTGAACATATTTAACAATCCAGCTTTAACAGCCTACTGCAATAAAGAATTTCAAATTCACTACCATCAGAGAAGAAATTTCTAATCTCTGTTATAAATGGGTGACCCCCTTACATGATCATGCCCTCTGATCTGAGATTCTCCATACTTACCCTGTCAAGTCTGCTATGAATCTTATGTTTAAGTAAGGTCTCCTCACATTTTTTTAAACTCCAAAGAGTACAAGTCCAGTTCAACCTTTCTTTAAAAAGATCACTCCATACCCAGAATCGACCTAGTCAACCTCCTTTGGATTGCCTCTAAACCCACTATACTTTCCTTCAGATAAGCAGATCAAAACCGTTCACGGTATTCCAGATATAGTCTAATGAGTGCCTTGTAAAGATTTAGCAAGACCTTCCTATTTTATACTCCATTCCCTTGAAATAAAGGCTAACAGTCAATTTGTCTTCCCTATTATCTGCTGAATTTCTATGCCAGCTTTTTGTGACTCATGAGCAAAGGCATCCAATCCCTCTATATTGCAGCTTTCTGCAGTCTTTCTCCATTTAAATAATATTCAGCTCTTTTGTTTTTCCTGCAAAACTGAATATTTCCACACATTTATGTTCTATCACAGGTTTAAGTCCTGTCGACATATCTATACTACTTACTATCTGCTGGTTCATTTTGTTAGTAAGATGAAATGGTTTGGCTAACAACATTGTTTGGCTTCTTAAATATTAAAATCACTCAGACAAATGAACATCATTAATACAACTGGCAAAGGCAGAAATAAACAATTATGTTGTGATGCTTCTTTTTACTGTCTATTAATTTGAAAACAATGAACTATAGTATGCACTACTTAAGACAAGGGATAATTTAACATGTTATAACTGCACTCGAATTGAAGCCGGCAGTAAAACAAAAGCAGCTTAAAAATTACTACATGAAATGAACCCTGCAATAGATATGTCTCAACATAGGCCTTAAAATCTTAAATATACAAATTGATTCATAAGCTGAATATCCTTTAATATAATCTAATTTCAGGACCAAATGTCTTGACTGCTGCTCAGAAAGACCATATTTTATGAACTTCTGAAGTTTTAACCGCAGTGTTTGCTGGGTATGGACTAAATTAATAAAATGGGAAATTTTCATAGCTGGCATGGAAAATTTCAATTGAGGGAGTGCATGAAGCTCTTGATATTAAGGGTAAGGGAAAACTTCGGTCAGCGCAAGCAGTTTGGCTCTCCAGATGCCACATGCAATGTCGGTTGATCTTGCAGAGCATTGACCGTGTGAATTAAAATTACGAGCGTGCCACACTAATAATGCTCTCAAAAACAGAAAATGATGAAAATGTCAGCATTTATACATACAGATAGTTCTTCTATAATGCAATGGTTGTGTTCTTGTGCAACACTCACTTTATAGAAAAGTCCTGCTTAACAAATAGCGCTTAAAGTGTTGGTGACATAATTGCATTGCAGCCAACATACACTTCAAAGGTTTGTGTTTTGGAGAAAAATCTGGTTGTATAATATTAGCTGTTAAAGAATTCATTAAAGAACATTGTAAATTTCCGCTGTCAAGTGTAGAGAAATATTTCAGTCAAAACTCAGACAATATCATTTTCAACTTGAAGTGCTTTACATTATTGAGATTATAAACTCAAAGATCCAGCATAAATTCAGCAAATGTAAGCATATATAATAATTACTGGGACTCAGTACATGTCTTATAGGTAACATTATTTCAAAAAATAGAATTAACCAAACCAACAACATAATTAATCACAGATAGGCTTCTGTTTTGATAAATCAAAACACACACAAATGTAGAGCGCCACAAGAGGAGTTAATTCCTATTTACTGATATTTATTATTTAAACAATACACATTATGCCATGTGAAGAAAGTGTAAACTAAATTATGCAACCATTTAGCATGATGTCTATACATCAAAGCGTAAGAGGTTTTAAATATGTAATTACAGTGCACATTAAACATATCTGACCGATTATGAAACCAAACAAAACGAAATAATTCTACAAAAGAAATGCCTGCCTGTTTATTTAATTCAAAAAATCTATAATGCAAGCCAATTTAATGAACATCAAATGAAGAAGCGTCTTGGAGTTCATTGTAGCTAAGTATCAGCTGTGCAGGGATTTACAGCCTCAGTTACATAGAATATGCATAATGCAGTTAGTGCAGAAATGAAATGCAAGACAAAGAAAAAAAAGACTACACCTTAAGTGAAGACAGTTTCACAAAATTTGTGTACCCTCTGTTCACTTATTTATTCTCCAGAGATCAAATCTGTTCATTTTGAATACATCGACTTTAATGCTAAGAACCCGAGGGCTCAGACATGCAACTCCTGGCAACAGATGTGCAAATTCTCAGCCTCATTAATTTCCATTTTTGTTGAGGTTAAACAAAAAGATAACCCTTTTGAAAGATTAAATGCGTTAATCATATAAGTTTAACCCAATTACACAAAAGTCAACAAGGGATTGTATGTTTAAGAAAATGCTACACTATGCAGGGTTGTTTACAGAAGTATTTTCCTCCCATCTGGCTGCACAAATACAAGTGATACTTCACAAGTAAACCTGAAACAGTTTAAATACAAGCATAGCTTGGTGAAACAGACAGCACAAGGTCCTATACATAATTTTCAACAACTGTTCATGAGTTGATTTCAGCCAAGGTAACATTTCAGTTTTCCTAAATGAGCCAATGTATCTTTAAAGCTAAAAAGGAGGAAAGGATGCTAGGATTCCCAGTCTGCACAGCTATCTCTTAACGCAAAATATAAGAAACATGATCTATATGTAACTCTTGGTAGAATGACCTTTCAATAGTGGAAAAAAAATTCACAAAAAGGCACAAAATTAAGTTGAGGCTGAAGGGCTTTTGCCCGAAACGTCGATTTCGCTGCACTTTGGATGCTGCCTGAACTGCTGTGCTCTTCCAGCACCACTGATCCAGAATCTGGTTTCCAGCATCTGCAGTTATTGTTTTTACCCCGCACATCTATTTTACAGACAGTGCCTTTAATGTA
Organism: Hemiscyllium ocellatum; assembly: GCF_020745735.1. Classification (NCBI taxonomy): domain Eukaryota; kingdom Metazoa; phylum Chordata; class Chondrichthyes; order Orectolobiformes; family Hemiscylliidae; genus Hemiscyllium; species Hemiscyllium ocellatum. The sequence goes on along the minus strand of NC_083407.1, from coordinate 54,468,030 downwards.
ACAAATCTTCCCATGCAATTATGCAGTCATCAGTGGTCATCGCCATCTTCAATCTCAAGACTGAGGGAAGGTCATTGGAGAAGCAGCTGAAAGTGGTTGGGCCGAAGACACTGCTGGAGTTCCTCAGGGTAATGTCCTTGGACTGTCAACACCCACACCCTTTTTGTATGCTAAGTATGACTCCAACTAATGGAAATATTTCTTCCACAATCTCACGTTGTCTCTAAAGTTCAACTCTTTTGACAATGTTTGTACCAGCACTGTAATGTGGTCAGGAGCTGAACTGTCCTGGTGAAATCCAAAATAAATATCAGCGAGCAGGTTACTGCTGAGTAAGTGTTGCTTGATAGCATGATCAATAGACAACAAATAGATTTCTCCAGGAAGTGTAGAAATTGTGTATTAAGAACAGCTTAGTTGGCAACATTCATCACTGAGTCAGAAAGTTCAAATTCAAGTCCCCACTTGAACAAAAACATCTAGGACAACATGCAAAATTGAGGCATCATCTTTATTAATTTATCAATATTAAACAGAAAGCACATCTGACCAAAAAAATTATTTCAAGAAACGGAGGAGTTCTCCCATGTCCTGGTCAATATTTATCCTTCAATACACATCACAAAATCAAATAATTTGTTTATTAACAATTTGCTGTTCATGATCCCTGCACAACTTTCATCATCATAGAATCCCTACGGTGTAGAAACAGGCCATAAGGCCCAACAAGTCCATACTGACACTCCAAACAGTTAATGTACCCAGACCCATTCCCCTATTTCTCTACATATACCCCTGACTAATGCACCTAACCTACACATCCCTGAACACTATGGGCAATCTAGCATGGCAAATTCAGCTAACCTGCATGTCTATGGATTGTGGGAGGAAACTCTCAGACAGGGGGAGAAAGTGCAAACCTCACCCAGACATCTACCCGAGGCTGGGCTCAAACCCGGGTCCATGGCGCTGTGAGGCATCAGTAATAACCACTGATACACAGAGCTGCCCTAATTTTCCTGCATTTCAACAGTGCCTACACTTCAAAATTACTCACTGATCATACAGCATGATAAAACAACCTGATTTCATGAGAAGCACCAGACAAATCCTCATACTTTTTTACTGGGATCATTATCATAATATGCCAAAACACACCTGAGTCAAAAACTGCTTTGTTAAAAATGTGTTCTGCACAGTACAATTAGAAAAACTGTCATAAAAGGCAAAAAAGGTAACACTGCCATGCAAGAGTAGCACTTTTAGAGCCTGGATTACAAGGCACATAATGAAAATCGACATTATTTCAACAATTATACAGCTACATTCACAATCTTGAACCATGATCAACTTGGACCAGTGTAGATTGTCAATGCAAAGAATATGTTGTTGATGATAATTACAAATCTATCATGGCAAACAACAACGTGGTGGGCTGAAGGACCTGTTCTTCTGCTGTACTCTTCAATGTTCTATATTGAAGTTAACTATTGGGGACTATAATTGGGAATACGAAGAATTTTCTTCAAATAAAATCAAGGTTAAATTAAACAAAATCACATAGGCTTCAATTAACATTTACATTTATTGTTTCATTAGTTGTTACCAACCAACTATTAATTAAAATGCATGATTAGCCAAGGGTCTTAAGACGTTAGTTTTGCATGAACTGGTTTGTCTGAAGTAGTAGCTATTGTTCGCCAATCATTCACAAGACAAACAAGTCTAGCAGGTGTTTAGTTGAGCTATACTTCTGCATCATTTAACAATTCTGTGATGTGGCATCACCACAATATGCACTGTGCAGCAACTGTGAAAGTCATATTTTTCAATTGTGTTCATTTGTCTCAAATGCAATTGCACCAACAAATTAAAAATAAAGTATTTACTGAGTTTATACACAAACTGATAATAACTATCTTCCACAGAACATTGCAAAGCTACAAGAATTGACATATAACCTTTTTTATAAAAACTTTCAACAATGGGTCAATTTATCAGTTATGGCATATAAAGATAGATTCTGGATTAGTGGTGCTGGAAGAGCACAGCAGTTCAGGCAGCATCCAAGGAGCAGTAAAATCGATTCTGACCCAAAACGTCAGATGCTGTCTGAACTGCTGTGCTCTTCCAGCATCGTCAATCCAGAATCTGGTTTCCAGCATCTGCAGTCATTGTTTTTACCCTATAAAGATAGATGTTTGACAAAAATAATGGAAAAAGTTAACAATTGAATTCTAAACCTTCAAGATGACATTTTCTTGCTAAGTAACAAACTTATTTCAATACTTCAAACTCACCTCCAAATATATCAGGATTAGGAATGCTGCTGAGAAATAAATTCAGTAATACAGTTCAGCTCTGATCGCCTAAGATTAAGATCAGCATTAATTTAGCATACTAAATCAACAAAATATACTGGTTATATTTAGAAAGAGTTTTTCTTCCAATTTTTTTCTTCAAATGCAAAACTTTATTCTGTTTATCAAGCATTAAGAACCTCAATGTTCAATGCCAAGAGTGTTAAACCTAGATAATGAAGAAAACTGCTCAAAATATCAGCGTTAATTCTCAATTTAAAGATAAATATTATCAAAGGCTTCACTTTTAGGAGAGAATTTTTTTTTAGAATACCAACTTTGACAATGAAATGAGCTCAGTCATTTGTAAACAAATTTGGAAATTACATGATTTACCCAACTTCAAATTTTATTCCACTCTTCACAATATGCAGTGTAAATTACATTTTAAATCTATTAACTAGTTATAGTCTTCCAATAAACTAGGTTACATGAATGCTTTTGTCTTTGAGCCTGGTGATTTTATTACCCTGCTAAAAAATAATAAGTTTAGCAGCTCATGTTTGCATAGTAAAATCAAAAACTTAATTATTTCTAAAAAAAACCAAAATTTTTGTAAGTAGCTCTGATTCCTTAAAAGGTAAACAAGCAAGTAGGTAGCAATGTTTTTTTTTGCACTTCTGCATTTTACAAACTGTTTGCTTTTCAGGGTTAAATGCAACACTGCAAATGTCTTATTTGACTACATTGCAAGGTAACAATCAAGAGGCGCATCAAACCACAAAGTGTTTGCAGGGTGCCACAGTCATCCAAACCTTGAGGTGCATTTAAGTTGTACCACAATCCAGCCTACATGTTAACTCCCACAAAAAAGGAACAATCAACCTCATGACACTCTCATACGCTTTATATCATCATTTTCTGATGATGACATCTCTACAATGAATAGGAAGCTCCTGCAATCATACCAGCTGCCTTTGATGCAGCGATATTTTAATCACAATTGCAACAGCAGTGTCATACAATTGCAGAAAACTATTGGGGAAAACCAGATCATTCACTTTTTTAAAAAGTCTATGCATTTAATTTCCCTTGAACCTTCTAAACTGGTCATAATCATCTGCTAACTTCAATTACTCTTCAATATTTCTTCTTTTCTATAATTTAATTTCCTTTGAAAACAATTTGTGGATAATTTGTGAATGCTACCTAAACAACTTCAGTATTTAAAGAGAAATAATAATCTCATTCTATTTGATATTAGCTTTAATTTATGCCTGCCAGTAAATTTCTTGCTGATCAACACTAATAATATCACAATTTGTTTTAGTGGTCATATCTCTGCATCAGGGCCATAAGGTCCTGTTTTGAATCTCACCTGCACAGGTGATGTGTCATATTATACCTGATTGAATAGTTGTTTCAAAATACCTACCCCCTCCTATTCCTAAAAATATTTGTTAGATCACAATTCATCCCTCTCAGCACTAGCAATTATGTTTTGGCTTCCAGGAAACAGGCATAAACATGAGAAGCATTTTTCTACAACAATGACAATTCTTTTATTCAATCTCATTAGTCACTTTATCCAGTCTTCACTTTCCCTCTGGCAAAGGTCCCCTCCCATCACCATAATATGTATGAATTCAACATAATCTAGTTTCTCTCCTAACTTGCTTCATGTCATTTCCAAGCTTATTACATCCATGGAGCCTACCAATTACTCCCTTGAACTTATTTCCACTCAATACCTGACCACCTAAATTGCCTCCTAAGGTGGATGATATTGTAGATGGTTCTCTCATCTCAGATATTGTGCCACTGCACTGGGTCAAAATTCTCTGACTCCCTCTCTAACTGCATTGTTTCACAGTTGATTACACCATCCTCTTGCAACACATTTCCATCATACACAAGTGAGATTGCCCTCACCTAGTTCCAATCTTACCTATCTTTTGTCTGAAACTGACCAATGTTTGGTAACCTCAGCATCCTATTTACTACAAGAACAAGTTTCCGATTACCCATCCTCTACAAACTAAGTCAAATTATAGTTGACTTCAGCTCCAACAATGCCACAATTTTACAATACGCATTAGGTGTTATTTAACAATGGCCTACACCAACCCACCAAAATCAGTCAAACATTGCAGCATCTGACAGCTGTCATCTTGGTTTTTATTGCAGTAAAGTAGAAATTAATCAATGTCTAGGTATTGCCATTTTTAGCTCAAAGTTCAGCTATTGCAGTTTTTAGATTGGTAACTGCAGCCATGATGGAATACAAAGGGACTTGTTGTAGGATGTCACAGGAGTCCTGCAATTTGTCCTTCAACCCCAGGAAAGTGATAATGGTCTTATGAAGCAGAAGCCTTCTGTCCAGACTTGTGATGACAACAATGACCTTTACACCATGGCCACTCCACCAATGATCTTGCAGTTGTCTGTCAAACAGTCAGCCCAGACTGCTGTCACCCATTTCACAATGGTAGTGTCCAAAACTGGACTATTATACTCAGACAGCTCGAAATCGTCCAAGATCAGATGCAATTCTGTTCCCTGAAAGTCAGTGGCTTTTCACTGTTACGCTGCAGCAACTTGGGTGATACTTCATAGATCAAGTAGGAGAAGGAAAGGCACACAGGAATAACAATAAATAACAGTACACAGGGATGCTTAGTTTATATTTATGGCATAATTTATATTTCATTTGGAAAACCCAATATGTTCAATTTTACCTCTGTGCTTTGGCAAAATGAAAGGCACAATAATTTAAAAAAAAAGGTGATAGGTAAAGTATGGGATTATTGACAAATGGGGAACAGGGACTGCATTTATGAGAATTACACTCAGACAATCCATTCACAGACAGTCTGACCAGAAAGGAGTTGTGCCACTTGCTCCTTACTTTGCTTTGCTTTTTCTAGTGCTTTGTCATGTAGCTAGTAGCAAAACCTGCGCCATTAAAGGAAACACGCATCAGATCTCTATGAAACTTGATCTTCATTTGATCTTCAAGTATGAAGGATTTTTTCAGATCAGTCCAAACATCGCAAGTGTAATTTCAGCTCACGGGTCAAGATGTTTAGGGAGGGAATTCAGAGTTTAGAAACCGAATGACCAAACACTAAACTAAAGCCCCAACTATCAATAAGAACAATTAAAACAGGGATGTGTAAGGTGCAAGATGCCAGATTTAGAGGGGCAAAAAAAATCTTGAAAGGTTTAAGGCACTATATATAAATGTAAATTGTTATTTGGACTCTGTCAAATTTTTAACCCTTTGGTTATGCTCCTGTGATATATTGGGATGCTGTACAATTTTACAGAAATCATGCTGTACTCTCATGTTTCAATGCCCTGAAGTGATAACTTATCTGCAAAGTTTGGCAAAATAATTTACCTTTGATACACTACGGCTCAACCTATTCTTGCCCGCTTTACACAGTTATATTTGATCATGCAGGTGTCCAAGTTGCAAACAACATTTCACCAAGGTTAAGAATCCCCAAGTATGGAATTGACATTGTGCACACCATACCTGCTGAAGCCTGGGGGCCTTGGTGAAGGTTGCAAAAGAGCCAAGGGTTCAGTAAAATACTACCATATGCTCATTAGTAAAGACTACTGATAATTTTCTGACTAATTAATCATCCAGGCCTACCTTAAATAGAAGGATTGGCAAATTTCCTACAGCGACAAGAAAGAATTCAAGATGGCAGTTATCAAATCTGAACCATTATTTAAGAACATGATGGTTTACTTCATGATGTTCCTTGTGGCAGTGTAGCTTAGAGTGAAAGCATCATGTCAGTGTTAACATCCCCATGGTAAACTAATAGAGAAAGTGAAGTCACATGGTGTGGTGTTCTCGCTAGGTAGATGAAGGACTGGTTGTGCAACAGGAGACAGAGTAGTAATAGTTGAAGAGAGTTTCTCAAAATGGAGAAAGGTGACCAGTGGTGTTCCACAGGGATAAGTGCTGGGGCCACTGTTGCTTGTGATATACATAAATGATCTAGTGCAGATGACACGAAGATTGGTGGAGTAGCAGAAAGCATAGGGGACTGTCCAAGAATACAGGAGAATATAGATAGACTGGAGAATTTGGTGGAGAAGTGGCAGATGGAGTTCATCCAGGCAAATGTGAGGTGATGCATTTTGGGAAATCTAATTCTAGAGCAAATTATACTGTAAACAGAAGAGCCTTGTAAAAGTCGATGAGCAGAGAGATCTGGGAGTTCAGGTCCACTGTACCCTGAAGGCTGCTGTACAGGTGGATAGAGTGGTCAAGAAGGCATATGGCATGCTTGCCTTCACCAGACAGGGTACTGAGTATAAGAGCTGGCAAGTCATGTTAAAATTGCACACGACGTTGGTTCAGACGCATTTAGAATACTGTGTACAGTTCTGGCCGCCACATTACCAAAAGGATGCGGCCGCTTTGGAGAGGGTGCAGAGAAGGTTTACGAGGATGTTGCTTGGTATGGAAGGTCCTAGCTACGAAGATAGGTTGAGTAGGTTAGGATTGTTTTCGTTAGAAAAAAAAGAGATTGAGGAGGACCTGATGAGGTCTACAAAATCATGAAGGGTATAGACAGGGTAGATAGAGATAAGCTTTTTCCCAGGGTGAAGAATTCAATAATGAGAGGTCACGTTTTCAAGGTGAGCGATGAAAAGTTTAAGGGGGAATACATGTGGCAAGTACTTTACACAGAGGGTGGTAGGTGCCTGGAACGCATTGCCAGCAGAGGTGGTAGAGGCAGGCACGGTAGATACTTCACACAGAGGGTGGTGGGTGTTTGGAATGCGTTGCTAGCAGAGGTAGTAGAGGCAGGCACGGTAAATTCATTTAAGATGCCTCTGGACAGATGCATGAATAGGTGGGGAGCAGAGGGATAAAGATGCTTAGGAATTGGGTGAGAGGTTTAGACAGTGGATTTGGCTCAGCTCAGGTTTGGAGGGCCAAAGGGCCTGTTCCTGGGCTATAAATTTTCTTTGTTCTTAGGTACAGCTAAATACCCCAAGATTAAAACATTATAGCAGCTGCTAAACTAGCAGGCACTCACTGACATGATGCTTTGCGTATGGTTGCACATCAATTACAATTTTGGGAACGGTAACTCTCACAGTTGTGGCACCTGTTAATTAAGTGGGGTCTGCAAAACTGCATGCATGCATTCAACAACTCCCAAGAGAAGTGGCAATCCAACTAGCCTCACAAAGACATCTCACCACTCTTTCTTTTTTTACTCTACTATAAGAGAAGGCTATGAGGACAACATTTTTAAGGTGTCTGCCACCTCCCTAATGCAGTGACATATATAAAACTAAAAACTCCTCAGCATTTCCATAGGTTAGCTATTGGCATCCAGATGGAACTCAACGGTGAATTTCATTGCTACTGGTAGTATCTTTCAGTTGTTCAGCTGTAGGGAATGGCTAAATACCATGTCCTTGTTAAAATAGTACCCAGAGTACCATTTGGAGATACACCCCTCTATCAAGAGCCCTCCTCCTCCTATGCATTGCTTTCTGCCTCCACTGCCTATGCCTTATGCCCATGTCATTCTGCAGCCAAGTGGGAGTACAACAACCGCCTCCTTAATTGAAAGCAAGCTTTCTGCTAACAGGCTTCCAAGCTATCCTGATTTCTTTGTCATAGTCCAGCCCCTCCAATTTTTTCAAAATACCAGCATTTTCCAAACTCTTCCAACAATACTGTAAATAGTATTTCTACTCATTCTGCAGCAGAAAACAATGAGGAAACTTCACAATCAGAATCTGCTTAGTATTGTCAGCATGTTATGTTTTCATTTCAGATTTCAAGCATCTACAGGTATTTTGCTTTTACTATAACATCACCTAGAAGTTCCATTCTAAATTGTTTCAGTACTAATAGTGGAATTGGATGGGAGATGCAGGACACATAATTCAGATACAAGTATTAGGGACAGGACATTAAAATGACTTTTGAATTCCAAAATGCTACACTAGATGCCAAATTAACAGTATACACTGGTTAATGTTCATGTTATAGTCTGTCCACTCCAAAGTTTATAGTTAATGGGCACCATACTTACACGAGCCCCTTCATAAATCAAAGCAGGTTGCATTTAAGGTGGCCCGAATTAATCATTTTATGAATTCTAGGCTTCTGTAAACATAAATCATGTGCGGCATGGATGGGTAAATAGACAAGGTCTTTTTTCTGAGGTGGGGATGTCCAGAGCTAGAGGGCATAGATTTAAGGTGAGGGGAAAAGATATAAAAGAGACCTAAGGGGCAACTTTTTCACACAGAGGGTGATGCGCATGTGGAATGGGCTGCCAGAAGAAGTGGTGGAGGCTAGTACAATTGCACCATTGAAAAAACATCTGGATGGGTATATGAATAGGATGGGTTTGGAGAGATATGGGCCGGGTTCTAGCAGGTGGGACTAGATTGGGTTGGGATATCTGGTCGGCATGGAGTTGGACCAAAGGGTCTGTTTCCGTGCTGTACATCTCTCAGACTCTACGATATGCGCAGGTCAAGCTGTAGAGCTGAAATTCTGTTTTCATTTGCAACTGTTTTATATGAGTAACTTTACTGTGCACAATTCTCATATCTCTGCAATATCTGCAAATGCTATTCATCAGCAAAGTACAAGTGCTGAAATTTGAACAATTGAAAATTTTTACAGCAGGTCACTTCAATTCATTGATGCCCAGCTAAACCACTGAGCAAACTTATGAAACACTGAGATGCCTGATAACAAGCAATGGCAGAAAGAATTCATCACTAAGTTGAGGACAAGCCAAATAACATCAGCAAATGCAATTAAGGAGGATCGATGGGAACTGACTTAAAATATAAATTTATGAACTAGTCATACACTTAACTCACATCTTATTTTATAATTTAATTGGAACAACCTCCAAGTCACAAATATAAATGCACTTTTTAAAATAAATTCTACAAAACTATGGATTCAAAATACTCACTAAACAGAACCTTCTTTCTCATGTCAATTGTGGTTAAATACGAGAGGACTAAATTCGCAGAAAAATGAAAGCAAAGTGCTTGTTTATTGGGCAAGATCTACATTCTCCACCTCTTCTGCCATATCTGTGTTATTTAAATCATCAAAGTGCTCAGACGTATTTCTTAAACTAGGTGTTGAACAGAAAACGGCACATTGCTGCACAATTTTACATGAAAACTCAACAGCTTACCAATTCCAGAAAAAAGCAAACTTGTTCTAGCTTCCTTCTGTGAGTCTAAGTACAGCAGTTTTTGCTGCTAGTTGCTAGATCAGTGTCTGAGTTCTTGTGAACTAGAGCACCTATTATAAAATATATTAGAACACAGTTTATCTATAAATTCATCGCATTGTCACATTATGATATTCTAAAATAAAGATAATGTTGATTATAACGTTTTGCCAAATTATTATACAAATATAGTTCACATGGCACGGTGGGCGGCACGTTGGCACAGTGGTTAGCACTGTTGCCTCACAACGCCAGATACCCGGGTTAATTTCCTGCCTCAGGCGACTGACTGGGTGGAGTTTGCACATTTTCCTCGTGTCTGCGTGGGTTTCCTCCAGGTGCTCCGGTTTCTTCCCACAGTCCAAAGATGTGCATTTCAGGTGAATTGACCATGCTAAATTGTCCGTCGTGTTGGGTGAAAAGGTAAATGTAGGGGTTTGGGTGGATTGCGCTTCAGCGGGTCGGTGTGGACTTGTTGGGCCGAAGGGCCTGTTTCCACACTGTAAGTAATGTAATCTAAAACATGTCTATTGGACTGAATGCATTGCCAGGTGCAGGTTCAATCACTGACTTTGCCAAACTACCAACATCAGGTGAACTAAATTAAATGGAGGAGAAAGTGAGGACTGCAGATGCTAGAGATCAGAGCTGAAAATGTGTTCCTGGATAAGCGCAGCTGGTCAGGCAGCATCCAAGGAGCAGGAGAATTGACGTTTCGGGCATGAGCCCTTCAGGAATCGAGGAGCAGGAGAATCAACATTTCGGGCATGAGCCCTTCTTCAGGAATCTCCTCCTCTATTCTCCTGCTCCTTGATTCCTGAAGAAGGGCTCATGCCCAAAACGTCAATTCTCCTGCTCCATGGATGCTGCCTGACCTGCTGCGCTTTACCAGCAACACATTTTCAGCTCTAAATTAAATGAAGAACAAGTTTTAAATGAGGATTCTTACACTGGGTTGCTTGCATGAAGCTCAAGTTTAGCCAAAACGGTTCTTATGGTGCAGCTCTTAGGCCTCATGACACAGGTCATTCAGCGAAGGTTCAAAAGAAAATTGAAAAGCTTAAAGTCATCAACGGAGCTAAACTGCCCTAAGAAATTCCACAACAAAAACTGGGCACCTTCTGGCATTCAAAGTAGCTTTCTGCCTATTTCAGTTTTGGCCAAAGTCATGTTTCCACCTTTCAACAAAACTGTTTACTGACCTGTTTCATCCCTATTAGATTTTACAATGAGAAATAAAGTGTGCTTTAATTTGCTGCACTTTAATAAAGTTATTTTTTACAAAAATGTATGCTTCTAGTACAATCCTGTCTCGTTTAACCTTAGCCCCAGTTTGGGACAAGGTGTTATATAGTTTAAGGCAACTGATATGGCTGCATGGTACGTGGAGTAGGAACAAACCAAAAATATAAAACTGCATAAAGCAAATCCAAACAAGTGAATATAACATAACCTGATGTGAAGAGGAATTACCCTATTTTTAAAAAGCTCACGAATAGGAAACCCAATGCATAAATATGCACATAGCGTTTTGTTTCTATCCCTACACATCATGAAATAGTTACAGATTTTACACAGAATTCTAAAGTAACAATATTGTTAGTTCTAAACATAATGAGCAAAAGGAATACATGATGACAAGATCAGGCTTCGTTTTGATACTCAACTGTTGAATATCTGCTCAACATATTTTGGCTCATATCTGTACTTGAATAAAACATCAGAGGATTACTGTACCTGAAAGGGAGTTATTACATCAAAAGTGGACAGAAAATGCATGTGCAATAGCAGAAGTTTTAAAAAAAGTATTAAAAATCCTAAGAACAGAAAATAAATGTCTACTGTAAACACCATCACCCCTAAGGTTGCCACTGAATTATTTCCAACTATAAAAAACAACTTCAGAAACATTTTCTTGTAAAAACACATAAAAGATGAAAATAGGACATGCAACTCAATAAATGCAGCTAACTACATCAACTTGAAAAAACATTGCAAAGATCTACCCAAATTGTTGGTGAAGTACAGTACCTGTCAACCACCAGTAACTCGAAGAAAATGTTTTCACAATATGTCTAGAGTATGCTGCCGTATCAGTTTCATTACGTATTTTTGATTTCCAAATGTGATCTTGGTTTTTTTTGTTTTTTAAAAAAATTTCTTCACGTAATTGTATTTTGCATATTGATCCTTTAGTTCTTCTTGAATTAGTGTTGCCCTCAATTTTAAAAGGTATGCAAGTAGAAATTACTTCATTGCTTTTTGAACAAAAAGGAACACATCCATACACTGTAGTCTCTTGAGGAACAAACAGTTATTTAATATCAGCTGCATAAACGGTGGTTTAATCAGGAAGTAGCCATTATCCTTCCACTGCACAGTAGTGACAGCTCTCGTAACAGACCGTGTTGTTTTTCAGTTTGTATGAATGAAGGAACGCATACATACTATATTGCCAACAGCTACTGACCTTTGAGGTCACAAACGCACTAGAGACAACTCTGTTATGAGAAAAAAAATCAGTTCAGAATGAACCACAAGCCAATGCTTCCTTGTACATTCTGAAGATTTCTAGAGCAGCTGGTCTCCACCATCCCATCTTGCCTTACACGCAAAACATGGCTGTCTTATTCAGAGATTAGCAATTATTGTAATGAGATACTGTCTGTGAGGTCAAAGCAATACTTCCTGCTGTTCACACATCATGATTTCCTGGAAACAACTAAAAGGCAGGTGGAGCAGTCAGCACACTGATGAGCTTGTATATATGAATAGAAACTCAAGCAGGTAAACCACATGCATGTCACAACATGGAGCTCCACCTGATACCACAAAAAATCTTCTGCAAAATATCTTTGACTACCTTCCTATAAATAGACTGTAACCCAAGTTAAGCAATCACTTACAATTTGGTGCATGTTATATGGACACAAAAAAAAACAAGCAAGCAATATCGGGGAAATTTTATTTACAATAAAGAATACATTTCTAACAGTTTATAAATATTCTTACATTTAGAATGAAAAAATTTAGAAATAACTTTGCCATTCTAAAGTTGGGGGAAAAAATGTACAATGTGGAAAAAATTATAAGCAGCATGCTAAATGAAACAGTCAAAATGCAGAAAATGTTTGCCAATAAGAAAACCAGATTTAGGAAACTGATGTACAGTTTTTAATATTAAGTACTTTAAATTAAAAAAAGAGCGTTAAAATTACAAATCATCCAATTTGATGAAGGTTAATGTGATTTGTTTATTTTGATCAAAACAATCCGTCACTTTAAGGACATGACTGATAAAATAATATTATTGCAAAACAGATCGAACCTCCAATTCACAAACTCTTGTTCCACACCACATAGGAAAAGATTTACAAACTTTGAATTAGTCAGTGAAAATTGTGAACTGCAAACAATCTAAATTTAAGACTGCATTTGACATTTGGAATGTGGTATGAAGTATATAATTAAAGCAGAGCTTTAGATTATTTTATCCAGATGAGATAAAGATTCATCATAGGATACACAAAACTCTAGTCAAGGGGTTCAATTACACTGTATGGAGAATTCTTCAATCTGAATAACGTTTTATTTTTCGGCTTTTAGACCTAATATTTTCCTGTTTCAGCAATGATTGCTCCCATAGACAAACACTCGCGTCATATGACCTGCAACATACCTGCATCTGGCTAGCATTTAAGCAGTTTGTAACAGGTTCAGGATAAACAGGTAACTTACATATTTATGTGCAAAATAACCATTAAACTCAAATATTCTCAAATTAACTGCCTTGATATCAAAAGATAGTACAACAAATATTTTGCTGAACTGTATAAATAGGAAACAAATTTATCACACAGTAAATAGATAGAGAAATAGAGCACCAGTAAGCACAAAATTTACAGTAGCTACAAGCTTTACTTTCTATTTTCTAAGGAACAATAAAGTCATGATAGTTATTAAGCTACATTGAAAACAGGATGGAACAGAAGATGCCTATACATTGAACGTCGCAATCATTTGGATTCTCTGCAGAAAATTCAGGTCCATCAGACAGTTAGGTAGGCCACAAATTTACCAGATGAAGGAGCAGCGCTCCATAAGCATGTGACTTCAAATAAACCTGTTGGACTATAACCTGGTGTTGTGCGACTTCTGACTTTGCCCACCCTAGTCCAACCCACTGGCATCACCACATCATGACTTTGCCATGGTAGACGAGAAATTATTTTGAAATACAACTAGAATAATTTAAAAATAATTGGAACAAAGAAGAATTAAGTGGTCTCAAACTCAAAAAGCAGTCAGAGGCCAATGAAAATCTTGAGTCACACATTTGACTTGAATTATCAGACTCTTGGAGAACAGTAACAATTTATGTTGTGCTTTTATTACAATTAAACATTCCAAAGGCACTCCATGGGAGGTTATAAATTAAAATTATGACACTGAACCACATAAGGAAATGTCAGATCAGAAGGGGAGTTGACTGGAGTAGAATACAATGGTGTCCTAAGAAGAACTCAAGGATAGACAGAAACTTCTTATGCAGCAGAAAATTTAAAAGAATGTCTTAAAGGATAGGTCAAGATAAGGAAGTATGTAAGGAAGGTACCTCAGAGCTTGGGGCCAAAGCAAGTATTTAGTCCAGAGTTTGAAGAGTGCAAAATTCTGAAAGGAGTGTAAACTAGAGATTACAAAGGCAGAGGAAGGTTTTGAAAACAAGGATGAGAAATTTAAGACATTGCTTAACGAGAAGCCAGTGTAGATTGCTGACCACATGGCTGATAGGGGCATGGAGTTAAAGAACAGGCAGCACAGTTTTGGATGACCTTATTGATGGGTGAAGTGTGGGAGATCAGCATGCAGTGTATTGGAAAAGTTGAGTGTAGAGCAACTAGAGCTGCGAATAAGGATTTTAGCAGATAAGCCATGATGTCATCCCATTTCCGTATCAGTCAAAGCAAACAGTCAGAGACGCAGTATGGCTCCACGTTCTTCATCTTTATTCTAAACCCTGGAGAGACAGCAATCACCCATGTATATAAAGACATGAGTTCTCAGTCTTCTTTCGAACAGCAGATTCTTAAGGAATTGTATGGTCACTTACAAAGAGCAGCATCCAAGGAAGTCATCATCTATATTGATTGGGTGACCATTACAATCAGCAAGCCTCAACAGTGAAGATTAAGCCATCTGGCAATACACAATCGATGTTCTTCACCTCCTTAAACCACTACCCTTGCCTCCAGTACCTCATTGTTTACTGCAAGTTCTTACCTGGTCAAAGTCATCCCAGCTGAGCCTTTGTCATGTAACCCTAAACGTAACTCATTCCCTACCTGCTCATACCTCATACGCATTCTCAATGAGTTATTTATTAAAATAAGCCAGAATCTGGCCAAAATATACTGTGAACAGTCTTGAGGGTAAATCTACAGCATAACAGTGAGAGGCATTCAAAAGGTACTGGCGGGAGTACAACATGTTCCCTTTAGATGTAGCAAAGTAGGAGCATTAAGCTCTGGATGTCTTAGAACATGCAAGATTGGGTAAAAAGGAAAAGTGAGACAGATATCGGATAGAAAAGGAACAAAGCAATTGAGGTCTGAGAGGAGTATAGAAAGTGCAGCAGGAAACCCAAGAAAGCAATCAGACAGCAAATAGGAGGGCATGAGGAAAAATAAACACTGGTGGGAAGATTAGAGAGAACCTCAAGATATTCTACAAGAATATTACAAGGAAGAGATTAACCAGGGCCCAAAAAAGTCCAAGGAGGCAATCTGCACATAAAGGTGGAAGACATCAGTAGAGTGATAAACAATGACTTCCATCTGTTGCTATCCGGGAGGATAAGAATGCAAGTACAAAATTCAGAAAGATCGACTGCAAAGTTCTTGACTAGATTGATGTAAGAGGCAAGGAGGTACTGGAGATTATGGTGGGTGTAAAAATGGTAAAATCTTCAAGTGCAGATAAGTTGCGTTGCATGCTACTGAGAGATACAAGGGAGGAATTAATTAAGGTCCTGACCAAAACTTTGTATTGTCTATGGCCTCAGGTGAAGGACAATTAGTATGGTTCCAATTTACAAGAAGAGTAGTAGAGATAGACCAGTGAACTATAGACCTGTAAGTTTCATATCAGTGATAGGAAAGGTTTTGGAGAAAACAGTGAAGGAGAAAATAAATCTCCATTCAGACAGGGATAGTCAGCGTGGTTTTGTCAGCAGGAAGTTATGCCAAATGAATGCCACTGAATTTTTGAGATGACCATCGATAGTTGAGGGTGGGACAGTTGATGTAGTTTATATGAATTTCACCAGGGCCTTTGACAACAACCCATATGGGAAACTGATAAAGAAAGTAAATGCTCCTGTGTCCATGGTAACCTAACAAGTTGTACCCAAATTTGGCTTAGTGGCAGGAAATAGAGGACAGTGTAGAAGGCTGTTTGTGTGACTGCAGACCAGTATCCAGTGACATTCCAGAGGGCAAAGCTTGTGACGTTCATACATGGTATAGACGAGAATGGGGAGAGATAAGCAACTTTCCTAGGTACGTTGGCAATGAGAAAGAAGGTCTTAAGTTTCAGTGAGATTTGGATGGGTTGGTCAGATGGGCAGATCTGAAAGTGTAAGTGATGTACTTTGGAAGAAGTAACAAGACAAGAAAGTACACAATGAACAGCAGAACACTAGGAAGCTCAGGGGAACAAAAGGATATTGGAGTGCTTGTCCTCAGACCCCCTGAAGGTGGGAGAACAGATTAATAAGGAATTAAGGCAGCAAACAAGATGCTTGGCTTTATCACTTGAGGCACAGAGTATAAGAACAGGCAGGCTATCTTAGAGCTGTACAAAACTAGGGTTAAGTCACAGCTCGGGTATTGTGCGCAGTTCTGGTCACCACACTATAGGATGGATGCAATTACTCTGGAGGGATGCAACGGCGATTCACCATGATGTTGTCTGGGACGGAGCATTTCAGCTCTGAAGAGAGACTGAATAAAGTTAGGTTGCTTCCTTTGCAACAAAAATAGGTTGACAGGGGTTCGGACTGAGATACATAAGATTATCGGGGCATGGACAGGGTGAATAGAAAGCAGTTGTTCCCCTCAGTCATGGATAAGGGACCACATTTTAAAGTGAAAAGTGAGGGGATGTTAAGAAAAATATTTTCAGCCAGAGGATGGTGGGGGCTCTTGAATGTATGCCTGGCAGGGTAGTTGAGGCAGTTAACTTCATAAATCTTTTAAAATTACTTGGATGAACACTTGAAATGTCACAACATTCAAAGCTACCAACCAAGAGCTGGAAAGAGGGACAAGTGAAAGGAAGTAACACAATTTTAGCAGGACAGACATGCTGGGCTGAAGGCTCTTCTGTGCTGTATGATTCTATGACAGAGTTAAAGTTCAATGTTACACAGGTTGAAATAGGTAGTCTCAGTGATGGCACGAATATGAAACTAGGAGCTCATCTCAGGATCAAAAATGGCATCAAGGATGCAAACAGATTAGTTTAATCTTGGGAGGGAGAAAGGGATGAGGTTGGTGGAAAGGAACAGTGGGATGAAACACAATCTTCATTCTTCCTAATACTTAGTTACAGCACTTTTTGCTGACAAATATGCAAACAAAATGAAACATTTATATTATGGTTATTCTTGTTTTAAGGATGCTTAAAAATAAACTAGCCACTGGAAGTGTAACAAGTTTTTAAAACTTGATTCAGTGCAAACGTCCTTGCGTCTCTCGAGACAAAAATTTATCTTCTAATCTTTGAATGCAATACTGAAGTGTCACTTAGTTTGAGGTACAGTCTGTTGGATGACACACTAAACCAAAGGTCCCCACCCCCATTTTTGTTGGACAGAAACAAACTTGTGACATTCTGCAAAGAGCAGGGACATCCCCTGAAAACAGCAAGCCCTCAGAAATATAAATTGCACAAATGAAGTTGACTACCAAGGCTTAACAGTTCCTTATAATGGAGACGTGCCCAAGGTTTGCCGATAAACTTCTGATAAGATTGGTGGATTGGCATCCTCGTCAAACAAAATTTCATAAGATGATCAGGGCTTAGAACATAGAACATTACAGCGCAGTACAGGCCCTTCGGCCCTCAATGTTGCGCCGCCCTGTCATACTAATCTGAAGCCCATCCCACCTACACTATTCCATGTACGTCCATATGCCTGTCCAATGACGACTTAAATGCACTTAAACTTGGCGAATCTACTACCTTTGCAGGCAAAGCATTCCATACCCTTACTACTCTCTGAGTAAAGAAACTACCTCTGACATCTGTCTTATATCTATCTCCCCTCACTTTAAAGTTGTGTCCCCTCATGTTTGCCGTTCCCATATTTGGAAAAAGGCTCTCCCTGTCCACCCTATCTAACTCTCTGATTATCTTGTAAGTCTCTATTAAGTCACCTCTCAACCTCCGTCTCTCTAACGAGAACAGCCTCAAGGCCCTCAGCCTTTCCTCGTAAGACATTCCTTCCACACCAGGCAACATCCTAGTAAATCTCCTCTGCACCCTTTCCAAAGCTTCCACATCCTTCTGATAATGCAGTGACCAGAACTGTATACAACACTCCAAGTGTGGCCGTACTTCTATGGAGCTTGCAATTAAGAAAGAACAACCTTTCCACACTGTCAGAAAAAAGCTATCCCATGTTTCAAGGTGAAAACAGCTATTCTCTGATCTCTTCCCTCAACCTCAGAGTGAGAAACATGTAAAGTGTGGGTCTGGATTGGAAAAGGATGAACTGGATTTAAGGAACAGGCAACTGGAATTTGCAGGGTACAAATGTGTGACTGGAGTCTGGAGGAAAAGACACATGACGGTAGATGTATTAGGTGTATAGAAGTGCAGGGGTCAAAAAAAAAAGAAACAAAGACAGACAAATAGGCAAGGATAGATGCGGGCTCCAACACTTTCTGCATCCCAGAGAAACAGGATCTGCTGCTACTGCTTGACAGCAAATGTCAAAAAAATGATGTGAATTTTGCTTAAATACATTAAAGATTATTTCTACTGGTAAGCAAATTTGGAACAAGAGAATGAAAATTCAGGATTTTGAAAAAAACTAAAATCAACGCTGACAAGGAAGGTTTTTGAACTGACAACTTGAATACAACTTGTGTTTCACTACAATTGGCTAATGAGGCAAAATTTAAATACAATTTAAAGAAAAAGTAATAAATATGCAAAAAGAATGAGTATAAAATGGTCTGAGGAGAATGGGGTTATGGAATCACCAACAGTAAAGGTAGCACAAAATGGCCTTCTGTGAAATAATTTGTATAGTTTATGAAAATTCTCCTTTACTGACTCTGAGATGTTAACAATCTTGGTACTGAACTGGGTTTAGTGTCTTGGGAAAGTGTCTCCAAGTTGTGTGAAACTATGTGGTGTAAATTTGTCCTCAATATTTTGACAGCGGCAATACAAAATTTTAATGATATACAAACCACTTTAAAATATTTGCAGAGCAATTCTAAGGCAGTCTGCCCCACAAGCCCAATAACTTCAGTGGGCTCTGATTAAAACAGCCATTTTCATGGAGAGAAACGCTCAATATTCCACAAAAGTTTGCAGACACTTTGTAGGGCTGTTTCATTACTGCAAAAACGATTGTTTTAGTTTGCTTTGGAAAGGTGGGGAGGGGGAATATTGGGACAAAGAAGAGCAAACATGGTGAAAATTAAATCACATAAAGCTTTCGTTAAGACGCTGATAGTATCACCTGTACTTTTAATGGAAAGTAGCATCTGCGCCAAAACTCCAATTCTTTATGGATTTTCTGCAAAACTTAGAACAATTTATCTAAACAAAGTCAACTGGAAGAAAATTGCGTTGCTACTATTTTTCTAGTCAGCGTCTTTACTGTGAAAGTGAAGTATGTGTGGGAAAGGGGACTTTGCTTGCTAATCGTAACATTTCACTTTAATCTCACTGTTCAACAGGTAAATAACACTCGCCGGTAAAAATGAAGTTCTGAACTTTAGATTCTACAAAAGAAAGTTTCGAATTTTAATCAAATACGGTTCAATAATAAACACAGTTCAATAGGATTCTAATGCACTAGCTTACAATCTTGAAACAAGGCGGCCAATCAGCCCACTGTGTCTGTGGCTGTCAGGCCTTCCTTAGAGTTACCCAATTAATCTCACTTTTCTGTTCTTAACCCAAAACATGCATGTTTTTAATTTAATTATTTATCAAATTATCTTTTGAATGTTGCGAATGAATCTATTTCTATTATCCTTTGACAGTGCATTCCAGATCATAAAAATTCAGCATGACAATAAAACATTGCCTCATATGTTACTTCTCGCTCTTTTGCTGAATACTGACCTTATTGTCACTGGAAACAGTTTCTCCTCTCCAAGAAAACCTTGCAAAATTGTTAACTCTAGATCAGATCTCCTCTTAATCCCCTACGTTCTAAGGAGAGCACTTCTATCAGCTTCTCTTATCTCACCACATAACTGAAATCCCTCAGTTGGAGCACTGTTTAATTGTGGAAATCCCTCATCCTTGGTACTATTCTAGTGAATCGCTTCCTTCCTAAAATGTGGTGCCCAGACTTCAACACAGTACACCCACTGAGGCCTTAACAAAGTTTTATAAAAGCTATGTCCAACATCCTTACTTCTGCACTCAATGCCTCTTCATTAATAAAGTTAAGAATTCCACATATTTTAAACAGCCTTCCTGACATTTCAGTGATCTCCAGGGCTCTCTCTATTCTGAAACTCCTACAAAGTTGCACATTTTTTTTCAAAATTGCTTCACTTCATAAGTTCGTAAGATATATGAGCTGAATGCCTAATTCTACTCCACCATTTGACCATGATTGATGTGCTCCTCACTCCCATTTTGCTGCTTTCTCCCCATAACCCTTCAACTCATTACCAATTAAAACTTTGCCCAACTCCTCCTTAAATTTACTCACTGTCCCAGCATCCACTGCACTTTAGGGTAGCAAATTCCACAGATTCACAATTCTTCAGGAGATGTAGTTTCTCATCAACTCTTGTTTCAAATTTACTACTCCTTATCCTAAGATTATGACTTATCATCCCAGAATGTCTCACAAGAGGGAGTATCTGCTCCACGTCGATTTTATCCATACCTGTTAACATCTTGAATACCTCAATTTGATGTCCCCTTATTCTTCTAAGTTCCAGAGAGTACAGGCCTAAACTGTTCAATCTCTCTTCATACAACAAACCCCTTGTAATGTTAAAAAGATTAAGTGGGACAATCTCTCTGGACATTAATGTCATATTAAAGGATTAAATTGCACAGTCTTTGGGTGGAGGCGAAAGCCAGGACTGTGGGAGAGTGGCCAGAGTATCTATAAGCATTGCAACTGACCTGCATAAAGGGAATGTGCTTTCTTTGTTCAAAGTGTCACTTTGACCCAATTTTGCAAGTCTGTGAAGAGGGTCAAAGGGGATCACCCAGCTTGTACTGTGCTTAATAAGTTTGGTTGCTTGTTCACAGAAGTTAGTGTGTTGCAGTTGCATCAAATGCGTAAAAACCTCAAGAGGAAAAGAACCTGAACACGCTCATCTCTAGGATCAATCTAATGAGCCTCCTCTGAACTGCCTCCAATGCCACCACATTTTTCCTCAAATATGGGGACCAAAATTATTCCAGGTGTGATCTCCCCAATGCCTTGCATGATTACAAACAATACTTCCTTTCTTTTAGCTATTCTAAAAGGCCCAAGAACAGACTCCTATGGGACCCCACTCAACACGGAACTCCAGGCAGAATACTTTCCATCCACAATCACTCTCTGCCTTCTATCAGCCAGCCAATTCTGAATCCAGAGAGTCAAATCTCCCTGTATCCCATACTTCCTGACTTTATGAATGAGCCGACCATGGGGAACCTTATCAAACGCCTTGCTGATGTCCATATACACCACATCCACTGCTCGACTGTCGTTGACCTGTCTCGACACCTCCTCAAAGAACTCAATAAGATTTGTGAGGCATGACCTGTCCTCACAAAGCCATGCTGACTGCATTTAATCACACTATGTTTTGCCAAATAGTCATAAATCCTATCCCTCAGAATTCTTTCCAAAATTTTGCTGACCACAGACATAAGACTGACTGGTCTGTAATTGCCAGGGATTTCCCCATTACCCTTCTTGAAAAGAGGAACATTTGCCTCCTTCCAATCATCCAGTACAACTCCTGTGGAGAGGGAGGAGGCAAATATCCTCGCCAGCGGCTTAGCAACCTCCTTTCTCACTTCCTGGAGCAGCCTAGGATAAATCTGGTCTGGCCCTGGGGTCTTATTGTTTTCCAAAATTTCTAGCACATCAACTTCATCAATCTTGATCTGGTCAAGACTATACCACAGCTCCTCTAAGTTTTCATTTACAACAAGTTCCTTTTCCT
Organism: Hemiscyllium ocellatum; assembly: GCF_020745735.1. Taxonomy (NCBI): domain Eukaryota; kingdom Metazoa; phylum Chordata; class Chondrichthyes; order Orectolobiformes; family Hemiscylliidae; genus Hemiscyllium; species Hemiscyllium ocellatum. The sequence continues at coordinate 54,446,040 of NC_083407.1, read as the reverse complement.
TGGTGAAAACCAAAGCAAAAAACTCATTTAGGGCTTCCCTATCTGCTCAGATTCCACTCAAGTTCCCTCCGCTATCCCTGATCGACCCTACCTTCTCCCTGATCATTCTCTTATTCCTCGCGTCTTTCACTGTGCTTTATTTTTTCAGTAAATACTGTTTTAAGAAACAAAAACTAAAATTATATTGCCTAAAAGGTTGGCCATATCCATTTGTGTTCCCTGACAGAAATACACATGAAGATATTCACTTAGGAGGAGAAAGTGAGGTCTGCAGATGCTGGAGCATCAGAGCTGAAAATGTGTTGCTGGAAAAGCGCAGGTCAGGCAGCATCCAAGGAACAGGAAATTCGACGTTTCGGGCATAAGCCCTTCATCAGCCCTTTCCTGATGAAGGGCTTATGCCTGAAACATCGAATTTCCTGTTCCTTGGATGCTGCCTGACCTGCTGCGCTTTTCCAGCGACACGTTTTCAGCTTAGATATTCACTTACCCAGAGGGCTGACCTGAGGTTGCCAATCTTTCAACACCTCCTGTAGCCTCTCTAAACTTTGTATAACAGATATCTGAAAATATATCATCCACCCTGCCATTTTCAAATAGGTACTTTTGTATGCAGAGACATATGTAGTGCATACTTTTGGAAGCTTTCGCTATCCTTTTTGATATTTTGTACGCGTTTTCTTTCATAATTTACCTTAGCTCTTTGTATTAATTTTATCGTATCCCTTTGTTTACGTTTGAAAGTTTCCAATCTTCCAGCCTGCCACTGACCTTTTCAAAATGGCATACCTTAGTTTTTGACTTTATATTTTCCTTGACCTCCTTGTTTAGCCATGGATAATTTTTACCCCTTTACCATCTTTCTTCCTCACTAAGAGTGACTTACAGTGTGGAAACAGGCCCTTCAGCCCAACAAGTCCACACCAACCCGCCGAAGCGGAACCCACCCAGACCCATTCCTCTACATTTACCCCTTCACCTAACACTGCGGGCAATTTAGCATGGCCAATTCACCTAACCTGCACATTTTTGGATTGTGGAAGGAAACCGGAGCACCCAGAGGAAATCCACGCAGACACAGGGAGAAAGTGCAAACTCCACACAGAGAGTCGCCTGAGGTGGGAATTGAACCCGGGTCTCTGGCAATGTGAGGCAGCAGTGCTAACCACTGTGCCACCGTGCCACCCACTTTAATTATAAGGAATTGAATAGCTCCTTAAAAATCTGCCTCCGTTCAGCCACTGTCATACCTTTTAGCCTCCCTGCCCAATCTACTCAGGCAAATTTTGGCCTCATGCTACATAATTTGCTTTGTTTAATTCCAGAACACTACTGTGGGACTCCACTTTCTTATCCCCGAATTAAATTTTGAATTCTATCTTCCTATGATTACTCCACCCTCGAGCTTGCTTAACTATGATGTCATCAATTAATCTCTCCTCATAACAAAATCCCAAATCCAGAGTAGCCTGCTCCCTGGGTGGTTCCACAACAAACTGCTCTAAGAAACAATCTCTGATACATTCAGTGAAATCTGCCTCCAGGCCACCCTTGCCAATTTGATTCTTCTTTTGTTCTTCCTATCAAAATACATGACACCACTACTGCTTAAATTTCATTTATCTATTCATTTTACCAATCTTTGTCCTCATTATAAATAATGAAAAACTTGGAAACGTAGTAAAATAAATTTAGAAATTATGCCCAGCACACCCTAGTCCAGGCAAATAACAGGTCTGAAAGAATATTCATTACATCACCAGCTTCCAAGGAACATTACCCTGTACCTCCTTCAACTTTGAAAAACAACCACTCACCACTAATTTCTGTTTTCTGTCCTTTAACCTACCTTGTAACCCTGTCGCCAATAAGCCTTTAATCCCATCTACAAGTTCCCTTCCAAATCGCTTACCATTCAGACTTGGAACCAGCATCACTGTCAACGGGAGTGGTACCAGGGGACTGGACAGTGGCGAATGGTGTGCCCCTGTTCAAAAAAGGGAATAGGGACAACCCCGGGAATTACAGACCAGTTAGTCTTACTTCGGTGGTAGTCAAAGTAATGGAAAGGGTACTGAGGGATAGGATTTATGAGTATCTGGAAAGACACTGCTTGATGAGGCACAGCCAGCACGGATTTGTGAGGGGTAGGTCTTGCCGCACAAGTCTTATTGAATTCTTTGAGGAGGTGACCGTATGCGGATGAGGGTAGAGCAGTGGATGTAGTGTACATGGATTTTAGTAAGACATTTGATAAGGTTCCCCATGGTAGGCTTATGCGGAAAGTCAAGAGGCATGGGATAGTTGTGAATTTGGCCAATTGGATAGAGAACTGGCTAACCAGTCGAAATCAGAGAGTGGTGGTAGATGGTAAATATTCAGCCTGGAGCCCAGTTACAAGTGGAGTTCCACAGGGATCAGTTCTGAGTCCTCTGCTGTTTGTAATTTTTATTAATGACTTGAAAGAGAGAGTCGAAGGGTGGGTCAGTAAATTTGCAGACGATATGAAGATAGGTGGAGTTGTGGATAGTGAGGAGGGCTGTTGTCAGCTGCAAAGGGACTTAGATATGATGCAGAGCTGGGCTGAGGAGTGGCAGGTGGAGTTCAACCCTGTCAAGTTTGAGGTTGTCCATTTTGGAAGGACAAATAAGAATGCGGAATACAGGGTTAACAGTAGGGTTCTTAGTAAGGTGATGGAGCAGAGAAATCTTGGGGTCTATGTTCATAGCTCTTTGAAAGTTGCCACTCAGGTGGATAGAGCTTGTAAGAAGGCCTTTGGTGTATTAGCGTTCATTAGCAGAGGGATTGAATTCAAGAGTCGTGAGGTGATTTTGCAGCTTTACAGGACCTTGGTAAGGCCACATTTGGAGTACTGGAGTTCTGGTCGCCTCACTTTAGGAAAGATATGGAAGCTTTGGAGAGGGTGCAGAGGAGATTTACCATGCTGTTGCCAAGAATGCAAAATAGGTCGTATGAGGATAGGTTGAGAGTACTAGGCCTTTTCTCATTGGAAAGGCGAAGGATGAGGGGTGACTTGATAGAGGTTTATAAGATGATTAGGGGAATAAATAGAGTAGACAGTCAGAGACTTTTTCCCAGGGTACAATAGAGTGTTATAAGGTGACATAAATTTAAGGTGAAGGGTGGAAGGTATAGGGGGGATGTCAGGGGTAGATTCCTTACCCAGAGAGTGGTGGGGGCATGGAATGCGCTGCCTGTGGGAGTGGCAGAGTCAGAATCATTGGTGACCTTTAAGCAGCAATTGGATAGATACATGGATCGGTGCTTAAGTGAGGACAAATGTTCAGCACAACATTGTGGGCCAAAGGGTCTATTCTGTGCTGTATTGTTCTATGTTCTATGTTCTATGTTCTAAAATCCTAAACCTTCCTCCCTAGTGGCTTGCTAGCAGACTACATCAAGTGAACTGCAAAAGTTCAAAAAACGCAGCTTACCACCCTCTTCTTAAAGGCAGTTTGGGATGGGCCCAGCCAGTGATGTCCACATCTTTTGAGTTGAATAAAAAAAAGTCTATTATGTGTCCATTTGACATACACCTTTCAAAGTCCATATGCATACCATCTACCGCATCCTCCCTTAACACACCATCAGCAACATCCTCTTCTCTGGCAGACGCATGTGGAACCTCATTCAGCACAACAACTATGCCCTCTGTTTCTACAAAAATAATTTTTTAAAGGTTTTTTTGATCAGTCCACCCTTCCTTTAACTAGTCTTGTACAGTTCCTGTTCAAGACAGGGAACATAAGATATTTTGTGTTAGCCACTATTCTTATACTTTTATATTTACCTCTCAATTTCTTTTCAAATCTCCTTTGTATTTCCACATCCAGCTTGGTTCTCAACTGTTATTATGAATTAGTCTCATTTTCATTTCTATATGTCAGTTTTTTATGTCATTCAGGACATTCTAACTTTGGATATTTGGATCTTTGTCCTACTCTGGTATGCAAACCATTACAATCTTTGTTCAGTTGTATTTTTTTTCCCTCATTCAGCCCTGATTCTTTCCTTCTGAGCTGGAATGGCATGAATGAGGAAAGTGACATTTTTCCCACTTGTCAGGAATTCCTCCCAATTTTTCTTGTGCACTGTTACTAGTTCAAACTATTTCATGCTAACTGATTGTCCCATTAAGCAGTTTTAGTATGCCTTTGTCAATTTAGTCAAAAATCACACAATACCAGATTATAGTCAAACAGGTTTACTTGAAAGCACTAGCTTTCAGAGTGCTGCTCCTTCACCAGGTAGCTGTGGAGCAGAATTATTAGAGAAGTATTTATAGCAAAAGATTAAAGCGTCATGCAGCTGAAATGATATATTGAACAAACCTAGATTGCTGTTAAGTCTTTCATCTTTGGGTTAGAATGGGTTGCAGGTTTTGATTCATTAATATGTAAATCCCAGAGCTTCTTTTAAGTCACATTCTCGAGATAACTTAAGATTTTATTTAAAAAAGTGACATCGCAGCTCAGACAATGTACTAAAGGTGTGAAATTAGAGTCTCTCTGTATCCCACTCGAGTCAGACTGGTTCGATTTCCAAAGTCGGAATTTATAAAATATTACATAGAATGACAATCCATGCAATTGATAATAGCAGCATGAGGATTAGAAAAAAACAAAGAAACTTATGACATGCACATTTATTTCTAGTCAAATATTTTCGATGGAACCAGTACATCTTTTGCTTACTTTCCATCTATCAAGTATGCTCTGAAAATTACTACAACATCAAATATACTAAGTATTCCCGTTCCCGATTGCTTCACTAACAATCCGCTAAAATATTAAGTTTCCTGAACCACATTAACTGCACCCTTCTAGCTTCACTATTAAAAATATTAAACATAAACTAAAAAATTAAAACCTGTCCCACATACAAGTAGGTTTTAATGTATATGTGCCACCCGTATTCAAATATCTTCAGTATCACTGCATGTAATATTTTGTATGCTGTGTTTTAAAAATTAGAACTTCTGCAAATAGCTAATGCCCATTTCCGTTGACAGAAATAAAACCTGGACACTGTCACTCCTTTCTTAAGCCTTTGCATCCAGAAAGAAAAGGAAAACTGAAGAAAGGTACATATTTGTGCTGTACACTGTGGCACTGAAGTGCATCATTCTTTTCAAACAAGGCATCAGAATATTCATTTACTGCAGAAGAACAAGCAATGCATATCAATGAGAAGCACTAATGAAATCAACTGTTGTCCTGCACCTACGGACGTATATTGGTGCCTTCATATAATTTGCCTTTGCTGACTTTTATTCCCTGTTGCTTTATTTTCAGATCTGTTTGGTTAGCTTTGACGATTTAGATATTCAAACAAAATAAAATTAGTGCATAATTCACTCAGCATTACAGACCTGTGCACAGTACTTTGCAAGTTCAAAATTCAGCTTCATTTTTAATTTCACTCCGTTATGCCAAATTACAGCATCTCTTCGACATTATGCAGCATTAAAATAGTGTCCCTACTCCTGGGCTCGGAGGCTTGGGTTCAAGTCCCACTTACTCCAGAGTTGTTTAATAAGCATCTCTGAATGGGTTGATGAGAAAATTTTTAAAAATAAATAATTTGTTTTCCCTAATGGGCTTTGCATGAAAATATCTAATTGGCTGCATGGATGTTTTACCAGTTGTGGTTGGTAGATAAAAATAACAAAAAAAAAGTCATGGTGATTTGGTTGTGAATAATAGCACTTCCGGATATATAAAAGAAGTAGAAACAATTTGAGAAGAAGGCCTCTTATGGTCCTAAATACCAAGGATGGCAGCAGCTCAAGACAACAGAATTTCAATAACAGCTCCAGGGCAATTAGGGAATTCTTATTTTTTTTAAAATTACAAACTTAAAACAGAAATTCTAATATTCTCAATAAAATTAATGATTTTACATAACCACAATAAACCTTTATCTTTGCTTGTGTCACAATGCTGTCTCACCACACATAGTGATCTCTCATATCGTTGGTTCCAATTCATCAACCCACATAATTGCACTTATTGCATTTCCTCTTCTATTTAATGGCCAATATGGAATTTTAAACATTTAGACTGTGAATTTTTAAACAAGCCATCCCACATTATTTTCAAACAGGAATCATTACCCAACCTCATCTGAACAAAGTTCATCTAAAATAAAAAGATAACCAAAATGATTGCTTTCACAATTTAAACAAAGTATCTATCACATTTGCTCACCAACACAAAATACAAAGATTGTTTATGTTATAAAAAACATCAGCTGAGCAGATGAGATCATTCCTTAGTTTTTGACGATGATGCAAAATTTCACAAGGTTAACTCCTGATTTCAAAGATGATTAAAACATTAATGTTTGGAAAATTAGTCATTCCATATTTGTCAGACCATCTCATGCATCGAAATATACTTAATGTCACTTACAATCTACAACTTTATTAATTATGAGGTGACTTTTAGTTTAAAAATAACTATTTTTAGGAGTAACAGATAGAACTTTGGTGCATCAACATATCTATTTCAGAGAGTTAAACCATCATACATCACACACAAAAACTAAAAATATGACATAACATGGGCTTTTCAAATAAAAGTGCATCTACCTTGTATGATTTTTGTGATTATGGCCATTCTTCTCTTTTCAATAGTTAAAAAGCGGAATCACACATTTGTGAATTGCCTTCCTTAGGACTCTACATTTACACAGCAGTAAACCATTACTCCAATCAAGCTAATTAATGGGTAATAGTCTCTTGCTACATCAGTGTTGGCAGCTGCAGGGATGTTGCCAAGTTAGTCTTTGTAGAAAAGTAGGAATATTTAGGGGGGGGAACATCCTCTCAGCACTCACCCTGTCAGGCCCCGTAAGAATCCTGGAAAAGCTCATCAGGTCTGGCAGCATCTGTGAAGAGAAATCAAAGTTAAAGTTTTGGGTCTGGTGACTTTCCTCAGAACACTGAGGACGGGTCACTGGACCGAAACATTAACTTTGATTTCTCTGCACAGATGCTGCCAGATCTAGTGAGCTTTTCTAGCAACTTCTATTTTTGCTTATGATTTACAGCATCCACAGTTCTTTCAGTTTTTATTCCCTTAAGAATCCTATATGTTTTAATGAAGTCACTCTCATCCTTCCAAATTCCAATGAATAAAGTTTCAATCTGTTTAGTCTTTGCTCCTAAGACAAACCCTCAGTACCAGGGATCATCCGAGCCAACATTCTCTTAACTGCCTCTAATGAAATTATGCATTTCTTTAAATGAGAAGACCAAGGCTGCTCACATTATTCTAGATGTGGTCTCATCAGTACTTTGCATAATTGCAATAAGACTTCCTTACTCTTACACTCCAACCCCCTTACAATAAGGGCCAACATTCCATTAGGCCTCCTGATTACCTCCTGCACCTGTATGTTAGCTTTGTCTTTCAAGCACAAGTATCCCAAAGTTCCTTGCAATTTTCCTCAATTTAAATAATATTCTGTTCTTTTGTTCTTCCTTCTAAAATGAACAATTTCATTTTTCCCAACATTATACTCCATTTGCTAAATGTTTGGCAACTTAATGTATTAATATCACTTATAAACTGAATAAATTTCTCTCTCAACCTGCCTTTCCACCGATTTTTTGTGTGGTCTGCAAATTTGACTATAATAGATTTGCTTCCTCATTCAGGCCAGTAATATATATTGTAAACAGTTTTAGTTCCAGCACTTGCTCCTGTGGAAACTGATTGGTCACAGGTTGTAAACCTGAAAAAAACTACTTACCTTATAACTAGTCACTGTTTCCTGCCCATGTGCCAATTCTCTATCCATGCCAATATGGTAGCTCCAATGCCATGAGAGCTTATGACTTAACCTTTTATGATCTTATCAAATGCCTTCTCAAAGTACAAATACAACACATCTACTGGTTCCCCTCAAACCACTCTGGCAGAGGCTTCCTTAAAAAAAACTCTAAAAAAATTAGTCAGACGCAATTTATAGAGTCACAGAGTCGTAGAGATGCACAGCATGGAAACAGACCCTTCGGTCCAACCTGTCCATGCCGACCAGATATCCCAACCCAATCTAGTCCCACCTGCCAGCACCCGGCCCATATCCCTCCAAACCCTTCCTATTCATATACCCATCCAAATGCCTCTTAAATGTTGCGATTGTACCAGCCACCACCACCTCCTCTGGCAGCTCATTCCATACACATACCACCTTCTGTGTGAAAAAGTTGCCCCTTAGGTCTCTTTTATATCTTTCCCCTCTCACCCTAAACCTATGCCCTCTAGTTCTGGACTCCCCAACCCCAGGGAAAAGACTTTGTCTATTTATCCTATCCATGCCCCTCATAATTTTGTAAACCCATAAGTCACCCCTCAGCCTCCAACACTCCAGGGAAAACAGCTCCAGCCTGTTCAGCCTCTCCCTATAGCTCAAATCCTCCAACCCTGGCAACATCCTTGTAAACCTTTTCTGAACCCTTTCAAGTTTCACAACATCTTTCCGATAGGAAGGAGGCCAGGACTGCACGCAATATTCCAACAGTGGCCTAACCAATGTCCTGTACAGCCGCAATGTGACCTCCCAACTCCTGTACTCAATACTCTGACCAATAAAAGGAAAGCATACCAAATGCCTTCTTCACTATCCTATCTCTACCTGCAACTCCACTTTCAAGGAGCTATGAACCTGCACTCCAAGGTCTCTTTGTTCAGCAACACTCCCTAGACCTTACCATTAAGTGTATAAGTCCTGCTAAGATTTGCTTCCAAAACTGGAGACCTCGCATTTATCTGAATTAACCTCCATCTGCCACTTCCCAACCCATCTGGTCCAGATCCTGTTGTAATCTGAGGTAAGCCTCTTCGCTGTCCACTACACCTTCAATTTTGGTGTCATCTACAAACTTACTAACTGTACCTCTTATGCTAGCATCCAAATCATTTATGTGAATGGCAAAAAGTAGAGGGCCCAGCACCGATCCTTGTGGCACTCCACTGGTCACAGGCCTCCAGTCTGAAAAACAACCCTCCACCACCACCCTCTTCTACCTTTGAGCCAGTTCTGTATCCAAGTGTCTAGTTCTCCCTGTATTCCATGAGATCTAACCTTGCTAATCAGCCCCTTTCATTTCCCTTTCATGAATCCATGCTGATTCTGCCTGATTAGATTTTTCAAATGTTAGAACATAGAATAATACAGCGCAGAACAGGCCCTTCGACCCTCGATGTTGCGTCGACCTGTGAACAAATCTAAGCCCACCACCCTAAATCTTCCCATCATCATCTATATGCTTATCCAAAGACTGTTTAAGTACCCCTAATGTGGCTGAGTTAGCTACATTGACAGGCAGGGCAATCCACACCCTTACCACACTGAGTAAAGAACCTCCCTTTGCTATCTCTCTCAAATTTGTCACCCCTCAATTTGCAGCTGTGACCCCTCATACAAGCAGACATCATCATCCTAGGGAAAAGACTCTCACTGCCCACCCTAGCTAATCCTCTGATGATCTTGTATGTCTCTGTTAAATCCCCCTTTAGCCTTCTTCTCTCCAATGAGAACAGACCCAAGTCCCTCAGCCTTTCATCATAAGACCTTCGCTCCAGACCAGGCAGCATTCTGGTAAATCTCCTCTGCACCATTTCCAATGCTTCCACAGCATTACTGTAATGGGACAACCAGAACTGCACACAATACTCCAAGTGAGGCCAACTAGTGTTTTGTACAGTTGCAGCATGACATCACAGCTCTGGAACTCAATCCCTCTATCAATAAAACCTAACATACCATATGCCTTCTTAACAACACTATCAACCTGGTGGCAACTTTCAGGGATCTATGTGCATGGACTGCATGATCTCTCTGCACATCCACACTATCAAGAATCTTTCCACTGACCCAGTATTTTGCCTTCCTATTATTCTTTCCAAAGCACATCACCTCACATTTAGCTGCATTGAACTCCATTTGCCACCTCTCAGCCCAATTCTGCAGTTTATCCAAGTCACCCTGCAACCTGCAACATTCTTCCACACAGTCCACTACTCCACCGACTTTAGTATCATCTGCAAACTTACTAACACATCCACCTATGCCTGCGTTGAAGTCATTTATAAAAATGATAAACAGCAATGGTCCCAAAACCGATCCCTGTAGCACACCACGAGTAACCAAATCCAGGCTGAATATTTTCCATCAACCACCACTTGTTGCCTTCTTACAGAAAGCCAGTTTCTAATCCAAACTGCTAAAATCATCTTCAATCCCATGCCTCCACATTTTCTCCAGTAGCCTATCATCTGGAATCTTATCAAAGGCTTTACTGAAGTCCATGTACACCACATTAACTGCCCTACCCGCATCCACATGCTTGGTCACCTTCTCAAAAAATTCAATGAGGTTTGTCGACACAACCTGCCCTTGATGAATCCATGTTAACTACTTCCAATCAAATTGTTGCTTGCTAGTTCTGCTATTACTTTCTTAATAACTGATTCCAATACATTTCTAACAATAGATGTTAGGTTGGTCAGCTGTTGTTGCCCGCTTTTTGCCTCCCTCCCTTTTTGAATAGGAGTATCACAGTGGCAGTTTTCCATTTCTCTGGGACAAAAAAAAGTCAAAACAACAGTAGTTTTAAAAGGGAGAAGAGCAGACAAAGGAAGCACATGGTGAGGAAAGTGCAGGTGAGAGAGAGAAAGAGAGAGAGAGAGAGAAAGAGAGAGAGAGAGAGAGAGAGAAAGAGAGAGAGAGAGAGAGAGAGAGAGAGAGAAAGAGAGAAAGAGAGAAAGAGAGAAAGAGAGAAAGAGAGAAAGAGAGAAAGAAAGAAAGAAAGAAAGAACCTGCACAGTTACTGCCTTTGCTGTTTGAATTCGTATATCGGTGGACATAGGAGTGCATCTGGGAAAATTTAGAAACAATGAAATTCACAACTAATCTTGGAGGAACTGTTCACAGCACAGCATTTATGGCAGATAAAGTAACTGTCGTTTTAAGTCTGTCCAAGAGAAAGGCTGTAGTGGTGGGTTCAGTGGATTCTTTCTTGATTATATGTTTTTGGAGATAAGTCTCTTGATTGAACTTAAAATATAAGCCATAGCTATTAATTTAACCTGGTGCAGTGTTTGTACAGGAATAAGACGGTGTTATTTTCTGGGTCTGTAGATTGTGATGGAGCAAAAATGGCCTTTGCAGAGATATGTACTTGTTGTCAGATGTGGGAGTTTAAAGAGAGTTGAAGGGTTACTGTGGATTATATCTGCCATAAATGCTGTTCGATGCGAATCTTATCAGATCGAGTGGATCAATTGGAGAGACAGGTAGAAGCAATGAGGAATTTGCAACAGCAACAGTATGTGATGGATGACAGTTATAGGAAGGAGGGAAAGTCTCAGATACGTAATATAGATGGGTTAACTCCAGGAAGAGTCAGAGAGGTTGGCAGCTAGTGCAGGAGACTTTTGTGGATATACCCATTTCAAACATGTTTGCTGTTTTGGAAAATGTAGGGGGTGATGGATTCTCAGGGGAATGCAGCACAAACAGCCAAGTTTCTGGTATTGAGACTGGCTCTACTGGTTTGGTGGTGGGACCCAGGGAGATAGCGGATACAGCTGAGAACAGAAGTGAGTTAAACAGTCAGGGCAGGCAGGGACAAGGTAGGACTAATAAATTAAACTACATTTATTTCAATGCAAGGGGCCAAACAGGGAAGGCAGACGAACGCAGGACATGGTTAGGAACATGGGACTGGGATATCACAGCAATTACGGAAACATGGCTCAGGGATGGGCAGGACTGGCAGCTTAATGTTCCAGGATACAAATGCTACAGGAAGGATAGAAGGGGAGGCAAGAGAGGAGTGGGAGTGGCATTTTTGATAAGGGATAGCATTACAGCTGTGCTGAGGAAGGATATTCCCTGAAATACAACCAGCGAAGTTATTTGGGTGGAACTGAGAAATAACAAAGGGATGATCACATTACTGGGATTGTATTATAGACCCCCTAATAGTCAGTGGGAAATTGAGAAACAAACTTGTAAGGAGATCTCAGCTATCTGTAAGAATAATAGGGTAGTTATGGTGGGGGATTTTAACTTTCCAAACATTGACTGGGACAGCCATAGTGTTAAAGATTTAGATGGAGAGAAATTTTCTAAGTGTGTACAAGACAATTTTCTGATTCAGTATGAGGATGTACCTACTAGAGAAGGTGCAAAACCTGACCTACTCTTGGGAAATAAGGCAGGGCAGGTGACTAAGGTGTCAGTGAAGGAGCACTTTGGGGCCAGCGACCATAATTCTATTCCTTTTAAAATCGTGATGGAAAAGGATAGACCAGATCTAAAAGTTGAAGTTCTAAATTGGAGAAAGGCCAATTTTGATGGTATTAGGCAAGAACTTTTGAAAGCTGATTGGAGGCAGATGTTCGCAGGTAAAGGGAGGGCTGGAAAATGGGAAGCCTTCAGAAATGAGATAACAAGAATCCAGAGAAAGTATATTCCTGTCAGGGTGAAAGGAAAGGCTGGTAGGTATAGGGAACGCTGGGTGACTAAAGAAATTGAGGGTTTGGTTAAAAAAAAGGAAGCATATGTCAGGTATAGACAGGATAGATCGAGTCAATCCTTAGAAGAGTATAAAGAAAGTAGGAGTATACTTAAGAGGGAAATTAGGAGGGCAAAACGGGGACATGAGATAGATTTGTCAAATAGAATGAAGGAGAATCCAAAGGATTTTTACAAATACATTAAGGACAAAAGGGTAACTAGGGAGAGAATAGGGCCCCTCAAAGATCAGCAAGGCTGTCTTTGTGTGGAGCCACAGAAAATGGGGGAGATACTAAATGAATGTTTTGCATCAGTATTTACTGTGGAAAAGAATATGGAAGATACAGACTGTAGGGAAATTGATGGTGACACCTTGCAAAATGTCCAGATTACAAAGGAGGAAGTGCTGGATGTCTTGAAATGGTTAAAGGTGGATAAATCCCCAGGACCTGATCAGGTGTACCCGAGAACTCTGGGGGAAACTAGAGAAGTGATTGCTGGGCCTCTTGCTGAGATATTTGTATCATCGATAGTCACAGGTGAGGTGCTGGAAGACTGGAGGTTGGCTAACATGGTGCTACTGTTTAAGGAGGGCAGTAAAGACAAGCCGGGGAAATATAGACCGGTGAGCCTGACCTCGGTGGTGGGCAAGTTGTTGGAGGGAAACCTGAGGGACAGGATGTACATGTATTTGGAAAGGCAAGGATTGATTCACGCTTTGTGCGTGGGAAATCATGTCTCATAAACTTGATTGAGTTTTTTGAAGAAGTAACACAGAAGACTGATGAGGGCAGAGCAGTAGATGTGATCTATATAGACTTCAGTAAGGCATTTGACAAGGTTCCCCATGGGAGACTGATAAGCAAGGTTAGATCTCACGGAATACAGGGAGAACTAGACATTTGGATACAGAACTGGCTCAAAAGTAAAAGACAGAGGGTGGTGGTGGAGGGTTGTTTTTCAGACTGGAGGCCTGTGACCAGTGGAGTGCCACAAGGATTGGTGCTGAGTTCTCTACTTTTTGTCATTTACATAAATGATTTGGATGCTAGCATAAGAGGTACAGTTAGTAAGTTTGCAGATGACACCAAAATTGGAGGTGTAGTGGACAGCGAAGAGGCTTACCTCAGATTACAACAGGATGTTGAACCAGATGGGCCAATGGACTGAGAAGTAGCAGATGGAGTTTAATTCAGATAAATGCGAGGTGCTGCAGTTTGGGAAAGCAAATCTTAGCAGGACTTATACACTTTATGCTAAGATCCTAGGGAGTGTTGCTGAACAAAGAGACCTTGGAGTGCAGGTTCATAGCTCCTTGAAAGTGGAGGTGCAGGTAGATAGGATAGTGAAGAAGGCATTTGGTATGCTTTTCTTTATTGGTCAGAGTATTGAGTATAGGAGTTGGGAGGTCAAGTTGCAGCTGTACAGGACATCGGTTAAGCCACTGTTGGAATACAGCGTGCAATTCTGGTTTCCTTCCTATCGGAAAGATGTTATGAAACTTGAAAGGATTCAGAAAAGATTTACAAGGACGTTGCCAGGGTTGGAGGATCTGAGCTATAGGGAGAGGCTGAACAGGCTGGAGCTATTTTCACTGGAGCGTCGGAGGCTGAGGGGAGACCTTGTAGAGGTTTACAAAATTATGAGGGGCATGGATAGGATACATAGACAAAGTCTTTTCCCTGGGGACGGGGAGTCCAGAACTAGAGGGCGTAGGTTTAGGGTGAGAGGGGAAAGATATAAAAGAGACCTAAGGGGCAACTTTTTCACGCAGAGAGTGGTACGTGCATGGAATGAGCTGCCAGAGGATGTGGTGGAGGCTGATACAATTGCAACATTTAAGAGGCATTTGGATGGATATATGAATAGGAAGAGTTTGGAGGGATATGGGCCGGGTGCTGGCAGGTGGGAGTAGATTGCATTGGGATATCTGGTCGGCGTGGACGGGTTGGACTGAAGGGTCTGTTTCCATGCTGTACATCTTTATGACTCTACCTCCAGAATCCAAGGATTTTTGGGTTGTTACAACTAATATATCCAGTATCTCTATAGCTATCTCATTTAGGATATAGAATGCAAGCCATCGGGGCTAGGGGGATTATTTGCCTTCAGCCCCAATAGTTTATCTAATATTATTTCTCTGGCAATGGTGATCTATTATAAACATGGACAAAATAAATTATGAGCGGAAACTGACAAAAATTGTGACAAAGGAAGAAATGCACATCGATGTAAAATTGTTAATTGCACTCATTAAAGGGCAAGAGACAAAATTTTTAATTTAATTTTTAGTATCGATATGTAACCAGTTATTATTCAATTATTCTAAAGAATAAAATGCAGCTTCTTTCACCATTTAACAAATCTTATTATATTAAAATGAAGCATTTACGTAAAAACTGTCAAATGAAATACTTGAAAATAAGTCAAAATTATAATTATGTTATTAAAGAAATTCAAATTTTAACCTTTTGTTACACATTACCTATAAAATTATTAAGCATGCACTGCAATCTACCTATACTTCTAATTATAATTTCCATGCATATTGGCACATTTATTATGTCCAAAATAACTTTACATCATTGGAAATAGAGATTGAAAAAAAAATTGCTTTTAACACAAATAAACTTGGTTCCTAGAGACAATGTTGACCAAAGGGAAAGCTTCAACTCTGAACGTTACAGCATCGTGCAACTTTGATCACTAATTAGCAATGCATCAGTTTACAGTCAACAATAAAGTTACTGCAATTTACTGGAGTCACCCTTCCCTCCCAGTATGAGACTGACCAAATCAAAAGGATGTGGTCACCAACAGCGACAAAATGTTCAATCGAACTTTGAGTTGAAAAAATTTAACAAGTAATTAAAGCATCCTTGTATTTATTTTTCACTTCACATGCAAGACCAGAGCTGAACATTAATTCAGTTTCTTTCTACAGATGTCTCTGAATCTGAGCGTTCCCAGTTTTTCTCCTCATCACAAAATCATACATAGTACTACCGTGCAAAAGAAGGTAATTCAGCCCATCATACCTGCACCATCTACTGAAATGAGTATCATTACCTAGTGATATTCGCCTGCTTTTTCCTATACTTTTGCGCATTATTTTAACCTACATAATCATCCCATGCCTTCTTGAATGGTCTAACTGATTCTTTTGCACACCATTTGAAACCTATGCCATCTTGTTCCTTTTACACGCAGGAACAATTTCTCTCTATCTACTCAATCTAGCCCACTCATGGTTTTGAAAACTTTTATCGGATTCCCTCTTAATCTTCTCTCTGAGAGCAGTTCCTGATTCCTCAATCTATCCTCAAATCTCTGGTTCCAGGGTTGTGGAGCTTGTCTTGCAAACCACTTCTGCATTCTCTCTAATGCATGCACTTGCTTCATGTAATGACATCCAGAACTGTCAAAAATATTCCAGTTGAAGTCTAAAAAGTTCCTTGTACAAGTTCAACATCACCTCCATGCTCTGGTATTCTACACTGTTCTTAATAAACCAGAGGATACTGTACCCTTTACTTATCCATCGCTACCTGTTCGGTCATCTTCTGCTCCTGCGCCCACTGTATAATTGTATCTATTTTATATTGTCTTTCAATGGTCTTCCTATAAAATTGCATCACCTCACACTTCCCTGCATTGAAACTCATCTGCCACCCAGCTCTCCACTCCACCCACTTGTCTACGTCCTTCTGAAGTTTTACACTATCCTTCTCATTGGTTAAAATTCTTCCAAGTTTCAGATCATCTACAAACTCCTAAACTGTCCCCTGAACACTAAGATCTAGATCCTTAATATAGATCAGGTAAAGCAAGGGTCCCAATACTGACCCCAGGTAATTTTTACATCTTCAAGATCCCAAGTAATTGCCTCAAAAGGAGAACACTATATTCGTGGACATATTACATATACAGTATCAGAACCATTTTCATGTCCCATTTCAAAGACAAAAGTTTTTAAAAATTGGTCAACTTAATTTTGTTAGGAAGATGTTCAATTATGAAAAGTGACAAGTACCCAGCTAACTGGAAAGACACCAGCACTCCTCTCAGTTTTGTCGCTGAAGTACTAAGCATCCAAACTGTATATGTTAATACAGACAACATAAAAGTAAAAAAGCACTAAGATAGGAGGATCAAGTAACTGGAGAGATGCCAGTACACAGTCAACATACATTAAATATATTAGTGCAGATGACGGTATGGATAAGGGTCAGAAGGTTTACATGAGATATGAAGAAAAACTTATTTATCAGAGCGTGAAAGGAATCTGGAACAGACTCTCTGTAAGGGCGTTGAGGCAAAGAAACACTCACAATATTTAAGCAGTTGGATGGTCACGATGCCAAGGCATACAAGGCTTTGGGCCAAGTGCTGGAAAATGGGTTTAGAACAGTTAGATGATGGTTTTTGATGGTCATGAACGATTTGGGCTGAAGGGTATTTTCCCATGCTGTAGATCTCTATGACTATGAATCAATTAACACATAGAAAACTCTCCCAGTGAGAAAGAATCATAATCTGCCCAGCCAAACATGAAAAATGATGGCAGCACCTCCTGCATAACCAGATCATTTCTCTTCAATCCAAACTGAAGAGGTTATAAGCCAGTGAGAATTCTCGCGCTCTCAAAGGATATGGTAGTCAAAAACAAGAACTGCAGCAACAACTGTTTAGCCTTCTCTTCGAAGAAACATTAAAAACTGAATGGCTCGAGCAGTTACAGCAAATGGTAGATTACCATTCTAATTCTAAGCAAATAGCACAATGTCCTCAATCCTTCAAGATAAAATTCCTTACTCCACTGTGCAAAACCTTAAAGATACTGCCACAACTCTTCGTCCAAATCAAACCTACATTCACTACGTTGAAGTCATGTCACCTCATTTTACATTAATATGAAATTGGAGATTATCCATTCTAACTCCAAAGCCTGAACAAAAATTGCCTCCTTATGCAATCTTGCAGGTAACACTGCCATCGGAGTTAAATAGTATTTGATAAACTGCCACTTAATATGCTTGTCAGCATAGTTGAAGGTCATGAAACAACAGGGAGAATGGCAGCTCAGTTACAAAGTTGGTTGAATGACAGGAAACAAGAACTGGAGGTGAAAGGTTGTTTTTTGAATGGGAGATAATACAATTATGGTGCCCAGGGTAGATCAGCAGGACCCCAAACTTAGACTGGGGGAAACAGGGCACAATTTTACAATTTGTACAAAACACAAATCTTGAATGGTGAACAAAGATGTGAGATAGACTTCAAGCTGACATATGAGAAGTGAGAGAATGAGCAAAAAATGGCACATTAAATTTAATGCAGAGAACTGAAAAGTGATACATTTTAGTTGGAAAAATGAGAAGAGGCATTACAAATTAAAAGAGACATTCAAAAGGGGACTTGGGAGTGTCAGTATGAAGTGAAAATCACCAGAGACCCAGAGGACCACAAGCTGCTGCCTCATTAGAGAGATACGACTAGTGGTGAGTTTAACCTGAGCGTTACCACACCTTAAACAAAGAACAAGGTTGAGAAGGGAGGGCCTTCAGGTGGCCTCAGCTAGTACAGAAATTGAACCTGTGACATTGGCATCATTGTACGTTGCAAAATAGCTGTCCAGCGATTGAACTACAATCACAAATAAAGAAGGTTGCAGGGTATACTCAACAAAATTGTAGAATTGTAGAATTCCTACAATGTGGAAGCAGGCCATTCGGCCCATAGAGTCCACGCTGACCATCCGAAAAGCATCCCTGCAACCCTGATTTCCCCTGGCTAATCCACCTAGCCTGCACAGTTTTGGACTATGGGAGGAAACCAGGGCACCTGGAGGAAACCTGTGCAGACATAGAGAGAATGTGCAAACTCCATGTAGACAGTCACCCAAGGCTGGAATTGAACCCATGCCCCAGCGCTGAGAGACAACAGTGCTAACCACCAAACCACCATGCCATCCCAAAAAAACATTGCGGTTGTGATGAATATTTATTAAACAATGGTTTATCCTGAACCGAAGTCTTGTTCCTAATTCTGGGCACATTTTTGGAAGAACGTGAGGATTTTATTCAGGGTGCATAAAAGAATCTAGAATTATTCGGGGTATGAAGGTGTTAGGTTCTTTGTCCAAGGTTTCGCACATGAGATGCAATTTGCACACACCAACTTCTGCTAACAGTTAAAGTTTATTAAAGCTTGTACAAGCTAGGTGACCCCCTCTTCGCAGGCAAGCGAAGTCAGGTCAAAATGAGGCCCTGAACAAAGAAAATGCAGGTTAGTTGGCCATGCCATTCCCACACACTCACATGCCACTCAAGTCAACCCCCAGTTACTCACAGTCACGTTACCCCAGGTACAATGACAGGATGAGATCATCCTTGGAGATAATGCAAATGCGAATGTCCTAATCCTGGAGAGTTGTTATGCAGGCAATTTCCTGATTCCGTTGATTTCCCAAGACACTGCAAGTGCCACATTCCTTTGGCCAGAAAGCATTTCTGAATGAAAGGGATTGAATGACAGTTTCACTTGACAATAGCAGGGAGTAATAGCAAATGACTGTCTAAATGAAGCATAAATTACAATGGATATTCATCTGCATTCTTTCATGATTGCCGACCCCACCCAAAGAGAGTGCATATTAACCCTTTAATATTACATTAACATCCAGAGAGATATTACCATTTAATCTTTTAACATTATAAAGGAGTTGAGTTACATTGTTAGATTGGGGAAGTTCAGAAGAAGGATTACTGGATTCTGAACATTCTTTCTCTCCATAAATGTTGCCCGACATGCTGAGTTTCTCCAGCAATTTTGGTTCATGCATCTTCAGCATCTGTAGTTCTTTCTGGATTAGTGGTGCTGGAAGAGCACAACAGTTCAGGCAGCATCCAAAGTGCAGTGAAATCGACATTTCGGGCAAAAGCCCTTAATCAGGAATAAAAGTTGTAGACAGAGGAGGAAAACTTCTTCAAGGCATTGTAGAGAGAGTTTGTAGAAACAAATTGCTCCTGTTGACAGCAGGGTCAAGACCAATCATTTTACTCAAGAGGGTGATGGAGGCAGATTCAATCATGGTTCTGTCAGGAAACGTGCCAAATCAAATGTAGGAATATCATCTTTGAAATTTGAACTTCAAAGTTCAAAATAAGATAGAAAAAATTAGACAGCTCTTTGAAGGATTTTCTCTGAAAGACTAAACAAGCTCCAACAGCCCTCCTTATTTGTATAATGACTACTGTAGGTGATTATAATGGAAAAATGTTTATACTGTTGTTTATATGATACATGCAAGATCATTAGATTATTTTCAGTTCAGAATACAGTAAGGTTGAATTTAGAAGTTTAGGTTCTCTCCTAGAAGGAATTTAGGAACAGTTCAGGGAACCAGTTATTTCAGAAGAAGGATTTTGTTTATGAAAGGTCTAACCCAGGAGAATTTGGTTAGAAATCTGCACGTTTATTAGAATTGAAAAAAAAGTTTAAACTCTTAGATATATGAAAACATAATGTCAGCCAACTTGGAAAGGACACAATTATTTAGTAGCTGCTTACAGCCCAAGTCCTCTCAGTGAGCACTCTTTCCACCAGCCATCTTCACTGGCTGCACTAGCATTCTTCCCTCATGGTGCTCATAGTTTCAGTCACCTCACAACCAGTCTCCACGACAACTTCAGTAGCTCCTGGTTGCATGTTCTCTTCTTCAGTTGTCAGCCTGAGTCCCCTCGTGACTGCCGCTCTCGACATGTTACCCGTTGAATAACTTCTCTCCTAGTACCGACCACAGGCCAAGTCTCTTTGCAATTGCTTCCGTCGGCATTACCTCCTTAATTCCATACCATTTCCAAAGTATGGGCGCTGTCTCCTCCAAATTAATAAAAAAAAGTGTTTGCACACTGTTCATGGCTAGATCAAAATCTCACCACCAGTTGCTATGTTGGTGCTTACTTTGGAACCAGGAATTATACACTCTGTAGACAAATGGTAAATCTAAACAAGAACATTTTACTTATGATGTTCACATCTCCATAGCCAGTTCTAGATTGGACCCGAGCTCTACCTTCTCAGTCACCCGACCAGCAGCCCCAACTACGTAACAACTATAACTTTAACAAAACATAAAAAAAATCCATCAAGACAGATTTCACTCTAGAATCTAACTTGTCCAGCAGTACCATCCAACTGAGACCATAATAACTTTTAAAAGGGAATTGAATAAGCACTCGAATGGAAAATAAATTACACTGTCTTACAATAATCTTGTTAACAAAAGGTGAAGGCCACAATACAAAAGAGAAAGTGACAGCATTGATATGAAGTTAATTCCAGAAAGTGCATCAGGGAATGGAATGAGCTTGCAGTGAGTTGGTATGGGACACACTGCTTCCTCTTGCACCATAATCATTTTTAATATTTATAATTAAGCGCTCTCTAATCTGATACATGTGCACCAAAATTCCCTTCCACTCTCACTTAGTAATTTGGCCAGTGCTCCACATAACCAAGCACAAAAATTAGCAGCTCTCCAAGTGGCCAATAACTGTTCAACTAGAAAAACATACGACTACCACGCCTCTACTTCCCCCTCACACTTCAAATCAATTCAACCAAATGCCTTCAACACTCGCCCACTAAGTGCACCCTCAGCCTTCTCTATCACTTACTGAAGAGTGGTCCTATTATCTCCCCAACCTCTCAGTGTACAAAGGTGAACTTTATAAATCACATCAAAAAAAAACTAAAAATTATGAAATCTGAATTTGCAATTACAATTTTTTTTACATCTTATTATGCAATTATTTTGTTAATTTCACATGTCCACAAACATTAGTCTGTTATATAAATCTGTAAACAAAATATTGCAGTGTCATTAGATTTTGAGCTCAAAAGATATTCATACGTCAGCATACATATAAACACACTCAAATGGTTCTGGCCTGTTCTTTCTGGAGAGGAAAATCATTATATTGAATGGTTCTTCCTACTGGAAACGGATCAATTTTCATATTTCTTTAAGCTGCTCATACAGTTAGACATCACAAGATTCCCAGAAAATAAGTTATGCCACAACAGATGCTCTTATTTCTATCTTGACAGTAGTGATAGACATAAAGCTGAAAGAATCTAACCCAAAAACAAATCATTTAATTCACATCATTGTGTATACCATAGCAAATATTTGACAATAGTGCAACTCAATGTGAATTAGTGAGAAGAAATATTAACATGGATTCTGAGGCATATTTTTCTTACTTATTTCTATTTACCCTTAAAATTACAAAGCAGTTTTTCAAAGTGAGAAATCTTCTTGAAACGTAATGAATTTCTACAATCCGATGAGTTTTTACATCTTATTTAGCAATAAACTGAGAACAATTGATCAGAGGAAACCAAAGGTCGCTGAATGCTAGAAGGTCACAGCCTGTGGGCGGGTTGATAGTAGAAACAGCTCTGATGTTTCAGAGCTGCCATTTTTCTTCTTGACAAAGACTCCATCTGCCACAGAGCCATTTGTAGCCTCAGAGTCAGAATATCAATGACTTCCAACCATTCTGCATGTATGCTTTCACCTTGACATCACCTCTGCAAATGGTAGTAACATTTTCTTTCCTGCACTAGAAGCCTGAAAATCAGTTTGACATATAGTATTTAAATGAACCTTAAAATTTTAATTTAAGATCTTATTTTGTATGTTGCAGTTTACCATACAGGAAGAAAAACGGACATTTGATAAGTTTTGTTATTGTCACAAGTCTGTTTTTCAGCGTCACAATGCCAAAGTTGAAAATGTATAAACAGCGCATTCAAGTTGCATTCTGCTCTGGCACTTGGTTGGAGAGAAAACCTGAAGGCTATATATCCTGAAAATAAATAAAATCCAATCCTCCCTGGAGGTATGTTGACTAATTCACACTGACTTATAAATATGTGAAAAGTTAGCTTTCAGCTTGACCAATTTCAACAGCTATTATTTATCTGTGAAAAACACTTAAATGTATGAATTTTAACATTCTGGTTAATTTTATGGACACTTGGGAGTAAATAATGATGCCACTGAATTTACAAGTGTCTCCATTAAAAATAATTTGTAAACTGAGAAAATTCCATAAAATGCTTACTGTTTTGCCAAGATTTAAAACTGCTAAAATACAGAACTTAAATTCCAATTGTAGTATATTTCAAAAATACTCAACAAGTTTTTTGATTTGTTCACAATTTCTAAAAGTGCATTCACATTACAGAACCTACTGAAAGCATCAGTAAATATTTTAAACAGAATTTTATTTATTTTAAGAAATTAAATGCCTTATCAGGCCACTATTGTATAATGAGCACACATTATCAAATATATGCAACGGAAGTCATTTGCAATTAAGTGGAGTTCTAAAGATGAAAGTTAGCTCAATATTAATGAGCAGATTTAGGGGCCTGTAACAGGATGGCCAAATGAACTAGGTTGGGGAGAGAATGCAGGAGAATAACCAATATTTTAAGTAGGTTTTATTGCTCACCTCCTTTCACTGTACATAGAGTTGAAGTACCTTAATATTGCTCAATTCCATGTCAAAAGGCATTGCTGCCAGTTTGAGTTGGGATGAAAGCACCTTCTTTACACATAACAGTATCTACACATATGCTTGTGGGAAGGTGCCAAAAGACAACAGGTATATCAAGAAGAATCAATGATGCCTCCAATCTAAAATTTGACTTAGCTCAGTTCAGCAATGAGAAAGTGATGGCCTGTGGAAGCACCTTTTCTCTCTTTGGCTCCAACTTATGCACTCATTCGAAAAGGTCATTCTTCTCAGAGGGGAGAAGGGAGACAGAAGGAGAAAAGAAAGTATAATGTAAAGAAGTACAGAAACAAGTTTGAGCCTAGATTATGTGAACAAGTCTCTGGAATGGAACTTAAACCTTCTCACTCAAAGGTAACAAGAGTTTCAACTGAGCCACGGATTACATAACATTTGTTGCAATGCCATCAGCATTGAAAACACACTTCGCAATCACTTCTGGGTTTCCTTGCAGCAAACAGACCAATTTCCTCAAGGTCTCAATCTCATTCTCATTAGTTGGCCTTTCTTTCATTTTACATAGGTACAGCATAAGTAAGTTTCAGGGTGTTCTCTGGAGAAAGTACAGGCACAATTACTTAGTATTAACTTATATCCCTGATTCACCAGGATAGGACCCTGCTGTTTGAGTCTGCAAGAGTTGTAGTTATGTCTTCATATTTCTTAGTAGTGGGCAATGCATCAGTAAAGTAAAGGTAAGGAGAGAATAGAAAGTGAAAGGAACAGCTCCAAATTTGCAGCAGCCTAAGTTCACAGCCTGAATTCACTTTGTCAGGATGGAAAATGAAGGCTCACTTCTTCCATAAATGTATTTTTCTATTCACTTAAAATGCGAGCATCACCAATAAAGTCAGAATTGTCCAACCTAATTCCTTGCAAAGTCATAGAGATGTACAGGACAGAAAGAGACCATTTGGTCCAACTCATCAATGTCAACCAGGTATCCTAATCTAATCTCGTCCCATTTGCCAGCACTTGGCCCATATCCATCTAAACCCTTCCTATTCATCTACCCATCCAGATGCCTTTTAAATGTTGTAATTGTACCAACCTCCACGAGTGCCTCAGGCAGCTCATTCCATACATACACCACCTTTGTATGAAAATGTTGCCCCTTCAGTCCCTTTTAAATCTTTCCCCTCTCACCCTCTAGTTCTGGACTCCCCCACTGCAGGGAAAAGACCTTGTCGATTTACTCTATCCATGCACCTCATGACTTTATAAACCTCTATAAGGTCATCCCTCAGCCTTCGATTCTCCAGGAAAAACAGCCTCAGCCTATTCAGGTATCGATAAGAGGTAGCTTTGCAGCATGGCACCTTTCTGACCATTTCACCAGGCAGCCAAGCATTAATGACATTGCTTTGGGTCTGGAAAAATGATGGGATGGGGAGGGGAGAGGAAAAGGAAGGAGCACGAGAGAGAGGGGACAGAAAGGAGCAAGAGGAAGGAAGTAGCAAGAGAAAGGTGTATTGTGAGACATGGCGCTAACAAGAGAGAAGCAGGAGAGAACTGAGGGCCAAATGTTAAGTAGCAGGTGTGAGGAGGGAGGTGGTGAGAGAGGCGGGGGAAAGGACAAAGCAAGGGACAGGGAAAAATGAGGATTGGCAAGAGAGGATGGTGGGGAAGAGAGGGGGTCAGGAAAGGTAGGGTGGGTGGGGGGGGGCAGGAAAGAGGGGGTGTGGCAGGAAATGGGGGGCCAGGAGAGGGAGGAAGAGGCAGGCAGGAGACAGCGAGAAGGAGGTGGGAGAGAGCAAGGAGGAGGGGGGAAACAGCAAGGGGGCGGCGGGAGGCAGTGAGAGAGATGGGGTGGGGAAAGGATATGGGCAATAAAGAAAGAGGGAGCTATGAAGAGGGACAGGAGAGAGAGCTTGGACCTGGAGACTAGGGAGAACATATGTGAGCAAACAAGAGGAAGCGAGAAAAAGAGAGACAGATGAAAAAGAGGGAGGAGACAGAGAAAAAGTTAAGGTGCAGAAACAAGAGAAGGTGAGAGGGCGAAAGACAGGAGAAAGGAGAGATAAGAGAAATGAATAGACAAAAGATAGAGGAATGCAGGAAAATGTGTGCAGGCAGGATTAGAGAGCAGGTAAAAACAAAGACTGCAGATGTTGGAAACTAGATTTTGGATTAGTGGTGCTGGAAGGGCACAGCAATTCAGGGGGCATCCGAGGAGCAGCAAAATCAACGTTTCGGGCAAAAGCCCTTCATCAGGAATAAAGGCAGAGAGCCTGAAGTGTAGAGAGATAAGCTAGAGGAGGGTGGGGGTAGGGAGAAAGTAGCATGGAGTACAATAAGTGAGTGGGTGAGGGGATGAAGGTGATAGGTCAGGGAGGAGGGTGGAGTGGATAGGTGGAAAAGAAGATAGGCAGGTAGGGGAAGTCCGGACAAGTCATGGGGACAGTGCTGAACTGGAAGTTTGGAACTGGGGTGTGGTGGGGGAAGGGGAAATGAGGAAACTGTTGAAGTCCACATTGATGCCCTGGGGTTGAAGTGTTCCGAGGCAGAAGATGAGGTGTTCTTCCTCCAGGCGTCTGGTGGCGAGGGAGCGACGGTGAAGGAGGCCCAGGACCTCCATGTCCTCGGCAGAGGGGGAGGGGGAGTTGAAATACTGGGCCACAGGGCGGTGCAGTTGATTGATGCGGGTGTTCCGGAGACGTTCCCTAAAGTGTGCTCCCCCAATGTAGAGGAGACCGCATCGGGAGCAACGGATACAACAAATGATATTAGTGGATGTGCAGGTAAAACTTTGATGGATGTGGAAGGCTCCTTTAGGGCCTTGGATGGAGGTGAGGGAGGAGGTGTGGGTGCAAGTTTTGCAGTTCCTGCGGTGGCAGGGGAAGGTGCCAGGATGGGAAGGTGAGTTGTAGGGGGGCGTGGACCTGACCAGGCAGTCACAGAGGGAACGGTCTTTGCGGAAGACGGAAAGGGGTGGGGAGGGAAATATATCCCTGGAGGTGGGGTCTTATTGGAGGTGGCAGAAATGTCAGCGGATGATTTGGTTTATGCGACGGTTGGTAGGATGGAAGGTGAACACCAGGGGCGTTCTGTCCTTGTTACGGTTGGAGGGGTGGGGTCTGAGGGTGGAGGTGCGGGATGTGGATGAGATGCGTTGGAGAGCATCTTTAACCATGTGGGAAGGCAAATTGCGGTCTCTAAAGAAGGAGGCCATCTGGTGTGTTCTGTGGTGGAAATGGTCCTCCTGGGAGCAGATACGGCGGAGGCAGAGGAATTGGGCATACAGGATGGCATTTTTGCAAGAGGTAGGGTGGGAAGAGGTGTAAACCAGGTAGCTGTGGGAGTCGGTAGGTTTGTAAAAAATGTTAGTGTCAAGTCGGTTGTCATTAATGGAGATGGAGGGGTCCAGGAAGGGGAGGGAGGTGTCAGAGATGGTCCAGGTAAATTTAAGGTCAGGGTGGAATGTGTTGGTGAAGTTGATGAATTGCTCAACCTCCTCGTGGGAGCATGACGTGGTGCCAATGCGGTCATCAATGTAGCGGAGGAAGAGGTGGGGAGTGGTGCCAGTGCGATTATAGAAGATCGACTGTTCTACGTAGCCAACAGAGAGACAGGCATAGCTGGGCTCATACGTGTGCCCATGGCTACCCCTTTGGTCTGGAGGAAGTGGGAGGATTCAAAGGAGAAATTGTTAAGGGTGAGGACCAGTTTGGCCAAACGAATGAGTGTGTCGGTGGAAGGGTACTGTTGGGGACCTCGGGAGAAGAAAAAACGGAGGGCTTGGAGACCTGTCATGGCAGATGGAGGTGTAGAGGGATTGGATATCCACGGTGAAGATAAGGCGTTGGGTGGGGGGGGCCGGGGAAACTGAAGTCTTGGAGGAGGTGGAGGGCATGTGTGGTATCTTGAACATATGTGGGGAGTTCTTGGACTAGGGGGATAGGACAGTGTCGAGGTAGGTAGAGATGAGTTCAGTGGGTAGGAGCATGCTGAGACAATGAACCGGCCAGGGTGGTCAGGCTTGTGGATCTTGGGAAGGAGGTAGAACCGGGCAGTGCAGGGTTCACGGACTGTGAAGTTGGGAGCTGTGGGTGAGAGATCTCCTGAAGTGATGAGGTTCTGTATGGTCTGGGAGATGATGGTTTGGTGATGGGTGGTGGGGTCATGTTCAAGGGGGCGTTAGGCAGAGGTGTCCTCGAGTTGGGGTTTGGCTACAGCGGTGTAGAGGTCAGTGAGCCAGATTACCACTGCGCCCCCTTTATCTGCTGGCTTGATGGTGAGGTTGGGATTGGAGCCCTGCGCTTTGTGAGGGTGAGAGGTTGGAGTGGGGTGGACAGGTTGAGGCGGTTAATGTCCGGCGGCAGTTGGAAATTAAGAGGTCGAGGGCAGGTAATAGGCCAGCGCGGGGTGTCTAGGTGGATACAGTGTGTTGGAGGTGGGCGAAGGGGTCCTCGGAAGCTGGGCGGGAGTCCTGATTGTGAAAGTAAGCTCGGAGGTGGAGGCGGCGGAAGAAGTGTTCGATGTCACGGCGTGTATTAAATTCATTGATGCGTGGACAGAGGGGGATGAAGGTGAGTCCTTTGCTGAGGACTGATCTTTCGTATTAGAGAGCAAGCAATATTCTCACATGTGAAGTGGTTTCACAACCTCAGGACATCACAAAATGCTCAACAGACAGACAATTAAATACTTTTGCAACATTGTAATGCAACAATCACATCAGCCAATACACAAACAGCAATGTGATAATGACTAGACTTTTTTTCATTTAAAAAGGAAGTGAAGTTAATTGTAGAATAACTGTTGGCTGAGGTACCCAAAAGGTAGTGGAGCTGAATTTGATCAAGGCATGCAAAGATGTGTTCAATGTTCGTCTGAGGTTTTAGCCTGGAATCATGAGGGACTCAGTTTCTTTATGTCAACATACAGATGTGCAGAAGAGAACTCACTACAGAGAGGTGTTCTGAAAGGGAGAGACTTTTCTGCATCAGTGTCAGCAGTGATTTAAGCTGGAAACAAGAAGCACACTTCCACACAAAGCATGAAAAACACACTAACTCTCTTCAGTCACACATCAGGTCCATCACATTGATGGCAGCAGAGATGATGTTTAAGGAAGTAAATACTGCTATAAAAAAGTGAAGTTCAAAAGCAGACCAATCTTTTGGTAATATCTGCAACCAAGCAAATGCTGTGTTTTGCACAAAAGCAAATTGTTTCAGATGTTGAAAATTTAAAATAAACACAAAGTTCTGGTGAAAATCAGCAGGTCTGGCAGCATCTGTGGAGAGTGAAACAGGGTTAACATTTCAATTCCATGACAAAAGAAGTGCTTTACATTTCTTCAGACTCAATAATGAAGGTTGCAATGAGGACTCAGATTTGGATTTATAGTCTCGTAATCTATCCACTATGCCACAGCCTTTATATACTTCAACGATGTTTTCACCTTATGGTCTCCTGAAGAAGAGCTCACGCCCGAAACATCGATTCTCCTGCTCCTTGGAGGCTGCCTGACCTGCTGCGCTTTTGCAGCAACATTTTCAGCTCTCATCTCCAGCATCTGCAGTCCTCACTTTCTCCTTATGGTCTCCACTCAAGAAGTGGACAGAATTTATCACACCAGGCCACCAGAGAGATATCAGCTTACTGGCAAACTGAAACATCAGGTCCATGTGCACATAGCTGACAAATAACTGGTAGCTAATCAATACCATTCACAAGATAGTTATGATTGACATGAGACTTGATCGAGAAGCTATATCAATGTCCACCCTAACAAGATACAAAATTAAAATACTTGCAGTCAACCTGAAATTAGAAAACAAAAAGCCAATAAAACTCAGCAGGTCAGACAGCATCTGTGGAGAGAATGAGAATTAACATTTCAGGTCAATGATCTTGATAAGGTGGATCACTGAAAAAAAAGTTACATGTTTATCCAGCAAGGACAGAATGCAACGGGAGTGAGTGAGCAGGGCATAAAACTTGTTCGAAGGAATTTGCTGTTCTCAATGGAACTCCCATTACTTTTTCAAATGATTTGATTATGTATTCTCTCTATTCATCACTGAATTCAAACAGGACCAGTTAACTCCAGCAGTATCTTTTCTCCAACATTCTACTCTACTTCAGGGAAAGAAACGTTCCACAAGGTGTTTGATACTGCTATTGACAGAATACATCTTTATTGACTTCTAAGAACAAGTGTCAACTCGTGTCACAGTCCAAGTGCCTCAAATATCATTTATAGATTCAAACAGTACAGAAAAGACCGTTTGGGCCACTGAGTCTGCACTGACATAATTACCAGTAAGGAGGTCAAAACAATGACTGCAGATGCTGGAAACCAGATTCTGGATCAGTGGTGCTGGAAGAGCACAGCAGTTCAGGCAGCATCCGAGGAGCAGCGAAATCGACGTTTCAGGCAAAAGGTCTTCATCAGGAATAAAGGTAGTGAGCCTGAAGCGTGGAGAGATAAGCTAGAGGAGGGTGAGGGTGGGGAGAAAGTAGCATACAGTACAATGGGTGAGTGGGGGAGGGGATGAAGGTGATAGGTCAGGGAGGAGAGGGTGGAGTGGATAGGTGGAAAAAGAGCTAGGCAGGTCGGACAAGTCATGGGGACTTGAATTTCCCCATGAGCTGAGCTGGAAATTTGGAACTAGGGTGAGGTGGGGGAAAAGGAAATGAGGAAACTGTTGAAGTCCATAATTTCCTGCACTTGTCCCATATTCTTGAATATTACCATGTTTGAAGCACTCATCCAAATAATTTTTAAAGGTCGTAAGATTTCCAGCCTCCATTTACCACCCCCCAAGGCTCCGCATTCCAAATTCCCACCACCCGCTGAGTGAAAAGATTTTTTTCCCAAATCCCAACCGAATCGCCTGCACCTTACCCTAAAACTATCTTCACCCTCCACCATGATTAACCCCTCAATGCTCCCTATTCACCCTGCCCATACTCCTCAATATTATATACCTCAATTATGTCCCCCCCCCCAGTCTTGTCTGTTCTAAAGTCAACAATCTAAAGCTATCCAATCTCTCCTTCTAGCTCAATTTCTCCATCCCAGTTAACATCTTGATGAACCTCTTCTGTACCCCCTCCAATGCTATTAACATCCTTCCTGTATTGAGGTGACCAGAATTGCACACAGTATTCCCGTTGTGGCCTGACTAATGCTCTGTACAATTCCTCCTTGCTCTTACACTCTATACCATGATTGATGAAAGCAAGTGTCCCATATACTTTCTTAACTATCCTATTCATGTGCACCATGAACCTCAAGGATCAATGATAATTACCACAAGACCCTTTTTCCTCTAAGTTACTCAGTATCTTGCCATTCATTAAATACTCCTCTATCTTTTTCTTACAAAGTGCATCCCCTTACACTTGTGAGGGTTAAAACCATCTGTCACTGATCTTCCCAATTGACCAACTCATCTATATCTTCCTGTGAACTGCAACCATCTTCTTCATTATTAACCATTATCAATCTTGGTGTTGTCTGCAAATTTGCTTCACATTCCTCCCACATTTTTATGTGTCATTTATGTATATAACAAACAACAAGGGTCCCAATACGGATTCTTGTGGTACATTGTTGGACACCAGCCTCCAGTCATTCAAACACCTTCTACTCTTTGTGTCCTATTACTAAGCCAGTTTCTGATCCCAAGTTTCCTTCAGTTCAATGTTCTTTAACCTACTCAATCAGTATCCCATGTGGGACCATGTCAAAATCTTTGCTAAAATCCATATAAACCACATCAATTGAACTTTCCACTTGACCACATTTTCAAGAAAATTCTAACAAATCCGTTAGGCATGACCTCCCTCTGACAAAGCCATACTGGCTATACCTAATTAACCTGTGCTTTTCCAAGTGAGTATTAATTCACTCCTTTAGAATTTTCTCCAATAGTTTCCCTGCCACTGATGCGATACTCACCAGTCTGCAATTTTCTGGCTCATCTCTGCTGTGACATTAAAGAGTTAACTTGCTCTGCTGACCTGCAGGAAATTGGATGCCCCGAGGCTACAGTGGGATGCCTCTGAGTTAGATAGATTGTAAGAAAATTTACATTATCATCCCTTATTTAGAAATCAATAAGAACATTACAGTTGGAATTTGACTACTCCCCTATATTTACTAAAAAAATACAATTCACACCAGAACTGGCCATTAAAGTATGATTTGCATTACGTCGATCCTGGAGGTAAGGTGGTCACTGCATTGAATCTTGAGTAGCATGTGACTGTGAGGGTGTTGTCATGTGGGCATTACTAGCTATGATGAAAAGATTTTGTATAAAGGAAAGACTGTTTCCTTTGTTCAGAGAGCTTCTTTGGACACGCTGCTGGCGAGGCGTGCTCAGGGTTTCTTCAAAGCTTGTACTGAACTATGCTTAATAAAATTTGGTGTTCTGCAGTTGCATCAAGTGCGCAAGGACCTCAGGAAAAAGAACCTAACACTACCACCCTCTTAAAAAGTGGAACCACATTAGTTGTCCTTCAGAAATTCCTCCATGGCCACAGAGGAATTAAACATGTGTGTCAGATCCTCTGCAATTTCCTGCCTCACCTCCCACAGCTGCCTTTAATGCAATTCATCCGGGCCAGGGAATTGGTCTGCTTTTAAACCTGACAGAGCTTCCAATACCTCTCATTTCCTCTGTCAAACTGTACAAGTTCCTCAAAGTCCCTTTTCCTGAATTCCATACCTATGTTCTCCTTTTCCACACTAAAGACCAATTTAGCAACCTTCCAATGTCCTGCAGCTTTACACACAGGATGCCCTCTTGGTCCCTAGTGGACCCTGCTCTTTCCATGGTTAACACCTTCCCTTTAACGTATTTATAAAACATCTTGGGTTTCTCCCCAATTCTGTTCACAAGTCCTTTTTTCCGGCCCCCTTTTCACTCTTCTAATTGCTTTCTTCAGTTCCCTCCTGCACTTCCTTTATTCCAACAGGGCCACAGCTGAATTGCTAAAAGCCCTACACTCCTCTTCCTCATCCAGATATCGAAGGCTCTCTGAACTGAAAGCTCCTACATTTCCATCTGAAGGGTATATGTTCATCCTGTACTGTCCCCAGCTCCTTTTTGAATGTCCTCCCACTGCTTCGCTGTAGATTTACCCACAAGAAACTATTTCCAGTATAGTGTAGCCAGATACTGCTTTATTTTAATAAAATCTGTGTCCCCTGAATCACAAACCGTCTTTTTCATGCCATCTTTTTCCTCGCCCAGAACAAATTTAAACCGTACCATGTTGTGGTCACTATCATTAAAATGCTCCCCCACAAAGACTTGTCTGGCTTCTTTCCCCAGAACCAGATCTGGCATTGCGATGTCCCTTGTTGCACCTTTTACATATTGATACAAAAAACTCCTCTGGATACATTTCAAGAAATTCACCTCCTCTAACCCTTAACACAATGAATCTTCAATTTTTACACTGGGAATGTTGAAATCTTTTAGTATAATTACCTGATTATTACACACCTCTGAATTGTCTACATGTTTGCTCCTCTATTTCCTGCTGACTCTTTGGGGACCTATATAATACAGAGCTGAAAGTGTGTCGCTGGAAAAGCGCAACAGGTCAGGCAGCATCCAAGGAACAGGAAATTCGACGTTTCGGGCATAAGCCCTTTTTCAGGAATGGCTTATGAAGAAGGGCTTGTGCCCGAAACATCGAGTCTCCTGTTCCTTGGATGCTGCCTGACCTGCTGCACTTTTCCAGCAACACACTTTCAGCTCTGATCTCCAGCATCTGCAGACCTCACTTTCTCCTCGAAGACCTATAATACACTCCCAATAAAGTAACTACTTCCTTAGCAGTCTTAAGTTCGACCCACAAAGCCTTGTTTCAGGACTCTTTCAAGATATCATCCATCCTTATTGCAGTAAGTCACTTAATTAGTAGCGCTACATCCTCCTCTGTCTCACCGCAAGATCCTATACCCCAGAATGTTGAGTTCCCAGTCCAACTCATCATGTTTCTGTGATGGCAACAATATCATACTTCCATTTATCAATCCACACCATTAACCACCTGTCATACCTCCTACTCTCTTAGCATAGAACTAAAGACCATTCAGCCTTTCCTTACTCTCGTGACACTCAACAGAGCTGAACTTGCTGTGAGTTGCTTCCTTTGCTGCAGCACAATAAGTCTGTGTTTCATTGATCTTCTGTGTCCTCTTCCCTGCCAGGCTAGTTTAAACCCAGCCACACAGAACTGCAAATCTACCTGCAAGGATGTTAATCCCTGGTTTAGGCGCAGACCATCCCAATTGTACATGTCCCACTTTCCCCAAAAATGGTCAGAGTGATCCAGGAATCTGAAACTCTGCCTTCTGCACCAGTTCTTGAGCCACACATTCATCTGTCTGATTCTCCTATTTCTAAACTCACTAGCACTTCTGAGCAATCCAGAAATTACAGCCATTCAGGTCCTCCTTTTAAATCTACTGCTGAGCTCCCCAATTTCTTGATGCAAGACTTCATTCCTCATTTTGCCCATTTCATCGGTACCAACGTGTACCACAACCTCTAATTCATCACCCTCCCCTTGTGAGATATCAAATAGTTAATTTGATCTGCTGACCTTTACGAAATTGGATGTCCCAAGGCTACAGTGGGATGCCTCTGATTGCAAGATGATTGTAAGGAAATCTGATTCCCATTTCTTGGCATTCAAAGCCATCTGCATGGCCATTTCATAGCTATTCAAAAGCATTTACATTTTCATCCTCTTTTCAGAAATCAATAATAACATTGCAGTTGGAATTGGACTACTCCCCTGTAGTTACAAAAGATAATTTGCAACAGATCTGACCATTAAGGGATGATTTGCATTACACTGTTTCTGGAAGTGAAGCAGTCACTGCATTGAATGGCATGTGCCTGCGAGGGGAATGGCTGGGAGTTGTCTTTTGGAATTAGTAACTGTGATGTAAAGATTTTGTATAAAGGAAGGACTGTTTCCTTTGCTGAGGGATAGATCCCTGGACGCGACTCGCAAGCATGGTGAAGTGTGTTCAGGGTTTCTCCAAAGCTTGTATTGTACTGTGCTTAATTAAGTTTGGTTGATGTTCACAAAAGTTGGCATGTTGCAGTTACATCAAGTGTGTAAAAAACCTTAGGAGGAAACACCTAACACTTGCAGGATACCTAACCCTGGTACCAGAGAAGCAACACACCATCCTGAAGACACATCTTTGGCCACAGAAACATCTGTCTTCTCCCCTGACTAATCATGGCAGGGCATATGAAAATGGACAGACATTTTCAAATTTATAGAGTCAGAGTCATACAACATACCGAAAACTTCAGCCCATCAAATTAAACTTATCCCATTTCCCTGCACTTGGTGCACAGGCAAGTATTCCTTGGCATTTTAAGTGCTCATTCAGATGATTCTTAAATGTTGCAAGAGTACTTGCCTCCACAACATTTCAGGTATTGTATTCCATATTACTAACACGCTTGGATAAAAGAATGTTCCCTCAGATTCCTTCTCAATCATTTACTCCTCACCTTAAATTTATTTCCTGATTTTCGGCATGTCTGCCACGGGGAAAAGATTCTCATAAATCTAGCCGAAATATGCCTCTCAAATTTTGAGTACCTCAATCAGATACCCCCTGAGCCTCTTCTGCTCCAGGGAAAACAAACCCAGCTTATCAAGTCTCTCCATCCTAGGCAATATTCTGGTGAATCTCCTTTGCACTTTCTCCAGCACAATCACCATCTTCCAATAGCATGGCAACCAGAACTGCACACAATACTCCATCTACGGTCAAACCAACCGCTCATGAAGTGGTAACAAGGCTTACATCCTGCTTTGCTCTATGCTCCAAATAACGAAGGCAAGTATCCCATATGCTTTCTTCACCATCCTATCTACTTGTGCTGACACTTTCAGGGATCTATGGGTTTGTACATCAAGGTCCCCTCGTTCCTCAGTACTCCCCAGGGATTTACCATTCACTGTGTAAATCCTTCTCATATTTGACCACTCAAATTATGTCATTCTTATTAGGATTAAAATTCCATCTGCCATTGGCTGGTAAATTGGGCACAGCAATCAATATTAGACTGTAGCCTGAGACCATTCTCCTCACTACAAAATTACTAACTGAACCTTCTATATTCACATCCAAGTTGTTAATGTACAGAACAAACAGTGATAATTCCAGCACTGATCCAGACGAAATTCCGCTGCTCATTGGCTTCTAACCATAAAAACAACCCTCCACCGTCATTCTTTGCCTCACACTTGCAAGCCAATTTTGGATCCAGATTGCTAACTTGTGTTGGATTCTATGGTCTCTTGTCTTTTGGATCAGCCTTCCACATAGGAACTTGTCAAAGGCCTTAGTGAAGTCCATATAAACCACATCAACTGCACCAACTCTTCAATATATTTAGACATCATTTCAGAAAATTCAATTAAATTAGTCAGACAAGATCTCCCTCCAAAAATCGCTGCTGATTATCTTTGCCTTTTCACATGTTTATTAATCCTGTCTCTCAGAATCTTTTCCAACCATTTTCTGACCTGATGTCTGACTAACTGTTTTATTACTAAGTAGCCTGTTCCTGCTGCCCTTCCTGAACAAAGGAACTACATAAGCTTTATTGTGAATGTAAGAGTTTTTTCTCAAATCACACCATTTCAGAAAGTGTCGTAGAAACATACAAGTCACTAAACTGATGCAAGCTGGATGTAATCATCACATGATTCTTTAAACAGAGTCCTCAACACACATGGTTATCATAGTACTGACGGCACCACAGATCACGTCCGAAAGATCACTAGGGTAAGGATGCAACCCTTGAAACTTTCTTAATCAAAGCCGTCTCAATATCAGTCATGCTTTTACAGATATAAAGAAGCAATATTTTCTCGATTCGGTTGGAAGAAGCCAATTCTGGCATTCCCAACTGGAGTACAAAAACAAAATAAAGCACACTTTGAAATACATTCACTAACACTTTACTCTCAGTCTTTCAGAAACATGAAAGGCAAAATGCAAACTTGTGTTGCCAACATTTCTGCAACAAAACTTATTATTGAAGGCAAGCAATCACTCTCATTTAATTACAAAAACAACGATATGAAAGAATACGAGCCCACCTGGAGCTGCTTGAACTAAACTTAACAGACTGAGAAATCCCCCACCATTGACTGATGCTTACAGCTTTGCCAGAATATCCAGACATTTTCCCAGAAGGGAACACAAAGGGCTTGAATGAAGGGGATCAAAAAGATAGCAAACCCATCAACAACAAAAACAACTCTGTTTAAAATGAAGTGGAGGGCATCAATGGCTACAATAAATAGTTTGATAGAAAACTAAACTGAGTTGTACTCAAGTGAGAAAAGAGTTACTGAGGAAGTTCAGACAATCTGCTAGTCCTGGGGAGTGTTGCTGAATAAAAGAGACCTTGGAGTGCAGGTTCATAGTTCCTTGAAAGTAGAGTCGCAGGTAGATAGGATACTGAAAGACAGCGTTTGGTATGCTTTTCTTTATTGGTCACATCATTGAGTAGAGGAGTTGGGAGGTCATGTTGCAGCTGTACAGGATATTGGTTAGGCCACTTTTGGAATATTGTGTGCAATTCTGGTCTCCCTCTTTAGGGAGGATGTTGTGAAACTTGAAAGAATTCAGAAGATTTACAAGAATGTTGCCAGAGTTGGAGAATTTGAGCTATAGGGAAGAGGCTGAACAGGCTGAGGCTGTTTTCCCTGGAGCCTTGGACGCTGAGGGGTAACTTTATAGAGGCCTATAAAATCATGAGGGGCATGGATATGGTAAATAGACAAGGCCTTTACCCTGCGGTAGGAGAGCCCAGAACTAGAGAGTATAGGTTTAGGGTGAGAGGGGAAACCAACCCTCCATCCATTGACTCCATCTATGCTTCCGCTCACTCAGGAAAGCAACCAACATAATCGAAGACCCCTCCAGCCCTGGTTAATTCTCTTCCATCCTCCTGTCTAGCAGCAAATATAAAAGCTTGAATATATGGACAAACAGATTCAAAAATAATTTCTTCCCTGCTATTCTCAGACCTTTCAATGGACCTCTGAACAGAATTACAGCTGCAGACAATATATGCAAATTTAAGATCCCACAAAGTATAGATAGAGTTATACAGCCCAAAAACAGACCCTTCAGTCAAACCAGTCCACGCCAAACAGAATCCAAAGCGAAACTAGTCCCACCTGCCGACTCCTGGTCAACATCCCTCCAAACCTTTTCTATTCATGTATCCATCCAAATGTCTTTCAAACATTTTAATTGTCCCTGCATCCATCACTTCCTCAGGATGTTCATTACACACAGGGAGGTTTGCATGTGGAAAAAAATTGTCTCATGTCCTTTTTAAAATCTCTCTCATCTCACCTTAAAAATGTGTCCCAATGTCTTGAAATTCCCCACCTTAGGGAAAGGGTAAACACCATCAACTCTATCTGCTCCTCATTATTTTACAACCTTCTATCAGGTCACCTCTCAACTGCCTACACTCCAGTGAAAAACATTCCAGCCTGTCCAGCCTTTCTATATAACTCAAACCTTCTATACCCGGCAAAATCCTGGTAAATCTCTTTTAAACACTCTCGAGCTTGATAAGAGCTTTCCTATAACTGGGCGGACTGCACAGTATTCCAGAACAGGTTTCACCAATATCTTGTACAACCTCAACATAATATCCCAACTCCTATACTCTAAGGACTGAGCAATGAAGGCAAGCACTTTTTAACCATCCTGTCTATATGTGATACAAACTTTGAAAGAATTATGTACCTGCACCCAGGCCCCTCTTTTCTACAACACTACCTAAGGTACTAGCATTAATTGTATAAGTCGTGCCCTTGTTTTTTGTACCAAAATGCAATACCTCGCATTTATCCACATTGAACTCCATCTGCCATTTTTCAGCCATTGACCTATTTGATCAAGATTGTTTTGGAATCTTAGAAAAACTACTTCACTGTCTATAATGCCACCAATTTTGGGGTGATCTGCAAACTTACTAATCATGCATTCCATATTCTCATCCAAATAATTTGTATAAAAGACAAATAAAAGAGGGCCCAGAACTAATCCCTGTGAAACATTGTTGGTAACAGGCTTCCAGTCCGAAAAGCGACCCTCCACTATTATTCTGATTCCTGCTGTTAAGCAAATTATGTATCCAATTGGAAAATGCACCCTGAATCACATGACCTAACTTTACTAATTAGTCTATCATGCCGATCCTTGTCAAACACTTTATCAAAATTCAAATAAACAACGTCTACTGCTATGCCATCCATCACCTTTCCGGCAACTTCCTCAAAAAAACTCAATCCAGTTTCTGAGACACAAGTTTCCTCACTCAAAACCATGCTGACTATCCCGAACCAATGCTGCCTCTCTAAATGTCTATTAATGATGAAAGAACATTTCCCTTATTTGGGGAATCTTAAACTAGGTAACAAAAGTCCAGAATCAGCAGTCATCTTATTTAAAATGGCAACAATAAGGAATTTCTTCTCAATGTCTGGAATTTTCTGCTCCTGAAAGTAGAAGTCAGAACCGAGTTGGATATGTTTTTCAAATTTCAGCGATTCAAGGATTATTGGGGATTAGCAAAAGATATAATCAGATCAGCCATGATTTTACTGAATGGTGGAGAAGGTTCATAGGCCCAAACAGCATACTCTGACCCACGTTTCTTATATTATAACACTTCAGGCCTTCATATATATCAGAATTCCAAAATTACATACAATCTATCAATTGATGCTGAAATTATGCAGCCACTATGTTCAAGTTGACTAAGTGAATGGACACAAAAGCTATCTCACAGGAAACGACAAGCTACATTTTCATTCATTTTTGCTGTCATTACACAGATCTTTGAACAGTTCCTGCGCAACTCAGAGGGAAAGTAGACTGCAAGC
Source organism: Hemiscyllium ocellatum (assembly GCF_020745735.1). NCBI lineage: Eukaryota > Metazoa > Chordata > Chondrichthyes > Orectolobiformes > Hemiscylliidae > Hemiscyllium > Hemiscyllium ocellatum. Next base: position 54,406,966 of record NC_083407.1, on the reverse strand, counting down.
TGAGAATTTATTAAACAACTACAAACATATATGAAGCAACAAGCAAATTTAAGCTTCAAAAGGAATTTTTAAGGGAACTAAAATAGAGTTTAAGTGCATAGCTTGGACAGCGAAAATAGGTGGGCATCAGTCTTAAAGGAGGTGAGCAACAGTTGAAACACCAAGCGTTCAGATGCAAAAAGAAATTATTCAAATTGGCAAAGTTGACAAACTAGCTAGGGCTTAAGCCGATGAAGGGCTTATGCCCGAAACGTCGAATTTCCTATTCCTTGGATGCTGCCTAACCTGCTGTGCTTTAACCAGCAACACATTTTCAAACTAGCTAGGAGTGCCATTGTCCAAGTGAACAGTACGTGCAAGTGAAACGGGTGGACAAAGAAGTGAAAGGACAGAAATCATAGGAGGATGATGTGCATAACACCAATCATTTGGTGTTTTCAAGGTTTAATTTGTACTTGCCCTTTGCGTTTAGTCGATAATTTATAAAATAGAAAGCAATTAATGTTAGCAAAAAACAAAATCAAACCAGCAATATTAGAAGTAGAGATTTTTCTAAAAGAAGATTACAAATTAAAGTAAAACAAACATTCAATAAAGACTTTAAAGGAGAGAAGTCAGTTTTTAAACAGTTCATCCTCACTCTGGGAATGGGAAGAAAATCAACTCCTATGAAATATTAATGTTTGTGATTAAAAAATGATTGATTGGTTTGATGCAATCAAAACTGCGACACTGCATTACGTACATCACGAAACCCTCGAAAAGTATGCTCTTCACAGTAAAATTGGCACTTTCGAGTAACAGCGACAAATAATACAACAAGGCAACAAAGTACATTGAAAAGGCTTGGATCCTTGTCGAAGGGGAAGGGAAATCTTACAAAATGCTCTGTTGAAAACTGCTGGGTCAAAATCTTGGAAGTCCCTCCTTAACTACACAGCACATTTATCTACAACACAAGGACTGCAGTAATTCAAAAATATGATATACCACCACCTTTTCAAGTCGAATTAAGAATGCGGATTAAATATTGGTCTTGCCATAGAATGGCCACATTCCATGAATGAATTTTGAAAAAGTATGCCTTGCCCTCCCCTTTCAAGAAAAAACATCAGCCTCAAAATAGTTAGTTTCAAGGTTTTTTAAGAAACAACTATTTTGCCACTAAGTCCATCAAGCCTAGCCTCCACTGCCACTCCATGATAAGGTCTATGGAGGGGCTCCATATGAAATAATGCAGCATTTGCAACCTGTAAAATATTAGAGAATCTGGGATTTTCAGCACCTAACATACTCTCCCAGAATCCAGAAGAAGCACTCATGCCACTCACAATTTCAAAAGAAACTCTTCCACAACACCTCTGATCAATGACATAATCAAAGTTGCTGATCAGAAGTCATGAGTAACATAATTAAGAATATTATTTCAAATTTTGTTTTCAATCAGATTTGTTTCTCTTCCCAATGCCTATATGATTTCTCCTCAAAGAAAAACGTTTTATTTCCTTGACTATTCTTATTTAACCCTGCTGGCCCTCAAAGACGCAAGGAGGAAGCCTTTTAAATGTGCTGTTGTCTGTAAAGGGTTGCATCACATGTAGGATCAATTTGAGAGGTCCAGAATACCTGCCTTGGAAATAAAAATGAACAACCAAAACACCAACCCTTGCTTCCTTAACCACTGTTTCAGACAGAATACAACCTCAGGTTCATATCTGACCAAAGCTAAGCTCTACACCAATAACCTGCATCTCACAGGTGGAGATAAGGCCAATGGTTCTATCTGCAACCAAAATCATTATTCATTCCTACATCATAGAGTCATAGAGATGTATAGCATGGAAACAGACCCTTCGGTCCAACTCATCCATGCCGATCAGATATCCCAACCCAAGCTAGTCCCACCTGCAACACCTGGCCCATATCCCTCCAAACCTTTCCTATTCATATACCTATCCAAATGCCTTTTAAATGTTGCAATTGTTCTAGCTGCAAACGTGTTGCTGGTCAAAGCACAGCAGGCCAGGCAGCATCTCAGGAATAGAGAATTCGACGTTTCGAGCATAAGCCCTTCATCAGGAATAAGAGAGAGAGAGAGCCAAGCAGGCTAAGATAAAGGGTAGGGAGGAGGGACTAGGGGGAGGGGCGATGGAGGTGGGATAGGTGGAAGGAGGTCAAGGTGAGGGTGATAGGCCGGAGTGGGGTGGGGGCGGAGAGGTCAGGAAGAGGATTGCAGGTTAGGAGGGCGGTGCTGAGTTGAGGGAACCGACTGAGACAAGGTAGGGGGAGGGGAAATGAGGAAACTGGAGAAATCTGAATTCATACCTTGTGGTTGGAGGGTTCCCAGGCGGAAGATGAGGCGCTCCTCCTCCAGCCGTCGTGTTGTTGTGTTCTGCCGGTGGAGGAGTCCAAGGACCTGCATGTCCTCGGTGGAGTGGGAGGGAGAGTTAAAGTGTTGAGCCACGGGGTGATTGGGTTGGTTGGTTGGGCGGCCCGGAGGTGTTCTCTGAAGCGTTCCGCAAGTAAGCGGCCTGTCTCCCCAATATAGAGGAGGCCACATCGGGTGCAGCGGATGCAATAGATGATGTGTGTGGAGGTACAGGTGAACTTGTGGCGGATATGGAAGGATCCCTTGGGGCCTTGGAGGGAAGTGAGTGTGGAGGTGTGGGCGCAAGTTTTACATTTCCTGCGGTTGCAGGGGAAGGTGCCGGGGGTGGAGGTTGGGTTGGTGGGGGGTGTGGATCTGACGAGGGAGTCACGAAGGGAGTGGTCCTTGCGGAACGCTGATAGGGGAGGGGAGGGAAATATATCCTTGGTGGTGGGGTCCGTTTGGAGGTGGCGGAAATGGCGGCGGATGAAATGTTGTATGCGGAGGTTGGTGGGGTGGTAGGTGAGAACCAGTGGGGTTCTGTCTTGGTGGCGGTTGGAGGAGCGGGGCTCAAGGGCAGAGGAGCGGGAAGTGGAGGAGATGCGGTGGAGGGCATCGTCGATCACGTCTGGGGGGAATCTGCGGTCCTTGAAGAAGGAGGCCATCTGGGCTGTGCGGTGTTGGAATTGGTCCTCCTGGGAGCAGATGCGGCGGAGACGAAGGAATTGGGAATATGGGATGGCATTTTTACAGGGGGCAGGGTGGGAGGAGGTGTAGTCCAGGTAGCTGTGGGAGTCAGTCGGTTTATAATAGATGTCTGTGTTGAGTCGGTCGCCCGAGATAGAAATGGAGAGGTCTAGGAAGGGGAGGGAGGAGTCTGAGATGGTCCAGGTGAATTTCAGGTCGGGATGGAAGGTGTTAGTAAAGTTGATGAACTGTTCAACCTCCTCGTGGGAGCACGTGGCAGCGCCGATACAGTCATCGATGTAGCGGAGGAAAAGGTGGGGGGTGGTGCCAGTGTAGTTGCGGAAGATGGACTGTTCCACATATCCTACGAAGAGGCAGGCATAGCTGGGGCCCATGCGGGTGCCCATGGCAACTCCTTTGGTTTGGAGGAAGTGGGAGGATTGAAAAGAGAAGTTATTCAGGGTGAGGACCAGTTCAGTCAGTCGAAGGAGGGTGTCAGTGGAAGGGTACTGGTTGGTGCGGCGGGAAAGGAAGAAGCGGAGGGCTTTGAGTCCTTCGTGATGGGGGATGGAGGTGTACAGGGACTGGATGTCCATAGTGAAAATAAGGCATTGGGGACCAGGGAAGCGAAAATCCTGGAGGAGGTGGAGGGTGTGGGTGGTGTCCCGAACGTAGGTGGGGAGTTCTTGGACTAAAGGGGACAGGACCGTGTCGAGGTATTGGGAGATGAGTTCGGTGGGGCAGGAGCAGGCTGAGACAATGGGTCGGCCGGGGCAGGCAGGTTTGTGGATTTTGGGCAGGAGGTAGAAACGGGCGGTGCGGGGTTGTGGGACTATGAGGTTGGAGGCGGTGGATGGGCGATCCCCTGAGGTGATGAGGTCCTGGATGGTCTGGGAGATGATGGTTTGGTGGTGGAAGGTGGGGTCGTGGTCAAGGGGGCGATAAGAGGAGGCGTCCGCGAACTGGCGTTTGGCTTCAGCGGTATACAGGTCAGTGCGCCATACAACCACCGCGCCTCCCTTGTCTGCGGGTTTGATGGTGCCTCCACCACTTCCTCTGGCAGCTTATTCCATACACATACCACCCTCTGCGTAAAAAAAATCCCCCTTAGATCTCTTCATATCTTTCTCCTCTCACTCTAAACCTATGCCCTCTAGTTTTGGGCTCCCCCCTCCTCCCCAGGGAAAAGACTTTGTCTATTTATCCTATCCATGCCCCATAATTTTGTAAACCACTATAAAGTCACCCCTCAGCCTCCAATGCTCCAGGGAAAACAGCCCCAGCCTGTTCAGCCTCTCCCCATAACTCAAATCCTCCAACCCTGGCAACATCCTTGTAAATCTTTCCTGAACCCTTTCAAGTTTCACAACATCTTTCCGATAGGAAGGAGACCAGAATTGCAAGCAATATTCCAACAGTGGCCTAACCAATGTCCTGTACAGCCGCAACATGACGTCCCAACTTCTGTACTCAATACTATGACCAATAAAGGAAAGCATACCTTCTTCACGATCCTATCTACCTTTGACTCCTCTTTCAAGGAGCTATGAACCTGCACTCCAAGGTCTCTTTGTTCAGCAACACTCCCTAGGACCTTACCACTAAGTGTATAAGTCCTGCTAAGATTTGCTTTCCCAAAATGCAGCATCTCACATTTATCTAAATTAAACTCCATCTGCCACTTCTCAGCCATTGGCCCATCTGATCCATATCCTGTTGTAATCAGAAGCAACTTTCTTCGCTGTCCACTACACCTCCAATTTTGTTGTCATCAGCAAACTTACTAACTATACCTCTTGTGCTTACATCCAAATCCTTTATATAAATGATGAAAAGTAGTGGACCCAGCACCAATCCTTGTGGCACTCCACTGGTCACAGGCCTCCAGTCTGAAAAACAACCCTCCGCCACCACCCTATGTCTTCAACCTTTGAGCCAGTTCTGTATCCAAATGACTAGTCCTCCCTGTATTCTGTGAGTTCTAACCTTGCTCATCAGTCTCCCATGGGGAACCTTGTTGAACGCCTTACTGAAATCCATATAGATCACATCTACTATTCTGCCCTCATCAATCGTCTTTGTTACTTCTTCAAAAAAACTCAATCAAGTTTGAGAGACATGATTTCCTACATATAAAACCATGTTGGCTATTCCTAATCAGTCCTTGCCTTTCCAAATACATTGACATTCTATCCCTCAGGATTCCCTCCAACATCTTGCCCACCACGGACGTCAGGCTCACTGGTCCATAGTTCCCCGGCTTGTCCTTACTATTTTTCTTAAACAGTGACACCACATTAACCAACCTCCAGTCTTCCAGAACCTCACCTGTGACTATTGATGATACAAACATCTCAGCAAGACGCCCAGCAATCACTTTCCTAGCTTCCCAGAGAGTTCTTGGGTACACCTGATCAGGTCCTGGGGATTTATCCACCTTTTATGCATGTCAAGACATCCAGCACTTCCTCCACTGTAATATAGACATTTTCAAGATGTCACCACCTATTTCCCCACATTCTCTCTCTTCCAAATCCTTTTTCACAGTAAATACTGATGCAAAATACTCGTTTAGTATCTCCCTCATCTCCTGCGGCCTTGCTGATTTTTGAGGAGCCCTATTCTCTCCCTAATTACCCTTCTGTCCTTAACATACGAACGACCCCGTTCACGAACAATCGGTTTACGAACGGGATTGTATGTAAAATTTTGCTTCAATGTACGTACGAAATTCAAGGTACAAACGCAAAAAGCCCGTGTGCAACCACGTGGTTTCATTGTTCTGCTTTGTTACGCGTGTTTTGAGTGCAAAAGCTCTCGGGGGCCCACGCGATCTCATTCAGTTAGTCTTCGGTGCGCACGCTGTGAACATCGTTCATTGCTACGTCCAAGCATTCTTACCCTTTTTTTGTTTTTTGCATTAAATTAGCCCTCATTATGGCTCCCAAGAAAGTGAAAAGTGGTAGTGATAGTGGTGTTAAGAAGCTTAAACGTATTAATGTGGAAACAAAGAAGAAAATAATAGCTAAACACGAGAATGGTGCTCGCATATCTGATCTCACTAACTAGTACGACATGGCAAAATCAACTATCCGTACTATCCTAAAGAACAAAGAGGCCACTAAAGACAGCTGACATGGCTAAAGGAGTGACTACTTTAACGAAGCAAAGGCCTAAATTGTTAGACGAGGTTGAAAAATTATTATTAGTTTGGATAAATCAAAAAGAGCTTGCTGCAGATAGGTTATTTTAAATTTCAGTGCCAGAAATGAATAAAAATAACGTTATAGGGGCTGGGGAACGGATCAATTGGAATTATATTGAAAAATTGATTCAGTTCGCAAACTGGGTCCCGGAACGGATTAAGTTCGTAAACCGAGGCGCTGCTGTACTGTCAAAATTGGCTTTTCTCCAATTTAGAACTTCAACTTTTAGATCTCGTCCAATCTTTTCCATCATTATTTTAAATCTAATAGAATTATGGTCGCTGGCCCCAAAGTGCTCCCGCACTGACACCTCAGTCACCTGCCCTGCCTTATTTCCCAAGAGTAAGTCAAGTTTTGCACCTTCTCTAGCAGGTACATCCACATGCTGAATCAAAAAATTTTCTTGTACACACTTAAATTCCTCTCCATCCAAATCCTTAAAACTATGGCAATCCCAGTCTATGTTTAGAAAGTTAAAATCCCTACCATAACCACCCTACTAATCGTACACAGCTGAGATCGCCTGACAAATTTGTTTCTCAATTTCCCTCTGACTGTTAGGAGCTCTATAATACAGTACCAATAAGGTGTTCATTCTTTTCTTATTTCAGTTTCATCCAAGTAACTTCCTTGGATGTATTTCCATGAATATCCTCCCTCAGTACAGCTGTAATGCTATCCCTTATCAAAAGCATCATCCTCCTCCTCTCTCGCCTCCCTTCCTGTTGCATTTGTATCCTGGAACATTAACCAGCCAGTCCCGTCCATCCTCGAACCATGTTTCTGTAATTGCTATGATATCCCAGTCCCATGTTCCTAATCATGCCCTGAGTTCATCTGCCTTCCCCATTAGGCCTCGTGCATTGAAATAAATGCACTTTAATTTATCAGTCTGACCTTGTTCTCTGCTTTGTCCCTGCCTGTTTGACTTGCCTTTGTGCTCAACTATACTAGTCTCAGATTGATCTCTTTCCTCACTATCTCCCTGGGTCCCACCAGCTGCCCCCTCCCTCCCCACCTTACTATTTTAAAACCTCCCGAGCAGCTCTAGCAAATTTCCCTGCCAGTATATTAGTCCCCCTCCAATTTAGGTGCAATCTGTCCTTCTTGTACAGGTTACTTCTACCCCAAAACAGCTTTTAATGATCCAAAAATATGAATCCTTCTCCCATACACCAGCTCAACCATGCATTTATCTGCTCTTATTCTCCTATTCCTGTTCTCACTAGCGCATAGCACCGGGAGAAATCCAGACATTACTATTCTCAAGGACCTCCTTTTTAAATTCCTGCCTAACTCCCTGTAATCTCCCTTCAGAATTTCAACCTTTTCCCTTCCTATATCATTGGTTCCAATGTGGACAATGACTTTGTGCTGGCCCCTCTCTCCCTCGAGACATCCTTGATCCTGGCACCAGGGAAGCAACACTCCATTCTGCTTTCTCGCTGCTGGCCACAGAAATGTCTGACAGGACCTCGGACTCGAGAGTCCCCAACATAATCGATCGCTTGGAACCCATTGTACCTCTCATTACTCTCAATACCAGAAACTTGGCTGTTCGTGCTACATTCCTCTGAGAATCCATCACCCCTATATTTTCCAAAACAGCATACTTGTTTGAAATGGGGATAGCCACAGAAGACTCCTACATCAACTGCCTACCTCTCTTATCTTTCTTGGAGTTAACCATCTATGTGACTATATCTGCGACTTTCCCCCCTTTCTATAACTACCATCCATCACATGCCCTTGCTCTTGTAAATTCTTCATTGCCTCTAACCGTCTCTCCAACCGATCCATTCAATCTGATAGGATTCATAACTAACAGCATTTATTGCAGATATTATTCTCAGTAACCCATAAACTCTCCCTAAACTCCCACATCTGACAAGAAGAACTGGCCCCTCAGAGCCAGTTTTGCTTCTTTCAAATCTACAGGCCCAGAAACTAGCATGGTTGTATTCCTCTACAAAATACTCCTCCAGGTTAAATTCATACTAATGGCTTATATTTTAAGTTTAATAGAGACACAGATCAATAAAACATATAATCAAGAAAGAACTCACTCTACTCACTACTGCAGACTTTAAGCCCACGCTTAAAATCCACTTCTCTGTTTCTCTGCTGAGACCTCTCTAAACAGGTTCCTCCAAGATCAGTTGTGAATGTCAATGTTTTTTTAATTTTCCCAGACGCACTTCGATGTCCAACTATACATGAATTCAATAGCAAAGGCAGTAACTGTGCAGGTTCATTGCTCTGTCAGTTAGCTATGTGGATTTCTTTCTCTCTCTGTCTCCTGCACTGACCTCACCATGTGCTTCCTTTGTCTGTTCTTATCCCTTTTAAAAGTGCTGTTGTTTTGACTTTTTTTCTTTCCAAAGTTCTAAAACAATGCAACAGCATATAAAACAGTCATTGCTACTCCTGGAATTCGAGGAAATCACCTCCAACACCTAAAATACCTCAGTAAAAAGAGCAGTCATTATAGCCAGAAATTTTTCCCGTCCTCCATCTTGAATTACCCAGAATCCTCAAAATTATTACTCCAATGTTATCATGGCTGGCCTCCATAAACGTTTTTCCTTCCACGGCTGTCACCACACTCTTGGTCCACAATAGCTCAAAATTAAAAATTGTAACCCATGTATTTACATCCTTGCTTTTATCTCCCTTACCTCTTGCACTTTATCCAGGCTATAAACTCTACTCTATATCTCCATTTCTTCAATTCTAGCTCTTTGCATATTTCCTTAGTCTCTCGGCCCTAGTAAAGCTAACGCAAGATCCAATTGCTTAAGCCCAATTTATAAAATTCTATTCCTAAACTCTCCAACACAGGCATCTTCCTTCCTCCTTAAAATTTTGACAAAATGTTTGGTCACTCCTCAACCTTTCCTCAAGACTTTTCCCTACTCCTCAGATACAACGATGACTTTTACTTAAATATATAGCATTATATTAAATCCAAACATTACCAATTCTGAATATTTTCTTGCACGCATTCCAGTAATGTTGAAAAATATTAAGAACAGCCCCTTATAAAACCTCCATTTAAATGATATATCTTTGTAATCTCTCATTCATTTCTATCCAATAATTTATCTACACAGTAACATTTTGCTGTCATGTCCAGTTACCTGAGGTTTCATGTCTGTGATGATCCTGTTTATTGTAAGTTCATAAACACGAGTAACAAACATCAGTTTTCTACAATACATGTCGTCAACTCTTGGCTACAACTGATACTCTCTAGAAAAATTTTACGGAGGTCCAGCAGTTGCAAGAAAAAAATCACTTTTCTTGTCAATGTTTTTAAATTCTTCATTTTTCTTTAAATATCTCAACAGCAAAGTAATTTAAACTGGAACAGGATTACTGATCTGGATTGTGAAAAATAAGGTAATAATTTAATTATAGCATGTTTGACAATCAATAAGTGATTAAAACATCTCATCTAACCCGGGGAAAAAAAAATCCATCTCCCTGTATTAGGTTTGGAGGGCATTTAATATATGTTTCAGTAAATTCAGCAACTGCAATACTGACGTTTGTCTAAATTCAGGAATTTTACCCAGGTACTAACATTTTCAACAGTCTAAGGATATGGGATACGCTATTCAGGACTAAGATGATAGTAATGCTCTGCACCAGAAGAGTGGTAATCATGTGGAATTGTCTGCCACAAAAAGTGGTTGAAGCCAAAACACAATATTTTAAAGAAGGAGATTGATATAGTTATTAGGTCTAAAGGGATCAAAGGATATGAAACAAAAGTCGGAACAAAGTATTGAGTAGGATAATCAGCCATGTTCATACTGGGTAGCAGAGCAGGTTCAAAGAGCCAATATCCTACACCTGCTATTTTCTTTGTTTCTGTGTACTAGTTTATAATATAACAACAACTCCTATGAAAAGTGAACCTTAGGAAAAAACGTTTGGAAAAAACTGTTGGAAATATGAAAATAAACAATGAATGTAAACAGGATTTCAAAGAGGAATGTCAACCTTACTTCTAAAATCCTTAAGGTTTGCTCTTTCAAAAATACTCTAATGACAAAGTTAATTTTATTTCTCCTAAGTTTTCAAATGATTTCTTTACATCTTGCTAAAACTCATACTTTTACTTGCTTGTCTTCCCATTTGTTAGTTATAAATATTATCTGTTTAAACCTGTTAAAGTACTGTTGAAAAATATTAAGAACAACCTTACAAAACCTCTATCTAGGCTCAAATTTATTATATGAGCAACTAAAAGCAGAAAATTCCAAAATCTGGTTCTTATCTGGACCAAGTTACCTGATCTCAAGAGAAATGGCTGGTGCAAGTAACATCCCTTCAACATTTGCAGTCAAGGCTTGCATAAATAATAGTCATTGGTGTATGGCAAGGACTATGTAATCTGTATTGCAAGCAATTCAATGCCTTGAGGACAAATTAGAAGAATATGGAAGAAACCTGGCAAAATTGTTTTATTGCTCAAAAAAATATAAAATTATTTAGCAACAGTTCTACAGGTGTTCTCTCAAGTTTGTATTGTTTCATTTTAACTGCAAGCCTTATAAGGCTCTCTATTTCTCACATTCAAATAATTCAATAATTTAGTTATTATTCATGACATTTAAATGTTATAAAGGCATCTGTTTGGATGCATTTCAACATGCAAATTAGGATATTTTTGCTTTCATTTGCCTAGTTGCACAATCACTGAAACAAAATGGCAGCATCATATTTGGCAACATTTCATAAGATTCCTTGTCTATTGTCTAAATTATTGTAAGAATAACCTTGCATACTTCCAATGTTTGCCAAAGAGCATCATTTTGATAGTGAAACAGTATGAAATGGAGGCAACATCAGTAAAGCTTAGTCAGATTTTGTCCTACTTTGATAAAACATTTTCACTTTCTTATGTTGCTTCTTTCAGATGAATAGAGATGAATATCGCATCTACCTCTCAGGTAGATGTAATATAACCAAATGCACTATTTCGAAGAACAGAAAGGGAGCTATCCAATCTCCTGACCAATCTTCATCACTGAATTAATATCACAAAAATAAATTTATCTCATCATGATAATGCTGCTACTTATGGGATTTTAATAAGCACTCATTGCCATGTTTCCTATTGTAATGACTATAGCCAATAAAGTACTTTTAAACTGAAAAGTTCTTGGAAGTATCCTGTAGTCATGCAAGACATTGCAAAAATGCAAGTATTGCTTGATGCTTTCCAATTCTGACCTGATGGCAAAGACTAAGGGGGATATGGATTCCACAGTTATATGTAGAGTCATAGAATCATAGAGATGTACAGCATGGAAACAGATCCTTCGGTCCAACTCATCCATGCCAACCAGATATCCTAACCTAATCTCATCCCATTTGCCAGCACTTGGACCATATCCCTTTAAACCCATTCTATTCATATACCCATCCAGATGCCTTTTAAATGCAGTAATTGTACCAGCTTCACAACATCCTTCCGATAGGAAGGAGACCAGAATTGCATGCAATAATTCAAAGGTGGCCTAACTAATGTCCTGTACAGTCGCAACATGACCTCTGAACTCCTGTACTCAACTCTCTGACCAATAAAGGGAAGCATACCAAACGCCTTGTTCACTATCCTATCTACCTGCAACTTCATTTTCAAGGAACTATGAACTTGCACTCCAAGGCCTCTTTGTTCAGCAACACTCCCCAGGACCTTACCATTAAGTATAGAAGTCCTGCTCTGATTGTTTTTTCCAAAATGCAGCACCTTACATTTATCCAAAATCTAAGTGTTAATTTCCTATTAATGCCTTAATTTGTATAAGAGCTTTAATAAGCAGTTATCTGTCTAAACACCTGAAGCTAGCCCATTTGGCAAAATTAAAACAAGCACGGAGTGTGGTCAAAGAATTTCCGCATTCCTGCCTCATCTCCCCTTTGGCACAACCATCAGCATTACTATCCAATCACACTTTTCTATTATTTGACAAAATTATATATGAATCGATTGAAAGCCAGTGTATAAAAATTCTTGCAGACATTTAAATTGTGGATTCAAGCTGTGGACACAGTTACACATTTCAAAAGAAACCCAAAATATAGTACTTCAGCATTTTAAAATGAATATTTGAAATGCAATCACATTATTTCTTTTACTTTGTTTTGAATCCATTTATTTCCTTCAACATTGTTAAATTCAACATTAAATATTTCTCGAGTCATTTTTATTTAATAGTAAAAGGAAGGAAAAAGGCAAAGCCTTAAAAATTTGAAGTAAAAATTATTTTGAATTTGGAAAATATTGGAAAGAGGAAGCCTAATGGCCAATCATTCCAGTGCCAAAGTAAAATCAGGCAACATGCCTTAATAGCTATTGCCCAGTGGCTCGGACATCCGTTATTATGAAATGCTTGGAAAAGTTAGTCATGGCACACAAACTCCAGTCTCCCAAATTTCAGTGATCCACTATAATTCACCTACCACCACAATATGCTCCCAGCAGACACCACCTCCCTGTTCCTCAACTCATCCATGGAACATCGGAATGACAATGCGACCCACATTAGATTCCGGTTTATTGACCTTAACTCCACCCTCAGCATCATAATTCCAATAAAACTCATCTCCAAACTCAGAGATCAAGGACTCTGTTCCCTGCTCTGTAAGTGGATATATGAGTTCCTGATGTGCAGACCACAATCAGTAAGGATAAACGACAACACCTCCTCCACAGTAATCCTCAATGCCAGTGCCCCGCATGGCTGCGTACTCAGACCCTTACGATACTCCAATATGCTCATTACTGTGTAGCCAAATTCAGTTCTAACTCAATTTCCAAATTTGCTGATGACACCACCATAGTGGGACAGATCTGAAACAATGACAAAACAAAGTACACGAAAGAGAGGCATCATGCAAAGATGACAATCTTTCCCTAAATGTCAGTAAAATGAAGCAGCTAGTCATAGACTTCAGGAAGCAGAGTGCAGGACAGACTCAGCTGAGGTAGAGGTGTTCAAAAGTTACAAGATCGTAGGAGTATATATTATCAATCCATTCTGGCCCATTCACGACAATGCTGCAGTCAAGAAAACACCAATGCCTCTACTTCATCAGAAGGCGAAGGAAATTCAGTACGTCCAATTTTTGTAGATACACCATTGGAGACATACCATCTGGATGCATCACAGCTTGGAATGCAACTGCTCTGCCCAAGACCACAAGAAATTAGAGTTTTGAATGCAACCCAGCCCATCATGAAAACCAGCCTTCCTTCCATTTACTTTGTCTACACCTCCCACTGCATTGTGAAAGCAGCCAGCATAATCAAAGACCCCTTCCACCCCAGTTACATTCTCTTCTGCTCTCTTGCATTGGGCAGAACTTACAAAAAAAGTTTGAAAACGTACATGAAAACATAAACATGATTTAAGAACACCTCTCTCACTGTTATCAGACGTTTGAACGAACCTCTCATGAGAGTTGGATCTTTCTCTACACTTTCTCTGTAGCTCTAATTCTACTTTCTGCATCCTGTTCTGATAGACTTGTGTACATATGATATGATTTGTCTGGTCAGCACACAAAATAGTACTTTTCACAGTGTATCAATCGTACACGTGACAGCTTCAGCTTCAACACATAGCAGTTTCCAAATCAAGAATTTTAACACGTATCCAAAATCCAAAAGTGCCATGGGAATGATAGGTACATTTTAAATAAATCTCAGGGTAAAATACATGTATTTTATCCAAATGATTGCTTGAAATGCTGAAACAATTGAAGAAAATGTGAAGGGTGTCAAGAGACAAGATACATGCAATACAAAACTTCATGTTCCAGCTACCTTTAATAAGCTTTTCGCTGCTTAACTGAAATCAAAATTTCTGCATGAAAGGGACAGAATTTCAGATAATCAGTATGCACCATAGAAAGAAGACAATTAGTATTTTATATAGCAATTTAATTTACCAGCCATGTATATCAACAACAACCAGCTTAGTAGCAACACAACCAACCACATCTGACACCAGATGTTAAATCATGCAATTCAAAGCATTTGTTCACTAAGTTATAAATTACGAATTTAAAAATCTAGAAACTTAGGACAGATTTCAATATTATACCGGTGTAATGTTAAAAGATTAAATTGTACTCTCTCTCTGGACAGTACTGTAATGTTAAAGGGTTAAACTGGACTGTCTTTCTCCAAGAAGTTGAACATTCTGGATGGGCGCAACATTCTGTCTTACAGACAGCATGGAGGAATGTGGATGACTATCCATTGGAATCCACACTTCATTTGGGCAGCTGTTTACTACTATGGTTACAGATGGTTCCTGCAGATTCCAGGATTTAGATGTTTCAGCAAGAACTGAGAAAATGGCAAAAGAGGTGAGGGCGTGGCATTGTTAATCAAGGGCAGTATTACAACAGCTAAGGTAGCTTGGGCTGAGGTGAGAAACAGGAAAGGAGAGGTCACCTTGTTCGGAGTCTTCTATTGGCCTGCAAATAGTTCCAGGGATGTAGAGGAAAGGATAGCAAACATGATTCTTGATAGAAACAAGGGTAACAGGGTAGTTGTTATGGGGGTTTCAATTGCCCAATATTGACTGGGAATACTATAGGAGAAAGTGAGGACTGCAGATGCTGAAGATCAGGCAGCATCCAAAGAGCAGGAGAATCGACATTTCGGGCTAGAAATACTATAGCTCAAGTAGTTTAGATGAGTCAGTTTTGGGTGTACGAATAGGAAGGATATGGGCCGGGTGCTGGCAGGTGGGACTAGATCGGGTTGGGATATCTGGTCGGCATGGACGAGTTGGACTGTAGGGTCTGTTTCCGTGCTGTACATCTCTATGAATCAATATGTGCAGGAGGGTTTTCTGACACAGAATATAGACAGGCCACCAAGGGGCAATGCCACATTGGATTTGGTACTGGGGAATGAACCCGGCCAGGTGTTAGATTTGGATAAGTGAGCAATTTGGCGAAAGTGACCATAATTTGGTTACATTTACAATTGCTATGGGCAGGGATAGATGTCCCCACAGGGAAAGAGGTATAACTGGGGGAAAGGCAATTATGCAAGATTTAGGATGCATAGGATAGGGAAGGGCACTGCAGGAATGGACACACTTAAAATGTAGAGCTTATTCAACGAAAAGGTACTGTGGGTCCTTGATAAGTGGATATCTATCAGGCAGGGATATAGTTGTCGAGAGCGGGAGCCATGGTTTACTCAAAGTAGTTAAAGTTCTTGTCAAGAGGAAGAGGAAGGCTTGAAGGTTCAGTTAGGGTGCTTGAGAGTTATGTAAGACAGAAAAGATCTAAAAAGAGGGCTTAGAAGAGCCAGGAGAGGACATGAGAAGGTGTAGGTGGATAGGATCAAAAACCCTAAAGCCTTCTATAGGTATGCCAGGAATAAAAGAATGAGGTAAAAACAATGACTGCAGGTGCTGGAAACCCGATTCTAGATTAGTGGTGCTGGAAGAGCACAGCAGTTCAGGCAGCATCCAAGGAGCAGCGAAATTGACGTTTCAGGCAAAAGCCTTTCATCAGGAATAAAGGCAGAGTGCCTGAAGCATGGAGAGATAAGCTAGAGGGGAGTGGGGGGGGGGGGGGGGGGGCAGGGGGGTGGGGGGTGGTGGGGGAGAAAGTAGCATTGAGTACAATGGGTGAGTGGGGGAGGGGATGAAGGTGATAGGTCAGGGAGGAGAGGGTGGAGTGGATTGGTGAAAAAGGAGATACGCAGGTAGGACAAGTCTGGACAAGTCATGGGGACAGTGCTGAGCTGGAAGCTTGGAACTAGGGTGAGGTGGGGGAAGGGGAAGTGAGGAAACTGTTGAAGCCCACATTGATGCCCTGGGGTTGAAGTGTTCTGAGGTGGAAGAGGAGGCGTTCTTCCTCCAGGCGTCTGGTGATGAGGGAGCGGCGTGAAGGAGGCCCAGGACCTCCATGTCCTCGACAGAGTAGGAGGGGGAGTTGAAATGCTGGGCCACAAGGCAGTGTGGTTGATTGGTGCGGGTGTCCCGGAGTTGTTCCCTAAAGCGCTCTGCTAGGAGGCGCCCAGTCTCCCCAATGTAGAGGAGACCGCATCGGGAGCGACGGATACAATAAATGATATTAGTGGATGTGCAGGTAAAACTTTGATGGATGTGGAAGGCTCCTTTAGGGCCTTGGATAGAGGTGAGGGAGGTGGTGTGGGCATAGGCTTTACAGTTCCTGCGGTGGCAGGAGAAGGTGCCAGGATGGGAGGGTGGATTGTAGGGGGGCGTGGACCTGACCAGGTAGTCACAGAGGGAACGGTCTTTGCGGAAGGCGGGAAGGGGAGGGGAGGGAAATATATCCCTGGAGGTGGGGTCTTATTGGAGGTGGCGGAAATGTCGGCTGATGATTTGGTTTATGTGAAGGTTGGTAGGGTGGAAGGTGAGCACCAGGGGCGTTCTGTCCTTCTTATGGTTGGAGGGGTGGGGTCTGAGGGTGGAGGTGTGGGATGTGGACGAGATGCATTGGAGGGCATCTTTAACCACGTGGCAAATTGTGATCTCTCAAGGAGGAGGCCATCTGGTGTGTTCTGTGGTGGAAATGGTCCTCCTGGGAGCAGATACGGCAGAGGCGGAGGAATTGGGCATACACGATGGCATTTTTGCAAGAGGTAGGGTGGGAAGAGGTGTAAACCAGGTAGCTGTGGGAGTCGGTAGGTTTGTAAAAAATGTTAGTGTCAAGTCGGTTGTCATTAATGGAGATGGAGGGGTCCAGGAAGAGGTAGGGTGGGAAGAGGTGTAATCCAGGTAGCTCTGGGAGTTGGTGGGTTGTACAAATGTCAGTGTCAAGTTGGTTGTCACTAATGGAGATGGAGAGGTCCAGGAAGTGGGGTGGGGTGGGGCGGGGTCAGAGATGGTCCAGGTAAATTTAAGGTCAGGGTGGAATGTGTTATGTGTTGGTGAAGTTGATGAATTACTCAACCTCCTCGCAGGAGCATGAGGTGGTGCCAATGCAGTCATCAATGTAGTGGAGGAAGAGGTGGGGAATGGTGCTGGTGTAATTACGGAAGATCAACTGTTCTACGTAGCCAACAAAGAGAGAGGCATAGCTGGGGCCCAAATGTGTGCCCATGGCTACCCCTTTGATCTGGAGGAAGTGAGAGAATTCGAAGGAGAAATTGTTAAAAGGGAGGATCAGTTTGGCCAAACGAATGAGAGTGTCAGTGGAAGGGTACTGTTGGGGACGTCTGGAGAGGAAAAAACTGAGGGCTTCGAGGCCCTGGTCATGGCGGATGGAAATGTAAAGGGATTGGATATCCATGGTGAAGATGAGGCATTGGGGGCCAGGGAAATGGAAGTCTTGGAGGAGGTGGAGGGCGTGACCATATAGAACCGCATTACCTCAGGAGATCTCCCACCCACAGCTTCCAACCTCATAGTCCGGGAACACCGCACTGCCAGGTTCTACCTCCTTCCCAAGATCCAGAAGCCTGACCACCCTGGCTGACCCATTGTCTCAGCATGCTCCTGCCCCACTGAACACATCTCTACCTACCTCGACACTGTCCTATCCCCCCTAGTCCAGGAACCCCCCACATACATTCGAGACACCACCCACGCCCTCCACCTCCTCCAAGACGTTCGTTTCCCCGGCCCCCAATGCCTCATCTTCACCCTGGATATCCAATCCCTCTACACCTCCATCCACCATGACCAGGGCCTCCAAGCCCTCCGTTGTTTCCTCTCCAGAGTACCTGTGAGCATTACCAACTGACCTATATAAAGGGGATGTGTTTTCTTAGTTTGGGGCCTCTTTTGACACAACTTCACACACCTGAGAAGAGTATCAAAGCGAGTCACCTAGATTGTACAGGCTTTAATAAACTGTTTGCAGAAGCTGATGTATGTGAATTGCATCTCGTGTGAAACCTCAGGAAAAGAACCTAACAGTAGCACAGATCTTGCTTCCCATCTATGTCACAGGAGGGTTTTTTTTTAGGTTAAATCGACAAGCAAGTCTCGAGTTTCATGGACATGCATTGTGCAAATGTGTGGCAAATGAAATGGAATACAAAATGAAAAGTTATCCATTTTAGTAACAATAAGAGGAAGGTGGATTACTGTCTGAATGGTGATGGGTTGGGAAAGCAGGAAGTGAAACAAACCTAGGTGTCCCTGTACAACAGCTGCAGCTGCAGAAGGTAACCAAGGCGGTAAATACCATGTTGGCCTTCATAGTGAGAGGATCGGAGTACAAGAGCAGGGATTTTACGGCAATCATACAGAGCCTTGGTGAGACAACATTTCTAGCACTGTGTACCATTTCGGTCCAATGATCAGAGGAAGGATGTTCAGGCTATCTATGGAGGGTGTGCAATCAAGGTTTCCCATTCTGATATCTGTTCCTATTTTCTAAATTTTTATTTGGTGTCAAAAAATAAACCTGAAACTTGGGATATTTTCCCACTATGTAACTAGTCAATGAACACAGATCCAAAATGACAACAAAAAATCTTTCTCGATAAAAGATACAAAAGAAATGTTTTCAAGGCACATGTGGATGCTGTGCAATGAAGTGAAAATATAATAGCTACATCTGTCAAAGAATAGTTTATGTCTAAAAAAAAGCTCTATTTCAATCAACATGTCAAATTGCCTCTGCAACCAACAATTTTCAGCTTCAACACAGAGCAGTTTCCAAATAAATTAAATAGAAATGTTCCAAGTGTATTTTACAGAAGATGTCTGTCAAGGGATATCAGACTGCTGCAGTAACTTTAAATGAATCAGGAGGCGTTGCTACATCCAGTACTGAATCAGCTCAATATACCAGCCCATTCAAGTGAAGCATTTCTTTTTAAACCTAAATAAAGAAGGCTGCCCAGCATTTTTGGATACTGCTAGTTCAGATCAATTCAATAATCAGATTTCTCATCAGTCGACATTTTTGAACAGAGTCGTACAATATGGTGTAACCAGAAAACAAGTAGCAAACCACTATACATGTCTGCATAGTTTTTCCAGGGTTTTGAAAATGACTCAACAATATAAACCTAAAGGATTGAGCGCAACTACCCTCAAAACATTACTTAGCAATCCCTTAATTTCTACTACTGTGAAGTACCCCATCTAGTGGCTTGAAATTGATGCAGCAAAATATCTACCCAACACCAATATCTAGCTGAACACCACCTATGCTTCCGTATTTCACATTTAAGGCCCTTTGAAAGGAATTTCTGCTCTCAACTGAACTTAACCTCTCGTGCAGCTTTGCACTCATTTACTGAAAGCAGAAAACTCCCTCATAATATTCTTTCACTCAGAATGAGCAGACAGATTTTAATACACATACATATCAAGCTAGTGTATATTGTAACAGCAAGCATGAAATATATACATAATGAAAGTTTAATATTTCCCAACGTTCAACTATCTGTTGGCCAAAAGGTGTGGTGCTGGAAAAGCGTCAGCCGGTCAGGCACCATCTGAGGAGAAGGAGAGTCGATATTTCAACCATAAGCTCTCCAAAGATCTTTGGATGCTGCCTGACCAGCTGTGCATGGTCATTTTCAGGTATCACTGAGAGGACAGTGGTAAAATAGTAATGTTGTTAGACAAGTGATTCAAGTTTTGGTGATGAATGCACTGGGAACACAAGCTCAATTCCCAGAACTTAAATTCAGTTCAATGTTAAGTCTAGAATTAAAATGTCAGTCTCAGTAAGGGTGATCATGAAATCACTATGTTGTCATAAAAAGCCATCGAACTCACCAATGCCTTTAGGGAAGGAAATCCTTACGGGGCAACCCTAAAAAGTACTATTCATTGAGAGTTATTACAATATTGAAAGCAATCCCACAAACCAGTCAAGCAAGATTAAAAAAAAACCTACTTTCTCTCATCCTCATCAACCTAACAGTCACCGTTAATCTATCCATTATAGTACTAGTAGGCGATCACAATAGACTCTTGTTCAGACAAAGTTCCATTTTCATAACAAAGATATTATCTATAGGGTTGAGCTAAATCGGATAAGATTGAGAACAAATTTAGAAACTAAAACTAGACCAACATAAATGTTTTTAAATATAATCGATCACCTCACGCCTTATCATATCCTTCATTATAACATTACCAGTGTGATGGAACCGGTGGATAGTCTTTTTTTTAAGACAGATCCAAACAAGAAAAGTGAAGCTAAGGAACAGAAAGGGGCCCTCTCATTTCCGAAGGATACGAAAGTTGAAATTGAGACTAGAATCCAAAACATTGTTTTGAAACTTTGAGAAGGCAGTGCCATCGGAGTTGAGAAATCCAGTGGTGCAGGACAGGCAAATCGAAGAATACAGAGGCTAGACCCAGAAACCGAAAATAAACAAATACACAGTGTCTGCAGCTGTTTCTGTTATTTGAAAATAGCATTGTTGGTTCTACATCATTCAGACAGAGTGGAAGAAATTCGGTAGACATGTGTCACTTTTGGTAAAGACTGTGTCATTGGAACTCAGCAGCCCACAACGAATCTATCAGTTGTGGATCAGGCTAAAGTCCTGAGAAAAGTGCAAAAGGTAAAGCTGAAGCATGCGCAACAAACATCAGCCAAAAAGTGCCAAGTGGATGATCCATCTTGTGTTGCTCCAGGGGCCCCCAGCATCGCGTAGGTGCCAATCTCCAGTCAATTTGATTCACGCTACATAAATGGCGTGGGCCCTCACAACTTTCCAGCATTAGGACTGAGAAGTTGTACTGCAGAACCTGCTAATCCACTCGTCAAGCTGTTTCAGCACAGCTTCAAAACTGGCATCTACGCAACGAAATGAAAAATTGTCCAGGCATGGCATGTACACAAAAAACAGAACAAATCCAATCTGACCAATCACCACCCCATCAGTGCACTCTTGATTATCAGCAAAGTAACATATGACATCATCCAGCAGCACCTGTTCAGCATTGTTTACTGCTGCTCAATTTGGATTCCACAAGGGCCATTCAGCTTGGTTCTAACATGGACAAAATAGCTGAATTCCAGAGATCTGGGGGAGAGTGACTACCCTTAATATTAAGGTTGCACTTGACAGTGTGGAAGAGGAGCCTTATTAAATTGAGTTCTCAAAGCCAATGGGAATCATGGGGAAAACGCTCCACTGCTTGGAATTAATGTTGTTACAACAGAACAGGATTGTGGTTATTGGACATCAGTCATTTCAGTTCCAGGACAACTCTAAAGGAGTTCCTCAGGGTAGTGACCTTGTCCCAACTGTCCTCACCTGTGTCAACGATAGTTCTTCTATTATAAGGTCAGAAATGGAGATATTTACTTATGATTGCACAACATTCAGCACTATTCATAAATCCTCAGACACGGAAGCAGTTCATGCGCATAAATCCTGGACAATATACAGACTTGGTCGAAAAAGCAGCTAGTAACATTATCACCACAAATGCCAGGCAATAAACATTTCCAACGAAAGAGAACTTAGCCATCATCCCATGACATTCAAAAGCATGACCATCATTACATCCGCAATTATCAAGATCCTGGAGGTTACCATTGACCAGAAATTGAATTGGAGTAGCCATATCACTACAGTTCCATTCACAGCCTCGAACCTCATAGTCCCGGAACCCTGCACCATCCAGTTCTACCTCTTACCCAAAATTGACACTGCCTCGATCAACCTCCTCTCTCCACCTGCTCCTGCCCCACCGAACTTATCTCCTCATATAGAGTCATAGAGATGTACAGCATGGAAACAGACCCTTCAGTCCAACCTGTCCATGCCGACCAGATATCCCAACCTAATCTAGTCCCACCTGCCAGCACCCGGCCCGTATCCCTCCAAACCCTTCCTATTCATATACCCATCCAAATGCCTCTTATATGTTGCAATTGTACCAGCCTCCACCACATCCTCTGGCAGCTCATTTCATACACGTACCATCCACTGCATGAAAATGTTGCCCCTTAGGTCTTTTTTATATCTTCCCCTCTCACCCTAAAACTATGCCTTCTAGTTCTTAATACCCCAACTCCAGGGAAAAGACTATTTATCCTATCCATGCCCCTCATAATTTTATAAACCTCTATAAGGTCACCCCTCAGCCTCCAACGCTCCAGGGAAAACAGTCCCAGCCTATTCAGCCTCTCCTTATAGCTCAAATCCTCCAACCCTGGCAACATCCTGACATCATCCTATCCCCAAGTCCAGGAACTCTCCACATACATTCAGAACATCATCCACACATTCCTCCATGCCTTTCATTTCCCCAGCCTCCAACATCACACCTTCACCATAGAATCCCTACAGTGTGAAAACAGGTCCATACTGACCCTCCGAAGGGTAACCCACTCAGACCAACTCCCCAGCCTATTACTGTACATTTACCCCTGACTAACGCACCTAACCTACACATTCCTGAACACTATGGACAATTTAGCACCGTCAATTGACCTAACCTGCACATTCTGGATTCTGGGGGGAATCCAGAGCACCCAAAGGAAACCTATGCAGAAATGGGGAGAATGTATGTAAACTCCACACAGCCAGTCACCCAAAGCTAGACTCAAACATGGGTGCATTGTGAGGCAGCAGTGCTAATCACTCAGGCACTGTGCCGCCCACAACATCAATCCCTTGGCGAAGGCCTCCAAGCCCTCAGTTTCTTCCTCTCCCGCTGACACAATCAGTACCCTTCCACTGACACACTGACTTGATCGGCAGAACTGGTGCTCACCTTCAAACTTCTCCTTTGAATCCTCCCACTTCCTTCAGACCTAAGAGGTAGCCACAGGCATCCACATGGGCCCCAGCTACACCTGCCTCCTCGTCACATATATGGAACAGTCCATCTTCTGCAGTTACACTGGCACCATTCCCCACCTTATCCTCTGCTACATTGATGACTGTATCATCACCACCTCATGCTCCTACAAGGAGGGTGAACAGTTCATTAACTTCATGAACACCTTCCACCTCATGTTCACGTGGGTTATCTTCCTCCCCTTCCTGGACCTCTCCATCTTCACCGACTGAACTTCAAACTCACCAACTCCCACAACTACCTGGACAACACCTCCTCCCACTCCATCCCCTATAAAAATGCTATCCCTTACACTCAATTGCTCCACCTCCTCCATATTTGCTCCCAAGAGGACCAAATCCATTCCAGGACACCCAGATGGCCTCCTATTTCAAGGACCACAATTTCCCTCCTATGTGGCCAACAGTGCCATTCAGTGCATCTCCTCCACTCCCTGCACCTCTGCCCTTGAACTCCACCCCTTCAACTTCAATAAGGATAGAACCCACCCGATCCTCACCTTCCATCCGACTAGTCTCTGGAGACAACGCATTATCCTCCACTATTTCCGCCACCTACAATCAAACCCCACCAGAGATATATTTCCCTGCTCACCCCATCAGCATTCCGCAGAGACCATTCCCTCCGTGACTCCCTTGTTAAGTCCACACCCTGCACCAAACCACCTTCCAATCCCAACACTTTCCCTGACCCCCACAAGAGGTATAAAATCTGTACCCACACTTTCCCCTTCACCTCCATCCAAGGCCTCGACTGTGACCATTGCTCTCAATGTGGCTTCCTCTACATTGGGGAAACAGAACACCAACTCGCAGAACTTTTCACAGAACATCTCTTGGACATGCACCAAACAACCCCACTAAAGCCACCGTCTATGTTCAGAAGTTGAAGTGCACACCTTCCACAAGAGGTACTGCAGAAAATGACCAAGGTTCCTTAGACAGCACCTTTCAAACCAATGACTACTTCCACCTGGAAGGACAAGGGCAGCAGATCCATGGGAGAACCGCCACATGCAATTTTTCCTCTAAGCCATTTACCATCCTGATTTGGAAGCATATCACTCCTCCTTCGGTATTGCGAGGTCAAAAACGTGAAATTCCGATAATTCTCACACCAACATCACCAGTATTAAGGCACTGGTTGTGATCAGTTTTGATGGACTAGTCATACATATGTCTGACGCAAAGAGATTCATAAAAAGCTGTCTACTACAACCTTCATCATAGCAAGGCAGAGGAAATGCCTCAAGGATATCATATCCACTTCTATCACTTCATCTGGCAGTTCATTCCATACACGCACCACCCTGTGTGAAAAGGTTGCCCTTCAGGTCCCTGTTAAATCTCTCCCCTCCCACTTAAACCTATGCCCTGAAGTTTTAGATCCCCCCTACCCCCACCAACCTTAGGGAAAACATCTTGACTAATCACCATATCTATACTCTCATGATTTAATAAATCTCTAGAAGGTCATCCCTCAAGCTCCAGTGAAAAACATCCCAGCACATTCAGGCTCTCCTTATAACTCAAACCCTCCACTCCCAACATCCAGGTAAATATTTTCTGAACCTTTTCCAGTTCAATAACATCCGTTCTATAGCAGGGTGACAAGAACTGTGCACAGTAGGAAGGATGTTATTAAATTGAAAAGGGTGTAAAAAAGATTTCCAAGGATGTTACCAGGACTGGAGGATTTGAGTATAAGGAGAACTCTACAGCAAGTAATTCACCTCCCCATTTCCAAAGCCTGACCTGCACCTACAAGGGACAAATCATGAGTGCGAAGAAACACTCTCCACTTAGCTGGATGAGTACAGTTCCACCAACAATTAAGAATCTCTATACATAAAAACTGGAGAAAATCAGCAGGTGTGGCAGAATCTGTGGAGTCAGAAACACAGTTAACACTTTGAGTCTGGCACGATTGTTCTTCAGAACATGTACCACCAGACCAGAGTTTCCCCAGCATTGTGTGTGTTTCAGGTTCCTCGCATCCACAATATGTTGACTTTAAAGGTTTATAAGAAGGAGGACAAAGCAAACAGCAAGGTTGACACCCCATCCACCACTTTCCAGTAATGACAGTGTGTATCATCCACATCATATGCAAAATACAGAATATTAATTTTATAGGCTTCCTTTCACAGTACTTTCCCATCCTACATCATCTAACACTAAGAACAAGGGTAGCAGACACATGGCAACACCACAATCTGCATGTTCTCATCCAATCCATGCACCATGCTTGGAATTATATACAGGTCGTTCTGCTGTAATGTGATAGTTGTGTTCGTCTGCAACCTTGCGTTATTCAAAATCACGCTATGGAAAACCCCTGTGAAAATCACACTGTAAAAGATGACTAATAGAAAATCACTACACCCGTTCAGTAGAAAACTCACATTATCCAAACAAAGTCCACAATTCATCAATCTCTTTATAGCCAATTTGCACTGACAAAATGCGCATTATAGCCGAATGACCTGTAGTTATTCCTTCACTGTCGGTGTGTGAAAAACTGGAACTTCCTTACTAAAGACACTTTGAATGTACCTGTATCAGATGGACTACTACTAGACAGCTGCATATCACTTTCATTTCAAGAATAATCAGTGACATGCATCAAATGCTGGCCATGCAAGCAATACTCCCATCTCATGAAAGAATAAAAAAACTGAAACTCACCACTTTTGAAGAAGATAAGTTCTCAGTGTAGCTCAATGCTCGTCATATCAATCGCAATTGAATTGTCAGCTCTCATCTGGCCAGTCACCTTACAGGAGCAGTTGCACCTAGAAGAAATCCAAAAATTAATAAATACAAAATCAACATTATCTAATTCTCAGATAAAGTACTCCAAGTTGCTTCACTGCTTTAAATCACAAATTACATTGTCTTCAAAAGACCATAAATCTATCATAAATGAACTTATGACCAAATCAGAAGTGAACACAGCCCAGTCCGTGTCAATACAATGTCCTATGTTTACACAGAGGACAATTATTTTGTGCACCACTACCACTGTGACAAGTAGGATAGATTAAGAACAGATTTAGAACTCAAAATTGGCATTCATGAGGGGCTGTGTATAATCAACAAGTGCAAAATTGTATTCTACCACAATGTGTAATCTCACAACCTTGCACATCTTCATTCTACTTTTGTCATTAAGCAAAGGGATCACATGCTGATACAATGAGAAGTGCAGGAAAGTACACCAGGACTCAACACTTAAAAATGAGAGGGCTTTGAGCCAGAAGGCTTGGATTCATAGAATCCCTACAGTGTGGAAACAAGCCCTTCATCCCAACAAGTCCACACCGACCCTCCAAAGAGTAATCCACACATTTCCCGACCTTATATTTACCCCTGACTAAAATTTCCACCTAAAAATGGGATGTCAAGTGAAGGTAGTAGAAAGTGAAGATGGCAGATGCTGAACATCAGAGCCAAGAACGTATTGCTGGGAAAGCAGAGCAGGTCAGGCAGCATCCAAGGAACAAAAGAATCGACATTTCAGGCATAAACCCTTCATCAGGAAGTGATTCATCTGTCAAGTGAAGTTTAATTCTATAGACAAAATGAAGTAGTTGTACAAAGAGCAGATAACTTGAGGTTTGTCATGTCTGCCACATCCTTGTGAATGATATTGGCTGATTAAGCAATCAACGACAACTGGAAGTTCCATGAACACTTTCTTCTCTGGTTCCTAGCATCATGGACCCAATCCAGGGGTCAAAACTGGGGTTTACTGTTGATCAGAAACTAAGAGCCAATCAAGAGCTAGGAGTCAACAAACTCACCTCCCAACTCCCAAAAATCTGCGATTCATCTATGGAGGCACAAGTCAGCTCTACTTGCCAGGATGAATAAAGCTCCGACAATGCTTACGAAGTTCAGCACCATCCACAAAAAAAAAAGCAGGTCACATGATTGGCATCTTATCCACATAATTCCAATTTCAAGTCCTCCAACAGTGACGCAGCAGCAGCGATATTCTCCCTCTACAGGACACATTGTGACACCTCACCACTGCTCCTCTTGACAGCACCTCACAAACTTCAACGTCTTGAGGAGGACAAGGACAACGTACATTAATTATACCACCAGCAAGTCCAGACTTGAAGCTATACTGCCATTCCTTCAAGGTCACCAAAAAAAAATCACAGAACTCCCAACAATACTGTAGAGTGTATGTTCAGCACATAACTGCAGTGGTTCAAAGCAATAGCTCATCAACTGTTTCTCTAAGACAGTGAAGGATGTGCAAAAAATACTGACCTAGTCAGCAGTAACTCATAAATACATTAGAAAAAAACTTTCATCTCACCTGATTCACTTCATATGATATCAAGGAACAACTGAGCAAAGTAGACCGAACAAAAGCATGGGCCTGACAACATCTGGGTTCCAGCGCTGAAGGCTTGTACCTAACTCTTTCAATACTCTGGCATTTGCCCAAAGTGGAAAATTGACCAAGTATGTCTGACCAGAAAAGGAAGACAAATTCAATCAGATCAATTACCACCAAATCAATCTCAATCATTAGGATAGAGATAGAAGGAGTCAGCAACTATGCTGTCAAGCAGTATTTACTCAATGACCTCCTGTTCATGAATGCTCATTTGGGCTCTGTCAAGAGTTTTCAGTTTAAGACTTTAAAGAGAGTCTTGGTTCAGCGGTGAGGTTATTGCCTTTGATCCGTGGCAACATTTGGCCAAGTGTGGCATCAGGTTGCACCGATAAATAAATGAAGTCAGTGCATAATAGGGAGAAAACTCTGTACTAGCTGAGTCTATAGCTATAAAGGAAGACAATTACACTCATTGAGGGTCAAACAACTCCTCTCCAGAGCATCACTGCAGCAATTTCTCAGAGCAGTGTCCCAGGCCCAATCACTTTCAGCAGTTTCATACGCTATCTTTTCTGCATCATAAGGTCAGAGGTTAGGATGGCTCCTGACAACTGCAATGTTCAGATCACTTTCCATCACTTCAGAAAATGAAACCCATGTGCTCATTTGCAGCAAAAGTTGGACAACACTCAGGTTTGGCTTATTAATGTCTGGGAGAAAGTGAGCACTGCAAGTCTGGGAGATCAGAGTCGAAAAGTGTGGTGCTGAAAAAGCACAGCTGGTCAGGCAGCATCCAAGGAGCAGGAGAATTGATGTTTCGAACACAAGCTCTTCAAACAACATTCAAGCCTCACAAGTACCAGGCACTGACCATTTCCGATGAGAGGCAACTTAATTAATTTCTCTTGACATTCACTGGCATTAATATTGATTAATTCCTCACCAAAGTCTTGGGGCTACCGCTGATCAGAAACTTAATGGACCAGCACATAAATAATGTAGCTAGAAGAGCAGGTCAGAAGCTAGGGATTCGATAAATTACCTCCTAAAATTCCCAAATTCTCTTCACCAACACAGTACAAAAAGTAAGATGCGTGATGGAATACTTCCCCCATGTCTGGATCAATGTGGACCCAGCAATACCAATAATCTTGACACCATCCAAGCTAATGCTGTTTACCATTCTATTCACCCCTCCAATATTAGCACATCAGTATGTATCAGTATGTATCACCTACAAGATACCCTACAGTAACTCACCATGGCTGCTTCAACAGCACTTTCTAAATTCAACAACACTAGAACACTGGGAATAGGTGCATGGCAATGCATCCATTAACAAGTTTTGTTCAAGTCATGCAACATCCTTACTTGGAATAATGGATCATAACTCCTTCACTATAATGGAGTCAAACTCGTGGAACTTCTTGCCTTATACAGGTTACAGCAGATCAAAATAGCAGCTCATGGCCACCATCTCAAAAGCAACTCAAGATAAAAAGGAAGGGCGCTAAAAAAGGTTTCAGTTTTCACAGATGCAAGTCATCTCTTAGCATCGAGACAAATAACTCACCTAACTGCTTCCCAAAGCCAAAGCCAGTCTCCAATGTCACAAGACCCACATCAGAAGTACGATGGAATTCTTTCCACTTATCTGCATGTTTAAGTTCCAGTCCCAATCAAAAAGCTGGACACCATTCAGGACAACACATCCAGTTTCATCAGAATCCATCAAATTAACTTAAACATTCACTCCCCCCGCCACTGGCGCACAGTAACAGCAGAGTATACATTACCTAGATGCATCAAGTTGACAAGCCTCCCTCTAAAGCACCTTCCAAAACCACATTCTGTATCATCTGGGCAGCAAGCACACGAGAACACCTCTCAGTTTCACTTGAAGCTATACTCTATTTTGATTTGCAAACATTTTATCAAGTCAAAAACTCTCAGTAGCAGCAGTAGGTGGTACCATCTACAGAATACTCTGCAGCAACTCACTGGGAATCTTGACAATACCATCCAAGTCCATAACTTCCATCATCTGAAGTACAAGAGCAACAGGCGCATGGGTACAACAGAACCTGCAAGATCTTCTCTCCAAGCTACATAGCATCCTGGCTTGGAACTATATCACTATTTCCACCTTCCTCCATTGTCACAGTTTCAAATCCTTAAACTCATTTCCCAGCTGCACGGTGGGGATATTTTCTAAACAACCTATTCAGAGATGTTATCACACATCTCTAGAGCCAGTAGGACTTGAACCCACGCTTCCTAGTTCAAATGTAGTGACTCTACCACTATGCCAATAAGAACCCTCAGCTGTACTATAGGTATACCTGTACCAGATGTTCAAAAACCTGTTCAAGAAGCTCACCATTAGCTTAAGAGCAATCAGGGATAAGTATTAAATGCTGTATTTCTAATACAACACACAAAGAAACGTTAAATGATGGCAGCAACATCCGCATCCTATGAACAAATAAGGTCAAAAGTTACACAACACCAGGTTATAGTCCAAAAGGTTTATTTGAAATCACAAGCTTTTGGAGCACTGCTCCTTTGTCAGGTCATCCCCTGATGCAGAAGCCGCGTTCAGAAAACATTTCAAATAAACCTGTTGGACTATAACCTGGTGTCGTGTGACTTTTGACCCTGTCCACCCTAGTCGAACACTAGCATCTCCACATCATGAACAAATAAAGAAGATCTTTCACCATCTCTGCAAAGCATACATAGCTTATGCAAATCAATAGGAAAATCTTAATGCTTCCAAGGATCATCTTCCACTTCTGCTTTAACTATATTTGGAATGAAATCTCCAGTTACTGCCAATTCTGAAATTCTGCAAGAAATACAGTTGGAATCACTGATACTATAATTTACATTAATGGTTTGGATAAAGAATGACTGATTGATTTTCAAAATTTGCAAGTGAGACCACTTTAGAGGGAACAGGTATCATTGAGGAAGAATTTAACAATATATGACATTACAAAACTTGCAGTTTAGTGGCAAATTAAACTGCTGAATGTGACGCACTTTGGCAGAAAAAAACATCACTAGCACATTAGAAGATCAGAAGCTGACAGTATTGTACAGCATCACAAACAGTAGCAATACGTGTTTATGAAGCTTAAATATGTTAACAAAATACTGCTGTTTATTCCTATGGGTATGGAATTTCATAAATGGTAATGTTATATTAAACTAACATTGGATCCTGATTAGGTAACTCTCAAGAAACTTGTGCACAGTTCTGGTCTCCAACTATAAATAGGACACACTGGAGAACATGTGCAAAAGATTTCTTAGGATGGTACCAGAAGTAAGGGACTGTCTTTCAGGGAAGATGCAAAGTATTTATTCAATTGCTCTACTATTTCCTCATTCCTCATTGTAAGTTCACTGCCTCATTTTCTAAAGGACTATGTTCACTTTGGCTTCTGCCATTCACTACTTTCCTACATGTCTGTCATTGCTCCTCAATCTTCTTTGCTGCGAAAAGCTTTAATCCACTCCAGCCAACTCTGCCTTTGATCCTTTGTAATTGCCCTTATTTACGATTAGCACAGCCATTTGCAATCCAAGTTCCTCCCTTTCTAACTGAATGCTGAAGTCTGCCATGTTACCATCACTGTTTACTTGTGATCTTTTTCTGTTACATCATTTATCAATCATTCCTCATTTTACATCACACACACCAGCCTGATCCCTGATTTGATCCACAATGTATTTTATCGGAAACTGTCCCAAATGTATTATGAATTCTTCTTCATGGCTACCTCAGCTAA
The DNA here is from genome assembly GCF_020745735.1 of Hemiscyllium ocellatum. Taxonomy (NCBI): domain Eukaryota; kingdom Metazoa; phylum Chordata; class Chondrichthyes; order Orectolobiformes; family Hemiscylliidae; genus Hemiscyllium; species Hemiscyllium ocellatum. Next base: position 54,375,747 of record NC_083407.1, on the reverse strand, counting down.
TTTGACTATTACAATCTACAAGAAGATTGAAGTTACTCTGGATTGATGTACTCTATTTATTCTCAGTTCCACCAAATAGCTACTGTTAGGGGCCTATAGCGGCTCCCATCGTTTGCTTCTTGCCCATTTTATTTAACTCCACTCATATGGATTTTTCCAATCCACAATTAACTCCTTCTATTGTACTTATTCCATCCTCCAGTATCCTTTAACAGACAACCCCAGTGAGATACTCCTATCTTCACTCTCTAATTTCATTCTAACTGATGAGATTGCAAGCATTTCCTTTTGGTGACTTTCTGGTCATTTGAAAGATGTGATTTTCTCTATCTCTTCCTTTATTCATTGAACTCTCAGAAAAGTTTAGGCTTTTTTCAAACCTGGCTCAAGTGAGAATGTAACTTGAAAAAAGTTCTGCGATTTACATCAGAAAGAACCGAAGCCAACGCAGTCATTCTAAAAGATGAGGGATTTAACAAACAACCGAGATCTTTTTCAATATAGAATTTCAGTTACATTACATTGTAAACTTTTGCTGTAAATTCTATGTCTTACGATCTTGTACTCCACAACCACCTGATGAAGGAGCAGCGCTCCAAAAGCCAGTGTTTCCAAATAAACCTGTTGGACTATAACCTGGTGCTGTGAGATTTTTAACTTTAAAAACATGCTTCAATTTCTCAGAATTGAAAACCGATTTACCTCTATTTTATAATTCTAGCTCCCAAACAGTAATACTATATTATAATTGGTCAATGTCAGCTTATAAATACTAAATTCATCCTGGAGAACTGAATGTGGACATGAAACCATAGTTTAAACGAACGCAATGAAATCAAAACACAGCACTTCCTGTCTTTGAAAACCTCCTTGGTTTCTTAAATTTTTAAGGTCAAGTTTTATTCTGTGAACTTTTTAAGAGACCAAAAAAAAGCTGTTGGAAAACATGCTGAAATGTAAAGGTAGTGAAATGAAATACAATTTCAGGAGATGCTGCACTTTGCCATTGAGGTCCTCCTGTATCACTTGTCTAAGGCACGAAATACATCTTCCAATTGAAGTTAGCAATTCATATGTCCTCTCTCCAGTTAAGTACACTGCTTACAATACTAGGGACAAATTACTGCAGATGGAAAGACTGTTTAGGCCTTTTAGATGATGAGCAAGGAGGAGGTGAAAAGGGCAGGAGTTGCACTTTCTGCAGTTTCATGGGAAGGTGCCTTGGAAATTGGGGGTGGTATTGGTAGTTGTGGAATGGACTACGGTGTTCCAGAAGGAATGATCCTTGCAAAATGCAGATGGGGGGAGTGAGGGGAAGATGTGTGTGGTGGTGGCGGCTTTCTGCTGGAGTTGTCTGAAATGGCATCTTTGGAAAGTAAGGACAAGGGGAACCCAATCACGCTGAGCAGAAGAGGGGGGTGGGCGGAAGCACAGGTAATAGGTCAGATGCAGTTGAGTCAGAGTGGTATAGATGTACAGCACGGAAATAGACCCTTTGGTCCAACTCGTACATGCCGATCAGACATCCTAACCGCATCCAGTTCCATTTGCCAGCACTTGACCCATTTCCCTCTAACCCATCCAGATACCCTTTAACTAATGTAATTGTACTAGCCTCCACCACTTCATCTGGCAGCTCATTCCATACATCCACCACCCTCTGCATGAAAAGGTTGCCCCTTAGGTCTCTTTTGTATCTTTCCTCTCTCACCCTAAACCTATGCCCTCTACTTCTAGACTCCTCCACCCCAGGGAAAAGACTTTGTCTATTTATCCAATCCATGCCCCTCATGATTTTATAAATCTCTAACAAGGTCACCCCTTAGCCTCCGAGACTCCATATAACACAGTCCGAGCCGATTTAGCCTCTCCCTATAGCTCAAATCCTCTAACCCTGGCAACATCCTTGTAAATCTTTTCTGAACCCTTTCAAGTTTCACAACATCTTTCCGATAGGAAGGATACCAGTATTGCACACAATATTCCAAAAGTGGCCTAACAAAGGCCTGTACAGCCACAATATGACCTCCCAACTCCTATACTCAATGCTCTGACCGATAAAGAAAAGCATACCAAACACCTTCTTCATGATCCAGTCCACCTGCAATTATACTTTCAAGAAGCTATGAACCTGCACTCCAAGGTCTCTTTGTTCAGCAACACTCCCTAGGACCTGACCATTAAGTGTTTAAGTCCTGCTCTAATTTGCCTTTACAAAATGCAGCACCTCACATTTACCTAAATTAAACTCCATATTCCACTCCTCAGCCCATGAGCCCATCTGATCAATATCCCGTTGCACTCTTGAGGTAATTTTCTCCATTACACCATTCAATTTTGGTGTCATCTGCAACTTACTAACTATATCTCCTATGTTCACATCCAAAATAATTTATAAAAATCACAAAATGCAGTTGAGGTTCCTGTCAACTTCTGTGGGTGGAAACCATAGTCATGGCTGAAGCAAGCCACTTCAGCAGCGCTGTTTAGAAAGATGCCATTATCCAAACAGATGCGACATAGACGAAGGAACTGGGAGAATGGGATGGAGTCCATGCAGGGCATGACGTGTGAAGAGCTGTAGACAATGGCTTTGTAGTGGCTTTCCACTCTGCAACCTAGTTTCAAATAATGCCAGAATGAAAATCATCTTTGGTCACACATCAATTCCAGGGACTGGTAAACAAAAACCTAAGCAGACAATCCAGTATTGCACAAAAAGTACTATTTTTCAGATGAGACATTAAATCATTTCTCTGTTCCCTTGAGTTGAAGTTAAAGATCCCATAGTACGACTTCAAAGATGTGCAGGACAGGTTATTCCTGGAGTCCTGGTCCTTCAAACAATATCAGTAATGTAACCTTGTCAGTACCACAGTGCTACTCCTGGAAGCAAACTGCTATCAAAGTGACTGCGACATTTCTGACATTACAATAGTGACTCCACTTCAAAAGTACGCTGTCAGCTTTAAAGAAGCTATAAAAGGGACAAAGTCGAAGAAGCCTTATTTTGCTCAAGTGCTATATACTATAAAACTTAGTAACTCGTAATGGTGACAGTGGATATTTCAAATGGGAAGCATTGTATTCTCTATTATTAACATCCTCACCTCAATAGGTACAAACACTTGACTGAATTTTAAACAAATATTTGCTAACTGTTCAAGCACCAAGTTATTCACCAGACTTTTTAATTAAGAACTGTTGCTGTTTTATTACACTTATAAACTTAGGATTTTTCTTTGGCAGTCATTCAGAAAAACTTAACAAAAGCACAAAGTTTATTCAGTACTTGAACCAGAGTGTTTCCGGGTTCATTGTTTGCTGGGGATAACTGAAACATTCTAAGGGCACAAACAATTGCATCAGTTTTCACGTCACAGACTAGAAATTCTATAGCAAGTAATTATTTACCTTTTCTGATATTAAGATCATGCACATGTAGGCAAGAAATTCATCAGAAATGCATGTTTACTGCACTATTTTATAATAACACTCAATTTCATAATTCTCATCTAAAATTCAAAATGTTTTCACTTTTTTGTCCCACATGAAATATGAACAACAATGTTTGTTTAAAACCAAGTAGCACAATACTGAAAACATATCTAATCAATTCTTGTATTTCAAATATGAACAGTAAATCTAATATTCAGGTCAGCCTACAACCATTTTTCCAGGAACAGAAACAATCAGTTTAAGATTGATATATGTTTAACTGCTTAGAACGAAAATTTATGCAACAACACCCAGGGATTGGCTCATTGGTTCAAAGTGCTACTTTACCACTTGCTGTAGCGCCAAATGGCAAAATATCTAACTTGAGACAGTCCTTCTTTCAGATGTTCAAAGTGCAATCTTCAACAAACTACGCAGATTTAAAAATAGTATCTTGTTTCCACCCTTTGTACCTGATAGAATTAAACATTTATTCAGCTTTAATCATTTTCCATTACCCAGGAAATACAATTGCCAAGAAATGTACACTGACTTCTGCTCATTTGCTCTTTTACTTATCTTGAGTTGCTCATCTAAAAATGACCGCTTTCCTTGATTAGTCTCCTACAAGCAAGAAACAAACAACATATGAGCACAGAATGAGCAGAAGACAATTTCATCCCTCAAGCCCCTTTGGCTGTTCAATAAGAACATGGCTTAATGGTTTGTGTTTCAAATTCCACATTCTCATTTTCCCTCAACAATCAATTCCCCTGCCTAACAAGACTCTATTGACAGCTGGTTTAAAAATATTCAAAGAAACAACTGTTACATCTTCACATGCAGAGAGTTCTAATGTTGCACAATTCACAAAAAAAAATTATCATCTCAGGCCTGAAAGGGCAAACCCTAGTTTTAAAACAGAACTTCTCAACTCTGGATTCACCCACAATTAAAATATTTTCCACATCCAACATGTCAAGACATTGTGTAGTGTGGTGTTTACACAAACATGCATGCTCCCTACTGTCAGTACTGGCAAGCATGACAAATTACCTTTTTGTCTATGCTATACAGGCAAGGCGGAGGTAGCAGAATGTCCAAGTAACCTGAAAGTGAGCAAACGATAAGATAGCTAGATAAAAGCCCTGAGCTGAATCCTGTTCCAATGCATGCAGTAGCTGCCTGTCCCTGTGTGAAAAGCAGCCAGGCAGAGCATTGCAATGTAAGGAGTCAGTGATCTCCAAAGCGCACCAGTGAAGTTCTGAATTGTTTTCTCAGTTAGTCTGAGGTGTGTCATGATCATGTAGTGTGCGTAGGGCTTTGCTGATGCTTCTGTGAATGGAGGGTGCACGTCATTGTTGGTCCTGGAGCAGTCTCCAAGGTGCTGGAGTATGCTTGACATCATGGAAGTCCAGAGAAAATACCGGTGAGCTGGGAATTGGCAAAATTCTTTTTTAAAAAACAAGCTGCTTAAAGAACAGCAATCCACATATAAATAGGGTGATACTAGGTAATAGTGCGATGTTAAAGCACACAAATAGGGCCCTCACTGCTTCCTTGCGAGATTCTCATCTAGCAGTTGAAATCTCAAGGGAAAAACAAAATTTCTTCCTCGTCGTTGACCATCTCAGTTCACATTCGGACATAATCACCCAACATTCTCAACATTCCTCACATGATTCGAGTTTTGGGAAAATTCAACCTAATATTGCAGTGGAGTACTAACTAGTGATATACTAATTATTTCAGTATTTTTAGACTCATTGCTTCCATTTAGAAAGAAAAAGAGCTCATTACTTTTAAAGATAGCCTTAATATCTTTCCCGGCTATATTCAAACATTGAAGAACAACATGATCTCACTAAAACATACAAGATTCTGAAGTGATTTGACAGGTTAAATTCTTTGAATCCTCTGATTGACAAATCCAAAACACAGGGACATAGAATAAGAGGCTAATCATTTAGGACTACAATAAGCAATGCCTTCACTTAAAGGATCATGAATGTTTAGAATTCTCCATCTCAGAGGGTTGGAGATGCTCTATCAATAAATTTCCTCAAGGATGCGAGATTCAAAATTTTGTTGTCTCAAAGAATCAAGGGACATAGGGAAGAAAGTAGGACTCTGAAGTTAAGGCTAAAAAGGTCATTCATCATCACACAGCATGACAGAGTATTAGGGCTTTGTGGTCTACTCTTATTGTTCACATGGTTAACACTTCATTGCTCTTGCACCTCTTAAATGGTACTATTTCATTTATATTTATATTGGATCACTGCACACCATCCACACCCTCCCTGTTATAAATCTCCTCTACTGTTACTTACATTTCCAAGCTTTGAATCTGAAAAACTTATGGCCACTATATCCAAAGTTCAGGTTATAAATACACCTAAAAAAAGAGCAGAGTGTCCAACAGTGACTGGTAGGGGACACTGTAGATTTTCCTCCAGTCTGACAGTCAAGTCAGAATAAATGTTAAGACAGGTTGCGACAGTTCAATGCATTAACATAAATGCATCATGACAATATTCTCCAGAAGAATGCATTCCAAATTTTAATGCTAAAGAGATGAATTAAATATTTTTTGTTCCCATGTTTCTTTGCTCTTCAACAGATCTATTTAAGAACAAATTCAGAAAATGGAGAGGCCACCTTTACTGCTTGCTTGCGTGGATACCAGAATTTTGGAATTCACTCATCCAAAACTCAGAATTAGTGAAGGAAAAAAATATTGGGAGTCAACCTCAGGATTCCATAACCTTGCTTCAATATCTTTGTACTTCACATTTAGTATTCGAATGCAAAATAAATAAAATTGTTTCGTTTGTGTACAGAAGGACTTGAGACCATTTTTTCTACATTGCAGTCTCTGCGTATTAGTAATAATCTGTTGTGTGGAACACTTCCAGACATTGCACATGACAATTTGCCGCATAAATCCTATTGGATAGGAAAAAAAATCTCCAGATACTGAGATTTACCAATTATTAGAAAATAAGTTAAAAGGTTGATTTTAAAAATTCTTCCAAGGCAATTTAATTTACGAGTGCCAATAACATTTCACAGAAACACGGCCTGCTATCACAATCATATTTTGTCCTTGAACCTTGGATTTCATTAGTTTAAGTGGCAAACTTAACATTCCAGAAGAAAACAGTTTTTCTTTCCTTTAATAAAAGGAAGAGGCTTCAAAATCATTCAAATTAATATGCCTTTAATATGGTAACTGTTACGTGGCAAAACATCACTGACGTTTTAAAACAGCAGCGGTGGGTCAAAATATGAAGTAAGGAAGCAAAGAGTTAAGTTTGAAACAGCTTTTGAAGGAGAATGATATGGAAGAATCCAAAAAGGTGTAAGAAGAAAAAGTGCACATTACAGAAGAGGCTACAGCATTGGCATTAGGATGGAATAGGATGTCAAAAGACCACTTATACTGAACTGAAAACAATACAATTATTTTGAAATTACCGGAGAACAGGGAAAAGCTAACTCAGCAAGAAGGATGTATATGAAATTATATGAGGTTAAACAAGAAATACCAAACAGGCCATTCAATTTAGACACAGTCCATTAGATGAACTGCACAGTTCATATAGCTCAGACGCAAGTCATTTGGTGGCGACATTTATAGTCCACAAGACACACCTTCCATTCCATCCATTTCAACCTATCCGTCCATTTCCTTTGTCATTCAAGTAACCATCCAGCTTCTTTCTAAAAATATCTAAATTACTTGTTTTTACTCCTTCATGTCAGGCTGAATTCTAGATTCTGATCAATAACTTAGTAAAGAAATTGCTCATTTCCTTGTTGGGTTAATAAGTACCTTTTGACTCCTAGGTTTGCATTGCACTCATACATAATTCCTCTCCAAATCTATCCTGTTCATCAAATTTGCAAAATCTACCACATCATCTCAAAATCTTCAATTTTCTACAGAAAAACGTCCAACCTGTTTACTATTTCCTGACAGATGTATGTCTCAGTTTTGGCATCAATCTGATAAATTATGCACTCAGATAGTTTTGACTCTCTTTCCTAATCAACTTAGTCTTAGAAGATATCATATTCTCATCAATTTCTCTGCAGCCTTACAACTTGCTGTGGAATGAAAATGTCTCTTGCTGTCATAAATCTCTTTTTATTTCATTTAAAGTTCCTGAATTCTCAACCCCTCAACTACTAGAAACAACTGGTTTCTACCTGCTCTGTCCCATTCCCTAATACTTTTTAAAAAAAACTCTGTTGAACAACTCTGCAATCTTATCTTGCTCCAGTTTTTCATCTTCATTCATTTTCGTGTTTCCTCAACAATCTAGGAGACAACTTAGTTAAGGTGTACTACAGCTTTCATAATACCTCAACAGCCTGTGGTATGGAGTCCCAAATCATACACTGAATACAAGTTGACAAAATGGTAAGTAGCTATAGTCCTACAGGACTATAGGATGCTACAAAGATATTTGTCAGGGCCCCAGCTATTTCCTCTTTTGCTTCCCTCAGCAACCTGGGATAGATCCCATCTAGTCCTGGGGATTTGTCCACCTTAATATCCTTTAGCCTACCCAACAAATCTTTCTTCCTTATGTCAGTGCGATCCAGAGTAAACAAACTTCTATCTCTAATCTCAGCATTTGTCACCTCCTGTTCCTCAGTGAACATTGATGCAAAGTGATCATTGAGAAACTCACCTATTTTCTCAGGTTCGACACATAACCTTCCTTCCTTAGCCTTTCGTGAACTAACCCTTTCTCTGGCTACCCTCTTGCTTCTTATATAAGAATAAAAGGCCTTTGGATTCTCCCTAATTCTGCACGCCAAAACGATTTCGTGACCCTTTTAGCCCGCTTGATTTCTTGTTTAAGAATGGTCCTACTCTCCCGATATTCCTCCAATGCCCATTCTGTTCTTAGCTGCCTGAACCATATACACACTTCCTTTTTCCTCTTGGCTAGTCGCACGATTTCTCCTATCACCCACAGTTCACGAATTTTGCCTTTCCTATCCCTTGTTTTCAAAGGGACATGCCTATCCTGCACTATCTTCAACCTGTCTTTGAGAGCCTCCCACACATCAAATGTGGACTTACCTTCAAATAGCTGTGTCCAATCCACATTTCCCAGCTTCTGCCTAATTTTGATATAATTGGCCTTGGCCTAATTTAGTACTCATTCCTTAGGACCACTCATCTTTGTCTACAAGTATTCTTAAACTTACAGAATCATGGTCACTATTGCCAAAGAAATTCCCCACTGCAACTTCTACCACCTGGTCTGGCTCATTCCCCAACACCAGGTCCAATTTGGCCCCTTCTCTCGTCGGACTATTGATATCCTGGATGCTCCTTACAAATTCTGACCTCTCCAGACCTCTGACACTAAGTGTATCCCAGTCAATGTTGGGAAAATTAAAATCTCCCATCACCACCTTGATAACTCGACATCCTACCATAATCTGTTTACCTATTTGTTCTTCTACCTCACATTCACTGTTGAGAGGTATGTAATACAGCCCCAGTTACAGGGGTGTGTAACTGCACCCTTCTTATTTCTCAGCTCCACCCATAACACCTCAATGCACAAGCCCTCCACAGTGTCCTCCTTTAGCACAGCCATGATATCATTCCTGATCAGCAATGCAACTCCACCCCCACTCCCCCACTTTGACTTCCCTCCCTGTCCTGTCTGAAGCATCTATATCCTGGAACATTTAGTTGTCAATCATGCTCTTCCTTCAACCAAGTCTCTGTGATCGCCCAGGGGCAATCCAAGCCCTAAGTTCATCTGCTTTACCCAATATACTCCTTGCATTAAAGTAAATGCATTTCAGGTCACCAGTTCTTCTGCGTTCATCTGCTCTCTGCCTACTCTTCCCCTTGGTGATGCTAACTTCATGATCCTTAGTCTCCAGTTACCACCTCATTGTCTAGTAGTCTTATCTTCTGGTTCCCAGCCCTCTGCCACATTAGTTTAAAACCTCCCCAACAACAGTCGTAAAAACTCCCCCAAGGACATTAGTTCTAGTCTGGTTCAGGTGTAGACCAGAACCAGCCCCAGTGTTCCACAAATCTGAACTCCTCCCTCCTAAACCATCCCTCATATAGAATGGAGATCAAAACTGCACACAGCATTCCAATAATGGACTAAACAATATCCTGTACAGCCACAACATGATCTCCAAACTCCTGTACTCAATGCACTGACCAGTAAAGAAAAGCATACCAAACATCGTCTTCACCGTCCTGTCTTACTGTGACTCCATTTCAAGGAACTATCAACTTGCACTCCAAAGGTCTCTTTCTTCAGCAACACTCCCCAGGACCCTACCATCAAGTGTATAAGTCCTGTTAAGATTCGCTTTCCCAAAATGCAGCGCCTCACATTTATCTAAATTAAACTCTATCTGCCACTCCTCGACCCATTGTCCTATCTGATCAAGATCCCGTAGTACTTTTCACTGTCCACTACTCCTCCAATTTTGGTATTATCTGCAAACTAACTAACCATAACTCCCTATGTTCACATTCAAATCACTTCAAACTGTTCATTTCAGACTGATCTGAATCACTGATTTTCACCTTTATTTAGCTGTACCTTTGGATCTCAGCAGCAGTTTCTTTACAGCCTTCAACCTCCAATATTTCTGTCACAATAAGCTCCCAACACACTGTTATGGAGAGAATAAGTGGGAGAAAGAAAAAGAAATAAAGAAATGAATAGGAAAAATGAATTAGAAGCAATCCATACACTTCCACTGGACTGACCTGTATTTGAAGATTATTGGTCTTGATGTCCCTGTTCATTTCTTTGTCATACTTTGTTCGCTCATTCCTATGCTCCTAACTTTCCATTGAATTTCAGTACTGCAGACTGCACCTGCACTAGCCACTAGTTCCTGGAATTTCAGCCTCTTCTATGTCCCCTTGTCTCTGTACTGCTGCTTCTGATTTGGAAGTGCTTCTGGATTTCACTTAATGAGATGAAACCATTTTTTCACTGGGCTTTAAACACCCCGATGAAATTCCTCTGCTGGTTTAAAAGCTCCTGATTTAACCGCCACTGCTCAATTGCTTGATAATTATTGTTACTGACGCCAAATTACAGTTTGCATTATAGTCATTTTCCCAACACATTCCAATGTTTTCTAAATCATATTTTCCCCTATTGTTAGGTATATAGGCTTTCCTTCTAATCAACATCATTTCTTACCATGTCTGGATCTCACCCATTTGCCCACATAATTTAGATTAATTTATATCTAAAATTTGTATTATTTGGTTGCTGTTTCAAAATGAGATTCTTAATGAGTTTTGAGAAGATTTGTAGCTCAGGTTGAGGTAGTCCACAAATCGACCAGCACACTAAAACAGCAGCTAATGAACTTGAAAGACCCTATACAGACAAGAAGCAAAACTAATGTCATTTATAAAATACTGTGCAAGAATTGTAACAAACACAACATTAGACAAATAGGCAGAAAACTAGCCACCAGGATACATGAACATCAACTAGCCACAAAACGACATGACCCTCTCTCACTAGTATCCTTACATACAGATAAGGAAGGACCACTTCGACTGGGACAACACATCCATCCTAGGACAAGCCAAACAGAGACACGGACGAGAATTCCTAGAAGCATGGCATTCCAACCGGAACTCTCTCAACAAACACATTAAGTTCGACCCCATCTACCATCCCCGAGAAAAAGAACAGGAAATTACATCACTAACCCAAAGATACCCAAACATATCAATAGAAAGCAGTAATTATCATCTGTGCTTCATCACCCGGAGGCCAACTGAGGATGTTACCTAGTCGGGTGATGAAACGCCTGGAAATGAACCTTCCAGCTCTGCAAACAAACCTACATCCAGAGATTCTTAACTCCCATTTTTTTCTGCGCATACATAGCTATTCATGCTTTTAATTTTCATTCAATCTGACACCATTCTCTTACCCATTCCCAAGATTGCACCACTCTGAATTATTCCTTAGCTTACAGTTTCTGTGTTGCAGCCACAAGAATCAGTCCTTTGGCCTCAAATACCTACTTAACCACTTTTGCCGAGGATAGAAAATAGGTGAGCGGGCATGATGTGATAAGGATATATGGAACAAGGAGACATAGAGAGGTTGCTGGAGATGGAATATAATGGAGGAAAGTCAGGAAGAAACAAAAGGCAGGTTAATATAATTTAAACAGACAGAGACTCCAAAAGAATGCAGCAAAGAGGAACTTGAGTGTACTAGCCCATGAAACACAAAATTTGACATGCAAATGCAGCAAATAATTAAGACAAAATGAATTTTGATCTTTATTGTAAGGGAATTGGAGTTTAAAAGTATCGAAGTCCAGCTACAGGGAGTTGGTGAGGCATAGTTGGAGTACTGTGTGGAGATTTGACCCTTGTTTAAAAATGGATATACTGGCACTGGAGGCAGTTGAAAAGAGATTCACTATGCCAAGTCCCTGGTATGAAAGGATTGACTTATCAAGAACAGCTAAACGGGACAGGAATTTATTAATTAGGAGTTTAAAATAATGAGGGGTGATCTGTTTGAAACACGCAGATTCTGAGGGGGCTTGATACTGAGAGAATTGGTTCCACTAGTGGAGGAATCCCAAACTACAGGATGCTGTTACAGAATATGGGAATACTCATTTAAAACTGAGATGAGAAGAAATTTCTTCACCCAAAGGGTAGTGCAAGTTTGGAATTCTGCACCCCAGAGAGTTGTGAAGTTGGAGCATTGAAAGTATTTAAAGAGGCAGTGAACAGACTTTTGAAATATCAGGGAGTTAAAGGCTATGAGGACATGGCAGGAAAGAAGAGTTGAGAACGAGAGCAGACTTTAGCTTATCTGTGCCGCTCATGATTTTACAAACCTCTATGAAGTCACTCCTCTACCTCTTATGCTTATACAGTTCATGGTAGGGCCCTGCATAGCGTTGTTGAACAGAGAGACCCAAGGGTTCACGTACATAGTTCTTTGAAAGTTGCGCCAGAGGTGGACAGAGTGGTTAAGAAAATGTTTAGCATGCTTGCCTTCATTGCTCAGACCACTGAGTATAGGAGTTGGGACATCATATTGAGATTCTACAAGACACTGGTGAGGCCACTTTTGGAGTATTTTGTACAAGTCTGGTTGCCCTGTTGTAGAAGTGATGATGTTAAATTAGAGAGTGTTCAGAAATGATTTACCAGGATGTTGCTGGGATGGAGCATTTGCGTTATAACGAGAGGGTGGAAAGGCTGGGATATTTTCACTGGAACATAGGAGGTCAAGGGGTGACCTTACGGTGGTTTATAAAATCATGAGCAGCTTCAACAAGGTGAATGGCAAGTGTCTTTTCCCTAGAGTGGGAGAATGCAAAACTAAGAGACGTATTTTTAAGGTGAGAAGAGAAAAATTTAAAAAGGGAAATTTTTTACACAGAGGGAGGTTTGTATGTATAACGAACTGCCAGAGGAAGTGGTGGATGCAGGTACTGTTACAACATTTAAAAAACATTTGGATAAGTACGTGAATAGGAAAGGTTTAGAGGGATGAGTCAAACACAGGCAAGTGAGGCTAGTTTAGTTTGGGGACTTGGTCAGCATGGATAAGTGGCAAAGGATCTGTTCCTGTGCCGTACAACTCTACATTAGTGTTAAAGGAGACCTTTGTGCCAGTTTTGTGATTTTTAAAATTAAGCATTTTCAGCAGTGCACCCTGCGTGCAGGAATAATGGGCCTGGATTTCTAGACGTAACTGTATTTACAAATACCAGTAACTACTGTCAGTTTCACACGGTAATGACAGCAAACAATAACATTTCACTGTCATTACAACGGCAAAGTACTGGCTAATATCTGTCAATGGAAAAAGCTTTCCAATAACTGTCTCACTATCTCTTTAATTTAGAGTCATAGAGTCACAGAGATATACAGCATGGAAACAGGCTCTTCAGTCCAGCTCGCCCATGCAAACCAGATATCCCAAATTAATCTAGTCTCATTTGCCAGTACTTGACCCATATCCTTCTAAACCCATCCAGATGCCTTTTAAATGTTGTAATTGTACCAATCTCCAGAACTTCCTCTGGCAGCTCATTCCATACACGTACACCCTTTGCATGAAAACGTTGCCCCTTAGGCAACTTTTAAATTTTTCCTCTCTCACCCTAAACCTATGCCCGCTAGTTTTGATTCCCCCAAAGCAAGGAAAAAGACCTTGTCTATTTATCCTATCCATGCCCCTCATGATTTCATAAACCTCTATAAAGTCACCCTTCAGCCTCCAATGCTCCAGGGAAAACAGCCGCAGCCTGTTCAGTCTCTCCCTATAACTCAAACCTTCCAATCCTCACAATATCTTTGTAAATCTTTTCTGAAACCTTGCAAGTTTCACAACATCCTTCCCATAGGAGAGACACCAGAATTGCACACAATATTCCAAAAGTGGCCTAACCAATGTCCTGCGCAGCTGAAACATGACCTCCCAACTCCGATACTTATTGCTCTGACCAATAAAGGAAAGATACTAAACGGCTTAACTATCCTATCGACCAGAGACTCCACTTTCAAGGAATTATGAATCAAGGTCTCTTTGTTCAGCAACACTCTGCAGGACCTTACCATTAAGTGTATAAGTCCTGCCCTGATTTCCCTTTCCAACATGCAGCACTCCACATTTACCCAAATTAAACTCCATCTACCAATCCTCAGCCCACTGGCCCATCTGATCAAGATCATGTCGTACTTTGAGGTAACCTTCTTCACTGTTCACTTCACATCCAATTTTGGTGTCATCTGCAAAATTACTAACCATATCTCCCATGTGCACATCCAAATCATTTATAGAAATGACAAAAAGCAGTGGACCCAGCACCGATCCTTGTAGAACACCACTGGTCATAGGTCTCCAGTCTGGAAAAGCAACCCTCCACCACCACCTTCTGTCTTCTTACTTTCAAGCCAGCTCTGTATCCAAATGGCAAGTTCTCCCGGCATTCTATAAAACCTAACCTTGCTAACTAGTCTACCATGAGGAACCTTGTTGAACACCTCAGCAAAGTCCATATAAAATCACATATCCTGCTCTGCCCTCATCAATCCTCTTCATTACTTCTTCAAAACACTCAATCAAGTTAGTGAGACATGATTTCCAATACACAAAGCCATGTTGACTATCCTTAATCAGTCCTTGCCTTCCCAAATACATGTAAATCCCATTCCTCAAAATTCCCTCCAACAACCGCCTACCACTGATGTCAGGCTCACTAGTCTTTAGTTCCCTGGCTTTTCCTTACCACTTTTCTTAAATAGTGGTACAACATTAGCCAACTTCCAGTCTTCTGGCAACTCACTTGTTTCTATGATGATACAAATATCTCAGCAAGAGGCCAAGCAATCACTTCCCCAGCTTCCCACAGAGGTCTAGCATATGCCTGATCCACCTTTATGCATTTCAAGGCATCCAGCACCTCCTCCGCTGTAATATAGACATTTTTCAAGACATCACCATCCATTTCCCCTCATTCTCTATCTTCCATATCCTTCTCCACAGTACACACTGATGCAAAATACTTGTTTCGTATCTCTCTCATCTCCTGTGGTTCCACACATCGGCTGCCTTGCTGATCTTTAAGGGGCACTATTCTCTCCCTAGTTACCCTTTTGTCCTGAATGTATTTACTGAATAAATAACTATTTGCCAAAACTATCTCATGTCCCCTTTTTGCTCTCCTGATTTCCCTTAAGTACACTCCTACTGCCTTTATACACGAGGAATTCATTCAATCTTCGCTGTCGATACCTGACATATGCTTTCTTCTTTTACTTGACCAAAGCCTCAATTTCTCTAGTCATCCAGCATTCCTCGCACCTACCATCATTCCCAAATAGGAACATACTGTCTCTGGACTCTCATTATCTCATTTTAAAGGCTTTCCATTTTCCAGCTGTCCCTTTACCTGCGGATATCTGCACCCAAATCAACTTTTGAAAGTTCTTATCTGATACCATTAAAATTGGCCTTCCTCCAATTTTGAACTTTAATTTTCAGATCCTGTCAATACTTTTCCAACACTATGTTAAAATTAATAGAATAATAGTCACTGGCCCTATCATACAATCCTCATAAGGTAATCATCCCTTTCTAATTTCTCAGTTCCACACAAATAACATCCCTGGACATATTCCCAGGGATATCCTCCCCAAATACGACTATAATGCTATCCTTTATCAAAAACACCACTCCTCCACCTCTCTTGCACACCCCCCCCCCTTTCTACCCTTCCTACAGCATTTGTCTCCTGGAACATTAAGCTGCCAGTCCTGTCCATCCCTCAGCCACATCTCTGTATTTGCTATGATATCCCAGTCTTGTCTTCCCAACCATGCCAAATTCATCTGCCTTCTCTGTTAGGCCTCTTACATTGAAATAAATGCAGTTTAATTTACCTCGTTCTCTGCTTTGTTCTTACTTGCCCTGACTTTTTGACTTGCTCCTTTTCCCAACTGTACCAGTCTCAGACTGATCTCTTTCCTCACTATCTCCCTGGGTCCCATTCTTCCAACCTTACCAGTTTAAATCCTCATGAGCAGTTCTAGCAAATCTCCCTGCCAGTATGTTAGTCCCCTTGCAATTCAGATGCAATCTGCCCTTCTTATATAGGTCAGTTCTATCACAGAAGAGATTCTAATAATCCAAAAATGTGAACCCTTCTCCCCGCACCAGCTCCTCAGCCATACGTTTATCTGCTCTATCCTCTTGTTCTGACCCTCACTAGCTTGTAGCACCAGGAGTTATCCAGATATTACAACACTCAGGGATGTCTTTTTTAAAAGTCCTGCCTAATTTCCTATATTCTCCCTTCGGAATCTCATCCTTTTTCTTTCCTATGCCGGTGGCTACAGTGTGTGCAATGACCTCCTGCTGACCCCATTCTCTTTTGAGAATATTCTGCACTCTCTCTGAGATAGATCCTGGTACCAAGGATGCAACACCATTCTGATTTCTCGCTGTCGGCCACAGAAACATCTGTCTGTGCTTCTGACCACAGAGTCTCCTATCATAATCAATCGCTTGGAACCTGACATACCCCTCATTACATTAGAGCCAGTCTCAGTACTAGAAACTTGGCTGTTCGTGCTACATTCCCCTGAGTGTCCATCACCCTCTACATTTTCCAGAACAGCATACTTGTTTAAGATGGGGATAGCCACAGATGACTCCTGCACTACCTGTCTTCTTCTCCTATCTTTCCTGGAGGTAACCCATCTACCTGACTATCTGCGATTTTTCTCCCTTCCTGTAACTGTCATCTATCACACCTCCTAGCTCCTGTAAATTCCTCATTGCTTCTAACCGCCACCCTAACCAATCCATGCCATCCGATAGGATTCATAAACACACAGTTAGTGTAGACATAAGCATCAGTGACAGGGAAACTGTCCCTAATGAGCTCAGCATCAACCCAAAACATTCCACTAGTCACAGGCATCCAGTCTAAATTGCGTCCTTCCACTATTATCCTCTGCTTCCTAGCATCAAGCCAATTTTGTATCCAATTTGCAAGTTCGCCCTGGATTCCATGCAATCTAACATTTTAGAGTAGCCTATCATGTGTAACCTTATCAAAGGCCACATCTACCGTCCTGCCCTCGTCAACCTTTCTAGTCACTTCATCAAAGAACTCTTAACAAATTTGAGAGGCATGATCACCCACACATAAAGTCATGTTGACTGAAGTCATAGAAATATACAACACGGAAACAGACCCTTCAGTCCAACTCGTCCATGCCGACCAGATATCCCAACCTAATCTAGTCCCATTTGCCTGTACTTGGGGCCATATCCTCCAAACTCTTCCTATGGATATACCCATCCAGATGCCTTTGAAATGTTGTAATTGTACCAGCCTCCACCATTTCCTCGGACAGCTCATTCCATACACACACCACCCTCTGTGTGAAAAAGCCAACCCTTAGGTTCCTTTTATATCTTTCCCCTCTCACCCTTGATACCCCCTAGTACTGGACTCCTCCACCCAAGGGAAAAGACCTTATCTACTTATCCTATCCATCTCCCTCATGATTTTATAAACCTCTATAAAGGTCACCCCTTAGCCTCCGACACTCCAGGGAAAACAGTCCCATCATATTCAGCCTGACCCTATAGCTCAAATCCTTCAAACCTGGCAACATCCTTGTAAATCTTTTCTGAACCCCTTCAAGTTTCACAACATCCTTCTGACAGGAAGGAGACCAGAACTGCACCCAATATCCCAAATGTGGCCTAACCAATGTCCTGTATAGCCGCAACACGATCTCCCAACTCCTATACTCAATGGTCTGACGAATATAAGGAAAACATACCAAACGCCTTCTTCACTATCCTATCTACCTGTGACTTTATTTTCAAGGAACTATGAACCTGCACTCCAAGGTCTCTTTGACTATTCCTCATCAAACCCTGTCTGTCCAACTGCATATATATCTTAGCTCTCAGAACATTCTCAATTAACTTCTCTACCAGAGATGTAGGAACACGGGTCTACAGTTCCCATGTTTTTTTGCAGCCTTTCCTGAAAAAGGGTACAACATTCACTACCCTCCAGTCTTCTGAGAAATCACCCGTAGCTAATGATGATGCAAATATATCAGCCAGGACCCCCACAATTTCTTATCTAGCCTCTTGCAGTGTTCTTGGATATATCTGATCAGGTCCAAGAGATTTATCCACCTTCATACATTCTAATATGTCCAACACCTCCTGTACTGTGATATGGACTGTCCTCAAGATAACACCACTAAATTCCCCAAGTTCCCAAGTCATCTTGTCTTTCTTCACAGTAAACACAGGAAAAACATTGAGTACCTCACCCATCTCCTGCATGCATGTCTACTTTGATCTTTGAGGGGTCTTATTCTCTCTCTAGTTATTCTTTTACCTTTAATTTACTAAAAGAATCTCTTTGGATTCATTCAATTCGCCTTAACCAAAGCTATCTCATGCCCCCTTTTCACCCTCCAGATTTCCTTCTTCAGTAAACTCTTGTATCCCTATATACCTCTAGGGAGTCCCTTAATCCAAGCTGCCTGCAGCTGAGCCACATTTCTTCCTTTTCTTTCTAGTCAAAGCATCAATATCTCTAGTCATCCAGGGCTCCCTATTCCTGCCAACTTTACCGTTCACCCTCACAGGAACATATCAACCTTGAACTCTCGCCATCACACTTTATAGGTCTCCCACTTGCTAGAGGTCCCTTTGCCTGCAAACAAACTATTCCAATCAACCCCTGCAAGCTCCTGTCTAATTCCATCAAAATGTGTCTTTCCCCAATTTAGAGCTTGAACCTGTGGGTGAGTTTTGTCCCTCTCCATAACTATTTTAAAATTAATAGAACTATGGTCACTGGTCCCAAAGTGCTCCCCCACTGTCACATTAGTCACCTGCCCTGCTCTATTTCTCAAGAGTAGGTCAAGTTTTACACCTTTCACTCTTTTCCTTTCACTGTCTAACCAAGGCCACACATCCAGTACGAACCGAGAAACCTCCCTTGCATTTCTACTTTCAATTCCAGTGTGAAGTGAATTAATAAGGGAGAGGAAATTTAAGACAGATGAGGAGGAATTTATTCCCTCAGAGTTGTGAATCAGTAGAATTCTTTACCACAGAGTGCTGTTGAGGCTAAATCACTAATGCAAGGTTTGTGAAGGTTTGTAGCTCAAGTTCAGGTTTAGGGTGTAGGTTTGCTCGCTGAGCTGCAGGTTTGATATCCAGACATTTCATTACCTGGCTAGGTAACATCATCAGTGGCGACCTCCAAGTGAAGCGAAGCTGTTGTCTCCTGCTTTTGATTTATATGTTTGTCCTGGATGGGGTGCCTGGGGTTTGTGGTGATGTCATTTCCTGTTCGTTTTCTGAGGGGTTGATAGATGGTATCTAGATCTGTGTGTTTGTTTATGGCGTTGTGGTTGGAGTGCCAGGCCTCTAGGAATTCTCTAGCATGTCTTTGCTTAGCCTGTCCCAGGATAGATGTCCCAGTCGAAATGGCGGTTTACGTAGATAACACCTTTGTCATCACAAAACGAAACAAGATAGAAGAGACATTTAGCATCATCAACAACACCCTCACAGGCATAAAGTTCACTAAGGAGAAAGAAACCGACAACAAACTCGCATTCCTGGACGTCACAGTCGAAAGAAAGGACAACGGAGAACTACAAACCTGCATATACAGAAAACCAACAAACACTTACCAAATACTTAACTGCACCAGCAACCATCCCAACACACACAAACAAAGCTGTATCAGAACACTATTCCAACGAGCCACCACACACTGCAGCACAAACGAACTTCGGAAAACAGAGGAGAACCACCTATACGACGTATTCAAGAAGAACGGATACTCAAAAAATACAGTCCGCAGATTCCTCAAGAACAAACCGCGACAAGCAGACCAAACACAGCCAGAAACCCTAACCACCTTACCATACATCAAAGAAGTTTCAGAAATGACAGCCAGACTGCTAAGATCCCTTGGAATCCTAGTAGCACACAAACCCACCAACACTCTCAAACAAAAGCTAACAAACTTAAAAGACCCAGTACAACCCATGGACAAAACCAACGTCACCTACAAAATTCCATGCAAGGACTGCCACAAACACTACGTAGGACAAACAGGAAGAATGTTAGCCACCAGGATACACAAACACCAGCTAGCCACAAAAAGACATGACCCTCTCTCCCTCATAACCCTACACACGGATGAAAAAAAACACCATTTTGACAGGGACAACACATCTGTCCTGGGACAGGCTAAGCAAAGACATGTCAGAATTCCTAGAGGCCTGGCACTCCAACCACAATGCCATAAACAAACACATAGATCTAAATACCATCTATCAACCCCACAGAAAACGAACAGGAAATGACATCACCACAAACCTCAGGAACCCCATCCAGGAGAAAGATATAAACAGAAATCAGGAGACAACAACTTTGCTTCACTTGGAGGTTGTCACTGATGATGTTACCTGGCCAGGTAATGAAACATATGGATATCAAACCTTCAGCTCAGCGAGCAAACCGACACTCTAAACTAAATCATTAAGTATGCTCAAGGCTGAAATTGACAAATTTTTAATCAGCAAGGGAATCAAGGGATTTGGGGGGATAAAAAAGACAAACAAACTGAAATTGAAGATCATTAAATCAACCTTGATTTCATTGAATGGCAGAGCAGGCTAAAAGTGCTGAATGGGCAAAAGTGAGGACTGCAGGTGCTAGAAACCAGAGTTTAGATCAGAGTGGTTTTGGAAAAGCATAGCAGGTTAGGCAGCATTCGAAGAGCAGGAAAAGTGATTATATATTAGAAAAAAAAGAGTACAATAGGTGAATGGGGGTGGGGATGGAGGTGGTAGGTCAAAGGGGAGGGTGGAGTGGATAGGTGGGAAGGGAGATTGGCAGGTAGGACAGGTCATGAGGACAGTGCTGAGCTGAAATGTTGGAACTGGGGTAAGGTGGGGAGAGGGGAAATTGGGAAACTGATGAAGTCCACATTGACGCCTTGGGGTTGAAGTGTTCCGAGGCGGAAGATGAGGCATTCCTCCTCCAGGCGTCGGGTGGTGAGGGAGCGGTGGTGGAGGAGGCCCAGGACCTGAATGCCTTCGGCAGAGTGGGAGGGTGAGTTGAAATGTTGGGCCACAGGACAGTGGGGTTGATTGGTGCAGGTGTCCCAGAGATGTGCCCTAAAGCGCTCTGCTAGGAGGCGTCCATTCTCCCCAATGTAGAGGAAACCGCATTGGGAGCAACAGATGCAATAAATGACATTGGTGGATGTGCAGGTAAAACTTTGATGGATGTGGAAGGCTCCTTAGGGGCCTTGGATGGTGGTGAGGGAGGTGGTGTGGGCGCAGGTTTTATGGTGGCAGGGGAGGGATTTGTTGGGGGGGGGGGGGGGGCGTGGACCTCACCAGTTAGTCACGTAGTCAACTGAAACTGTTGAATGGCCTACTTCTGGCCCAATGTTATATGATCTTATTTCCAGAAAGTTTCTCTCTTGTCTCCACTCCATTATGTTCTTAATCAGTCCCCAATCGATTGGCTTGAGCTTGGCCATGGTGTTAAGATGAAAGAAAGTCACCTTGACATTCTTCAGACCAGCAATATCAGTTCTCCCATCCATCACTGCAAGTTAACACCTTGTAACCAGTCTCTTTATCAAGGTAATGTCATTTTCCTGCAAAATTGGAGTGCAGATGAAAACATTCTCTGCTCCCTTCAGCAACATTAATAAAGCTTCTTTTACATCAGGATAATCCTCTGCGTTGCTCGGAAGAATGTCTGCTTGTTAAATTGAACACACATTGCACAAAAGAATATGGACAACATCGCTTGCACTTGTGAAAATTAAATGACTAATCCTGTTCACTATCCTTGATCTGCACCCACAATACCCTGTTTTCCAACCTCTTACAATTCCACTCAAATGACTATTTACCAGGAACTGAACTGGACTTGCCAAGTAATTAATGTGGAGGGTTCTTGTGGTGCAGTGGTAGTGCCGCCACCTTACGGTCAAAAGACTTGGCTTCAGGTCTCACCTATTCAAAAGGTTTATCACAACATAACTGAAAAACATATAAATAGTGTTGCTGCAAGAACAGGACACAGAACAGGAACCTTGCGGTGAGTAGCCCACCTCCTGACTAATCCACCATCTACAAGGCACGAGTCAGGAGTGTGAAGGAATAATGCCCACTTGCCTGTACAAACTCCAAATACAGCAACGCTCAAGAAGCTTGACACCATTCAGGACCATGTAGCCCAGCTGGGTGGCAACAAACATTCACTCTCCACTACTGATGCTCAGTAGCAGCAGCACCATTGACAAGACACATTGCAGAAATTCATCAAGGCTCCTTAGACAGCATCTTTCACCCCAAAATACTAACATCTAGGATGACAAGGACACCAACTAAATGAAAATACCACCATGTGTAAGTTCTCCTCCAAGCCACTCACCATACTAACTAGGACCGAGGTTTTCAACCAGAATTCTGTGGCAAGGTGAATAGTGTGCCATGCACTTTACATAATGTTTTCCGATACTGTGCATGTGCAGATATTTGGAACCTGCACGTGCACTGGACCAAATGCACATTACACAAAGAAGCTGCATATGTACAGTAAGGAGGCTTGCAATTGAAACAGCAGTT
Source organism: Hemiscyllium ocellatum (assembly GCF_020745735.1). Classification (NCBI taxonomy): domain Eukaryota; kingdom Metazoa; phylum Chordata; class Chondrichthyes; order Orectolobiformes; family Hemiscylliidae; genus Hemiscyllium; species Hemiscyllium ocellatum. The sequence continues at coordinate 54,353,078 of NC_083407.1, read as the reverse complement.
GAACTGGCCTACCTCCCTGGACACATTTCCATGAATGCACGGTCATGTTAAAAGATTAAATGGACTCTCTCTCTGGACATTAATGTAATATTAAAAGGGTTAAACTGCACTGACTTTGGGCAGGGCAAAAGCCATGAAAGAACGCAGATGACTACCCATTGTAATTTACACTTCATAACATTACTCCCTTGTTGTCGTCAAGTTAAACTATCAATTCAAGCCCTTACTTTCAGGGATGTTTTCTGGCCAGAGGTATGTTGCATCTTTGTTGTCTTGGGAAAGCACCTTTATTGGTCAGAGTATTGAATACAGGAGTTGGGAGGTCATGTTGCAGCTGTACACGACATTGGTTATGCCACAGTTGGAATATTGCATGCAATTCTGGTCTCCTTCCTATCAGAAAGATGTTGTGTAACTTGAAAGGGTACAGAAAAGATTTATAAGGATGTTGCCAGGGTTGGAGGATTTGAGATATAGGGAGAGGCTGAACAGGATGGGGCTGTTTTCTCTGGAGTGTTAGAGGCTGAGAAGTGACCTTATAGAGGTTTACAAAATTATGAGGGGCATGGATAGGGTAAATAGGCAAAGTCTTTTTCCCTGGGGTGGAGGAGTCCAGAACTAGAGGGCATAGGTTTAGGGACAGGGGGGAAAAGATATAAAAGAGGCCTAAGGGGCAACTTGTTCACGCAGAGGGTGGTAAGTGTATGGATTGAGCTGCCAGAGGAAGTGGTGGAGGCAAGTACAATTGCAACATTTAAGAAGCATTTGGATGGGTATATGAATAGGAAGGGTTTGGAGGGATATGGGCCAGGTGCTGGCAGGTGGGACTAGATTGGGTTGGGATATCTGGTCGGCATGGACGAGTTGAAATGAAGGATCTGTTTCCGTGCTGTACATCTCCAGGATTCTGTGACACAGAGTTAGGCAATTGTCTGTATAACGATTCCCCAGGATTCAGACCTTAGCATATGCATTATCTCCAAAGATGATCTCATCCTACCATTGTACCATGGGTAACATCTGACTGAGTAACTGGGGGTTGTCTTGAGTGACATGTGACTATGGGGAGTGGCCATAGTATCTGTAGGCATTGCAACTGACCTGTATAAAGGGGATGTGTTTATTTTGTTCACAGCCTACTTTAACCAGACTTCGCATGCCTGTGTGAAGGGCCAAAGGGGGTCACCTAGCTTGTACTGTGCTGAATAAAAATGGTTTCTTGTTCACCGAAGTTGATGTGTTATAGTTGCATCAAGTGTATAAGGACCTCAGGAATAAAACTACTTAACAGCATGGATTTTGAAGTGGATATTTCTGGAACTTCTTCTTAGTTGTATCACTTATCCAAGTCTTAGATTTTCAGAAGAAATTAATGTTTCTTGTCAAAAGAGTCAATTCCTCTGGTAATTCAGTCAATAAAACCTCTGAACCCAAACAAAAAGCAAGAACAATTCAGAGACAATATAATAAGAGCGATATGGTCTTTGGATTTTCATGGATAAAAGATCCTGTTAACCCCATACCTGAATGCCAACTTCTCTCTGCAGATGAGACAAACACTGCGGTGGTACCAAATAAGTTAAGAAGCCATTCACAGATGAACATTCATTTCTCATCAACAAACACATTTGGTATTTCAAGAGCTTACAAGAACAAAACATCAAGAAACTCGATGTCTGATGGATTGTGTGCAGATACCAAATAAAGCTCAAGAAGCTAGTTACTTGGTGGCTGAGCTTGTAGCAAAATTAAAGAAGTCCCAGACTACTGCCAAAATTTTCATCATGCATGTTAAAAAATCATAGTTGGGACATCAGGAGCTAATGCTTCAAACAAGAGCAACAAAATTCCATTCTCTGGTAATACAGTTAAACAGTAAGTTGGCTAGTCTACTGATATCGAGACAGTGCTGCAAGGAAAGTAGGATTTATAGATTGAGGAGTCCATCAATATAAGCGGCCACCATCAGCTGCTGACTGATGTTTGGTACGTTGTTGGGAACTCCATTCAGGAGAATGTTTTTTGTAAGGAGTCTTGCGACTGGTGAAGAAATATTTTGGATAACAGAAACCTACTTGAGGGAAAACAAACTTATCTGGCCTTATATTGAAACATTTTCACTGTTTCACATTTCAGCCTCCATGTCGGGGAAAGTTAAAGGACTTGTCAGTAAGATTAAAGTGCAAAATCATGAAATTCAGATCACCATGAAGCTCTTGTAGTCAAAACACTGGCACCAGAGTTAACTGCAGTATTATAGCAAACCTTAAAAAAAAAATCATGAATTACATAAAATCATGTCATTGACTATTTTGTGTGTGGAGACGGGGACTGACCATCAGAGTTACTGTTACACATCGAAGCAAGATGGTTACCATGGAGGTAGGTTCGCTTCTGTGCTCCAGAGAGGTAGAGTTTTCAACAATACATTAACAACCTTATGAAAAATTATTTTCTGAAGATTACTGGCAGGTTAAGCTAATATTTCCTGCCATCTGAACACTAAAATGCAGGGAAAGAGGACAATGACCCTGGCTATCGCAGAAAAACTTCAAGATTTCAGATCAAAACTGCACATTTGGTATGAGACAGTGGTGGAGGGGGTTCACTCAAGATGTTTTCACTAGCATAATCAGCGGCAAATGCAGCTATCAAGATGCACACCTCATATTGAACATCTTAAAGTACTAAAAGAGGAATTCAAATCTACTTCCCCTCAACAAATGCGAAAATCTATAGTTGGATACGCGATCCTTTAGTTCTCAGTCTTCTGATTCATCACAAATGCCAACTTTAAAAGAAAAACAGAAATACACAGAGCTACGGATGGATTGCACAACGAAACTGAAGAAGTGTCTTTGTATGTGTTTTGGCCGACTGTGGTACATGAATTTCTGACCATACTGCATTCTTGCCATTTGCTGCAACATATCTTTGCAAATTAGTACCTTCAACACTGACATACATGAGAAACAACAGGAGGGAGCACTTAGCAATGCAGCAAGATTTACAGGTGGCCCCCTTATCAATTCTTCCACAGAAGCAAGACTACACACACCAGCAGGACCTGGTATCCCAGTAACTTGCAATTTACTCTATTCTACATTTTGTTCTGATTCATTGTTCATGAATTGTTAGAAATAGTTGATTTGAGCAGATTATGAAAATGTGTCTATGCTTGCAGTTTATTTTGGCTAGTAGATTTGAAACATAAATTCAAATCTACTCCCCCCTCAATAAATGTGAAAATCTATAGCTGGACACGCGATCCTTTAGTTCTGTCTTCAGATTCATCACAAACGCCAATTTTACAAGAAAAAGAGGAATACACAGAGCTATGGATGGACTGCTGCGTGCACTAACGTTGTAAACTTCCCTAGTAAAGCCAAAGCCTTTACAAATGATAGCAAATATGACATAATGAACAATCAATTGAGCCGAAAAAAGTTGGCATGTCATGGAATTGTTTGTCTCATTGAAGTACACCTTGACACTGAAAAGGTTGGGAACCAGTGAACAAAAAACTATTCTTTCAGTTTTGCTGGATCATTTTCTGGAAGTCCTTTCCCTAGCTTTCAAAAGACACTAAAGGTTTGACTTCATTGAAAAATTTAATCTCTAATGTTCTTTTATTAAGGCCAAAGGATGCCTTCTGCAACCACAACAGCTTATTCAACTCAGAATTAGGCTACACTCCCAGTTGTATCCAGCATCAAGACTACTATTCTCATTTCTTTAATGCTGTTCACCTACACAAACACCTGTTACTTACCAATTCTACACAATTATTCCATAGCCCTGTTGGTTTGCATTCATACTCCATACACTATAATAATTTGTTGAAATGAAGCTGTTCAAATCATGTCCTGCATTATGCCAGATATACCATATATAAATAAAAGTCGATCCCCTATTTTTGACCAAAAAATCTGGAATTTTACATAGATCTTATGTAAAAGTTGACCCTAGTTCATCACAGATAGCAGATCAACGTTTGTGAGTCAAGGTATTATCCAGTACATAAATGTTACAATGAGGAAATGAATATTTTTCATGCTATTGTGTGTTTTGATGTCAAATCACACCAATGTTAGGTTATGGATTTTTTTTAACGTTCATTATCGAACGATCACGGTAATTATTGTGATACAAAGTTTATTACACTATAATTTCCGATGTAAGATAGGCCTATATGCTTTTACTTCACTGTCATAGGTGTGGGTGTGTGAATCTTTATGCAAACTCTGCTTTATTGTAATTACCTTATCCCCAATCAATTGGACATGCAGCTGTTGACGATTTCTCGCAGCTACAATGATTGGTGAGACTGTATGCGGGTCAAATGTCTGATAAAAATTATCAGAAATGTAAGGTTGAAAAACTAAAACAACAGTAAAACGAGAGAAAGAGGGAAATAGAAAAAATTGACCCGAAAATTTAAGACGCAGCAGGTCAGAGTCAAGTGACAACCTCCTTTTGTATGCATTTGGGCTTCTGTTAATGATATACCATCTTGGGACTTGAAGCATGAATTTCAGCTCTCAAAAGTAGTATCCGTATAATAGTCAACACTATAAAATTAACCTTTAAAAATTCAACTTTTGCACTAGCATATACAGTACTCAGTCCATAGGATAAGAAATGCACCCACAACACTGTTAGATAGGTAGCCCCACATATGTTAACACAGCAACAATACAGGTCAGGATAGTATGCAGTTTGGAGGGAAACTGAAGTGGAGTGTGGGAGTCACAGGTTTGAAAGATGCTGATTAGTAAGTATGTTCACTCAGATTAAAAACCTCACTGTTAGGTGCAGCCTCAACTCAGTGCTAACAGCCTGATCAGAGTCTTAAGTTTGAGATAACCAAATACAAATTACAGGTTCATACTTCCGCACATTACTTACTGAAGGAATAATGTACTGCTAGAGATGTCTTTTTCATTTTACATTAAACCAAGGCCACAAACCTTTAATCATACCTTCTCAATCCCTGGCTCAGCATTTTGTTCCTCATAATGCTGCTCAGCAAAACATGGAGATAGCTTGTGCATTCTTTCACAACTTCAGAATGTTACAAAGCACTTTGTTTAAATGTTGTGTTGCCACTATTGTAACAATGAAGAGCTGCACAAACAATAAAGAGATTGGCCAAAAAATTCCAATTACTGTCAGTACTGCCTCACAGCGCCTGAGACCCAGGTTCAATTCCCAACTCGGGCGACTGACTGTGTGGAGTTTGCACATTCTCCCCGTGTCTGCGTGGGTTTCCTCCGGGTGCTCCGGTTTCCTCCCACAGTCCAAAGATGTGCGGGTCAAGTGAATTGGCCATGCTAAATTGTTTGTAGTGTTAGGTAAGGGGTAAACGTAGGTGTATGGGTGGGTTGCGCTTCGGCGGATCGGTGTGGACTTGTTGGGCCGAAGGGCCTGTTTCCACACTGTAAGTAATCTAATCTAAAAAAAATTTGACTGATGGCATTCCTTTTTAAAATGTCAGCATTTTGTAGAGTTTGGCCTGCACAAATTTGTCCATCAGAACAAACCGAAGAGTAATCTACTCAGTGCAGGAAGAGTATTTCAAACCATTCTACACTTTTCCTTACATGAATTATTGTAACAATTCAATTTTTGAAAAGTGGCAAAGTCCCAAAGTCACATTGACAGTGACCTGAGGATTGTTCAGTATGTAGGGCTAAGTGAGAGGATTGGGGTTGCAAGTGGGGAGATAAGGGACAGGGTGCTGAGAGGGTGCTACAATATGTTACTAAACCTCCAGCATTTTGTGAATACTTATTAAGCTCAAGTGGATTGGAACCTTCAGAATTCTCAAATTGCAAGTGTCTGTTTAGGATGCTTCCAGACAAAGGGGTGTTGCCCATCGGAATTTTCATTTTCCTGGGTAATTCCTTTGTAGTCAACTGCATCAGGAATTCCACATGGTCCCAAACCTCAAGTCCAATCTGTACTGCCGAAGTAACTATCAGATCATTGGAATTTGTGGATCATTAAAACCAGCTAATTCCCAGAACTCCCTCTTTCTTTCAATAATGCAAGAAGACAATTTACATCTACTCAACAGGATAAACGGGATCATAATTTAACACTGAAAGACAGTCAATCTCACTATGCAACACTTCGTAAGTGTTATGCTTAAATGTATGGCTCTCAAAGATTATAAAGCCTTACAGCACATTCCTTGGTGGTACAAAACTTGTATACTGCTGAAAGAAACAGGTTTCTAAAGATTGTTGTCTTGTTCTCATGAGGTCAAACACTAGCACGTCAAATTTCAAACTATCTTAACAGTTTATACTACAAAAGGATGTTCATGTCTCCCTTTTGAAGGATATGAAATTCTGTTTGCAGAATTTAAAAGGATGCTTAAATTATCAAAAAAAAACAATGAACCAATGAACTACAAAGATGAAGACAACTCATTGCTCAATTGCAGCTGAGATTTTAGTAGGTGTATTAGAATTGGTCTCATGATCTTGGGTTACAGAGGAGAAAAAAAACCCATCATTGTCCCTCTGATAAAATGTTCTGCAACACCTGCTGTAAAGTAATTTGAGCTCAGGTAAATGCAGGTTTGTACTTAGTAATGATGCGCTTTTCTCTGCAAAAATGATCTTGGTAATACCAAGGTATTAAAAAACTGGGACAGATTTGAGAGGTTCCTGGGACATGTGGAGCCATATCAAGTGGTTACAGAAAAGAATAAATTTGTAAGCATACAAAGGTGAGGGCAAAGTGGAAAACAAAGTATGGAAAGTAGATAATCACCTGGTTTGAATGGCTTACATCCCAGGTTTCTAAAGCAAGTGGGTGGAGATATCAAAAAAACCTATCTGAACTTTCAATCTTCACAACTCTCAGGGAAAAGTTAGAAGAATGGAGAGGTGGTGACTTTAATTCAAAGGTGTAATTCAAGGGGCAACTAAAGGCTAGTCTACTTAACATTAGTGGTAGAGGAGATGCTGGAATCTATATTCGGGGGAACAAAAATCAACAGACCCTTGTACATGTTTCAGTTAATTAAGGAGAGCTAGTTTGGATTTGTAAAAGGTAGATCATATTTGATTAAGTGAATTTTTTTGATGAAGTAACAAATAAGGCTGATGATCGGAATGCACTGGATCTCGGTCTACACTTCCTCCTGCACTTGGAAAGCAGCCAACATAACCAAAGACCCCTTCCACCCTAGTAATACTCTCTTCCAACGTATTTCATCAGGCAGAAGATGTATAAGTTTGAAAACAAGTAGCAACAGATTAAAAACAGCTTCTTCCCTGCTGTTATCAGACATATGAAGAGACCTTTCATATATTAGAATTCATCTTTCTCTGCACCTTCTCTGTCGCTATACTGCATTCTGTTTTATTACCCTGAGGGGTACTTAAGTTAGGTATGATTTGTCTGATTAGCACACAAAAAATACTTTTCACTGTAACTCAGTAAATGTTACAATACTAAATCAAATCAAATTAAAAAGGATGTTGTTGAATAGAGTACAAGAAAGGCTGTTCAATTACAGAGAGTCTTATGGAATAGAAGAGTCAGAATTCAGCTGACCAAAACATTGACTTAGGGACAAAAAGCAGTGAATCACAATACATGGTTATTTTTCAAATTAAGGAGAGGTGGTAGAGAAAAGATACTTCTCCAAGGATAATTTTTGCTATAAACACTTAACTTAAATGTTGGAAAAAGATAACATTTGAAAATAATACCCAACTTGGAGGAATGAAAATCTGCAAGGATGATAAAAGTCATCTGCAATGGGACATGGATAGCAGAGCAAAATAAGGACAAATGAGCACGAGATGGAATTCAACAGAGAAATGTGAGGTGGTGCATTTTGACAAAAGGGATCATGAGAAACAATCTAGACTTAATGGCACAATTTTAAACAGTGTGCAAGTATAGAGGGCTCCCCAGGTGAACATGCATCAATCTTTAAAGGTGGCAGAACATATCAAAAGAGTGGTTAGCAAAATATATGGGCTACTGGACTTCAGAAGTAGAGAAACAGAGAACAAAATCAAAGAAATTAAACCCTTGTAAGCATTCTTTGTTAGGCCCAACTAGACTATTACACCCAGTTCTGGTCAACATATTTTAGGAAAAATGCAAGGACCCTTGAAAAGAATACGAAAGAGTTTTAAGTAATTTGATGGAGGGGAAATGGAGTAGAGTACCAAACTTAGGTTGGAAAAGCCAACGCAAAAGAGAGAGAGAGAGAGAGAGAAGAGACTTGATAAAGATGTACAATATTATGACTGGCAAGATAAAAGGTAGACAGGGAAGAATTCTTCCCATTAGCAAAAGGTACAAGGACTAGGGGACACATTTAAGATTCTGGACAAGAGAGAGATGAAGGGGAATTGGAGGAAGTCTTTTTTGAAAAAAGACACAAGAAGCAGGAAAGATCAGAAATGCACTGCCCATCAGTGATGGAAATTGACATAATGATTTCAAAAAGACAGAAGGAAATAAATTTGTAGAGAATAGGGATCGAGCAGGCATATGACACTGACTGGATTGTTCAGAGGAGAGCTGGCAAACATTCGATCAACTGAATGGCTTCTTTGTCTGCCAAAAGATGACCCTGTTATCCAGATCTTCCAGTCTCCAGATCATCAGAAGACACGACTTACCCTGGAAGATGCACATCAGATACTGGTGGACATCACAATGCACTGACCATGCAGTAACTGCCCAGGAAATTTAAATTACCCAGTATCTGAACCTCTCTGAAAATGTCTCCAAGTCCAACTCAAGAGACTTCAGCAGATTCCAACTTACTTGCATTAATAATTAACTAGGTAACCACCTAACAATCCATAGTGACCTGAACCGGGGCCCTCCAGTATCTACTCCAATGGACACTCAATTGGATGTATCACGACATCTTCACCTGCCCCCACACACCCCCGATCACCCATTTAACTTTTCTCTGTAGCTGCCAAAATTTCAACCTTTATTTATGATCCTTGGCTGGTTTGCTGCATTACTTCTGTTGTGGTGGAGTTTGCATAGGATGGCTAAGCTGAAAAATCCAAGCAAAATAATTGGTCAGCTTTTTGTCTGATCTGGGTTGGAAGATAGATTCTGACAGCTCTGATTATTTGGTGCCAAGATTTCTTTTTATATTTCAGAGGTAACTTTTTGCACTGAACAGGATATTTTGAACATCCTACTAGGTTAATCATGTGAGGGGGGGGGGGGGGGGTGAGGTGTTGGAAAGAAAGCAAAGTTCCCTAACTTTGCTACAATGAAATGTATCTAATACGGCACATAAAGATTTATTTATTATTACAACCAAATCAATGGTAGACCATAGAAATGGTGAATGGAAACAGTGTAAACAATAGAGGACACAGAAATCCTAAACTGTATTTCGCAGAAGTTTGAGCTACTATGTGAAAAGCCCAACAAAGGGCAAGCAAAAAAAAAAACAGAAAGAACAACAGATCTAGAAATCAGAAACAGAAATTTCTGGAAAAGTTCTGGTCAGGCAGCACCCATGAAGAAAAATCTGAGTTAACGTTTCGAGGCAAGTGACCCTTCTTCACAACTCAGAACTCTACAAGAGGTAGGGCAATTTTGGATCTAGTTTGAGAGAATGAACCTGAACAAAGTGGAAGGAATATCAATATGAGGCTACTTCTGTGGCAGTGATAGAATTCAGTTGGATTTGGCAGAGATATGGGAAGGCTAAGTTTACTATGCTGAGAAACGACTTAGCAAAAATGGACTAGAAATTGCTACATTAAGGTAAATTAGTATCACAGCAATGGGAGACATTCAAAAAGGAGATTTAAGGCATTCAGAGCAAATATGTTTTACTAAAGGGAAGGGTTGAATAGTCAAATCCAGAAGCAGAGGGTAAAATGAGACAAAAAAAAGGTTGAGAGAGCTTAAAACTGCAGAATGCATGAAAGCGAACAAAGAAAATGTACTAATCAAGTGAAAGCATGAAAAAACACAAATAAGTAAACTAATGAAAATCTAAAGATGTTCTGTAGCATACAAAGAGTAAGAGGATAACTAAGAAAAAAGCACAGCCTAATTGGGATCAAAATAGTAACTCATTTGTAGAGGTGGATAATTTGGGCAAAGTACTGAATAAATATTATGTTGCTGACTTCACAAAAGAGCAAGCTGATGATGACACTACAATTACAAAGGAAGAACGTAAAATATTGAATGAGAGTAACAACGTGTGAAAATAATTAAGAGATTTGACATCTTTTAAAGTAGTTAAAATCTCTAGATTCAGATTAGATACATTGTTATTCAGAAACAAGGGAGAAAATCTGACCATTATATTTCAATTGAATGAATTGAATTTATTATCATGTGTACCGAGGCACACTGAAAAGCTTTGTCTTGCGAGCAATACAGGCAGATAACATAGTCAAGTAGCATAGATAAGTAAATAATAGGTAAACAGCATCAAAAACAAAAACACAGGTACAGGTGAGTGTTAAGAATTTGCAAGTCCATTCAGAATTCTAACAACAGGAGGGTAGAAACTGTTGCGAAACCAGCTGGTTGTGTGTGTTCAGGCTTCTGTACACTCGCCTGGATGGTAGAGGTTGTAGAAAATTATTGCCAGGATAGGATGGATCTTTGAGAATGCTGGCGGCTTTTCTTGGACAGCGGTACATGGATTCTATAGATGGGAGGTTGGCCTTTGTGATTGTCCGGACCGAGTTCATCACTCTCTGTAACCGTCTCCAATCTTGAATGGTACAGTTGCCATACCAGGTAGTGATACATCGAGACAGAATGCTCTCAATGGCGCACCTATAAAAGTTGGCGAGGGTATTCGCCATCATGCCTAATTTCCTCAGCTGCTTGGAAGAGGAGACAACATTGTTGGGCCTTTGTAACCAGTGCATCCACATGAAGAGTCCAAAAAAGCCTGTTATGGATGACCACTCCCAGGAGCTTGACACTCTCCACTCATTCCCCCTCTGTGCTGTTAATGCATAGGGGGAGCAGGAGTAACATCCCGCTGGAAGTCAATAATGAGTTCCTTGGTTTTGCTGGCATTGAGAGCTAGCTTGTTCTCAGTGCACCATTTTTCCAAGTCTTCCACCTCCTGTCTTAGTCTGTTTTGTCACCATCTGAGATTCGACCGACCGTGTGGTGTCATCAGCGAACCTGTAAATGGCATTAGTCTGGTATTTGGTGACGCAGTCATGTGTATACAGTCAGTACAGTAGGGGGCTGAGTACATACCGTAGGGGGTTCCGGTGTTGAATGTTAGTGACGATTAAATATTGTCCCCAATCTTCACTGATTGTGGCCTGTGGTTCAATTCTCCCTTGCTACAAGTATGCTGCTAGATGTCTAGAGACCTGCCGATGTTGTACCCATTGTGTATCATGGAGAAGGAAGGAGTGATCTGAGTAATTATATGGCAGTTAGTTAAATTTCAATTGTGAGCAAATTATTGCAATGAATTCTGAGGTATGATATAAATCTTAATTTAGTAAGACATAGTTAGTCAAGGAAAGTCACCATGGATTTAAAAGAAAATCATATCCGACTAACCCAAGTGAGGTGACAGATAAGTTTAATGAGGGCAGAGTGAAGGTTACAGTTTACATGGATTTTAGGAAGACTTCTGAGAAAAGTCTCACCAGAAGGCTTGTGAAAAAGGTAAAAGCCTTTGGCTTCCAAAACAACTGGTGAATTGGATCAAAAACTAGCTGAATGAAGGAAGCAGAAAGCATAGTTGACCTACTTTTCCACCATTGAGTAACTATTACCAGTAAAAAATGAGGTCTGCAGATGCTGGAGATCACAGCTGCAAATGTGTTGCTGGTCAAAGCACAGCAGGCCAGGCAGCATCTCAGGAATAGAGAATTCTCTATTCCTGAGATGCTGCCTGGCCTGCTGTGCTTTGACCAGCAACACATTTGTAACTATTACCAGTGGTGTTCTGCATAGTTCAGTGCTCAGTCCATTCCCTGTTCTTTGCAGTTTGTGTTACTTAATTAGATGAAAATGTAAGGGACAAAATAAAAAGGGTTGCAGTTTGATACAAAAGTTAGCCAGGTGGTTAATAGCAAGGAGGAAAGTTTCAGATTGCAGGAAGATACACAGATGGCACAGTCAATTCACAATCTACCTTGAGCTGCATTCACCTTGATGCCATGCAGTAATAGATTTATGTCCAGTAAGGATATACCAAGCTTTTGGCACCAGAAGCATCATTCTGACATCTTCCTTTCTCCACAATTTCCACCTCACTTCTCAGCAAGAGAAACTTGGAATCATAGTCTTACTCAGCAAGATGCACATAATCTTTGATAACATTACAAGGAAGTAAAATATCTGACTCCAAAATCTATATAAATTCTTTAGGATTTCATCACAAACAAATATTCTATAATTATACCTTAGCTGCAGGAGATATTCACACCAACTGTAATCATAAAGTGTGATCAATTTATAATTGCAATTACAAGCATCAGTTTTTGCTGCATCAGCAGGCTATCAGCAATTGAAATGGGTGACCAAACCTTAGAAGGGGCTTGTGTCAGCAATTGCATAAACGTCACTTATACCAGCTATTTTTAAAAAAAAAGGTAAAAAGCCAACAATATTTGCCTTATAAAAACAAATTTACCTTCACATCATTACATTCACAACCTCAGGACATCTCACAGCCCTTCAAAAGTAATTCATTGTTACTGAAGTGCAGTCAATGTTGTATTGGTAGAAAACAAAGCAGTCAATTTGTCCAATGCATCATCCCAAAGATGGATCCCAAAGAAACAAGGATGAGATTAAATGACCAAACAATCTGTTTTCATGATCTGGGTTGAGGATAAAATATTGGCCAAGGTATCAGAAGATATGCGTGAAACATTCCACCAGGCCACCAAAGAGAACGAACAAAGCCTCACCAGAAAGACTTCATCTCCCAAAAATACAATCTATTGGTACCACACGAGATTCATTAGTTCACGGGCGAGAATGGAACTTGAAACCATGGTCATCTGACTCGGGTCAAGTTAAGGCTGACCCTATACTTTCAATACTGGACATAGGAAGTCATTTAGTATCCACCTTGAAAAGTACTCTAAAAATACACTGCCTCTCATTTGCATGTTTTTGCAAGTGTCTGACTTCCAGCATTAGAGCATTTTTGATTTGAACCTCCTTGTAATCATGCACTGAAATAAGAAATGTTTGATTCTTGCACAGCACTTCTTAAAAAATCATAAAAATCATTTCAAACTGAAAGTCACAATTAGTAACTCTTAAACATTGAAATCAAAAATACTAAAACTGCAAGTTTATTTAGGAACTTGTTTTTTTATAATTACAAAAACTTGTAGGTAGCTTAAAAAGACTGAAATAGTATAAAAACGCCTGAATTGTAGCCATTATTCCTCTCCCCCTCTCCCAGCTGCATTTGGCTTAATCTAGTTAGACAGAAGAAACAGCAAGATGACATTCTACTGTCCTAAAGTAGAAAGGGACTTTTGAAAGGAGGGGCATGGCTAGGGTAAGTAGACAAAAGATCTTTTCCTTGGGATAAGGGAATCCAAAATTAGAGGGCATAAGTTTAAGGTGAGAGAGGAAAGATTCAAAAGGGCCTAAGGAACAACTTTTTCAGGCAGAGGGTGGTGCGTGTCTGGAATGAGCTTCCAGAGGAAGTGGTGGAGGCTGGTACAATTACAACATTTAAAAGGCATCTGGATGGGCATATGAATAGGAAGGGCTTAGAGAGATATAGGGCAAGTGCTGGCAAATTGGACTAGATTAATGTAAGATATCTGGTCAGCATGGATGAGTTGGACCAAAGGCTCTGTTTCTGTGCTGTACATCTCTATGACTGTTTGACTAAATGCATTGAATTCACCTACAAAGAAATGCAACTTTAGTTCATCAGTGGTTCAAAGATTAACCGTTTACTAAAGATCACATATCAAATTCTACTCAAAACAATTATGGACAGACATGTCGATAACCAAATTTTAATATTAAAAGGCACAGTTTAATCATCTTATTCTTAATTAGCTTAACATGTAGCATAGTATTATCATGTTATGATGGACATAGAGATGTACTACCCCTCAGATGCTGCCTGAACTGCTGTGCTTTTCCAGCACCATTAATCCAGAATAGAGATGTACAGCATGGAAACCAATCCTTCAATCCACCTCGTCCATGCCAACCAGATATCCTAACCCAATCTAGTCCCACCTGCCAGCACCCGGCCCGTATCCCTCCAAACCCTTCCTATTCATATACCCATCCAAATGCCTTTTAAATGTTGCAATTGTACCAGCCTCCACCACTTCCTCTGGCAGCTCATTCCATACATGTTGCACCCTCTGTGTGAAAAAGTTGCCCCTTAGGTCTCTTTTATATCTTTTCCCTCTCACACTAAACCTATGCCCTCTAGTTCTGGACTCTCCCACCTCAGGGAAGAGACTTTGTCTATTTACTCTATCCATGCCCCTCACGATTTTATAAAACTTCTATAAAGGCACCCCTCAGCCTTCGACTCTCCAGGGAAAACAGCCCCAGCCTTTTCAACCTCTCCCTATCTTCTAACCCTGGCAACATCCTTGTAAATCTTTTCTGAACCTTTTCAATAGGAAGGAGACCAGATTTGCACGCAATATTCCAAAAGTGGCCTAACCAATGTCCTGTACAGCCGCAACATGACCTATTATGTAAACTAAAGACAAGAATCAGGAATAACAGAAGATTTATACATTTATCCATACATTAACTGTTCCATCATACTGGAGTCATAGAGTCATAGAAATATATTGAAAATTTCATCAGTCTGTTTGAAATAATCTGTTTGTAATACTTATTAAAGCTAAACTGCCAAAACGTCAAAAAAGAACTCCAAATAATACATAAATATGGTAACATCTGCACCTTTACCCAAGGAAAATAAGCATTCAATTTCCAATTTCAATAACATCGAAAAGAAGTTACAATTTAATCAGCAAGTCCTCAGCTCGGTTTCCACAGTTCTGCAACAAACATGAATTTTCATGACGGGAAGTACTATGTTTAAACTTGTTTCCTTATACAAACTATGACATTTGTGGTACTTTAGTATTTCAAATAGCAATATTCACTCTCCAGTCCAAGTGAATAGAATGGTTTTTCCTCAAAAAAATCCCCACTGTGTAATATCTAAATATTCAAGTGGAATGGAAAACTGAAAAAGAAACAGCTACATTGTTAAAACGGAAACTGATTTAGCAAATTGCTATATATGGCACCAAAGAAATAATTATTCAAGTATGAATTCATATGATTGTTCAGGATTACTAATAAAAAAAAAGTTTGTTAGGCCTCTCCCTTGTTTGAGATAAAAATGAGTGTTTGTAGATTACAATGGTGATTAACAAAACTTATGTAATGTGTTGCATTGAAATAACTCATAGCCCTGAACAAAATTACTTGTTGAAATGTTGCAGCTCCAGGCAAACTACTAAGTAAACAGTTAAACAAACAATTCTTCACCGGTACTCTTATTCTGGAATCACATCTGTCCATTTTAATTCACATATGCAACTGCCATACGTTGCCCTACATCACTCTTATTCTGTACACAACTTAAATATGGCGAGAATTGCAGTACATTCAACATTTGAATGTAGAATTGATCTGTTGCCTGTCCCCACTGAATGATTTCAGAAGGGCAATTATGTACAAATTAATCTTAACAGATACACTTAAGATAAACCACATATTAGGCAAATAAATCTAACTAGAGTATTAAGACCTAATTTTCCAAGCCCCAAAATCACGGTTTTCTATTACCATATATAAGACAATGCTCATTTTCAGCAGCACCATCCTATACAGTCAATTCTGACATAAAGCAAAAGTTCCATTCTCATGCGATCTCACATTATAAGAAAATCGTGCAATAGCCGCACTATTTAAACTAATGGGACTATTGCACTGTACCCAATACACATAAGGAAAGTTGGTGTTCTAAAATCTTCAATCGCATTAAAGACAATTCATGTTGAAGAAACCTGCATTATAGCAGAACCAAATGTATCTGCTTTTGTAGTCAGCCTAATTTTTTTTTGTGATTTTTAATTACCAGCATTTATAATTTGATGCAAGGGATCAAGCAAGTATAAGTTGTATTACCACAACACACAATAGTTTAAGATATTCCCTCACAAATGTAGTGAACAACAAAGGAGGAAAAAAGTCTTCCAACAAAAGTAGTACGAAGCTGGTTTCAATATATTTGCTGACTTGTCAAATACAAATTCCCATTAAGTCACGCCACCTGAATGTCACTTTATTACACGCACATTTCTTGATCATCATCATCATGGCAACAATGTTTTGAGTTAACACTAGTTTTTGCTTCCTTTCCATCCTTATCATATGCATGCATTTTGTGCTACCAGGAATCATCAGGCATCAGATCATTCATCCTGATGACATAATTGTGCAGAAAGATGCATGCAATCAAGGCAATTCCAACTTTTTAAACAGATCCCAGTGCAAAGGTTCTGTAGAAGAAAGATTTGAACAGTATCCAAAGCAATCCGTGTTATTTCACAAGAAAGTCCATACTGTTGATCTCTAAGAAATAAGGCCCATTTCCAGACTCAAACGGTTTTTGGTATTGAGGTTTCAGGATTGGCTGAGAGTAAAACACAGAAATCATTGAAATCTATAGTGTTGCTACTGTACACAGGTACTGTAAAACTGTTTGTCCTGTCTCCAGGAATAGTTTATTGAAAAATACAAGGTGTACCCTTAGGACAGAGACTTCAGTGACGAAGTATTTTTGTTATGCTCAATGATTTATTTTATTTTACAAGTTATTTCAGTGAGGTATGCACAATGATGCACATGTGGGGAAGAATATTTCAACTTGAACATTTTTTTTTCTGGGCAAGAAATGTCCACAGGAACCTAACTCTGGTTCTGACATTGATTCCTATAAGAAATTATGCTCCACTTAAAAGTTGTGATTTTCAGGAAAGCAACCACAATTTTAAGTGAAGAACTACTGAAATTACCATGTAGCAATTGAATTTGCCATCAATTAAAACATAATGCAAGACTGAAAGGAGGACTCCACTCTAAAGATACCGCCAAGAACAAAGATGCCACAAGAGTATGTAGGAGGAACTGGCCTTACTGAGAAGATGGTATTGGATTTGTTATAAAGCGGAGGTTGACCCCCTCTGAGAACTAAAACCGAAACACCCAAAGAGGAGCACCTCGCCCCATAATCTGCAAAAGCAGTGTGAAAAATGGTATAAACTGCTTTTCAGCAATTTCTAGTGGTTATATAAAATAAACCCCTGACACTTTAAAATCAACAAGTAACAATTTATTTATCTAACTCCATAATAGTGAACAAACTAACTAAACTATTGACAAACCAAATAACTAACTATCCCCAAATAAAGCAAGATTCAAATGGTATGCTGTTCCAATAAATACAAATCCTGCTTATTTGAAAAAAGTAGAATTTAGTCTCTTGAAATTACAGCCAGGTTACATGTCTTACGAAACGTTCTGTGCCTTCTCTGTCAATTCTTCTATCAGGAATATTAACTAGTTGTGCCATTGATACCATTGCTATTCAGATAGTGCTTTCTCTAAGATGATGTGACAGCCAGCAATTCTCTCTAGAGAACTAAGGGCCATTAGCTCTGGTGGATAGCAGCTAGCTCTGGGGTCTTTGTCCAACTGCCACCTTCTTTTATACCTGTGATAACATATCAATTTTTATTACAATGGGATTGATCCTATGTTGTCAAAATCATCAGACTTAAATTTTTGGGATCTAAGTGCCTGATTCAAATTAGTTGGCTAATTTCAAAAGCCTGTTGTTTTGGTAAAAACACTGCTGCTGGGCCTGCTAACTGTACAGCCTTTCAATACAAATGTTTCAATTCAAGTAATCTCTGCGTACTTGCAAACTCACAGACAGCCATTTTAAATCTCTAAGCACAGGAAAAACACATGATCTTTTAAAAGGGATCATACAATGCATCCCCCAGCCCAGCATTTCACAAACACCAAATTCTAACTTCCTGTCTCCCAATCTACAAGTACTCTACCAACTTCACAACAGAATGGATTAAATCAGAAAGGTTACATTGTCATCAGAAGTGCACTACACATAATTAACACTCCTGCTTCATGGAATAAAAATGTTTGATGTTGCAGTAGAGAACCAATTTACTTGGAGAAGACCAAAATATTGATGCCAAAAATCACTAGTTTCCAACAATTCATCTACTGTTAGCAGCAAAAACATGTGGAGCCCTTAAACCACATTGCCAACATTGATCAAACACTCGAATCAGCAACCAAACTAGTGATTGGAAAGCTTTTAAATGAAAACCATTGGCTCCAAAGAAAAACCACAGGTCATGAGAAGGTATGATTCACAGTGGTACTAACCTGCATGGCCATTGGGACAAAATTCAAGTCAGTGGCAATTTTTAAGCAGAAAAGCAAACTAAAAAATCAAGTTGTCTGCATGTTCATGAGAAGCAAGTGAGGACTGCAGATGTTGGAGACAGAATTGAACAATAGGTCAGGCAGCATCTAAGGAGCAGGAGAGTCAACGATAACTGCTGAATGAAAAAGGATGAAGTTGTGGATGAACAATACTGTACAAGGTCAGACATCCTGGTGGCCTTTGTAAAGCATACAACTCATTAGTATACATTCATATTCCATTTAATTAACAAGATAAAAAGCCACCTGCAAATAAATGACATCTGTTACTATCCTTTTAGGGACCATCAACATTTAAAGAATAAATATGAACACAGCAATTAACTGACATGCCACAAGATTTCTTTTTAAGAAAATAAATGATTTTATTCCTGTTTAAAAATACAGAAAGCAAAGCAAGCACCATTGACTTAACATTACGGCTTATAAAAAGTTGCATTATAAACTCAGATCAATTTTTATTTTTTCTCCCAAGTGTTCCATTGAGTTATTAAATATTTAAGATTAAGGGTGTAGGTTTCCTCGCTGAGCTGTAGGTGTGATATCCAGACGTTTCGTTACCTGGCTAGGTATCATCAGTGGCGACCTCCAAGTGAGGCGAAGCTGTTGTCTCCTGCTTCCTATTTATATCTTTCTTCTGGTTGGGGTTCCTGGGGTTTGTGGTGATGTCATTTCCTGTTCGTTTTCTGAGGGATTGATAGATGGCATCTAGGTCTGTGTGTTTGTTTATGGCGTTGTGGTTGGAGTGCCAGGCCCCTAGGAATTCTCTGGCATGGCTTTGCTTAGCCTGTCCCAGGATAGATGTGTTGTCCCAGAAATGACAGCCAGACTACTAAGACCCCTCGGAATCCTAGTCGCACACAAACCCATCAACACTCTCAAACAAAAACTAACAAACTTAAAAGACCCAGTACATCCCATGGACAAAACCAACGTCACCTACAAAATTCCATGCAAGGACTGCCACAAACAGGAAGAAAGTTAGCCACGAGGATACATGAACACCAGCTAGCCACAAAAAGACATGACCCTCTCTCCCTCCTAGCCCTACACACGGATGATAAAAAAAAGCCACCTTTTTGACTGGGACAACACATCTATCCTGGGACAGACTAAGCAAAGGCATGCCAGAGATTTCCTAGAAGCCTGGCACTTCAACCACAACGCCATAAACAAAGACATACACCTAGATGCCATCTATCAACCCCTCAGAAAATGAACAGGAAATGACATCACCACAAACCCCAGGAATCCCATCCAGGAGAAAGATATAAATAGAAAGCAGGAGACAACAGTTTCGCTTCACTTGGAGGTCGCCACTGATGAGGATACCCAGCCAGGTAACGAAACGTCTGGATATCAAGCCAACAGCTCAGTGAACGAACCTACACCCGAAATCTCAACCTGAGCTACAAACCTTCACAAACATTTAAGATCAATTCATTTTTCCTATGACCAATGTAAAGGTATGCAATTTTCCACCTTTTATTTACAGATCTCATGTATGTGGCTCTTGTAGTTCATCCTGGGTGCCAGTAGAACCCAACTTCTTTCCAACAGCTTCTTAAGATAACTTTGACTATTTTCTGCCACAATATTCTGCAAGGACCACGAAGGATTTCTGCCATTGACTGGAGGCAAAAGCAAATCTTCCAGCTACATTTTCCCTCACAAAAGCTATTGTGAAGTGAGCTCCAACTGCATTCCTCATGGTAAACAATAAAAGGGGATATCTTGAGATACAAGCCTAGCTCGATAAAGATTTATTTTGGAATTGTTGGTTGGTTCACCGAGCCTGTTTTCTTTTGCAAATGTTTTGTCTCCCTACTGGGTGACATCTTCAGTGTTGTGTAGCTTCTAAATGAAGGGCTGTTGTTGTGATCTGCCCAGATTTTATATGGGTAAAAAGTGAGGTCTGCAGATGCTGGAGGTCAGAGCTGAAAATGTGTTGCTGGTTAAAGCGCAGC
Organism: Hemiscyllium ocellatum; assembly: GCF_020745735.1. Classification (NCBI taxonomy): domain Eukaryota; kingdom Metazoa; phylum Chordata; class Chondrichthyes; order Orectolobiformes; family Hemiscylliidae; genus Hemiscyllium; species Hemiscyllium ocellatum. The sequence goes on along the minus strand of NC_083407.1, from coordinate 54,332,601 downwards.
AGGTCAGGCAGCATCTATGGAACAGGAAATTCGACGTTTCGGGCACAAGCCCTTCATCAGGAATTTATATGGTTCTGTCATGGCAGGGGGTTCTATTTCTGATTTTGTACTGTAATGGTCTGTAGATGGGATCTATTTCAACATGTTTGTTTATGGCATCAATGGAGGAATTACAGGCCTCCAGGAATTCTTGAGCTGGTCTTTGTTTTGCCTATCCCTGATTGAAGCTATTTTTATAGAATTAATTAATTCAGTAAGCCATGCCATATTAGCTTGATATGAATTACTGCCTTTTTCCCCCCACATTTCAAAATATCAACTATCCAGACAGGTAGCTCACATTTTATACTCAGCTTATAAATTGAGCCTTGGTTTTTGAACCTTCAAAGGTCTACTTGTGCATCCTGGTCAAAGGTAGTTATTTCATTTGTAATAATATTATCAATTGTTGTCAATGCAATTCAGAATGGAGACCAAGGTGTCATTGCACAAGGCATCACAGAGAAATTTTAAACCACTGACCCAGTCAAAGAATAAAAGTAATGAAATTCAAAATAATCACTTTCATATTTCCGCAGATCACAAAGTACAATAGTGTGCTCTGCTTCACTATGTGCTTCTATTTGTCTCACCACCTTGTGCATTTAATCTACATTTCTAATTGAAAATTGAAGCTATGTTGCTTACACAGCAGAAAAGAACGCCTCTGTGACAGAAGTGACTTGATTCTTAAATGAAGATGATCAATAAAACTATTGCTACCCAATGCAGTTTTGATGTACAAGCCATTACAAACCCTCAAATGAAGTATGCTTTCTATAACTGTTAAATTATGAGACCATTCCTCCCACAGTCTCAATATTATTATTGTAGCAAAATCTCAGTAGTTTATTCATGTCATACATGTTAGTTGTGTTAAGAGTGCAAATAACATTAATCTGCAGTACAAACAGGCAGAACTACTGGCATTTGAAACACCAGCCCATTATCACAGCGGGAGACGTCAATCACTCTGATGTTCTTATAACCACACAGGCAATATGACAATGATCTCAGGGAAAATCAGCAATCTCTGCAGAATATTCCAAGACCTCCCCTCCCACCTCCCCCAAACCCTCTTTGCAATTTGACCAATCAGAAGGTGCCATTCATGACCTACTGGAAAGACTTGCATCTTGCTTCAAATTCTTAAAGAAAAACATCAATCATACAAAATAGGAAAAGGACATTGAATTATACAGTATTAACCTCTAGGGTTTGCATACAAAGACCTTAGATATATTTATGCCCATCCTTTTAAAAGTGTGTCAGCACTGTTTTTAACACCAAACCAAATGCCATATTTATGAACCTCTGTCCTCAGCAGGAAACCTGCTCTTTTGATTAATGAGTATATGCTTTTAGAAAAGCTAAGAATTAAAAAAACAAAGTAAAAATACAATTTTGCCTGCACAAAAATACCACAGTAATAATTAACCTGATGCCTCTCTTAAGAGGTGGTCGACTTTATGTCTATGATCTGGACACTGGTCCTAGACATTGCACTTTTTCATCAGAATTGGACATAGCAGCAAAGCAGTTTCACATTCCCAACTCCCACAGATCATGACAACCTCCCACAATCCAAAACTGTGCAGATTAGGTGAATTGGCTATGCTAAATTGCCCGTAGTGTTAGGTGAAGGGGTAAATGTAGGAGTATGGGTCTGGGTGGTATACGCTTCGGCGGGTCGGTGTGGACTCGTTGGGCCGAAGGACCTGTTTCCACACTGTAAGTAATCTAATCAAATCTAATCTAATGTTTGTGCTTTGTATCGATATAAAGCTTAGCGTTAGGGCAGATGGTGGGGATAAAAGAGGTGAAGGTACACTGTTTCATTTGCCAGTTCTGGCTGTGATCAGATACTGGCATTATTACAATCACTGCTTTCTGGATATTTCTTCTTTTGTTTCAAAATTCAGTTCAGTGAAAGTACCCACAAGAACTGCTGACTTGCTTGATTTTTAATTTTTCTGTAGAAGATCCAAGGACAGTTACAGGCCACTGAAGATATGTAGCAAAAGACAAATGCAATTTACTGCGCCTGCTATTCAAGCTGCCTGAGCAGAACTGTCTACATTAACTATTCCTTGTAAGAAGTGAGATCACTCCTGTCACACTAGACTCTATTTTTCCAGTTTGGAAAAAAAATTCATAGGTAAGCAAATGTCTCTCAGTCAATTCTTTTGATTTACCAGCAATCTATCAAAGAATAAAACCTAGGAATTTTGCTTTAAAAATCAACCACTGGATCCAAATTAAAGCAAATTAAGTTACCCTATATGATTCCTTATGAAAATGAATCCAAAAACGTTCAAAGTAAAGTGTAATGGTTTACAGTAAAATTACCAAAGACTGTGCATTTAACTAATCAATTTCAGAATCATCAATATCTTGTTTTATTATTCAAAACTTACATTAAGCAGTTCTTGCAATTGAATTATAGTATTTCAAGAAAAATATTTTTATTTAGATTTAGTTCAATACTAGGAAATGAATAGATCATTTTGTTTTGACAACATTATATTATTACTTCAGCCAAGAAGAGCTGGTTTACTAAATTACTTAAATTAATGCTGGTAAGCCACCTTAACATGCCAACAGTGTCAGACACTTGAACTGAAATTCAGTTTGCCACCAAAGAGCAGCTCAATCTATAAAAGATGGCAATTTGAGTTTTTTAATGGAGAAGATTAATCTCAACTTTAAAAAAGCTGCAAACATACTTCATTATTGCAAAATAAATACATAATATTCACTAAACAGAAACTGCACATGGGTGCAATTTATTCAAGGCAAAACAAATTATCACAATAATTATAACTTTTTTTAAAAAGGTATGATCATCTCAGCAACTGTCTCAATCTCTACAATAAGACACAGAAGCAAGCAGTGAGGCAGGTGCACATACTGATAACTACAAAAGTCTGAGGTCCAAGAAAAATTCCAGGGAGAATGAATGAATGAATGAATGAATGAACGAATGAACGAACATAGTACATTTGGAAAACTGCATACAGTTTTGGTTTCACGATATAAGCCAGGATACATTTGTACTGGGTGCAGTTTGAAGCAGAATACGTAGGCCGATTCTGGAAATAAAGAAGCTGCCTAATGGAGGAAAGTTTAGTTTAGAAGAATGAGAGATGACTTTATTGAAATGGGCAAGATTCTGAGGGGAATCGACAAGGTTAAAGCTAAGATGTTTTCTCTCAAGAGAATCTGGAGAGAGAACAAGTTAAAAATAAGGGGTCTCAAATTTAAAACAAAAATAGAAATTGATGAAAAAGCTCAGCAGGTCTGGCAGCATCTGTGGAGAGAAATCAGAATTAACTTTTTGGGTCAAGTGACCCTTCCTCAGAACTCAAAACATTAACTGATTTCTCTCCACAGATGCTGCCAGACCTGAGTTTTTCCAGCAATTTCTATTTTTGTTTCTGATTTATAGCATCCACAGTTCTTTCTGTCTCAAATTTTGACTGGGATGAGAAGAAATTTCTTCTCTCAGAACACAGTTAGTAGAATTCACTTCCAGAAAGAGCAGGACAAGTTCAACAAATTTTAATTGACAAGAGAGTCAAGGGTTATGGGGTAGGTAAGTAATTAAACAACCAGGGAGGGGGGAGTTAAGTGCCAAAATCAAATCTGCCATGATCTTACTGAATGGCAAAGAATGTTCAATGGGTTGACAGCCCAGTCTGGCTTCTATTTCTTACCTCATGTAAGAGACTAGGATTAAACATCAAAAGAATAAACGTCAGTCATAAAATGGAGAATACGGACAAGTCATATCAATCCATGTAGGAAGTCAGATTAAAAACTTGTCAAGAAATTTAACATGAAACCTGAACTGCATCACAAAACTAAGATGAAAAGCAACAGTTTCTTTTCACTCTTATGGATTACATCACCAGAATTCCCAAAGTAGACATCGCAGAGGGCAGAGGCCGGAAACAACTTGTACACAGGCATAACCTTTAAGCTCACATCACCAAAAGTTCTGAAGGATATAGTAGCTTTCACATCAATCATTTTATTTTATGGCAAAAGTACAATAGTCTGAGAATTTTTTATGACCATGTTTTTAATACCAGACATATCTAAACAACTGCTGAATTGGTTACATCAATACAGCAAAATCCACCACAAACCTCATCTTGTTAATTGGAAAAATTACACAACACCAGGTTATAGTCCAAGAGGGTTATTTGGAAGCACTAGCTTTCGAAGCACATCTCCTCCATCAGGTGGTGAAGAGACGCTGTGTGATTTTTAAACTTTGTACACCCCAGTCCAACACCGGCACCTCCAATCATTATTAATCAGATTATTTCATTTAGCTGAGCTTTGAAATCTCAGTTTTGAAGATTTCAGGAGTAACAGTCACATATCAGCCAGTTTCAATCCATAAAAATACACTTTCAATCATTCCAATAAGAATGATTTGAATTTAGTTAGCTCTGCTTTTCCAATGTATTCAAACTCTCTCAGGCTGAAACTATTTTCTATTAAACACACAAATAATTGGCAACAATTTAAGTATAAAGGTGACAACTCAGGTATGTGATCCTCAACACCCTAAATTCTGAGTGACAGTTTCCACTCCTCAATTTCATCCCTCAAAATGACGTTTGTCAGCACATTTTATCTTATTAGGCATAAGTAGCAATTGCTAAAAGAACTGATGCAATTATTTCTGTAATAAAATACACACGGATATTAATAACATACTACTTGGATATATTGATTAGTAAACTGAAAGGGACTTATTAACATTTGAATTACTCACTGCACAAATACTGTTTTCCATAAAGACATTTCCTACAGTACAATGTTCTGTACTAAAAAGATATTTCTATAGTCTTATAATTCACACTAAAGCTTGTGCTTATCCTTTCTGTCTCAACTGCAAAACAAGTATGTTGCAAACAAGTTCATCAAGACGTGATAGTAAAATCTTGTGCTGCAAATGTACAACAATTGAAGACATTTGGAATCACAATTCAAGCTGGGAGTGACTGTTCTGTTTCAATTCAATGACACCACTAATGGGTTCTTAGCAGCTCCATGAAATCAAGCAGCTGTCAACTCAATGTATCAGAAGAAAAAGTCATACACTCCCATAAGGAAACAAGCACATCAGGATGTTTGGCAAAACATCTGCTCCTTCACATTTCATCTGACAAAACAAAACAGCTAAACAAAGAGATATCCTGTATCTTTTTCTGTTAATCACAGCACACTAATAAAATTTTACCAACAAAAGATAAATTATCAATATGATTAATGCTGCAATTTTCACACAAATATTTCCAATAGATACTTACACAGCCTGAACGTATATTAATACAGTACTATGCTATTGTCAAAACCACAACCAGAACTCATCTGGATAACTACAAAACTATAGTTGAATTCTCGGTTTTACAACGCCAGCAAAATAATTTTTCTGGTTCAGTTTAACATGCAATGTTTCAGAATCCATTTTTACCCATGTCAAGTACAACTCAAGGAAAAGGAGCTAGGTGATATTTTTTCATCAGCAGAAATGTGGCATGCATATGAAATAAAAGCATGTGCACATCATACTTCAGCTGCAAAATTCATCTGATTGCTAAAGTAGCTCCTTAAAAAACTATATCGTTTGCAATATGGCCGATTCAAGAAATGCAGTTATAAACTTCAGGCTATTTTACTAACTGGTTTTGATTACAAAAAATCTTACACATCAGTACTATAATCAAATAATAGTAGGAATGACCACATATCAAACCCAAATCATACATTATTAACAGTAAAAGTATAAATAATATTGAATAAGTACCCAACAATACAAATTTCAAACAACTCTTAGAAGAAATGCAACTATTGTGCAAGCAATATTTTATTTTCCTTTGATCTGCTTATTTCCCCTGCTTAATCTGCCAAATCTTGCAGGCCTTTGTTGCATGTATAATTTAAAGCCATCTGCTGTTTGAGCTTTTACATTTTTAAAAAAACTAAAGATCAGAGTAACCAACAGAATGGATTTGTTACTAATATTCAAGTATCCTATTACAGTGCATTCCCTTGTGAAAATAGTAGTTACATATAAAAACGATGAAGCAGTTTTTCTACACGTCTTTAAATACCCCACTACAAAGACTTTAAAAAGATGGTAGCTCATAAAACCACAAAACCACTTAAAAGCTCTAACAATATTTTCAAGTTAAAATGCAGGCATTTCCACCTGGTATCCCAACTTGATTTTTTTTATTATTTTCTGGCAAACGGCTCAGAACTTCATACAATGAAGAGAGAATTCTATTGTTCACAAGCATAAAAATTGAACACTACCACTTTGTTTAAACTCGTGCTGATCTGACAAGAGAATATAGCCAGAGGTAATACAAAAAACCTGAAGACGAATTCATATCTTAGAAGGTCTACAACTTTTCCCTGACTACCAACTTTGATTATACAGCTGTGTTAAAATCAGCACCTTATTTAAAAGGAAACATATACATAGTATTTCAAAAGTAATATATAAATGAATATATAATCAGAGTTGCAAGAGTCATTAGAAATAATAGTGTGGACAGAGTAATATCATAAACATTATGTCAGAACTACAAAAGGCCCCAGGAAAAAACGTTAACCTTGAAAGTTTGAGAATCTCTTAAAAACTGTTCTTCACATATTATCATTCTATTGCTTATACGTGTTACTTGAGATTAATATGAATGAATATGCAATTTGTCAATACTTTCCACATTTTAATGAGATCTTTAACCAAAACCACAAATACCATCACATATTTATGCAAAATATTCATATTTCCATTATTATTGGCACTACATTCATTGCATGTACTGAATATCAGTGATTGTGAAATGAGCAATCATATTTGTACATTTTAAACAGACTATGTACAACATTGAAAAAAAGTCCTTTCCTTGAAAATATACACGAACAGACTTTTAGCTGACAAAGTGCTCAAATTGACTATCAGAAATGTATTATTTGTCATCCTAAACCCACAATAAAGCTTTACAAAGTTCCACTACAGTTTCATTTTTGCAAAAAAAAACTGATTCAATTGAAGCTAACAATCAGTTGAAGAAAACAAAGTCCTTTCAAGACCAGAATTTTAAAAATAGCCATAAATACAAGGGGGCAAATCTAACTAAACTTTACATGACGTCACTGTCCCAGAAACCATGCCTAACTTAGGGGGGGGATAAAATCCTTCCTCTAAACAAAAGGCTTCAAAAATTAAACACATTACCCAAAATGGCGAAGGGTTGTTGTTTTGAAAAGAAAAATGGAGGATATTGTAATATACACAAAGGGATAAATTTCAACAACTCGCCTGCAGCCGGCTTGAATAAGGAAGCGGCGGAGATACAAAACAAGGGGAGGGAGATGGAGAGAAGAGAGAGTCGAGGAGGGGGAGGTGGGACAGGGTACAGGGGCACCCAGAGCGGCTGAGCATCTACACCTCAGCCCAGTCAAGACTTTTTTTTGTTAGGGAGGCAGCCGGACACCAGAATATATGAAACGTACACACAATAAAAAAAAATGGAGTTATGGTATAATTGATGTGAATGAGCCATGTTGGTGTCTCCGTGCTGATGGGGAGGAGGAGGAGGAGGAGATGGGACGCAGATGTGACGGGTGACGCCGGGGCCGTGTTGTTTAGGCCGGCCCAGCCCAGCCCGGCCTAGTCTGACAGCCGGGCTGTCAATGGGAGGTGGGAGAGGGGTGGAGGGGGACTGGCGGTGGTCCGGGACAAGCGGCAGAGGAAGAGACGCAGCCTTCCGCCTTCCAGCCCCGACCCCGGCCCCGACCCCCCCTTTCCGGGACACGGCCTCCGCCAGCCTCCTTTGCAGATTTAAAACCACCTCCCGAAGCCGCTCGGCCATGGCCCGCTCTGGCCGTGCCCGTTTATTTGTTTGTTTGTTTCAGTTTATTTTTGAAAATAAACTACGAGCCAGAAGGTGGGCAGCCCCGGGGACCGGGGGGGGGGGGGGGGGTAAACAAAACAATACACAAAAGCGCCTCTCTCTCTCTCTCTCTCCCCAGAAAGACCGTACGGTCAACATTAAGTGTCGTGCGGGTAGTAATCACTCAGAAGAAAACCAGCGTTTGTTGAGGAGGGTTTGTGTGGGGTTTTTTCCCCCCAAAAAGGAACAGTCCTTCTCCTGGGGCCGCTCTCCCACTACAAAAGGATCCGATTCAAGCGACATGTAAGACAGAGACGGTTGGAGACACAAAGTGAAGGGAGAACAAGACTCGGTCTGAGCGGCTGGACGTTACCAAGCAGCCAAGAGTTTTCTCCAGCAACTCCCTCCCTCCCTCATCTTTTACTGATACCTCTCCCGCACAGAAACACACACCCCCGACAACTAATATTCATCAATTATTCTTCTTCATCGCCGCCGCAAACACCGAGAAGAAAAATACACAAGACGAAAATAAAAATGCAACTCACCTAAGCCCCGCAAATGTCATCGACTTCCCTTCCGGATACGTCGGGAGTTGGAGGGGGCAGATGGTGGAATTATTTGTTAACGTTCTTGTTTTCGTTTCGAAACTTTTTTTTTAATTGAGGCGGGAGGAGAAAGGGGAGAATTCGTTAATTCACCAGAAGCTGTGAGGGAGACCGAGACTTTTTCGGCTTCAATGCATGTGGTTCACGAACTGGTGACGTCAGGCATGGCTCAAACAATGAAACTTGCTGCTACAAGAAACATTTTCCTAAATGAAACCAACAGCTTATCATCCAGCGGCAGAGAAAAACAGCAAATTATAATTCTCCTCCCTCCACCCCCTCCCACTTGTTTTTTTTTAATCTTCGTCCAAACAATCAACTGGGGATTTTTTTTTTCAAAATAACTTTTTTTCTAAGGGTTATAGACTGTATGAGTACGTGAGAATTGGAAAGCCTTGTAATTCATTATAAAAGCTCCTCATCCCTTTTTTTCGCAGGCGATGCGAATGTCAGCTCAGCCTTTACCGCGGTCATTTGTAACATAAATGCAAGTACAATGATTGCATTGCAAGCACATTCATATGGGAAGGTGCGGAGTGTAAGCTACTTTAATTGTGAATCGTTTCAAAAGAAAATATTTAGGGTTCAAATAATTTTGGGGTGCATATACTTTTTGTCAAAGATGCAGCAGACACGGATTGTTTTTCAGAATAAACAAAGTGTTTAATTCATTATATAGTATTAATTTTTTTGATCATAAACTGACCCAAAGATCTGCATCAGACAGCTGCGCTGTGCTGGCAGTTATTGATTTTTCACTGCTACATTCCGGGAATACAAATTTGAACGTTTCAATATACTCTGCGGTGATTTCATTAAAATTAGAAAGCAAAACCAACTAGTTTGAAAAACATCTCATTTGAACGAAATGCAATTACACTTCATTGGTTCTATGTAGTTCTTGCTGGGTGTAAGCACGGACACAACGGGATGGATGGCCTTCTATGCTGCAACTTCAATACTTGAACTCAAAATAAATGTTTTTACATTTAGTTTGACTCATGGCTGAAATATTGATCATTTACACAAATGGCTTTCCTTTATATTAAGTAAATAATATCAGTTAGACTGAGTTCAGATTTGCTTCAGTTTTGATTTTGACGATATTTGTTTATTCATTATATGCATAAAAGAAACAACATTGATTGAAGGTTTCCCCTCTAAAAATATTGGAAGCTGAATCTGTGACAGTAATTTGAGTTACATTGAAATTAATTAGAATGAAACTTTAAATAAGGAGTGACATATATCATAAGTGTTAAGAGGCAAAAAAGATAAACTTACTATAAAATATATTCTACCATTAAAACATGCTTATCTTTACTTTTAATAAAATGTTAATTTTTCGTGTTGCCATAGCATTATCACAGCAAATTCTTTACTTGATCATCTGATGCAGTATTTATTTCAAACAATGTTTCAGCCTTTTTGGGGTAGAAACTTGTATAAATTAGGATTGTATCACAGTAACATTGGCTGTTACAGCTATATAGAAGGATATGGCAAATAAATGTGAAGTCTGATTCATATTGATATGTTCTATGTATACCATTGACAGTAAATTTCTATTTTGCAAAAATAAGTATTTGTTTGGTATTCATGATTCAAATAAATAAGTAGGAGTTGCTTTGGGACATCACTGGTTTCATTTCCTTAGCAATTATGATTTTCTCGTAAATCAAATGAGTGTTACTTTATTATTGCTCACAAAACTTAGTGAATAATGAATGTAGGGTATCAACTTAATTTTTGGATGAGTTAAATCATCTCAGAAAGGATATTTGATGGAATTATGTTTTACATCTCAATGATATGCTATAGTTTACAAATCAATATAGCAGAAAATATGAAATAAAGCATGTGATTTTAATCATTATTGGGTGTCATTTATAGAGATGAAACAGAGCTTCAAATTCATCGATGAATTATATCTAGATATAATAACATCTGATTTTCCAAACTACTCTCTGTTGATAGAGGTTGATAATCCAATAATTTTTGAATTATAAAATAAAATCTGATGTAAGGTTTAAGGAAAGTAATGTTTGAGCTCACACAGCAGATCCATGGGTTATCCAGTGAATAATACTCTGCGTTAGGGAGGATAAAAAATGACCTGATAGCTCTTTTTTGAAATACATATACAGTATATGAATGTTATGAGAGGGCAGGATCATTTCTCCATGATTTCCCATTGACCATCACTAGCAAGGTTCACACTGAATGATGATGACCTATTGGATAGGGGTGCCTGGTGCCTCTTAAGTTATACACCTGGAGTAAAAGGTGGAAGATCATGTCTGACAGGTTTGATTGAATTTTTTGAGGAAGTGACTAGATATGTGGAAGAGGGTACAGTGGATGACATCTACCTGGACTTCAGTAACCATTTTACTTAGGTCTTGCATGGGAAGCTTGTCAAGAAGGTAAGAGTCCTTGGGATCAAGGGTAATTTATGCAAATTGAATTTAAAATTGGCTTAGTGACAGGAGACAGAGGGTGATGGTTAAAGTAAAATAAAACAAAAAAATGGATGCTGGAAATATGAAACAAAAATAGAAAATGGTGGAAAAATTCAGCAGGTCTGGCAGCAACTGTGGAGAAAAAGCAGCATTAATGTTTCAGATCCGGTGACCCATCTTCAGAATAAGTAGTAGATAGGAAAAGGTGGTACATATGCTCAAGACAGGAGTGGTGGGGATCATGGATTTGTAAAGGAGAAAGTGATAGGTGGAGACAGAGCCCGGGGGAAAGACAGTTAGGCAAACAAAGAGATGGATCATGGCCAGAGAGAAAGATAAACTGCTAATTGGTACCATGAGTGGGTAAGAATAGGTCTGCTGTGCATGTTATGTCAGAACTTCAGATGTGGGAGTGGATAGAGGTTGAAAATTGCTTTTGGTGACTGGAAGCTTGTGTCCAGTGTGTACCACAGCATTCAGTGTTAGGTCCTTTACTGTTTGTAGTGTACATTGATGATCTAGACATAAATGTAGGAGGTTTGATTAGTGAATTCTCAAATGACATGAAAATTAAGTGACATGGTAAATAGCAAGGAGGAAAACCTTAGACTACAATATAGATGGGCTGCTCAGACAGACAGAACAAAAACAACTGGAATTGAATCTTGAAAAGTGTGAAGTGATGAATCTTGGAAAGATGAACAAGGCAAGGAAAGTGACGATGAATGGTGGGTGCCTAGGGGGTACAGATGATAAGAGAGACATTGATGTGCATGTGCACAGATCCTTGAAAACAACAGGTAGAAAAGGTGATTAAGGAGGGATATGGGATACTTAACATTATTAGATGAGACATTAAATACAAGGGAGTTTATGATGGAGTTATACAAGGTAATAGGCTACTGCTGGAGCACTGTATGCCATTCAACAGAATATTGCCTGGATTGAAGTATTTCAGCTATAAAGAGAGACTAAATAGGCTCAGGTTGTTTTCCTGAGAACAGAGAAGGCTAGGGTTGGGGGGACAAAGAGTAGCTTTGTCATTTCAACCACATACAACTGATACAGTAAAAATGAGGCAGCTACCAAGATGCTACATAGACAGCACAAACTACACAATCATACACGGGGTGGCGTGAAATGCATAAGAAGTGCAAAACACACAAGAAAGCACAGTAATTCCTGACATGTCAAGACAATAGGCACAGTGGTATACAAATGACAGTGTAATAAAAGAATGATAATTAATAAAACATTGTTCTAGCAGCAATTTGAAGCCGTGCAAAGAGTTTCAGATGGAATAGAATCTGATCATACAGTGTTAAGGAGCCTAATGGCCCGGCGGAAGAAACTTTGTTGAGTCTGGTTGTGAGAGATCGAATGCTCTGGTATCTTCTGCCAGATGGCAGGAGGGAGAAGAGTTTGAGTGAGGGGTTTGTGGGGTCTTCCACAATGCTCTTAGCCTTTCGGATGCAGTGTGTAGTGTAAATGTCTGCAACGAAGGGAAGAGAGACTCCAATGAACCTGTAGAATGTGGTGAGGATGAGGGTTGGGAGGCGTGCTTTCCTCAACCTATGCAGAAAGTAGAGACGCTGCTGGGTTTTCTTGGCTATTGATGGTGTTGAGAGACCATGTGAGAATCTCCGCCAGGCCTACACTAAGAAATTTGGTGCTTTTCACGATCTCTACAGGAGAGCCATCAATGTCCAGCGGAGAGTGGTTACTCCATGCCCTCCTGAAGTCAACAACTATCTCTTTTGTTTTGTCCACGTTCAGAGACAGGTTGTTAACTCTGCACCAGTCTGTTAGCTGTTGCACCTCTCCTCTATATGCTGACTCATCACTCCTGCTAAGGAGACCCACTACAGTTGTGTCATTAGTGTCCCAAATTAGAGGTATCAACAACTAGGAGGCATAGTTTCAAGTAAAAGCCAGGAGATTTAAAGGGGATTTAAGGTTTTTTTTTCCCCATGTGGTGGTGTGCACCTGGAACTCACTGCCTAAAAGGAGATGGAACCATTGCAATATTTGAGAAGTATTTAGATGGTCTCTTGAAGCGCAATTCCATTAAGGCTTCAGGCCAAGTGCTGGAAAATGTAATTAAAGAATACAGGTGCTTAATGACCAGCCCAGAGATGATAGGCCAAAAGGCCTCTTGTCATGCCATAAGGCGCCATTCAATGACTCCAAAATTCGCAGGAAATATATTTTTGAAGTATCAAAGAGACAAAGTTATTGAAAGGAGAAATCTAGAACTAAAGTTGAAGTGGAATAAAAGACATCAAATCCAATGAAGTAAATAAAATATTCTTGCCAATACACCAAATTAGCAAAATATCTTACCAAAAGGACTGTCTGTACAGCTTTCCAACTGTTTCTTGTTTTGATTAATTTACAGAAGGATGTTTTGTTCCAATTTTTAAAAATATATCCATGGCCTCAAATGCAAAATTCATTAGAATTTTCAGACCCCACCCTAAAGAATTTTCCCCAAACTACTATATTAATAAGACTTACAATGTAGAGGAATGCCTATGTCAGTCCCTTATGCCTTCAAGGCATACCTACTGGAAACCCAGAAGTGAACATAGATCACTAATTCTGAATTGAGTGTTAAACCTAGTATACACCTGAGCCTGTTTCACAATTGAGCAAATTTCCACCAGATACTTACTTCAGCATTTAATTCTAAATGTAAACATGTGTTTACACATCTAATAATTTTATTCATAGAGAATTAACTTTTTTGTGAAGTCTGTTTTGCCTATTCTGAGTCCTAGCCTTTTACTTGTGGTCTTTTGTTCTAGGATCTTAGTCAAAGTTAAATATCCTGCATCAATTTATGTTATCTGTATTATTATTTTAAAATTAGGCATCATACTTGCCTCCAGCTTTCTTAAAAACAGAATAAAAATCCCAAAGTAACAGTTTAATATTTTTAACTGTCTTCAATTTTCTCTCGATGTTAAAGTGCCAAAAATTTTAAGCTATAGAACAGATTTCCTATTTATATATAATCAGTCACTTATTTCAGCTTGTGAAAAATATATGCTCCCCAGAACTCTGTACTCGATTGGCCTCGCTGATAATAGCTTCATGTTAAATACATTATTTTACCGAATGGTCAATAATAAGAATAGGAGAAAGTGAGGATGGCAGACGCTGGAAAATCAGAGTCGAAAAGAGTGGTTCTGACAGGCAGCATTCAATGAGCAGGAGAGTCACTTTATTTCTTTGTGAATGATGCCTACATGTTCCATAAACTTTCATATTTCCTGGTTATTTTCTTATCATTTTTAAAATGATGTCCTACTGGAAAGAATAGATTTACCATAACAAAAACATTCAGTGAGCAACTTGGGGAGGAATGGTGTTGAGGAACCACTCTGTGGATCATCAGCTTGATGTGGTGGAGAAACTTGCATGATTTAAAGATCAGTTGAGTGAAGCTCATTGCTCCTGGTACAGACACCCATAACAGCAAGGTCAGGGGCTGGCACCAGACAAAAGATGGTCCAAAATGTTCTAAACAACATACAAGAAAAGCAAAAAAGTATATTGACTTTCACATCAGCTGCAAAGAGGTTTGCACATGGAAAGCACATCTTCACTTTAAAGTCATGTATAAGCTACTACCAAGGTCAATTTGCTAAGTTCTTTGGTCATGGAGAATTGGGATTGGAGACAGAGCTTTTCTTTTAATTCATTCAAGGAATGTGGACTTGGTGGACTGGGCCAACACATATTGCCAATGCCTCATCACCTTGAAGAAGGTGAGGAGCGCTAATTTCTTGAATGGCTGGAGCCCATTTAGTGTAGACACACTGACAATGCTGCTGGAGAGGAAATTCCAGGATTTTGACTGTCACAGTGAAGGAATGGTGATGTATTCCCAGGTAAAGATGATGAGCGGGTTGGAGAGGAACTTGGAGATGCTAGGCTTCCCATTTATCTGCTGCCCTTGTAATCCTAGATGTTAGTTACTGTTTGGAAGCCTTGGTGAATTTCTGCAGTGCATTTTGCAGATGGAACACAATGCTGTTTCTGTGCATCAGTGATTGAGGGAGTGGAACTTGTGGACATGATGTCAGACAGGTGGGGTGTATTGTCGTGGATGGTGTCAAAGTTTTCAAGTTTTGCTGAACCTGCACTCATACAGGAAAGTGGGAGGTATTTCATCACACTTCTGATTTGTGCCTTGTAGATGGTGTACAGGCTTTTGTCAGTCAGGAGATGAATTACTCACGACAGAATTCCAAACCTCTGACCTGCTTTTATAGCCACAGTATTTATAGGGCTAGTTCAGTTCAGTTCTGGTAAATAGCAACCCAAGGATATTGATAGTTGGTGATCTATCCTTGGTAATATCATTGAAAAGTGAAGAATTGATGTTTAGGTTTTCAAAGAAACAAAAAAAATTGCAGATGCTGGAAATCAGAAAAGAAAATGAGAAATAACTTGAAAAACTCAGCAGGTCTTACACTATCTGTGAACACAAAGCAGAGTTAATGTCTCGGATCCAGTTCTGAAGAAGAGGGTCACCGGTCACAAATGTTAAATCTGCTTTCTATCCACAGATGTTGCCAGACCTGCTGAGCTTTTCCAGTAATTTCTCATTTTGTTTCTGATTTCCAGCATTTACTGTTTTGTGTTTTTTGGAAAATCTAACCATCATCTCTAACTTTCAATGATATTACCAAGGATGAATAACCTACTATCAATATCTTTGGTTAGATTTTCTCTTGTTGGAAATGGTCATAGCCTGACCCCTTGTGTAGTTTGAAAGTTACTGACCAGATATTGTTCTGGTCTCAGAATTGGACACTAGCTGCTTTAATGTCTGAGGAATTACAAATGTTGCTGAACATTGAGCAATCATCAGCAAACTTCCCCATTGCTGATCTGAAGATGGGGGGGTGTGGGGGTTTGGTCATCAATGAAGTAGTGCCCTGAGGGACTCCTGCAGAGATGTGCTGGGGCCGAGATGATTAACTTCCAATAATCACAGCCACATCCCTTTGTACTAATTATGACTAAAACTAGTGAAGTGTTTTCTCCATTTCCCATTCACTCTAGTTTTGTTAGGACTCCATCATGCTACACTCAGTTCAATGTGGCTTTGATGTCAACAACAACCACTCTCGCCTCCCTTTTGAAATTTAGCTCTTTTGTTGATGTCTGAACCAAGACTGTGTGAGACAAGTGACCCGAGAGCTTAGTGGCCCTAAAGGAATCCAATCTGAGCATTAATGAACAGGATATTGCAAAGCAAATATTGCTTGATAGGATGACACCTTCTATGACTCTGTTGTGAGCCTGTGAATTCCTAGTCAAGAATCTATATACAATCAACAGATGCATGAAGGTGTTTGGACACCTGTGACAGGGCAGAAGTGTGTTTGGCAGCTACATCTTTTTGAGGATTCCATCTGCTCTCCTCCAACTGGGAAAAGTGTCCTAAAAATAGGCTGACAGATCTGTGGGTCAAGAGTCAACCTGTTCAGCCACACAAAGACCCAAGGCAGAAAGTCAATCCCTAAGTAATTGCAGGACAACTGACAATGATGAGCTGATGATGATGGTGAGGATCTCATGATTTGGATGAGAATTTAGGAGGCATAGTTTTAAGTTTGCAGATGACACCAAAATTACTGATATAGTTGACAGTGAATAAGCTTATCTAAGATTACAAGGGGATCTTGTCAATTAGTCCACTCAACCAAGGGAGTGGCAGATAGAGTTTAATTTGGATAAATGCGAGGTGATGCATTTTGGTAAAACAAACAAGGGCAGGACCTTTACAGTTAATAGTAGGGCCCAGAGTAATGTTGTTGAACAGAGACCAAAGGGTTCAGATATATAGTTTATTGAAAGTTGTGACACAGGTAGACAGGGTGTTTAAAATGGTGTTTAGCATGCATGCCTTCATTGCTCAGGCCATTGCGTATCGGAGTTGGAAAGTCATGTTGAGGTTGTACAGGGTGTTGGTGTAGCCACTTTGGTGTACTGTGTGCAGTTCTGGTTGTCCTGCTATAGGAAGGATATTGTTAAATTGGATAGGGTTCAGAAAAGGTTTACCAGGATGTTGCCAGGACTGGTGGGTTTGAGTTCTAAGGATGGGCTGGGTAGGCTGGGAAATTTTCACTGGAGTGTTGAAGGTTGAGGAATATCTTATAGAGATTTGTAAAATCACGAGGGGCATAAAATCACTACGAATATGAGCCACTCATCCTGACTAATTGATGTCAGTTCATTCACATAAGCTTCTTAACATTGTAATTACCTTTTCAAAACCTGCTGAGGATCCCTCTAATCTATTCCCTTTTTCACAATGTATGCACCAAAAATGTTTTTAAGCACCATTTGTGCTGTGTGGCAGTGAGTTCAATGTGTGCCTTAAATCCTTATTTGATATGTGAATGGGCTTATTTTTATTTCCTTGTTCAGCACTTAACCATGAAGAACTAATTATTTCACATCAACATTGTCAAATCCCTTCACAATTTGAAAGAATTATATCAGTTCTCCTTTTGGTCTTCCATTTTTTAGAAAAATGTGCCCCAGCCTCTTTAACCTTTCTTGAAAGTTGCATTCTCTTCACATAGTGACTAGCAGATAGTAATGACTGTAGATGTTGGAGAAATCAGAGTAGATAAGAGTGTGGTGCTGGAAAAAACACAGCCAGTCAGGAAGCGTCTGAGGAACAGGAGAGTCAACGTTCCAAACAGGACCTTTTATCAGTCCTGGTGAAGGGTCCTGCCTGAAACGTTGACTCTCCTGCTCCTGACATGCTGCCTGACCTGCTGTGCCTTTTCCAGTGCCACACTTTTCTTCATACTGTAAAATTGATTGGCAGTCTCTATTCAGTTGCCACACAGTTCAGCAGAATTTCCTTTGAGTTTATTTTGACATTCCTTAATGGCTTTAATCTAATCTTAATTTTCTTTCATTGCTTATGTCCAGGGAAATTATTTGGGATGGAACTGAGAAATAAGAAATGCAGGATAACTTTGTTGGATTGTATTATAGACCCCCAAATAGTCAGAGGGAAATTGAGAAACAAATTTGTAAGGAGATCTCAGCTATCTGTAAGAATAATAGGGTGGTTATGGTAGGGGATTTTAACTTTCCAAACATAGACTGGGACTGCCATAGTGTTAAGAGTTTAGATGGAGAGGAATTTGTTAAGTGTGTACAAGACAATTTTCTGATTCAGTATGTGGATGGACCTACTAGAGAAAATGCAAAACTTGACCTACTCTTGGGAAATAAGGCAGGGCAGGTGACTGAGGTGCTACTTTGGGGCCAGCGATGGTATTTCTATTAGATTTAAAATAATGATGGAAAAGGATAGACCAGATCTAAAAGTTGAAGTTCTAAATTGGAGGAAGGCCAATTTTGACGGTATTAGGCAAGAACCTTCGAAAGTTGATTGGGGGCAGATGTTCGCAGGTAAAGGGACGGCTGGAAAATTTTGAAGCCTTCAGAAGTGGGTAACGAGAATCCAGAGAAAGTATATTCCTGTTAGGGTGAAAGAACAGGCTGGTAGGTATAGGGAATGCTGGATGACTAAATAAATTGAGGGTTTGGTTAAGAAAAAGAAGGAAACATATGTAAAGTATAGACAGGATAGATCGAGTGAATCCTCAGAAGAGTGTAAAGGATGTAGGAGTATATTTAAGAGGGAAATCAGGAGGTCAAAAAGGGGACATGAGACAGCTTTGGCAAATAGAATTAAGGAGAATCCAAAGAGTTTTTACAAATACATTAAGGACAAAAGGGTAACTAGGGAGAGAATAGGGCCCTCAAAAATCAGCAAGGCGGACTTTGTGTGGAGCTGCAGAAAATGGGGGAGATACTAAATGAGCATTTTGCATCAGTATTTACTGTGGAAAAGGATATGGAAGATATAGAAGGTAGGGAAATAGATGGTGACATCTTGCAAAATGTCCATTTACATAGGAGGAAATGTTGAATGTCTTGAAACGGGAAAAGGTGGATGAATCCCCAAGTCCGGACAGGTGTATCCTAGAACTCTGTGGGAAGCTAGAGAAGTGATTGCTGGGCCTATTGCTGAGATATTTGCATCATCCATAGTCACAGGTGAGGTGCTGGAAGACTGGAGTTTGGCTAACGTGGTGCCACTGTTTAAGAAGGACGGTAAAGACAAGCCAGGGAACTATAGACCAGTAAGCCTGACATCGGTGGTGGGCAAGTTGTTGGAGGGAATCCTGAAGGATAGGATGTTCATGTACTTGGAAAGGCAAGGACTGATTCGGGTTAGTTAACTTGGCTTTGTGCGTGTGAAATCATGCCTCACAAATTTGATTGAGTTTTTTGAAGAAGTAACAAAAGGATTGATGAGGGCAGAGCGGTAGATGTGATCTATATGGACTTCAGTAAGGCGTTTGACAAGGTTCCCCATGGGAGACTGATCAGCAAGGTCAGATCTCATAGAATACAGGGAGAATTAGCTATTTGGATACAGAACTGGCTCAAAGGTAGAAGACAGAGGGTGGTGGCAGAGGGTTGTTTTTCAGACTGGAGACCTGTGACCAATGGAGTGCCACAAGGATCGGTGCTGAGTCCTCTACTTTTTGTCATTTACATAAATGATTTGGATGCGAGCATAAGAGGTACAGTTAGTGAGTTTGCAGATGACACCAAAATTGGAGATGTAGTGGGCATCGAAGAGGGTTACCTCAGATTACAACAGGATCTTGACCAGATGGGCCAATGGGCTCAGAAGTGGCAGATGGAGTTTAATTCAGATAAATGCGAAGTGCTGCATTTTGGGAAAACAAATCTTAGCAGGACGTATACACTTAATGGTAAGGTCCTAGGGAGTGTTGCTGAAAAAAGGCGTTGGAGCGCAGGTTCATAGCTCCTTGAAAGTGGAGTCACAAATAGAGAGGATAGTGAAGAAGGTGTTTGGTATGCTTTCCTTTATTGGTCAAGATATTGAGTACAAGAGTTGGGAGGTTATATTGCAGCTGTACAGGACATTGGTTAGACCACTGTTGGAATATTGTTTGCAATTCTGGTCTCCTTCCTATCGGAAAGATTTTGTGAAACTTGAAAGTGTTCACAAAAGATTTACAAGGATGTTGCCTGGGTTGGAGGATTTGAGCTATAGGGAGAGGCTGAACAGGCTGGCGCTGTTTTCCCTGGAGTGTCGGAGGCTGAGGGGTGACCTTATAGAGGTTTACAAAATTATGAGGGGCATGGATAGGGTAAATAGCAAAGTATTTTCCTTGGTGTCGGGGAGTCCAGATATAAAAGGGGGCAAGATATAAAAGGGACCTAAGGGGCAACCTTTACACACAGAGGATGGTATGTCTTCGAGGAGAAAGTGAGGTCTGCAGATGCTGGAGATCAGAGCTGAAAATGTGTTGCTGGAAAAGCGCAGCAGGTCAGGCAGCATCCAAGGAACAGGAAATTCGACGTTTCGGGCATAAGCCCTTCATAACGCTTATGCCCGAAACGTGGAATTTCTTGTTCCTTGGATGCTGCCTGACCTGCTGCGCTTTTCCAGCAACACATTTTCAGAGGATGGTATGTGTATGGAATGAGCTGCCAGAGGAAGTGGTTAAGGCTGGTACAATTGCAACATTTAAGAGGCATTTGGATGGGTATATGAACAGGAAGGTTTTGGAGGGATATGGGCCAGATGCTGGCAGGTGGGACTAGATTGAGTTGGGATATCTGGTCGGCATGGACTGGTTGGATCAAAGGGTCTGTTTCCATGCTGTACATCTCTATCACTCTTTGACTCTATGTCCCTATGGAATACTTCACTATTTTTTAATATTCTTCTAAATTTTTAATTTCATATTTCCTTTTTTGCTTACCTAATTGTCTTTATAACATCTTTCCTATGCTCATCAAATTTCCTTCAGCCATCTTTTCATTTATTGCTTGTACTTACCCTTTTACTTCAGATTCAGTTTTGTCCTCATCTTTTTGTTTATCTGTGACAACCCATGCATGGGCTTGTTTAATTTTTTTTATTAGTGAATTACATTTTTCCTGAATTGTACTGATTTTGCTCGCTGTTATTCTATCTCTTTACCTACCAATATTTTTCTCCAGTTTAGCTTGTAACTCCATCTTTATTATTGAAAAACAAAATATTACTTTGGTAAATATTGTAATCTGAATCTCATGTAGTCATAATATTACACTTTATTATGTTGCAAATACTGCTTTACTAACTACTTTTTGTCTGGTCCAGTTCATTTCCCATTACAAGGTCTAGCGGTGATTCCTCCATGTTGGGATTCCAACATATTGGATCAGATTTGAGTTTTATGCACAACTCTTTCCAACTCACTTTCCTATATCTCTCTGTGGCATCGGCAAATTCAGCTACCGTGTCTTCAATCCCTTCACCCAAATCATTTATATAAATTATAAAGAGTTGAGACCCCACCAACAACCTCGTGGCATGCAACTCGTGACACACCACCAACCTTAAAAATACTTATTTAGTCCTAATTTCTGCTTCCTTTTAGAAAGCCAATCTTCCATCCATGCCAACACACCCCCAAACCATGAGCCTTTATCTTCTACAGTAATGTTTAATCTGGTACCTTATCAAATGCCTTGTTGAATCTAAATATAACACATGCCACTGGTTTTCCTTTATCAATAGCACAAAATATTTTTTCAAAGAACTTAAACAAATTAGTTAAACATGATTTCCCTTTGTCAAAACCATGTTTGCTCTGCCTGATTACCCTAAACTTATCCAAGTGCCCTGTCATAATGTCTTTAATAATAGCTTCGATGACCCGATGACAGGTTCAAGCTAACTGGCTTGTAGTGTCCAGTTTTCTATCACTCACCATTTTTGAATTAAGGAATTACATTAGCTATTTTCCAATCTTTCCCTGGATATAATAAGTATTGGAAAATTACCTTGTAGAGGTTTGTAAAATCATGAGTAGCATGGATAGGGTGAATTGCCAAGGTCTTTTCCCCAGGGTAGGGAAGTCCAAAATTGGGGGCATAGGTTTAAAGTGAGAGGGGAAAGATTTAAAAGGGCCCTAAGTGAAAATTTTTCATGCAGAGGATTGTGCATGTATGGAGTGAGCTGCCAGAGGAGTTGGTGGAGGCTGGTATAATTACAATATTTAAAAGGTATCTGGATGGGTGCATGAGAAGGGAGGGTTTAGAGGAATATGGACCAAATGCTGGCAAATAAGACTAGATTAATTTGGAATACGTGGTCAGGATGGACAAGTTGGATACCACAGTGCCTCAGTGGTTAGCACTGCTACCTTACAGTGCCAGGGACCTGGGTTTGATTCCACTCTCAGGTGACTGTCTGCGTCGAGTTTGCACATTCTCCATGTGTCTGTGTGGGTTTCCTCCAGATGTTCCAGTTTCCTCCCATAGTCCAAAGATATGCAGGTTAGGTGAATTGGCTATGCTAAATTGCCCGCAGAGTCCAGGGAAATGCAGACCAGGTGGATTAGTGTTAGGAAATGTAGGGTTACAGGAATAGGATAAGGGATTGGGTCTGGGAGTGATGCTTTTTAGAGGGTTTGTGTGGACTCGATGGGCTGAATGGCCTGATTTCACACTGTAAGAATTCTATGTATCAATGGACTGAAGAGTCTGTTTCCATGCTGTACATGACGATAATTAAAACCAATGCATCAATTATTTCATTAGCTATTTTTTTTAAGACCCTAGAATGAAACCCATCAGGACTGTTGCAACTTGTCAACTCGCAATTCCAACAATTTATTCAGTACTAGTTCCTTGGTAATTGTAACTTTCTTGAGTTTCTCCCTCCCTGTTAATTTCTGGTTTACAGTTATTTTCACAATGCTACATATATGCTCTTCCATGAAGACTAACATAAAATATCTATTCAATTTGTCCTCCATTACAAATTCCCCAGATTCATTTATTATAGGACCAACACCTACTTTGTTAATTCTTTTCTTTTATAAATATCTGAAGAGGTTTTCACATCTGTTTTTAAATTTTTGACTAACATTGTCATAATGTAACTTTTGCTTGTTATTAATCGTTTAGTAATTCCTTGCTGTTTCTTATATTCTGTCCAATCTTTTGACCTGCCACCTATATTTATATGTCTTTTCTTTGAGTTTGAAACTACCTTTGACTTTGTTAACCACAGATGGTGAGTCTGTCCTTCAGAATTTTAAAAATTTAATGTTATGTATCTATTCTGAACTTTCTGGAATATTCCCTTAAATTTTTGCCATTGCATTTCTATTGGCCTATCCCTGAATCTAAATTGCCAGTTCATTTCTGCTAGCTTTCATACCTTCACAATTGCCCTTGTTTAAATTCAAAACAGTAGTCTAGGACCCACACTTCTCTCCATTAAGCAACTCACTGAAGAAGGAAATATTATAAATATCCCCATCCTCAATAATCCCCAATCCTAGCAGAACAGTACAAAAAATAAAACTGAAGCATTTGCAGAACTCTTCAACCAAAAGTGCTTGATTGGATGACTTTGACCAGAGGTTCCAGAATCATAGAAGCCAGTCTTCAACCAATTCAAGTCACTCTATGGGATATTAAGAAAGGCCTGGATGATCTGGCCACAGGTATCAGACATTGACAACTTCCAACAAGTGACAATCTAATCATAACCTCTAACTAACATTATTCACAACTGGATATTGCAGGACTGCAGGGGTTAGATCTAATCAGTTGGTTGTAGAATCACTCAGTGCTATTGATCACTTGCTGCTTATGCTGTTTGGCACACAAGTAGTCTTGTCCTGTAGCTTCACCAGGTAGACACTTCATTTCTAGGTATGCTTGATGCTGTCGTGGTGTGCCCTTCTGCACTTTTCATTGAGCCAGGCCTGATCCTTTGGCTTGATGGTAATGGTAGGATGAAGAATATGAGTAAAAAGTGAGGTCTGCAGATGCTGGAGATCAGAGTTGAAAATGTGTTGCTGGTTAAAGCACAGCAGGTTAGGCAGCATCCAAGGAACAGGAAATTCGACGTTTCGGGCCAGAGCCCTTCATCAGGATTCCTGATGAAGGGCTCTGGCCCGAAACGTCGAATTTCCTGTTCCTTGGATGCTGCCTAACCTGCTGTGCTTTAACCAGCAACACATTTTCAGCTAGGATGAAGAATATGTCATGCCATGAGTTGAAGCACAACTCTGTTGCTGATTGCCTGCGGTACTTCATTGGTGTCCAGTCTTAAATTGGTAGATCTGTTGAAAATCTGTCTCTTTTACCACAGTTAAGACCAGCCTCAGCATGACGACAGGACTGTGTCTCCACAAAAACTGTACTTTGTCAGTCCCACAAATACTGTCATGGGCAAATGTAGCTCGTAGATTGATAAAGATGATGTCAAATAAGTTTTCCCTCCTTAACCATCTGTCACAAATCTGATTTTGCAGCTATGTCATTTAGGAGAATTAGCTTAATTAATAGTGGTGTCACCAAGCCCTTGTGATGAATATTGAAGTTCCTCCATCCAGAATACATTCTGCACCTTTTCCATCTTCAGCGCTTCCTCCAAGTAGTGTTTGAAATGAAGGAGTATTGATTGATTCATCAATCAAAGGAGAAGGGAGTGATACTTGTTAATCAGGAGAAGATTGCTTCTTTGATCAGATGCAGTGATACTTCATAGGGGACTGGAGTCAATGTTGAGGTCTTCCATTCTGACACCTATACAACTGTGCTGCCACCTCTGCTGAATCTGTCCTTCTAGTGAGACATAGTGTTGTCTGGGATATGGTCAGTAAGGTACTATTAGGTGACTATGACTCTGTCAGGCTATTGTTTGGTTAATTTATAAGATGGCTCTCCCTATTTTTCAGATGTTGGAAAAGAGGACTTTGCAGGGTTGGCAGGCTGTGTTTCCTGCTGTTGTTTCCTATGCCAAGATTAGTGCCTTTTTTGAGACTTTCTAGCTGTTTGATAAAAGTAAGTGACTTGCTACGCCATTCCAAAGGCAGTTAAGAATCAATTACATTGCTCTGGATCTGAAGTCTCATGTAGGCTTCACCAGGTAATGACAACAGATTTCCTTCTGTAAAGTTAGTGAACCAGATGTGTTTTTACAACAACTAATAAAAATTTCAAAAGTCATCATTATACTTTTCATTTCAGATACGTATGAAAATCAAATTCCACCATCTGCCATGGTGAGATTTGTATCCCAGAACATTACTGAGTCTTTAGTTCTTCCATTCTGTTGTCTCATTCATTTCAATCTTTTCCGCAGACAGAAGCTATAATAATTAATTAATACTTTTAAAACACGTTTAAGAGTTTCTTATTTCATGAATTCAAAGTTGGTATTTCAGTTAACTTTATGAGTTTGCAAATTTAATAGAAGCATGATCCATTCAAAGACTTCATATAAACTGTAAATTAGGTCATCATCACTCATTTCTAGATTTTTCAACAACTCTTTTGTTTACTTGATTGCATATTGTAATTATATGAGAATTCTGTGTTGTCATTGGACATTGTTAAAATTAGCATCTGGTTTATTCAACATGAATGAAACGAATATTTAATTTTGGACAAGTCAAAGACAAAAATGGATGCAAAATGAAAGGATTTATTTGAGGGATGGCCAATGGCTTAGCTGTGTTTTAAAGAAGGTCTTAAATAAGGAAGGGGAGAAGAAGAGACAGAGATTTAGGGAGGTAGCTTTATAACATTTGGCCTAGACAGCTGATGGCAGAGTCTTCCAAGGTGAGATGAAGAAATGCACAAGAGACCAAAGTAAGAGGGATAAAACTCAGATGTTGGAGATGGTAGACTGGAGGAGGAGATAGGAAAAAAGGGTAGGAAGGGTAAAACTAAAAGAAACTTAAACTTGAGGACAAGAGTTATGAATTGATACCATGAGGAACAAGTAACCACTGTAGGGGGTCAGCAATGAGAAATGATGGGTGAATGAGACTTAGTGCCACTTAAAGCATAGACTGATGTTTTGAGAGCATAGAGAATGAGAAATTGACTGAGAGATCATTGGAATTGTCAAAAATAAAGGTGAAAAAAGCACAGATAGCAACAGATGGATTAAGGTAGGAATGGAGATAGCCAATGTTGTGAAAGTGGAAGTCCTTGTCATGGTGAGATTATGAAATTGGAAACTAGGATGCAATGGTTGAATCAGTCTGACTGCAATCATTAATTCTGCAACCATTGGAAAGCAGGACAGATTCAGTGTAGTGGATACACACTTTGTGGTGGAGGCCACAGATAATCTGTTTGGTCCTAACTGAACTAAACCTGGACAAAGTAACAGTGTGGGAAGAGAAGGGAAGCCATTGTTGGAGATGCTACAACTGGATAGGTAAGAAGGAATCTTAAGTGAAGGCAGACACACAAGCTAGACAACAAATGGAAAGCATTGGAATAGAGTGATGCAGTTGACCATGCCAAAGGCTGCAAAGAGAACATTAAAGGAGAATGATTTATTATTATTACAGTCACAAAGGACATCACTTGTAAATCTGGTTGATGCTATTTAGAGCTTTGTCAAGAGTGAAATTCTGATTTTAGAAATCCAAACTTTAAATTGCCAGAAAGATTTGCAAGTTTTCAAGAATTTTTGAGAGGAAAGGGTGGCCCAGCAGTACAGGAGGAAAGAAACATGGAGGAGAGCACTAATAAAGGAGATATGTTCAGGGAACAGACAGTTGTTTCTTTTACCATTTATGTAACACTGGGTTTGGAATGTTATCTCCTTGATACCAGAGACAAGGTGTTACTGAGTAGCTGCAGACATTCTTTGAAGTAATTAACAAAGAGAATATTGATTATGAAAATAAATCGGCAATAAGTATAAAAACAAATAGCAAAAGTGTCAGTTGATAGATAAAAGTAAGGGAGTAACTACAGAAAGAGGAACCTGGGAATAGAGAAAAAGCAGATAATTTAAACCAATACTGTGCACTGGACGTCATAGTGGAGGGCAATATAAATATTCCAAAAATATCAAATAAACAAGGTGGTAATTAGAGGAAAAGTCTTATAACACTCTCTGTCATGAAGCACAAAGTATTTGTCAAACTAATAGACTGAAGGCACACAAGTCATCAGGATCTGACGGCCTACATCTAAGGGTTTTAAATAACTAAATGGATTCTGGGAGTGCTCGAAGGCATTAGAACATTGTTTATGTGATGCCCCTGTTCAAACAAGAGGGAGATAGAAAGCAAGAAACTTCTAGGCCAGTTAGCCTTACATCAGCCATTAGGAAAGTTCTAAATTCTATTATTAAGACAGAAATAGCAGGACATTCAGAAAAGCTGAACACAATGAAAAAGAGTCAACATGGTTTTGTGAAGAAGAAATCATATTTGACAAATTTATTAGAGTTCTTGAAGGATATAACAAGTAGAGTTGATAAATGGAACTGGTTGACGTAGTACAGTGTGTGCCTTTATTCGTTAGAATCTAAAAGGATGAAGGGTGATCTTACTGAAATATATAAGATTCTAAGGGGGCTTGACAAGGTAGACGTTGGAAAGATGTTTCAATGAGTGAGAGATTCTTGAACTAGAGGACTTGGTTACAAAATAATGGGAACACTCATTTAAAACCAAAATGTGAAGTAATTTCATCTCCCAGTCAGTAGCGTCTGTCTGTAATTCTTTCGCCTCAGAAAGTTGTGGAGGCGAGATCACTAAAGTATTTCAAGAAGGATAAGAAGCTATTTGAAATGTCAACTAGTTGGGGCTGTGAGGAGTTAGTATGAAAGGAGTTGAAGCCTGGGAAAGATCAGCCATGATCTTACAGAATGTCAGGGTAGGGGTGAGGGGCTGATTGGCTTACTCCTGCTCCTCTTATGAAAGGTGAACAGCCAGAGGTTAAGTTCCATGTTAGTACCAACAACATAGGTAGGAAGGGTAATGTAGTCCTGTAGGTACAATTTACAGAGCTTGATTGAAAATCAGTAAGTAAAATCTCAAAAATAGTAATCTCTGGGTTACTCCCAGTACCACATGTGAGTACAAAAGAAACAGGATAAGATAAATGAATGTGTGGTTGGAAAGATCATGCAAGATGGAGAGCTTTAGATTCATAAGACACTGGGACTCATTCAGGAGGAGACAACACCTGTACAAACCAGAGAGACTCTGTCTTCAACACAATAATTCCAACCAAATTAATCTCCAAACTCAGACCTAGGTCTCTGCTCTGCCCTCTGCAACTGGATCCTCAACATCCTGACCCACAGACCGCAATCAGTGAGAAGAGACAACAACATCATCTCCACAATAATCCTCAACACTGGCACCTGCAAGACTGCGTAGTCATCCCCTTACTATACTTCCTATACACTCATGACTGTGTGACCAAATTTTGTCCTAATTCTACCTACAGGTTCAGTGATGAAACCACCATTGTAGGCTAGATCTCAAACAAAGATGAAATAGAATACAGGAAAGAAATAGAGAGCTTGGTGGCAGAATGTAAAGATAACAATCTCTCCCTCAATGCCAGTCAAATGAAAGTCTTAGTCATTGACTTCAGGAAGCAAAATGGAGGGCATGCCTTTTGTCTGCATCAATGGAGCTGAAGTGGAGATGATTGAGAACATCAAGTTCCTGAGAATGATAGAATATAGAACATAAAACAATACAGTGCAGAACAGGCCCTTCAGCCCTTGATGTTGCACCAACCTGTGAACTGATCTAAGCCCATCCCCCTACACTAGCCTATCATCATCCGTGTACTTATCCAAGGATTGTTTAAATGTGTCTAATGTGGCTGAGTTAACTACATTGGCAGGCAGGGCATTCCAGACCCTTACCATTCTCTGAGCAGGACATTCCACACCCTTTGTACTCTCTGAGTAAAGAACCTCCCTCTGATATCTGTCTTAAATCTATCACTCCTCAATTTGTAGCTATGCCCCCTCATATAAGCTGACGTCATCATCCTAGGAAAAAGACTTTCACTGTCTACCCTATCTAATCCTCTGATCATCTTGTATGTCTCTATCAAATCCCCTCTTAGCCTTTTTCTCTCCAATAAGAACAGACTCAAGTCTCTCAGCCTTTCCTCATAAGACCTTCCCTCCAGATCAAGCAACATCCTGGTAAATCTCCTGTACACCTTTTCCAATGCTTCCACATCCTTCTTGTAATGGGGTGACCAGAACTGTACACAACATTCCAAGTGCAGCCCCACTGGCATTTTGTACAGTTGCAGCATGATATTATGGCACCGGGAATCAATCCCTCTACCAATAAAACCTAACACACCGTATGCCTTCTTGACAGCATTATCAACATGGGTGGCAACTTTCAGGGACCTATATACATGGACTCCAAGATCTCTCTGCACATCCACACTACCAAGAATCTTTCCATTGACCCAGTATTCTGTCTTCTTGTTATTCTTTCCAAAGTGAATCACCTCACATTTACCTGCATTGGACTCCATTTGCCACCTCTCAGCCCAATTCTGCAGTTTATCCAAGTCCGCCTGCAACCTGCAACATTCTTCTACACTGTCCACTACTCCACCGACTTTAGTGTCATCTGCAAACTTTCTAACCCATCCACCTATGCCTACATCCAAGTCATTTATAAAAATGACAAACAGCAGTGGTCCCAAAACAGATCCTTGTGGCACACCACTAGTAACCAGACTCCAGGCTGAATATTTTCTATCAACTACCACTCGCTGCCTTCTTACAGAAAGCCAGTTTCTAATCCAAACTGCTAAATCACCCTCAATCCCATGCCTCTGCATTTTCTCCAACAGCCTACCCTGTGGAACCTTTACTGAAGTCCATGTACACTACATCAACATGTGATGGTCACCAACAATCTGTCCTGATCCACTCATGTTAATCTTACAGTCAAGAAAGCACAATAATGCCTCTACTTCCTCAGGAGGCTAAGGAAGTTTGGCATGTCCATAAAGACTATTGCCAATTTTCATCAATGCATCATAAAAAACATTCTATCTCATTACATCACTGCTTATTATGGTAACTGCTCTGCCCAGTACCATAAGAAACTACAGAGAGTTGTGAACACAGCCCAGTCCATCACACAAGTCAACCTTCCAACCATTGACTCCATCTGTACTTCTCGCTGCTTCAGAAAGGCAGCCAACATCATCAAAGACCTCTCAAGCCCTGGTTATAATCTCTTCCAATCTCTTCTGTCAGGCAGAAGATACAAAAACTTAAGCACATGTACCAACAGATTCAAGAACAGTTTCTTTCCTACTGTTATCAGACGTCTGAATGGACCTCTCAAAGTTTAAATTTAAATGTTGATCTTGCTGTTTGTGCACCTTCTCTGCAGTCATAACATTGTATTGTTCCCTCTATTCTATTACTCTAATGCACTTTGTATGGTATGGTCTGTCTGCACTGCACACAAAACAAAACTTTTCACTGTACCTAGGTACATGTGACAATAATAAATCAAATCAATTCAAATCAGACTGAATGCCTTGTGGGCTGTTTTGTTAGTGCTGTCAGGGAGCTTGGCAGAGATGTGGGAACCTTGAGAATATTTAAAAGAAGAAAATATTCAATAGGATTGGTGAATTACAAGTGCAGATTGCCGTGCAGATGTTGTAATGATAACAGAAACAAGGCTCATAAAAAGTGAGGATTAGATTTTAAACAATCCTGTGTACAAGGCGTTCAGAAAAAACAAGAAAGAAAATAAGGGAGGGAGAAGTTTTATATTGGTTAAGGAACACACTATAATGAAAAATGATGTCCCCAAGGGTTCAAGGACTGGAACTAAGGAACATAAAGGATGTAAATACATAGTCTGCAAACCTCTAACTAGTGGAAAATATGCACATGCAAGAAAATTACAGAGAAGTGCAAACATCATAGTGTAGCTATACAGGGGGATCTTTAATTATCAAATGTAGACTGGGATAGTGGTAGTGTAAAGATTAGCTAGTATTCTGAGATTGTGATCAGAAGAATTTTGTGATGCAGTATATGTGCAGTCCCATTAGAATGGAGGCACTGCTAGATTGTTTTCTTGGGATCAAGGTGACCAAGTGGGGCAAATGTCAATGGGGAGCACTCAGGAGACAGTTATCATCGTATCAAAAGATTTAGGATAAGAGTGGGTAAAGTACAAAGTACAATTCAGACTAAGAATGATTAATAACTGGCTTCAATGGGCGAGAATGGAGTTGAGCATGTAGGCTGAAATCAAAGGTTGATGGGGAGAACTAACGCTGAACAATGAGCTACCTTCAAAGAAGAGACGGCTCAGGCACAATTGAGGTCTAATCTCTCAAAGGGAGAGGTAGGACAAATAAACCCAGAGCTTCCTGAGTAAAGCAGAAAATTGAAATTAAAATAAGTAGTAAGTAGGTGATGGGTTACAGATAGAGTGTACATTGAAAACCAAGCTGAATACAGAAAGTTCAGAAGGGAGGTGACAAAGCAAGTGAGAGCAGCAAAGAGGGATTATCAAAAAGGACTGGCAACTAACATAAAAGGGCATCCTAAAGTCTTCTAAAGGCTCACCAACGGTAAAGTAATGATGAAAGGAGGAGTAAGGCCAACTGGAGACCAGAGGGAGGATTTACACACGGAGATAGGGACATGCTTGAGATATTGAATAAATATTTTACATCTGTCTTTACTAAGAAGGAAATGCTGCCAGATCATGATAGTGAAGGAGACACTAAAGGTTTTAACATTGATAAGGAGGAAGTAATAGATATGCTATTGGTACTTAAAGTTGATATGACACCAGGACCAAATGAGATGAATCCGAGGATTTTGAAAGAAACGAGAGTGGAAATTGCTGGCACTGGCAATAATTTTTAAATCTTTCCTAGACTCAGGAAAAAGACCAGAAACTACAGACCAATCAGTGGTGAGAAACACCATGAGTCACTTATTTGCAATAGAATTAACAATCGCATGTAAAAATAGAGATTAATTATGAACTATCAGGACAGGTTTCTAAAGGGAAAATCATGTTTAACTTTCTTGGTGGAGTTTCTTGAAGACTTAACAGAGAAAGTTAATGAAGGTAATTTTGTTGATTGGTGTACATGGATTTCAAAAAAGGCATTTGATACAGAGACTCAAAATTAGTGGGGTTGTTCGCTAATAATGACACAATGTTTAGCACCATTCATTACTCCTTAAGAGTCTATGTCCAGATGGAATAAATCCTGAACAATATCCAGGTTTGGGCTAACAAATGGCCGGTAATTTGTACCATGCCAGTGCTAGGCAGTGACTATATCCAACAAGAGTGAATTACCCCATTGCCCCATGAAATTCAATTGTGCTACAATTTCTGAAACCATACTATAAACATTGATTGATAGAAACTGAACTGGACTCGCTATATAAATATTATGGCTACAGAAGCAGGTAAGAGGCGAGGAATACTGCAGCGAGTAACTCACCTCCTGACTCCCCAAAGCCTGTCCACCATCTATAATGCACAAATTAGAAATGTAATGGAATATGTCATGGATGAGTGCAGTTCCAACAATACTCAAACTTGACACCATCCGGGACAAAGCAGTCCACTTGATTGGTATCACATCCCAAACATTCAGTTCCTCCACCATGAATAGTCAGTAATTGTAATGTGTATTATTTACAAGATGCACTACAGAAATACAATTTGGGTCCATTGATAGAACGTTCCATATTCACAACAACTTCCATCTCAAAGTAAAAGGACAACAAAACATGGAAACAACAACTACCTACAAGGTCCCCTCCAAATCACTCATTATATTGACTTGGAAGTATGACGCCATTCTTTCACTGCTGCTGAGTCAAAATCCTGGATTTCCGCTCCTAATGGCATTGTGGGACTGCCTACACTAAATGGACTATTGCGGTTCAGGAAGGCAGCTCACCAACATCTTCTCAAGGATAACTAGCAATGGGGCAATAGATGGTGGCACAGCTGGTGATGCCCAATCCCATGAATGAAGAAAATAAAAAGCCACATTTCTGCTGTCTACATCTCTTGATTCCTTGAAATACCAAAAATGATCTATCTCAGCCTTAAAAATATTCAATGATCGAGCAAACACAGCCTCTTTATCGAAAATTCCAAAGATTCACAAACCTTTGAGGAAAGGCATTTCTCCTTAGCTCAATCCTAAATGATTGCTACTTATCCTGAGACTGTGCCTCAATGTTTTAGTGTTCCTAGCCAGGAACAACATCACAATATTTATTCTGTCAAGCCCCTTCAGAACCTTGTACATTTCAATAAGATCATCTCTCATTCTTCTAAACTCAAGACAATATAGGCCCAATTTACTCAGCCTCTTACCATCAAA
Source organism: Hemiscyllium ocellatum (assembly GCF_020745735.1). NCBI lineage: Eukaryota > Metazoa > Chordata > Chondrichthyes > Orectolobiformes > Hemiscylliidae > Hemiscyllium > Hemiscyllium ocellatum. Next base: position 54,299,268 of record NC_083407.1, on the reverse strand, counting down.
CAACCCTTTCATCCCAGGAACTAATCTAGTGAATTGCCGTATCTTCTCCAAAACAAGAACAGCCTTCCTTAAATATGGAGACCAAAACTGCAAACAATATTTCAGCTGTGGCTTCACTGAAGTCCTGTCTATTGTAGAAAGACTTCTTTATTCCTATACTCTAATGACCCTGCAATAAAAGCCAACATGCTATTTACCTTCCTAATTGCTCACTTGCCAATGTTTTGTGTTTCTTGTGTGTGTATCTTTTGCATATACATATTTACAAGATTCAAGCCAGTTAAAAATTATTGTCTATTCACTTTACTACCAAACTGAATAATCTCACACTTTGTTACCTTATACAATAACTGCCACCTTATTGCTCACTCATTAAACCTTTCTATGTCTATTTACAGTCTCTTTGGATCCTCTGCACAACTTACATTTCCACCTACCTTTGTATCAGCAGTAAACTAAAGCACTTTGCTACATGTTTGTCTAAGTTATTAATATGGATTGTAAATATCTGAGACTCAACACTAAGCCTTGCAACATTCTACTAATTACATTCTGCCAGCTTGAAACTGTCCCAATTTCCCCTATTCTTTGCTCACTGTCCATTAACCAATCTTCTATATATGCTAGTGTATCATTCTCCCGCAATTCCTTGAGTCCTTATATTGTGTGTTAATCTTCTATCTGGAATCTTATCAAATCGAGCAGCCCTTTTATTAGATGCAACATTCCCCAAGCTGCACAGCTGCTCCAGTGTTCTGTGCACAGCCATCAGTGTTGGCTTGCTGATTGCATCATTGACTTAAAGTTCCAGACTTGCAGGCCTGTGTAACCAATAGGAAAATTAGAGGCAACACTGAGTATAAGTGGAGAGTTCCAGCATTTTCACCCGGCAACATTAAGGGAATGGCAAAATATTTCCAAATCAAGTTGGTATGTGACTATGGATGGGAACTTGGAGTCATACAGTCACAGAGGTTTGCAGCATGGAAACACAGCTTTAGGACCAACTCATCCCTGTCGACCACCTCGCCGAAATTAATCTAGTCCCATTTGCCAACACTTGGCCCATATCCCTCTAAACCCTTCCAATCCATGTAACCATCCAGATGCCTTTTAAATTTTGTAATTGTACCAGATTCCACCATTTCCTCTGGTAGCTCATTTCATATATGCACCATCCTCTGCTTAAAAAAGTTGCCCCTTAAGTCATTTTTAAATCTTTCCCCTCTCACCTTAAACCTGTGCCCTCTAGATCTGGACTCCCCCATGCCAGAGAAAAAAACCTTGTCTATTTACCTTATCCATGCCCTCATGATGATATAAACCTCTATAAGGTCACCCCTCCACCTCCAACACTCCAGGGAAAACACTCCAGACTATTCAGCCTCTCCCTGTAGCTCAAATCCTCCAACCATGGCAACATCCTTGTAAATCTTTTCTGAACAAGGATGTTTCACAACATCTTTCTGATTGGAGGGAGACCAGAATTCGGCGTTCGTATGTTCTTGTTGCTCTTGTTTTAAAGGTCATGGGTTTGGAAGATGATGTTGAAGGTCCCTTAATGAATCATTGGACTATAATACAAACTGTTGCCACTGTGGTGAGGGCTAAAAAGATTAAAGCTGTGAATAGCATGACACTCAAACAGGCTGCCTTTTCTTGGATGATGTTGAGCTTCTTAATTGTTGTTAGAGTTGCATTTATCCTTGCAAGTGATGAGTACACCTTACTGTATCTAGTGGACTTGTTTTGAGATTCAAGACACAACGATTTACTCACTGCAGAGTTCCCAGCCTCTGACCTTCCACTAATTATGTGGCTGGTCCAATTTAGTTATGATCATTGATAATTACCAAGACATGGTAGGAGGGGCTTTGTAATGATAACACTATTGAATAACAAGTGGCGATGGTAAGATTCTTTTTTGTTTATTCATTCAGAGGACAAGGGCGTCACTGGCATGGCTTCCATTAACTGCCCATGACGGAGGGCAGTGGAGAATCAACTACATTGCTGTGAGTCTGGAGTCACATGTAGACCAGACCAGGTAAGGCAGTTTCCATCCTTAAAGGACATCAGTGAACCAGATGGGTTTTCCTGACAATGGTTTCATGGTCATCATCAGACACTTAATTCCAGATGTTTTATTGAATTCAAATTCCACCATCTGCCATGGTGGGAATTTAAACCTGGGTTGCCAGAATATTATGTGATTTTCTGGATTAATAGTTCAGTGATAATACCATTAGATCATCACCTCCCCTCTCTCTTGTGGAAAATGGTGACTGCTCAGCACATATGTGGCACAAGTGTTACTTGCCAATTATCATTGCAAGCCCAAATATTGTGTAGGTCTGCATAATTATCTGCGCTATTACAGATGGAATTAAACATGGAAAACATCAGCAAAGATCATTGCTTTTGATGGTCAGCCGAACTCAGTTAGTAACACGTCAACTCCCGAATCACAGGGTTCTGAATTCATGTCCCATTCCAGGGCTTGACCATGAAAATCAATACTGAAACTCAGTGGAATACTGAGGAAGAATTGCACAGTTCGAGATGTTGTCTTTCATATGATATGGCAAAGCAAGGTCATAAAATAATCCTAAATCATTATTTCAAAGAAGCGCAGACAGCTATCTTGGTCCTTAAACAGCATCATTTTTGTTTATCTGATTGCTATCACATTACTGTTTGTCAGAGTTTCCGGGATATAAATTAGTTGCCACATTCCCTGCATAACAACAGTCACTGCACTTGAAAAAAAACTTCATTGGCTGGAAAGCTCGTTGAGACCCCTGGTGGACATGAAAAGCACTACATAAATATAAGTTAGTTTATGATGGAGGGGAGCGAGGTAATTAAACTTCTTGACATTTGGTAGCTTTGATGTTATCAACCTTCGTTAGGTATTGAGATTGGAATCTTGCTGGTAAACCAGCATATGTTGCTCACCCCCTTATTACTATTTCCTTGATAAATTTTCTTTTAGATAGTCACAAGTATTATCCCCAAGAACAATGGAGGTAATAACAGTGAATATTCTTAAGGCTGAGTTAGATAGATTCTTGGTTGATGAGGGAGTCAAAAGATATTGGGGGAAGTCAGAAAAGCAGAGGCCATAATCAGATCAGCCATGATCTTTTCAAATTAGTACAAGCTTGAGAGTTATTCCTCATTCATATCATTGTATGTTATCATCTTTCAGGAATTATTGAGTCAATGGTGTCTGAAGATGAGGCAATTCATATTTTACAGGTGAACACACAGAATTCATATTTTAAAAAAGCCTTACCAGGGTAGCAGCATGTATGACTGAATAATTTGCAACCTCTTTTCAATTCATAACCTGTGTGAGGCTTTGACAGATCTGTGCAGAGTCTTATTCAAGCCAAATGCCAGAAGTCTTCTCCCTTCTAGGTGCCCCCAGAGATTTCAACATGTACATTGATCAGGAGGGAGTGAGCTGGATGTGCTGGCACTTCCACAATTACTTTCATGAGAATGGAAACCAAGAGATATTGCAGGGGCTTAAAGCATTGGCTGAAATTGGAATGTAATGAGGGCCTCACAAGCCTGTCTGCTACACTGGTCCATCGTCCTGGCATTTGCATCTAAAGCCTCATTGTGCATTACCTCAAGGTCTTCTGTCTTTTCATCGTACTTCTCTAAAGTTAAATCGACCTCTTCCAATTTCTCAGCTGGCAATTCCTCACCTCTTCATTGCACAAGGTTGTGTAGGGCACAGCAGATCACAATTATCTGAGAAATACTTGGTGGCATGTCCAGCAGGACTCCATCTGAGCATTCCAGGCAGTCGAACTTCTCCATATTCCAATGTTCGATTTTATTGTTGTCCTTGTTGAAGTATAGAAGGCATTGTGCCTCTTCTCTGCTGTGCTTTGTTGGGTCCACGCCAGCATCATGAATCATGTCTTCTGAGTATAGACTCAGGAACCATTTCTGCAGTTCTGCCCTGGGAAGCAAACACCTATGACACCTGATAATGACTGAGAATGGCCAAGTCTTGAGAGCTTCCTGGTAAGGAAGATGTCTTTACAGTGGTCACAAACCACTGCTGGCTGTTTCCAAGAAGCTTTCAGTACCATGTGCTTGATTTGATATTTATTACTGTCACATACCGAGGTACAGTAAAACTGTTGTCTTACTTGCTTTATAGACAAATCATACTATACAAGTGCAACAGGGTAACAGAAGAGTGCCGGATACAATGTTACAGCTGCTGAGAAGGTGCAGAGAGAGATCAACATTGACGTTAAAGAGGTCCTTTCAAAAGTCTAGTACCCACAGAGAAGAAGCTGTTCTTGAATCTATTTGTACATGTATACAAATTTCTATATCTTCTGCCCAGTGGAATAGGGTGAAAGAGAGTATAATGGGGCTGGGAGGGGTCTTTGATTATGTCAGTTGTGGCGGAAAGTATAGATGAACTCAATGGATAGGAGGCTGATTTGCATGATTGTCTGGGCTATGTTCACAACTCTCTGTAGTTTGTTTAGGTCTTGGGAAGAGCAGTTGCTATACCACGCTGTGATGCATCCAGATAGGATGTGTAATCAACTGTCTCTTATACTTGCATAAATCTAGACATAGAGGTGAATCCAATAGCTCTGTTGCCTCACAGGATTTATTGCTGAATCATACAAAATCAACAACTCTTTTGAGCATGGCACTGGTAAACTCCTGATATACCTGTGTGTGACTGGCTGGAGAATCCATACATGTCTTCCATGAAGCCCAAAACAACCTGATGGCAGAGAAATTTAAAGTGTTGAATATGATTGCCTCATCCCATTCCATAGGATTGTATGTCTTACTGTAGGAATTAACATAAGTCAGTGACTGATGGATGTAACATTCCTTGCCATCTTTGACACTGCTTCTTTAACATTTGTGTGTGTGGTATATTTCATTTAGCTTCATTGTTTGGCATCACACTGACCCTATGATTGTTAATTTCCTGATCCTCTGCCTGCTGCCTTTGCTGTTCTTCTAGTCATTGCAGTACCTGGCATATGTCATCGTCTACCAATTCCTCATCTTCTTCATCACTGGATCACAAGACCAATCCTGGCATAGAATCACACAGCATGAAAACAGACCCTTCAGTTCAACTCGTCCATGACGACCAGGTATACCAAACTAAGCTTGCCTGCATTTGGCCCATATCCATCTAAACCTTTCTTATTCATGTATTTTCCAAATTTCTGTCAAATGCTATAACTGTACCTGCATCTACCACTTGCACTGGCAGTTCATTCCACATATGAACCACCCTCTGTGTGAAAACATTGCCTCTCGGGTCCCTTTTAAATCTTTCTCCTTTAACCTTAAAATGATGCCCTCTAGTTTTAAATTCACCTACCCTAGGGAAAAGACCTTTGCTATTCACCTTATCTATGCCCCTTATGATTTTATAAACTGCCAAAAGGTCACTCCTCAACCTCCTCACTCTAGTGAAAAAGATCCCAGCTTATTCCAGCCTCTCCTTATAATGGAAAACTTCCAGTCCTGGTAATACCCTGGTAAATCTTTTCTTCACATCTCCAATTTAACAATATCCTTTCTATAGAAGGGTGACAAGAACTGTACACAGTACACCAAAAGTGGCCTCACCAACATCCTGTACAACTTCAACATGACATTCCAACTCCTCCACTCAGTGGTCTGAGCAATGAAGACAAGCATGCTAAACACCTTCTTTACCACCCTGTTTACCTGTGATGCAACTTTCAAGGAATGATGTACCTGAACACCAGGTCTCTCTGTTCGATAAAACTGCCCAGGGCCCTATTATGCACTATGTATGTCCTTCCCGGGTTTGCCTGACCAAAATATAACACCTCACATTTATCGAAATTAAACTCCATCTGCCACTTTTCGGCCCATTGGCCCAATTTACCAAGATCCCTTTGTAAACTTACATAACCTTCTTCACTCTCCAGTTTACCACCAATTTTGGTATCATTGGTAAACTTATTAACCATGCTTCCTAAATTCTGGTCCAAATTGTTTATACAAATGACAAACAACTGTGGACCCAACATTGATCCCTGTCTGCCTGAAGGAACTGCATAAACTATTTGGCTCTCCTTCCTAACAGTGACTGGATCAATGAGGAAACAACTGCTGTACATCGGCTGCAAAAGCCCTGTCACCCCATGGTTTGCTCCTGACACCACCAACATAACACATAACATTGCCCCCTTCCCAATCACTAGCTCTCCTTACTCTAGCCCCTAGTCCTGCCAATTTCAGAGAAGATGTCAGGATGCTTGGGAAAGGCAAAGCAGGGATTGAAGGTGGAGGGGTTGTCTGTAGGTCTTTCTAGATATGGAGCTGAATGCTTCTGAACTACTGTGCCGATGCGTGAGGATCCTATATCTCTCTTGGACCAAATGTCATTTGAGTACAGCATTGTGAGGCATAATTGATTCCATATATCAATTTGGTCATTTAAGGTTCATAAGTCACAAGGAAGACCTGGAATCCTGTTGTCCAAAAGTGAGATTGGATTTAAAGGAAGACAGGCAAAAAGGTCAACCTGTACCCCACTTGCTCAAAGACAGCCAAGATTGATAAAGCAAGGCAATTCAAAAATGATAGATTACACTGTAATTTCCTTTTCATCTGCTGCTGCAATATCTGAATATCCACCAAAAGTAAGTCAATTCTGGGCGCAAAAGGATGAGTTGGGTTCATAATTTGAGACTGCCACTAAACTGGGCATATCAACCTAAACCCAATGATTTGCGAACAAAATAATGTTTATTAGGGCCAAAGAAAATTCATTAATGATCATTTTAAACAATCTTTGCATCAACTATGCTTCAGGCCCCAGTTGGGAACGTTTTCTAGATATTGAAAATCATAACCAAGTAATATGACATGAATTCAGACTGTAACTGAGCTGAAGATAGACAGTAAAGGGTGTATCTTCAGCTTGTGGCATCAGAAGGAGTATGTGCACATCAAGGTTATGTCACCAATAGATCTATGCTGTAGCCAGAAAAGCAAGTTTTCACTGCAGCCTAGAATAAGCATGTAGTTCTCACACATATGCAGCATCTGCCTCCATTTCATTGCTGATTGAAAGTATGGAGCCTATAATATTTAAATTTTTGGGCTTTCCTGACTGAAAAGAGTTTGTAATGAGAAAGGACAGGAAACGTAATTGCAATTGATGCATCCAACATCTAAAGAAACATATAATAATACTGGATGAATGATACAGGACAAACCTTATCCTAAGTTTCCATTCGATATTTTTTCTGCTTTATCAGCAAAGCTGTCTGCAAAGATGTTCATAGATTCTCAGAATAAAGTCTCAAGTCTGTCCCAAAATGCAGTTGTCCAGCAATGAAGTTGACATGCTGTGAAATCAGGTTGTTTCTGAGCCACAGAAAACGGTTAATGAACAGTGACACGAATTCAATAACTGATTTCATCTCAGCAAGGCAGGAAGACAAAGCAAAACCAGAATTGGCAAGACAGCAACAGCTTGAAGAACTTTGCAGAAAAATTCACAAAAGAATGGAGAAGCCCCTTCTGCATCAGTCAGAAGAGATTAAACTACAGGTTACGTTGGATGCGCAGAGAAAGCATGAGGAGGGAAAAAATAATGCAAGCTCAAACTGGAAAGAGACACAAATACAAGACAGAAGAAAAGCAACTGCACTGTTATGCACTTAACTAGTAGAACAATTATCGACACAAAGTCATAGAGTCATAGAGATGTACAGCATGGAAACAGACTCTTTGATCCAACCTGTCCATGCCGACCATATATCCCAACCCAATCTCGTCCCACCTGCCAGCACCTGGCCCATATCCCTCCAAACCCTTCCTATTCGTATACCCATCCAAATGCCTCTTAAATGTTGCAATTGTACCAGCCTCCACCTCATTCTCTGGCAGCTCATTCCATACACGTACCACCCTCTGCATGAAAAAGTTGCCCTTTAGATCTTTTTTATACTTTCCCCTCTCACCCTAAACCTATGCCCTCTAGTTCTGCACTCCCCGATCCCAGGGAAAAGACTTTGTCTATTTATCCTATCCATGCCCCTCATAATTTTCTAAACCACTATAAGGTCACTCCTCAGCCTCCAACGCTCCAGGGAAAACAGCCCCAGCCTGTTCAGCCTCTCCCTGTAGCTCAAATCCTCCAACCCTGGCAACATTCTTGTAAATCTTTTGTGAACCTTTTCAAGTTTCACAACATCTTTCCGATAGGAAGGAGACCAGAATTGCATGCAATATTCCAACAGTGGCCTAACCAATGTCCTGTACAGCCGCAACATGACCTCCCAACTCCTGTACTCAATACTCTGACCAAAAAAGGAAAGCACACTAAATGCCTTCTTCACTGTCCTATCTACCTGTAACTCCACTTTCAAGAAGCTATGAATCTGACTCCAAGGTCTCTTTGTTCAGCAACACTCCCCAGGACCTTACCATTAAGTGTAAATGTCCTGCTAAGATTTGCTTTCCCAAAATGGAGCACTTCGCATTTATCTGAATTAAACTCCATCTGCCACTTCTCAGCCAATTGGCCCATCTGGTCCAGATCCTGTTGTAATCTGAGGTAACCTTCTTCACTGTCCACTACACCTCCAATTTTGGTGTCATCTGCAAACTTACTAACTGTACCTCTTATGCTCATATCCAACTCATCTATGTAAATTACAAAAAGTAGAGGACCCAGCACCGATCCTTGTGGCACTCCACTGGTCACAGGCCTCCAGTCTGAAAAACAACCCTCCACCACCACCCTTTTCTTCTACCTTTGAGCCAGTTCTGTATCCAGATGGCCAGTTCTCCCTATATTCCATGAGATCTAACCTTGCTAATCAGTCTCCCATGGGGAACGTTGTCGAACACCTTACTAAAGTCCATATAGATCATATCTACTGCTCTGCCCTCATCAATCTTCTTTGTTACTTCTTCAAAAAACTCAATCAAGTTTGTGAGACATGATTCCCCACGCACAAAGCCATGTTGACTATCCCTAATCAGTCCTTGTCTTTCCAAATACATGTACATCCTGTCCCTCAGGATTCCCTCCAACAACTTGCCCACCACTGAGGTAAGGCTCACCGGTCTATAGATCCCTGGCTTGTCTTTACTGCCCTTCTTAAGAGGAGGGGGAGTGGCATTTTTGATAAGGGATAGCATTACAGCTGTGCTGAGGGAGGATATTCCTGGAAATGCATCCAGGGAAGTTATTTGGGTAGAACTGAGAAATAAGAAAGGGATGATCACCTTATTGGGATTGTATTATGGACCCCCAAATAGTCAGAGAGAAATTGAGAAACAAACTTGTAAGGAGATCTCAGCTATCTGTAAGAATAATAGGGTGGTTATGGTAGGGGATTTTAACTTTCCAAACATCGACTGGAACTGCTATAGTTTAGATGGAGTGGAATTTCTTAAGTGCGTACAAGACAATTTTCTGATTCAGATTCAGTAAGTAGAAGTCAAGTGATGATAGTTCACTAGCTTGACCAATTACTTAGGCCGAGGCTTTCCCATCCCCGCTTCCTTTCCACTACCTCAGGACTTAAATTCTGGGTCGGAGAGCCTATTGTCATCAGGGATTCCGGATGAAGGGCTTTTGCCTGAAACATCGATTTTCCTGCTCCTCCAATGCTGCCTGACCTGCTGTGCTTTTCCAGCACCATTTTAATCTAGACTCAGATTTCCAGCATCTGCAGTCCTCACTTTTGCCAAGCCGATAGTCACCCTTCCTAACATGCTGCCAGTTAAGGCCCTTCTGATCAACTAATGACCATTTAAGGGCCTCATTCTACGACCAGCCCAATAACTATGTTCCCCTCATGCTAGAAAAGTGTCAGCCTTTCTGCCTAGTATAACCAAGTGGCCCAAATGCCAGGATTGGATGAAGGGCTCACAATCTGCCCCTACCTGAGAGTAATCAGGGCATAGGTAGGGGAAGAGGGGTGGTTACTGAAAGCCATGCCGACTGTCCTTGCCTCTGATACTGATTACCCTCGACTCTTTCCCCTGTGATCCCCCCACATTCTTACTTGCATTACTCCTGTTTCTGGTCCTCAGCACGACTGTGGAGCTAAATGCCTGGGTCTTTAAAGTAGCAATGCTGTTCACAGTGGCTGATGGCCAGCAGATAGGACATCATTGTACCAAGAAGCAGGGTAAAGATAATTTATTTTACAAAGATTCTTCTTGAGGTTTTCTCAAGGGCTAATGTTTGATTCACAGGGACTACATTTTGGTTTCAGGGGCTCCCTTTTCATTCCAACTCCTCTAATCAGTGATTTAATCATGTAACATCAATAACGCCTGTATTTGCATGCACTTGTGAAGCTATCCAGTTACAGCTCCTCTCCACCTTTTGCAGCCCTTCAGAACTCTTTGCAACATCATTTCCAGTTCCAACTGTGCAATCCCTCTCCCCTCTTTTCACACTGTCATCCCTTTGCAGACCCTTTCTCCCCTTTGCATCTTCTGTCATCCCTTTGCAGTTCCTCTTCCCTGCTTAGACCATAAGACCATAAGACATAGGAGTGGAAGTAAGGCCATTCAGCCCATCGAGTCCACTCTGCCATTCAATCATGCTGATGGGCTTACCCGCATTCTCCCCATAGCCCTTAATTCCTCGAGACATCAAAAATCTATCAATCTCTGCCTTGAAGACATTTAGCGTCCCGGCCTCCACTGCACTCTGCGGTAATGAATTCCACAGGCCCACGACTCTCTGGCTGAAGAAATGTCTCCGCATTTCTGTTCTGAATTGACCCCCTCTAATTTTAAGGCTGTGTCCATGGGTCCTAGTCTCCTCGCCTAACGGAAAAAATTTCCTAGTGTCCACCCTTTCCAAGCCATGTATTATTTTGTAAGTTTCTATTAAGTCTCCCCTTAACCTTCTAAACTCTAATGAATACTATTCCAGGATCCTCAGCTGTTCCTCGTATGTTAGACCAACCATTCCAGGGATCATCCGTGTAAATCTCCGCTGGACACGTTCCAGTGCCAGTATGTCCTTCCTGAGGTGTGGGGACCAAAACTGGACACAGTACTCCAAATGGGGCCTAACCAGAGCTTTATAAAGTCTCAGTAGCACAACGGTGTTTTTATATTCCAACCCTCTTGAGATAAGTGACAATATAGTTGTACGTCATCCCCATTTCCTTCCACCCCACTCCCAGAATTTTGACTACCCCCAGCCTAGCAGTCTTGCTCCATAACCCACAAACTGACAGCCCCATTTCTTTCATCCCTACAGCTTCACTTCCCAGCTATGGTCACTGGCCTCATTTCCTGTGGTATTCCTGATGAAGGGCTTTTGCCCGAAACGTCGATTTTACTGCTCTTTGGATGCTGCCTGAACTGCTGTGCTTTTCCAGCACCACTCTAATCTAGACTCTGGTTTCCAGCATCTGCAGACATTGCTTTTACCTCATTTCCTGTGGCCCAGTAGCCTTGGTCACTGCCTCACTTTCCTTCTCATGATTCCAATTCCGAGCTGGTTCTCTCACAATGAGCCTATCAGCAGCAAGCACAAAAAACAAACAGCCTGTGATTTGGGGGGGGGGGGGGGGGGGGAGGTTATGGGGGGAGGCAACTGTTTGGATATTCTGACTGTGTCACTTATTGGGCAAGTTTATTTCCATTGATCATCTCCTTGTTTGATGTTTTCTCCAGGTATTTTGGGACCTCTTGTGGGCAGATTTTCTTCATCCCTGTGTATTTTGAGCCCTGCCAAGAACTGATTCATCAAGACCCTTTTCAGGTGACCACTTCAGTGCCTGACTGGAACCTGATCTAGTGGGTGGAGTGTCTCACGAGTAAAGATGTCCCACAATTAATCTAAAAATGTATAGAATAATTTTACAGAATTCAATCTCATACCAAATTGTAAAAAATGGAATAAAATAGATGGATTCTTTTTAGCAAACAAAACAATTTGGGCAAAAAATTTCTTATCATCATTTACTTGTAATCACGGTAGTGTTTTTCACTTGTGGATCAGTGAACTACACAAAATGTAAATTATGCAAATTTCACAATGTATTATTTAAAACTTGCAATTAAAAAAGCTGCAGAAACACCTATACAGTTGATACATAACATTGCCAACAGAGCTGGAAGATACTTGGAAATTGTAGTTGGAAGCAGTAAAGTTTACCACATATTTAAAAATTGTTTAAAACTGTTAAGTGATCATTTTCTGGAAATGTTTCTAGAAGTTTTAAGGATATGGTTGCTTAACCAGAAATGATAGATTTGAGTTAACTTGCCTATATGTCAGACCATAGTTTCTGTATGCTGATTAACTAATGGGTTGGGTGATTGAGTAAGGCGTCTCTCTGAATTTTGTGACTGGGTAATCATACAGACAATTCTTAGCAGATTAATACTAGGGACATTAAATACTATTGATGCTTAAAGGTAGAAAAACTGCACCCACGAGGTCCCAAAATACCTGAAGAAAAGCTACTTGGCAGTATGGAACTTGTGGAGAAAGTGAGGACTGCAAATGCTGCAGATCAGAGCAGAAAATGTGTTGCTGGAAAAGCGCAGCAGGTCAGGCAGCATCCAAGGAGCAGGAGGATCAATGTTTTGGGCATGAACCCTTCTTCAGGAATGAGGAAAGTGTGTCCAGCAGGCTAAGATAAAAGGTAGGGAGGAGGGACTTGGGGGATGGGCGTTGGAAATGCGATAGGTGGAAGGAGGTCAAGGTGAGGGTGATAGGCCGGAGTGGGGGTGGGGACGGAGAGATCAGGAAGAAGATTGCAGGTTAGGAAGGCGGTGCTGAGCTCGAGGGATTTGACTGAGACAAGGTGGGGGAGGGGAAATGAGGCTCCCACTCCACCAAGGACATGCAGGTCCTTGGACTCCTCCATCGCCAGACCATAGCAATACGACAGCTGGAGGAAGACCGCCTCATCTTCCGCCCAGGAACCCTCCAACCACAAGGGATGTACTCAGATTTCTCCAGTTTCCTCATTTCCCCTCCCCCACCTTGTCTCAGTCAAATCCCTCGAGCTCAGCACTGCCTTCCTAACCTGCAATCTTCTTCCTGACCTCTCCGTCCCCACCCCCACTCCGGCCTATCACCCTCACCTTGACCTTGGATGCTGCCTGACCTGCTGCGCTTTTCCAGCAACACAGTATAGAACTTGTGTAAGACTGAAAAAGGAGACATTGCTGACAAAGCTCTTTTAGCAATTATAATGACAGAATCGCAAGAATACACAATCTTAAAGGAAATAATCATTTATACTGCATGACAAGAGGTTGTGTGTTTTAAAATTCATTTACGGGATGTAAATTGGCTAGGCCAACATTTATTATCCATTTCCAGTTCTCAGTTATGAGTCAACTGTATTGCTGTGTATCGTGAATCATAGATAAGCCAAACCAGGAAAGGATGGCAGGTTTCCTTTCTCAAATGACAACAGTGAACCAGATGGGGTTTTATGACAATCAACAATCGTTATATGCCATTACTAGTAAGCCACCACTTCTCTTGAAATAGTTGTACATATGTTCTAATCAATTTATTAGGAGATGTTATTACACATCCTTGGAGCTTGTGGAATTTGAATTTGGGTTTCCAGGCTCAGAGGTAGTGACACTACTGAATTGCCACAAGAACCGTTGGCAAGTGGGTTCTGATTAGTAGATGGATTACCACGGAGGATGTATCAGGAAAAGGCCATGTGTCAAAATTTTGTTCAATTGAAACAAACATAATGTGTGGGCATAGTCTTTCTATTTGCAGAGGATAGAAATCTGCATGGGAATACGTTTGGTTTCTATCATCCTAACTATGCCAGACTGGAAGCCTGATTGATTGCCTTAAATTAGTTGTTAGTGTAATTCGTAACAAATTAGATTGTTTAGAAAATTTTGTCCAGTCATGGAATCACGTTGAATATATGATACTACGTTCTGAGTTTTACAAGTATGTGCTAGTTGGATACATAGGAACATAGGACTTATGACCAGGAATATGCTTATGTGATACTTTGACCCTGCTTTACCATTCTATATGATAATGGCTAACCTAGTTGTTGTCTTAACTCCACTTTCCTACCTATCTCCTCTCAACCTTGACTCCTGTCTATCAAAAATCTCTCACATTCTTTATTGAATAATTTCAATGATCCAGAGGCCAGGGCACTACCACTTTGCTACAAGAGGCTTGGCTCAAAGGTAGACATTTTCTAATCAACCTGTTTAAAGAGGTTGCTCCACATGTCCTGAGCAGGAAGGGTTTGAATTAGGGTCTCCCGGCTCCGAGATATGTTCACCATCACTTTGTAACAAAAACCCCGAAAGACGAATCTGCTGCGTTTTAGGTATTTTCTAATCAATCTATTGAAAGGTGATATTACCCATCTCTGGAAAGGGAGGGCTTGAACATGAGCACTCTGGCTCAGAGGTATGGCAAGGATAGGGAATTAGCAGTGGTAGAAGATCAACCTTTGTTGAGCCTTAACAAGAAAAGCTTATGATAAAGTGTATTGCACAATTGCAATAAGTGCAAGTTACATTAACTATTTAGGTGTAAATACAAAGACTATCAAATTCTAAAGATGATATTTCTGACTCCATTGAAATCTCATATTAGACTTCCTCATTTTTGCTAAAATATTGTACAATACCATCAGATTGGGTGCAGCTTAATGCTGTTCCAAAAATAACTGTTGCAAATAATATCTCCTCCTAAGCTTTTTCTTTTCCTCAGAGTTAAATTTAAAAATCAATGATATAATTACATTTCCATCATCCCATCTATCAGGTTTACAATTTCATTTACTTTCCAAGGTTGCAATTGTACTAGCCTCCACCACTTCCTCTGGCAGCTCCTTCCACACACGCACCACCCTCTGTGTGAAAACATTGCCCCGCAGGTGTCTTTTATAGCTTTCCCCTCTCACCCTAAACCTATGCCCTCTACTTCAGGATTCCCCCACCCCAGGGAAAAGACCCTGTCTATTTACCCTATCCATGCACCCCCCCCCCATGATTTTATAAACTTCTATAAGGTGACCCCTCAATTTCCAGGGAAAACAGCCATAGCCTATTCAACCTCTCCCTATAGCTCAAATCCTGCAATCCAGGCAACATCCTTCTGACACACTTTGCTGATTTTTATTGCCTGAATTTTCCTCACTGTTGTTAGGAATGAAAAACATTTCCATGAGTCAAATAAGTCTGCAACTTCCTTCTTTTTTACAGTATGAAACAATTTGCTTCTGCCAAAATAGGTAATGTAAATAATTTGTTTCATCTTTTTGGGTTCCACCAAGAGTCTAAAAAGTCAATGGAATCTCCTGCTGGTTGCAGTTTGACTTGTTTCTCTTGTTATTTCTTGGAACTAGTTGAACTCCTTCTGCCATCGTTAGAATGTTGAGGTCAAGACATGCACCTAGGCTCAAACATTGTGTGTTGATTATGAACCATATAAACATTTTGAACTCTTGTGCACTGTTTGAATGTATAGTTACTTGAGGCATACCTTTACTCTTAATAATTATCCCACGTGGAGTATGTAGTCTCACTTCTGCAGGTTGGAAGTTCTGTTATTCCATCCATGGTGTCTAATTTGACAGGACACAAACACTTGTTCTTGTATATGAAGCTTAAATTTAATCAGCTGTTTATTGGCACAAATAAGTTCTGTTAAAATAAGTTTGATTAATCACTAACTTTCTTTAGGAATACCTCTGATATATTTTCATATATATACTGAAATTTTATCTCTTTGCGTGTGCAACACATATACTGCTCTGAAACTTCTGCAAATCTTCTGGAAGTGACCTATAATTAGAAAATGTACCATTGTTTTGTCATAGCTGGATGCCGCTTGTGAGGTTTCTTTCAACCACATTGCTAATACTGATTCTTTGCATTTGCTGAATCAGAAAATTGTTACAGTGTAGCAGGAGGCCACTCAGTATGTTGTGCCTCTCCCAGCTCATTAAACAGACATCATTACTGAATGCTGATCTCTGGCTTTTTACCCATATTCTTGCGCACAATTTCTATTCAAATAATCATTTAATGCTCTCTTGAATGCCTCAATTGAAATTACCTCCACCACACTTCCAGGCAGTACATCCCATATTCTAACAACTTTGCTGAGTGAAAAAGTATTTTCTCACATTACCTTCAAATCTATGCCCTCTTACTTTTGTTCTTATTATGAGCAAGAACAGGATGTCCATATCTAGTCTATCCAGTGCACTCATAATTTGAAAACCTCTATCAAATCTCCTCTTAGCCTTCTTCTTTTCAAGAAGAACAGTTCCAATATCTTCGATCTAATCTCATGACCAAAGTTTTTCATTCCTAGAACCTTTTATGTAAATCTTTCCAATGTATTCACATCTTTCCTAAAATATGGCACCCATAACAGTACATAACACTCTAGCTAAAGTCTTAAAAACTATCTTAATAAAGTTCACCATCACCTCCCTCCTGTTACTCTATGCATCTATTAATAAAGCCGAGGATACCACATGTTTTACTTACTGCTCTCGCTTCCTGTCTTGCCATGTTCAACAATCAGTGTACATATATACCCAGCTCTCTTTGCTCCTGTATCTCCTTTAGAATTGTACCTCTATTTTATATTATCTTTCAATGTTCTTCCTATCAAAGAGCATCACCCCACACTTACCTGCATTGAAATGTACCTGCCACTTAGCTCTCCACTGCAGTTATCAATGTCCTTTTAGATGTCATCATCATCATCCTCATAGTTAAAATTCTTCCAAGTTTCATGTCATTTGCAAATATTTAAATTATACCCTGCACACCAAAATTCAAATCATTAATATATATTAGGAAAAACAAGGGTCCCAATACCAACCCCTGTGGTACTTTACTATACCCCCAGCCCAAACAAGAGCCATCGACCTTTATTGTCTGTTCACTATCACTCAGCTAATTTTATATCCATGTTGCTACTGTCCTTTTTATATCAGGTCCAATACATTTTCCTCATAACTCTGTTGCATGGCACTTATCAAACACCTTCTGGAGGTTCTGTTGTTTAACCCACCCTTGTGCTGGTTTGTCACATGTGCTTGCAGAGTGTTTGTACCTTATAAAGTGAATAAGTTTTGTCTCAGTCTTTCTGGTATTTGCTTCAAACAGAAATTGGACAGAGTTCTCTAAAATCACATATTTCTTGAACTGTAATAATTTGATAATGGTTCATCAATAAATCCGACAACAATTTTGTCATTTATGAACTCTGGTTTCAAAGCTCCATAATGACAGTTTTTCACTAATTTGTAGGGATTAGTAGTGAAATTATCTGGATGCTGCATTCTTCTGTTAAATGTTGCCCTTTCAAGAATTTTACTCATTCTCATATTAAATTAATTATCAAAACCTATTAGAACTCTTTCAAATGTATATTGCTTTCTTGTTTAATTTGGTAATTTATAATATCATCAGGTGCACAAAATATTGAATAGAATGACGTGTTTACTTATTCGACAAGCAAAAAAATCGACATTTCGAGAAAAAGCCCTTCATCCGGAATGAGCCTCATTCCTGATGAAGGGCTTTTGCCTGAAATGTCGATTTTTCTGCTCCTCGGATACTGCCTGACCTGACCTGCTGTGCTTTTCCAGCACCACTCTAATCTTGACTCTAATCTCCAGCATCTGCAATACCCACCTCCGCCTATGTTTACTTATTCAGCAAGGGATTTAATCTTTAGCAATCAAAGTAATTCTAAACACAGAGAACTCTTTTCTCTAAGATGTCCAACCTGTGCTGTTTGGCTTAAAAAGTCTTGGAATCATAGAGAGGTACAGCACAGAAACAGACCCTTCAGTTCAACTTGTCTATGCTGACCAGATATCTTAAATTAATCTAGTCCCATTTGCCAGCATTTGGCCCATATCCTTCTCAACCCTCCTATTCATATACCCATCCAGATGCCTTTTAAATGTTGCAATTGTACCAGCCTCCACCACTTCCTTTTGCAGCTCATTCCATACACGCACCACCCTTTGCGTGAAAATGTTGCCCCTTAGGTGTCTTTTAAATCTTTCCCCTCTCATTCTAAACCTATGCCCTCTAGTTGTGGACTCCCTGCCCCAGGGCTAAGACCTTGTCTATTTACCCTATCCATGTCCCTCATGATTTTATAAACCTCTATAAGGTGACCCCTCAGCCTCCAACACTCCAGGGAAAACAGCCCCAGCATATTCAGCCTCTCCCTATAGCTCAAACCCTCCAACCCTGGCAACATCCTTGTAAATCATTTCTGAATCCTTTCACAACATCCTTCCAATAGGAGGGAGACCAGAATAGCACAAAATATTCCAAAAGTAGCCTAACCAATGTCCTGTACGGCCATAAGATGACCTCCCAACTCCAATACTCAATGCTCTAACCAATAAAGGAAAGCATACCAGGCGCCTTCTTTAGTATCCTGTCTACCTGAGATTCCACTTTCAAGGAACTATGAACCTGCACTCAAAGGTCGCTTTGTTCAGCAACACTCCCCAGGACCTTCCCATTAAGTGTACAAGTCCTGCCCTGATTTGCCTTTTCAAAATGCAGCACCTCACATTTATCTAAATTAAACACCATCTGCTACTCCTTGGCTCATTGGCCCATCTGATCGAGATCCTGTTATACACTGAGGTAACCTTCTTCGCTGTCCACTAAACTTCCAATTTTGGTGT
Organism: Hemiscyllium ocellatum; assembly: GCF_020745735.1. Lineage (NCBI taxonomy): Eukaryota > Metazoa > Chordata > Chondrichthyes > Orectolobiformes > Hemiscylliidae > Hemiscyllium > Hemiscyllium ocellatum. The sequence continues at coordinate 54,280,540 of NC_083407.1, read as the reverse complement.
CATCTGCAAACTTAAGAATTGTATGTCCTACATTCACATCCAAATCATTTATAGAAGCAGTGGACCCAGCACCAATCCTTTTGGCACACCACTGGTCACAGGCCAGTATTTTGAAAGGTGAACCCTCCACCACCACTCTCTGTCTTCTACCTTTCAGCCAGTTCTCCCTGTATCCATTTGATCTAACCTTGCTAACCAGTCTACCATGAGGAACCTTGTTGAATGCCTTACTGAAACCCATATAGATCTTCTCTCTCTGACATTATAAGACCATAAAATAAAGGAGCAGAATTAGGCCATTCGGCTCATTGGCTCTGCTCTGCTACTCTATCATGACGGATATGCTTCTCAATCGCATGTCTCCTTGTGATCTTTGATCCCTTTATAAATTATAAATTTCATTCCTATGAAATATTGTTTAAAAATACAGTTTCATTGATTAGTACTACTCGTTTAAGCAGAGTTATGCAGCCTTCAATACGATACTATATCTGCTGCATTTCTTCTTAATGTGATTATTTATTCCTATTTCTTTAAAACTGTTACAAATTATGCAGCGTTTAACTTTGTCCTGTTTACCTAAAAAAAATTGAACGATTCTGCAATTGATGAATGCAGATGGCTTTCAATATTGTAATCAGACATTAAATCATTGCTGTTTTATTTCTCTTGTCTTAAACCCTCGTCAAACTTTTAAATGCTGCATAATAGTTATGTTGCAGCATTTTTTGTCTGCAAGTCTTTTGAACTTTCTGATATATTGATCCTATGTCATAAAGTTTTCAGTTCTATATTGTGACAACATTGTAGCATGTCACTGCTTTAAATATCAACTTATTTTTGTCAATTCCATACCTCTGCCCTGGTTACTGGTGGTTTTCCTGCTTTCTTCCTCCAATCAAAATGTTGTTTAACTGCCCTCTGCAACTAAGATGGAGGTTTCTTGTCTCTTCATGGGCAAATTGGATGTTTCCCCACCAATCACGATCTAAAGCACAATATATGATCCTTTGTACACTTTTTAAAATAAAGATCTGTGGCTGCAGGCTTAATATATCTTCTGGTTTAATTTATGATACAAATGATGAATGTTCTGGTATTATTATGTTCTTAAAATTCTTCTAACCATTTTCTTCCAATATACTATGAATTCAATCTCTTTTATATTGCCCTTTTAATGTGTTAAATGTGCTCTGTGACCTTTCTGATACCATGTCCTCAGTATAAATTAATGTCTGTTCCTTGCTCTGTCTGCTGTAGCCAGACCTCATGGACAGAGCTGATGATGTTGGTAACATCTGTTTTGATGGGTAAGTACTCCTTTTGATTTCTATCTTTCCCAACTGGTCCTTTGCACCGTCATCTTTTCCTTTTTGCCTAAAGGGATTTCTAATTTTACTCAAAATGCTTCAACAGACCCTTCTCCTAGAAGGACTCTCTAACTTCCCATTGTGACTAGTTTTTACTCTCTTCCTAGCCCACACACTTTGTCCTGTGCCCCTTACCAGCTCTAAAGTGGTGCTTTTCTGAAGTGCTGCTTTTGTCCTGCTACTGCTTCCATGAATGCTGCTGACTATCTGCGCCTTCTTAAAGTGATTGTGATGAACCCTTCTTGGTGTATTCTTTGTTCTGAAAGCCAGCATTCTGGGAAAATGACAACATTGTAACATTTAGAGGTACAGAACGTTCCAGAGTTTCTCAGTATTAAATTTAAACTCTGCGCTGTGACAGGAATGGAGCATATTGCAATGTCTTTGATAGATCACTCAGGACAACTTGGGGTCATTACAAAGCAGTTCTGAGGTCACAGGTCATTGAAAAAATAGACAAGAGACAGAGCAGACTCCCATGTCAGGAGCACTGATTTTTAGCTGTCCAGAGCTAAGCAGTCAAGAGCAGATGGATGGCCCTGTGCTGTTAGAACAAACTCAGGAACATGTTATAGGAATTAATAAGTAACTAAGAGTTGGAGTCAGGACTTGGAGCTGTGAAATTTGGAAAGTTGTTGGCACTTTTTTGGTGGAAGCCATGAGGTGCTCAGAAACAGCCTCTGAACAATAATATTGCAGCTGGGAGATTGGGGAGCTGTATTTGCTTGGTGCAACTGAACAAGATTACAGTTTAGGTAAAACTCATGAGCATGTTTTAACTTGGTGATACTGGCTCTGAAAAGCTGAAGTTGTGCCCATGAATATGTGTTGGAGTACAGTCTTCAGTGTCTAGGGGAGCACATACTTAGAAAAGGAGGGTGATCAAGCAGAACAGGAGCAGCCATTCAGGCAGTCCTTGATGAGGCAGTTCTCAAGTTGAATTGTAACCCTTTGTGAAGTTTAAAGAGAATTGATAACCCACTGGCTCACAGAATCTCATTTAAAAATTGCACAACACCAGGTTATAGTCCAACAGGTTTATTTGGAAGTACTAGCTTTTGGAGTGCTGCTCCTTCACCAGGACTATAATCTAGTGTTGTGTGATTTTTAACTTTGTCCACTCCAGTCCAACACCGACACCTCCAATATCATCACAGAATTACAGATGTGTTACAGCACAGAAGAAGCTTCATTACTTTGTGATACTTCATACCTCCCCATAGCCTTACACATTATTTTTATTGAAATAATTATCAAATGTTTCAACTTGTCCCCACCACACTTCCAGGCAGCACATTCCTTAACCTAGCTACTCACTGTGTGCAAAATGTTTCTTTACTTAATCTGTGCATTTTTTGCAGATCACCAAATCAATGCTTTTTGTACATTATGGAAGATTTTTTCCCTAACCTATCCAGCCCACTCATGATTTTGAAAACTTTATCAGATTTCATTTTTTGCTTTTCTCCAAGGAGACCAGTTCCAACATCTCCAGTCTATCCTCATAACTGAAGTTCTTGTCAACCACTTCTGCACTCTCTCCAATATGTTCACATCTTTCTTATAATGTGACAGCCAAACTGTACATAATACTCCAGCCTAGGACAAACAAGTATTTTATACAAATTCAACATATTCTCCTTGCTCTTGTACTCAGTACCCCTATTAATGAGGCTCAAAATATCATATGTATTCCATATTGCTCTCTCTACCTATCCTGCCACGTTCAATGATCTGTGCACATGTACACCCAGGTTCCTCTGCTCCTGTAACCCCTGCCCCTTAGAATTGTACCTTTTATTTTATATTGCCTTTCAATGTTCTTCCTACCCAAATGCATCACCTTACAATTCTCTGCTTTGAAACTGATCTGCCATTTAACTGTCCACTCCAACCAACTGTCCTATTCACCATTTACAATTCTTCCAAGTTTGGTGTTATCTGCAAACTTGAAAATTGTCCCCTTCATATCAAGATCTAGATTGTTAAAATACATCAGAAAAAGCTGGGTTCTTCCACCACAAAGCTTCCGAAACATATCCATTGACTGTTACACTCTGATTCTCATCACTCAGCCAGTTTTGTATTTATGTTGCTACTGATCCCTTTTATTTTGAGCCTCAAACATTGCTCAAAAGTCTGATATGTAGCACTGTATCAAACACCTTCTGAAAATTCATGTACAACATATCTACAGTGTTACCTCCATTGAGCTTTATGTTACCTCTTTAAAAAATACTAGCAAATTATTTAAACAGGATTTCCCCTTTCAAAGTCCATGCTAACTCTTCCTAATCAACCACTTTTTTCCATATGACTACTAGCTCTATGCGGAAGAACTGTCTCTAGAAGCTTCCCCATCACCCATTTGTTGTGAATAGTCAAAGCTAAACTGACTGGTCTGTAATTGCTAGGCTTATTCTTACAACCTTCCTTAAAAGAGGCTGTAATATTTGCAATTTTCCTTCCCTGAATCTAATGAAAACTGAAAGATTGTGATTAATGCATCTGCAATTTCCACTCTCACCCCATTCAAAATCCATTAATATCGAGGGGAGTTACACTGAAATACATTGGATTGGTATTGATTGCAAATGCTATTTGATGCGTCCTGTGGAATGTATGATCACAGTATATTACCTATGTGTCTTCATGTTAGTTCTGGGTGGTAGAATTAAATTGTACATTTATTGTAGATTGCATTAGTATTCAAAGTGGTATGATGAACTATTACTATTTGTTCGAAACCAGGGAATCTTGTGTTTTTATTCCTAAGTCCCCTTGATCTTACCTTTTGTATACTTTAAAATTAAAAGTTAATGAACAATATGTTGGTGGTCTGGTTTGGGATCATAACATGACACTGTTTGCAAAGTGGTAAATTTGTTGTTCTGAATTATTTTTCTATTAGATTAAATTTAATGTTTACCCACCATTATTACCTTGAGATATTTATACAACAACCCCCACTAGTGGCCACGGTAGGAATGAAGTGCTGCTAATAATCCACCTTTCTATGCTGAGTCTAAGGGCATATCTAGGTAACAGTGGTAGGGTGTAAATGGCTATTGAGTCTTACACCAGAAGATCTAGTTTATTGCATGGCATAGGTACGAGTTACACTGTCTAGTTTAGCATATTACAAAGAATATTAGGAGTCAGAGATGTCAAGCCTGTCACCACTGGGATCTTGTGCTATACTGCTTCTTAATCACCAAAGACTGTGACATCAACAGATTGAGTACAGCTTAAAGTAGCTTTAAAATGAACTTTATCAGAATCATTCCCTTAGACATCACATCATATTCATAGGTTCTCTTTAATCTATCTTACTGTACTTCTTCAAAAACCTCAGTTAAATGCAATTCCACTTTTACAAAACTATGCTGACTCTGCCTGGTCAAGCTTGATTATGATTTTCTAAACTATTCTGTTAAAACCTCCTTAATCATTGATTGTATCAATTTTCCTATGACAGATGTTAGGGTAATTGGGCTATCGTTTCCAGATTTCAGTCTCCAGCCTTTCTTGAATAATAGTGTTGAATTGCCCAACTTCTATTCACTGGGATCCTTCCAGAACCAAAGGAAATTTGTAAGATTGGAATCTGAGCCACTTATTTTAAGGCTCTGGAATGCATGCTGTCTAGTCCTATTAGGAATAATTCATAACAGTACAGGCATATACAAGTAACTATGTAGAGTTACAGAGGGACAGCAGCTTGTCAGAAAGACATGGCAATCATCACTTGAGTTTTAATCTATATATAGACATGTGAGGTCAGATGGGCAAAGGTAGCCCAGATAGGAATTTCAGAGAATGTTTTCAGGGTAGGTTCTTAAGCCAAACAGCAGAATCCACCAGTTCTACTTTGACCAGCGCACATATTAACTCCTCAAAGAACTTCAATAGATTGGTTAACCATTATTTCGCTTTAGCAAAATGTTGTTGATTTGACCTGATTACTTTGAATTTATGAAAGTGCCTAATCAAAATTTTTTTATTGTTAACGTCTTAACATGTTCCCTCTGACAGATGAAAATGTGTTGCTGGTTAAAGCACAGCAGGTCAGGCAGCATCCAAGGAATAGGAAATTCGACGTTTCGGGCATAAGCCCTTCATCAGGAATCAGGAAGCTCTGGCAAGATCTTACTTCACAAAGTTGCTTTCAGTTCACTTTGACCAGATCCTGTCTTATCTTATTAAAAAAATCAACCCTCTCCTAATTCAGAATTGTTATTGCCATTCCATTTTTGTCCTTATCCATAATTAGCCATAAAGCTTACTGAATTATGGCCACTATCGTTGAAATGTTCTTCCACTACCACATCTACCCCTGTTCTGACTTTGTTCCCTAAAGTTGGGCTCCGCAGCACCTCCTTCTTTGTGTGTTAGGAGTTTGTGTGTTAGCTTAAAAAGCTATCCTGGACATATTTTAAGAATTCTGCCCTCTCTAACCTTTCTTTAAACCATTATACTTGTTGGGTTCAAAGATAATGATAAGGATTTTGCTAATGCTTATGCCCGAAATGTCGAATTTCCTATTCCTTGGATGCTGCCTGACCTGCTGTGCTTTAACCAGCAACACATTTTCAACTGTGATCTCCAGCATCTGCAGACCTCACTTTTTACTCCCTCTGACAGATGTCAAGCTAACTGAACTGTAGTTGCCTGAATTTTGATTCCCTCCTTTTTGAATAAAGGAGCTATATTTGCTATCTTCCAATTTTATAGCAGGTTCCTGAATATAGGAAGCTTTGGAAAATTAAAGCCAGTACATCAACTATCTCATATTCTACTTATTTTAAGATAATGGGATAAAATCCATTAAGACCTAGCTCCAACAATTTACTCAGTTCCAAGTGTCTGGTGATTATAGCTTTCCTGACTTCCTCCCTCCCTTTTGTTTAATGATTGAAAGCTACTTTTGGATTGCAGTTCTCTGGATCAGTTTTGATACCAGATGAATCCCCCAATATGCCTAACAACTTGACAGTCAGCTGTGAGAAGTCACACTTAATGTTGAGCCCTGCTTTTTGAATGCATTGCAGTGTAGCTCACACTCTAGTGTCATACTCTGAGTGTATCCACGGATCAGGATATCTTTCATATGACATTTGACTCCATCCAGTCCATCTAAGATGCTTGACATAATCCAATGGAAGATTTCTGATGCTGATCTGATGTCAGAGGGTGAGCTGTTGAAACAAAATCTTACAAACAGCATAATGAAGGCTGTAAACAGCTTACAATCTTTATCATGGGGTACTTGCCAAAAAGCAATGTTTGCAGCTAACTTTGTTAACATTGAACTCTTACCTAATTTTGCCAAGATATAATCTACAGATGACATAGGATCAACTTTACATCCAACTTCTTTAGCTGTCTTCTTCTACTCTTCAAACATCTCTAAGCTGGCACAGCCCTTCCTGCTGCTCTGGTTTAGTATCTCATTTAAGGTTTCAGTGATTTTTCTGTCTCTGTATTGATATATTGAATTCAATTGTCCATGACTTTAGGTTATGTATCTGCTAATTTTATGAATGATTTCTGAAGAGATTTTTTTCCAATGATCATATACCATCAGAAAAAACTGAAAATGCTGTGCTTATGTCTGACTTAAAGAGCTGAATGTTATGGATTTTTTGGCTGAAACCAAGTTGTGAGAATCATTTTGCAGGGTTTGCTAAGCTCTGGCAAGATCTTACTTCATGAAGTTGCTTTCAGTCCACTTTGACCAGATCCTGTCTTATCTTATTAAAAAAATCAACCCTCTCCTAATTCAGAATTGTTATTGCCATTCCATTTTTGTCCTTATCCATAATTAGCCATAAAGCTTACTGAATTATGGCCACTATCATTGAAATGTTCTTCCACTACCACATCTACCCCTGTTCTGACTTTGTTCCCTAAAATTGGGCTCCGCAGCACCTCCTTCTTTGTGTGTTAGGAGTTTGTGTGTTAGCTTAAAAAGCTATCCTGGACATATTTTAAGAATTCTGCCCTCTCTAACCTTTCTTTAAACCATTATACTTGTTGGGTTCAAAGATAATGATGAGGATTTTGCTAATGCTGGATGCCAGTTTGTGTGGATGAAGGATGCACGTACTGGTGTCCATGGATCCTGCCCTAAACTGCAGTTTGATGTTGAACAATAGGAGGTCATTCAGAGCAAGAGGAAAGCTGAGCACTCCAGGTAGTGGCTCTGGTTTCCATGTCGAATTTTCTCGACATTTAGCTTGTTTGGTAAGATAGAAAACTGAACATTAATGAAGTGAATTGGGTCATCAACCAAACAAGTAATCAACGAGTAATAATCTCCCTTAACTGGCAACTTCTTGCTGTCAAAAGGGTTACTAAAATAATCAACTCTTGGGATCCAGCAGTTTACAGCTTATATGAATAACTCACAATCAGACCCTTTATAAAATGTCTCCCCATAGAGCTTGATTCTAACCATTTGATTTCATTGCATATCTTTGACGTTAGTTGCAAATCATCTTGGTACAGTTGGTAACGTCACTGACTAGTGATCAATAAACCCAGGCAAATGTCCTGGAGACATGGGTGACGTCCCACAATGACAGCTGGTGAAATGTGAATTCACTATAAATCTGGAATGAAAAGACTGTGTCATCAGAGTTGTTGTCATGAAAACCCATCTGGACATGAAAGGGTTAGATAAATGAAGGATTATGGATAGCAGGCCAGGAGAGAAGAGAAGCCGATTTTTTTTTATTCATTCACAGATAGTGGCATCACTGGCTAGGGCAGCATTTATTACCCATCCCTAATTTCCCAGAGAGCATTGAAAGTCAACCATATTGCTGAGCACCTGGAGTCAAATATAGGCTGGACCAGGTAAGGAGGGCAGTATCTTATCCTAAAAGACACTCGTGAACCAGATGGTCTTTTCCCAATAATCAACATGGAGTCATGGTCATCATTAGAATATCAATTCCAGATTTTTATTCAATTCAAATTCCACCATCTGCTGTGGCGGGATTTAAATCCAGGTCCCTATTAGTTGGGTCTCTGGAACAACAGTCTAGCGATAATACCACCAGGCCATTGCCTCCCCTTCAAGTAAGTGAGAATGAGACCTGAGAATAGCAGAGAATCATAGAACCTCGACAGTGCAGAAAGAGACCATTTGGCCCATTGAGTCTGTACAGACCCTGTTAAGAGCATCCACCCAGACCCATCCACCCAAGGGCTAATCTTTGTGCCACAATGCTAATTGGATAGTCTGTGCTGAAAGCAAACTATGTAATGTGATAATAGGCATGACAGTGAATGAAAATGGGTTGGCTCTGCTAAAAGCAACCAGTATCATGACAGAACCGGGTGCGGGAGTAGGTAAAAAAACATGAAAGGATGGAATCAGGCTCTAAAGTTGTTGAACTCAATGGCAAAAATAGAAATTGCTGGAAAAGCTCAGCAGGTCAGGTAGCATCTTTGGAGCGAAATAAGAGTTAATATTTTGGGTTGATGCTGCTGGACATGCTGAGCTTTTCCAGAAACTTCTATTTTTATCTCTGACTTACAGTATCTGCAGTTCTTTCAGTTTTTATCGAACTTGATGTTGAGTCCCAGATACTGTAGGGTCCTGAAGTGGAAAATGAGATGCTGTTCTTTGACCTTGCACTGAGGCTCATTGGAACACTGCAGCAGGCCTACGTTAGATACGTTGGCATAGGAATATATCTATCTCTGGACTCCATTTCCACTTAACCACTCATCTCTCCCTTTCCTACTCGTCCTCCCATCTTCCCCCAATTTTGTTTTCACCGTAAATACCAGCTTTTCCTAACTGCTATCAGTTCTGTTGAAGAGACAATGTACTCAAAACATTATCCTCAGACAATGACAAGATAGCGGCGTCTGCAAGGTAGGCAGAATTCAGGCTCCTGGGCCTGTCTGCTTGAGGTCGCCTCTTCCTCTCATCTTTGCTTACCCTTTTATCTTCTTTCCTTTTCATTTTCTTCCTGTCAGTGGAAAGGGTTGACATTGCTGAGGAGACCAGCCAGAGTGGAATGCTCGGTGAGGCGATAGCCTGGCCTGGCAGCAGAGCCAGGGACACCTGTTTGTGGTGGGCCTGGAATGGGAATTCAGTGAGGTAGTGGCTGAAGTGGCGGCAGTGTTCTATGCCCAGAGCAGGGACTCCTGCTGATGGTGAGGCAGTGGAGGCAGGGACACGTGGTTGTGGTAGGCCTGGAGCCTGGGACTACTAGTTGCGGTGAGAGTTTGGATCCAGCACGAGACCCAGCAATGGTGGCCTGTCAGTATGGAAGGCCCAGCAATGAACAGATAGCACCTGAAGAGTAACGACTCTGACGTTGGTTGGTCCGCGCAGGTGGCAGTGCAGGTGTCGTTGATTGGTGGACTCATGGTAGAGGCGGCGGAGTGAAGATGCCCTTTCTTTCAGCTTTGACTTTTTATTATTCTTGAAGTATTTAAATGGCGCCAGATTGTAGTTACTGTCAAAGGTTTTCCTTGTATTTTACTGTATTGTTCATTGGAAAGTACAAGTGAGAGTAAAGCATCATTAATTTACATTAACTTTGCATTCTTCCCACAGATGCCAGACTTGCTGAATTTCATCAGCAATTTCTGGTTTTTGTTTCAGATCCCCAGCATCCACAGTTTTTTGTTTTGTCTTACTTTCTACTTATTTGAAGTTGAACTTCCAAAGCAAATAAGGTCACTTTGTGGCAACCCAATTAGAAAGGAATTGGGACTAGGGATAGAGAAGAGGAAACTGGTTGATAGATGGTAAGGGTTCTGGCAACTAATCTTTAAAGGAAGCAGACAGGAGTGCTGTGAGTGTTAAGAATGGTCAATGGAACAAAAGTGAAGCACGCATAAGGAATTGACACAAGAGGTTGAGAATTTTGTTCAAACAGGTAGAAGATACAGAGGGAACCATAGAGTCATAGAGATGTACAGCATGGAAATAGACCCTTCAGTCCTACCCGTCCATGCCGACCAGATATCCCAGCCCAATCTAGTCCCACCTGCCAGCACCCGGCCCATATCCCTACAAACCCTTCCTATTCATATACCCATTCCAAATGCCTCTTAAATGTTGCAATTGTACCAGCCTCCACCACTTCCTCTGGCAGCTCATTCCATACACGTAACACCCTCTGCATGAAAAAGCTGCCCCTTACGTCTCTTTTATATCTTTCCCCTCTCACCCTAAACCTATGCCCTCTAGTTTTGGACTCCCTGACCACAGGGACAAGACTTTGTCTATTTACCCTATCCATGTCCCTCATAATTTTGTAAACCACTAAAAGGTCACCCCTCAGCCTCTGACGCTCCAGGAAAAACAGCCCTGATCATCCTCTCCCTACAGCTCAAATCCTCCAACCCTGGCAACATCCTTGTAAATCTTTTCTGAGCCCTTTCAAGTTTCACAACATCTTTCTGATAAGAAGGAGACCAAAATTGCATGCAATATTACAACAGTGGCTTAAGCAAGTCCTGTACAGCCGCAACATGACCTCCCAACTCCTGTACTCCATACTATCCTATCTACCTGTGACTCCACTTTCAAGGAGCTATGAACCTGCACTCCAAGGTCTCTTTGTTCAGCAACACTCCCTAGGACGTCACCATTAAGTGTATAAGTCCTGCTGAGATTTGCTTTCCCAAAATGCAGCACCTCGCATTTATCTGAATTAAACTGCATCTGCCACTTCTCAGCTCATTGGCCCATTTTGTCCAGATCCTGTTGTAATCTGAGGTAACCCTCTTCACTGTTCACTACACCTCCAATTTTGGTGTCATCTGCAAACTTACTATCTGTACCTCTTATGCTCACATCCAAATCATTTATGTAAATGACAAAAAATAGAGGCCTCAGCACCAATCCTTGTGGCACTCCACTGGTCACAGGCCTCCAGTCTGAAAAACAACCCTCCACCACCACCCTCTGTCTCCTACCTTTGAGCCAGTTCTGTATCCATATGACTAGTTCCCCCTGTATTCCATGAGATCTAACCTTGCTAATCAGTCTCCCATGGGCAACCTTGTTGAATGCCTTACTGAAGTCCATGTAGATCACATCTACCGCTCTGCCCTCATCAATCCTCTTTGTTTCTTCTTCAAAAAGCTCAATCAAGTTTGTGAGTCACGATTCCCCATGCACAAAGCCATGTTGACTATCCCTAATCAGTCCTTGCCATTTCCAAATACATGTACATTCTGTCCCTCAGGATTCCCTCCAACAACTTGCCCACCACCAATGTCAGGTTCATTGATCGATAGTTCCCTGGTTTGTCCTTACCACCCTTCTTAAACAGTGGCACCACGTTTGCCAACCTCCAGTCTTCTGGCACCTCACCTGTGACTATTGATGATACCAATATCTCAGCAAGAGGTCCAACAATCACCTCTCTAGCTTCCCACAGATCAGGTCCTGGGGATTTATCCACCTTTACCCATTTCAAGACATCCAGCACCTCCTCCTCTGGAATATGGACATTTTACAAGATGTCACCAGCTATTTCTCTACACTCTATATCTTCCATATCCTTTTCCACAGTAAATACTGATGCAAAATACTAATTTAGTATCTCCCCCATTTTCTGCGGCTCCACACAAAGACCGCTTTGCTGATTTTTGAGGGGCCTTATTCTCTCACTAGTTACCTTTTTGTCCTGAATGTATTTGTAAAAACCCTTTGGATTCTCTTCAATTCTATTTGCCAAAGCTATCTCATGTCTCCTTTTTGCCCTCCAGATTTCCCGCTTAAGTATACTCCTACTTCCTTTCTACTCTTCTAAGGATTCACTCGATCTATCCTGTCTATACCTTACATATGCTTCCTTCTTTTTCTTAACCAAACCCTCAATTTCTTTAGTCATCCAGCATTCCCTATACCTACCAGCCTTTCCTTTCACCCTGAAAGGAATGTACTTTCTCTGGATTCTTGTTATCTCATTTCTGCAGGCTTCCCATTTTTCAGCCGTTCCTTTACCTGCGAACATCTGCCTCCAATCAGCTTTCAAAAGTTATTGCCCAGGACTGTCAAAATTGGCCTTTCTCCAATTTAGAACTTCAACTTTTAGATCTGGTCTATCCTTTTCCATCACGATTTTAAATCTAAAAGAAGTGTGGTCGCTGGCCCCAAAGTGCTTGCCCACTGACACCTCAGTCACTTGCCCTACCTTATTTCCCAAGAGTAGGTCAAGTTTTGCACCTTCTCTAGTAGGTACATCCACATATTGAATCAGAAAATTGTCTTGTACGCACTTTAAAAATTCCTCTTCACCTAAACCTTTAACACTATGGCAGTCCCAGTTTATGTTTGGAAAGTTAAAATCCCCTACCATAACCATCCTATTATTCTTACAGATAGCTGAGATCTCCTTACATGTTTGTTTCTCAATTTCCCTCTGACTATTAGGAGGTCTATAATACAATCCCAATAAGGTGATCATTCCTTTCTTATTTCTCAGTTCCACTCAAATAACTTCCCTGGATGTAATTCCAGGAATATCCTCCCTCAGCACAGCTGTAATGTTATCCCTTATCAAAAATGCCACTCCCCCTCCTCTTTTGCCTCCCTTTCTATCCTCCCTGTAGCATTTGTATCCTGGAACATTAAGCTGCCAGTCCTGCCCATCCCTGAGACGTTTCTGTAATTGCTATGATATCCCAGTCCCATGTTCCTAACCATGCCCTGAGTTCATCTGCTTTCCCTGTCAGGCTCCTTGAATTGAAATAAATGCAGTTTAATGTATTAATCTTCCCTTGTCCCTACCTGCCCTGACTGTTTGACTCATTTCTGTTCTCAACTGCACCAGTCTCAGATTGATCTCTTTCTTCAGTATCTCCCTGGGTCTCCCCCCACCCCTCACCAACTCCACCCCTCCCCCCACCCCCCCCTTACCTCCCCCTCCTCTCCCGACCTTATTAGTTTAAATCCTCCCAAGTAGTTCTAGCAAATTTCCCTGCCAGTATATTAGTCCCCTTCCAATTTAAGTGCAATCTGTCCTTCTTGTACAGGTTACTTCTTCCCCAAAAGAGATTCCAGTGGTCCAAAAATGTGAATCCTTCTCCCATACACCAGCTCCTCAGCCATGCATTTATCTGCTCTATCCTCCAGGATGGAACCATTCGCCACAGCAGATTCGGCGCCACCGATTAGCCACTGCCCTTTCACCGCTGAAGGTGCTTCGCCACCGCCCATTGGCCACCGCAAGTATTTATGATTCATTTTTATATATAAACCAATAAAATGATATTTATTTTACCTCTTTTTTTTCAATATGTAGTATGTAGTTGTATAAATAAAGGGGACTGAGAAGTATGAAAGGACAGGTAGGAGGGAAAACAATCAGTACATATATATATGTGCTGAATATTCTCCAGAGGTCAAACAACCCCAGTGGAGAAACGCTGGTGGCGAACCGGCAGTGGCTAATCATTGGTGGCGAATCTGCCATGGCGAATCGTCACCAACCCCTATCTTCCTATTCCTGTCCTCACTAGCTCATAGCACTGGGAATAATCCAGATATTACTACCCTTGAGGACCTCCTTTTTAAATTTCAGCCTAACTCTTTGTAATCTCCCTTTAGAATCTCAACCTTTTCCCTTCCTATGTCGTTGGTTCCAATGTGGACAATGACCTCCTGCTGGTCCCTCTCCCCCTTGAGAACATTCTGCACCCTCTCTGAGACATTCTTGATTCTGGCACTTGGGAAGCAACACATCAATTTGCTTTTTCGCTGCTGACCACAGAAGCGTCTGTCTGTACCTCGGACTACAGAATCCCCTAACACAATTGATCTCTTGGAAGCCAACGTACCCCTCGTTGCATTAGAGCCAGTCTCAATACCAGAAACTTGGCTGTTCGTGCTACATTCCCCTGAGAATCCATCACCCCCTACATTTTCCAAAACAGCATACCTGTTTGAAATGGGTATATCCACAAAAGACTCCTGCCCTAGGTGCCTACCTTTCCTGGAGTTAACTCATCCATGTGATTTCTCAAAGGATATTTTAAAATAAATTATTAGTTTAGTGCCAGAAAACTGGTGGATAACTAATGTAATTCCTGTGTTTAAAAAGGGGACAAAACGTACTCGGGTGAGTATTCAACCATCAGCTTAACATTGGTGATAAGAAAATAATGGAATCCATGTTCAAAGAGGCAATGGAAGTACATGTAGAAAGGAGAAATGTAATAATGAATCGTTGGCATAAATTTCAAAAGGGAAAATCTTGCTTTGAGGGGGCAACAGAGAATAGACAGCATTTGGTGAACTAACCTTGATTTTCTAATAAGATGTTGCAAGATAGATTAGTGAAAAAGAGGTCAGCGAGTGAAAGCTGACTTGAAGATATTGCTTTTAAAGAATTCATTAATAGTGTGTGTGCTTCACATCCCTAATTGCTCTTGAGAAGATGGCAGTGAAGTGAGTTCTTTTAAAGATATTTTTGTATAAAATTACAAAATTACAACAACAATAAACCAACAATAACACTATACGTATAAAAAAGGAAGAGAACAAAAAACAAAAATAAACAAAACTATACTCATGTGCAAGATAAACAGTCCAGTAGAAATAATAAGTAAATAAATAAATGAACAACATTGCTCAGCGCAACGAAACAATAGCTTCCGAACTTCGAGACCCATTGAATATAATATCTGTATTTATTCAAAATTATTCCTCTCAGGGTACCAAGTTTGCTAAATCAGATCATCATGGCTACAAAAAAGCCTTAATTAAAATGGCAGACAAATCTGCATCACGGTAATCCAAATAGGGCTGCCATATCTTATAAACATTTCCAGGTTTTTGGTGCACCATATTTGTAAGAATGTCCAAGGGGATATGTCAACCCTGAAATTCCCAGGGGTTTTCAGATCCCAACACATCAAAATATTTTTCCTCACGCAGCAAGTAAGGATATAAAAAAGCTTTCTCCCATCAGTGTCTAAAGAACTTAAATTGGGCAGGACCAGGAGAAGAGAAACCAGATGGATCTTAACTTGGGTCCCCAAGACCCTCACTATTACAACTGCCATGGCACTCCAGTACGTAAGAACCCTGTGGCAGGACCACAGACAGTGAGTGAGAGTACCAGTACTTATTTTACAATTGGGGCTCACTGAGGATACTCCCACCTTGAATTTCAAGAGATGGTCTGGGGCCTGATGGACCCTATGAAGAATCTTCAGCTGCATGGCAGGGGTCCTATTACAAATCAAAATCTTTCTTGCACTTTCATTGATATCCCCATCATGTTGCAGAGGAAATCTCAACTCCTAACTTTCTCCCACACCTCACATAGTCGCTCAATATTTGTGGGTGACACGATGGCACAGTGGTTAGCACTGCTGCCTCACAGTGCCAGAGCCCTGGGTTCAATTCCCACCTCAGGTAACTGTCTGTGTGGAGTTTGCACATTCTCCCCGTGTCTGCTTGTGTTTCCTCTGGGTGCTCCGGTTTCCTCCCATAGTCCAAAAATGTGCAGGTTAGGTGAATTGGCTATGCTAAATTGCCCGTAGTGTTAGGTGCATTAGTCAGAGGGAAATAGGTCTGGGTGGGTTGCTCTTCGGAGGGTCAGTGTGGACTTGTTGGGCCGAAGGGCCTGTTTCCACACTGTAGGGAATCTAATCTAATATCATCCGTGTGACCATTCCCCAATAGATGATAAACAGCACTAACTGAGGTAATGCTCTTGGCATGGAGCATCCTCTTTTCTCTATCGGATTTGAAAGCTGGCATACCAACTACAGGGATAAGAAAATAAGTTTTAGGAATATTATCCTCACTCTGCTGCATTGCCCTCCACGCTTTGACAGTATTAATAATTATTGGATTACGACAGTACTCTGCAACTGTCGTCATTTTATCTGAGAACAACAGGCGAATAAGAGGACTCTTTGCCTGGGAGGCCTCAATATCCAACCATATTGACAACAGGTACTCACAAACCCAGTCGCTCACAAAAGATAAAAGGTAATCGATATCTACTAATATCTGGGAAGTCCAGTCCCTCTCAGTCCTTGGGACAATTGCAATTTGGTGAGCTTAATAAGGGGCTGCCTGTGGTGCTAGATAAAAGATAACCAGCTATTAAGTCTCTGAAATGTTTGCCTGGGAAATGTCACGGGAAGCATTCGCACAGAGTATAGCAAACGAGGAAGGACATTCATTTTAGGAAGGGCTACTCGGCCTAACCAGGATATGAAGATCTTGCTAAATCTTGTCAAGCAAGTGGATAAAGTTAGCCTTAAATAATTGATTGAAGACAGGAGTAACAAAATACCTAAATAAAGAAAACCTCCCTGTAACTACCTACAGGGAGACCATGACTCACCCTCAACATTAAATATTTCACCAAGAAATCACTAATCCCTGAACCGATCACCACTGACACACTTGGATCATATTAAGTAATCTCCTAACATTGTTGGAGGATCTGCGGCCCTTTATAAAACCCCCCGGTCCTCTTTGACAATGGAATGCAACACACCAAAATTGGAGATGTAGTGGACAGCGAAGAAGGTTACCTCAGATTATAACAAGATCTTACTCAGATGGGCCAATGGGCTGAGAAGTGGCATATGGAGTTTAATTCAGATCAATGCGAGGTGTTGCATTTTGGGAAAGCAAATCTTAGCAGGACTTATACACTTAATGGTAAGGTCCTAGGGAGTGTTGCTGAACAAAGAGACCTTGGAGTGCAGGTTCACAGCTCCCTGAAAGTAGATTCACAGGTAGATAGGATAGTGAAGAAGGCATTTGGTGTGTTTTCCTTTATTGGTCAGAGTATTGAGTACAGGAGTTGGGAGGTCATGTTGCATCTGTACACGACATTGGTGAGGCCACTGTTGGAATATAGCGTGCAACTCTGGTCTCCTTGTACAGGACATTGATTAGGTCACTGTTGGAATATTGCATGCAATTCTGGTCTCCTTCCTATCGGAAAGATATTGTGAAACTTGAAAGGGTTCAGAAAAGATTTACAAGGACGTTGCCAGGGTTGGAGGATTTGAGCTGTAGGGAGATGCTGAACAGGGACTGTTTTCCCTGGAGCATCAGAGACTGAGGAGTGACCTGATAGAGGTTTACAAAATTATGAGGGGCATGATAGGATAGATAGACAAAGTTTTTTCCCTGGGGTGGGGAGTGCAGAACTAGAGGGCATAGGTTTAGGGTGAGAGGGGAAGATGGATTCTGGGGAATCCAAGATGGAAGACAGGAACAATTTCTGGCTGTAAAAGCTGCTCCTTTTTTTTGAGTATTTTAGGTGCTGGAGGTGATTTCCTCAAATTCCAGGAGCAGCAATTACTGTTTTATATGCTGTTGCATTGTTTTGGAAAAAAAAAGTCAAAACAACAGCAGTTTTAAAAGGGAGAAGAACAGACAAAGGAAGCACATGGTGAGGACAGCACAGGAGAGAGAGAGAGAGAGAGAGAGAGAGAGAGAGAGAGAGAGACCTGCACAGTTACTGCCTTTGCTGTTTTTGAATTCATGTATCGCTGGACATCGGAGTGCCTCTGGGAAAATGAACAAACAGTGAATTTCACAACTAGTCTTGGAGGAACCGGTTTGGGTGAAGTTCACGACACAGAATCAGATAAATTAATTGTCGTTTTAAGTCTGTCGAATAGAAAGGCTGCAGTAGTGGGTACAGTGGATTCTTTCTTGATTAAATGTTTTTGGAGATAAGTCTCCTGATTAAACTTAAAATATAAACCATAGCAATTAATTTAACCTGGTGCAGAATTTTGTAGAGGAATAAGATGGTGTTATTTTCTGAGTCTGTAGATTGTGAAGGAGCAAAAATGGCCTTTGCAGTGAGATGTACTTCTTGTCAGATGTGGGAGTTTAAAGAGAGTTGAAGGGTTACTGCGGATTATATCTGCTATAAACGCTGTTGGATGTGAATCTTATCAGATCAAGTGGATCGGTTGGAGAGACAGATAGAAACGAAGAGGAATTTGCAACAGCAACAGTATGTGTTGGATGGCAGTTATAGGAAGGGGAGAAAGTCTCAGATACAGTCACATAGATAGGTTAACTCCAGGAAGAGTCAGAGAGGTCAACACCTAGGGCAGGAGTCTTTATTTCAATGCAAGGGGCCTAACAGGGAAGGCAGATGAACTCAGGGCATGGTTAGGAACATGGAACTGGGATATCATAGCAATTACAGAAACATGGCTCAGGGATGGGCAGGACTGGCAGCTTAATGTTCCAGGATACAAATGCTACAGGAAGGATAGAAAGGGAAGCAAGAGAGGAGGGAGAGTGGCATTTTTGATAAGGGATAGTATTATATCTGTGCTGAGGGAGGATATTCCTGGAAATACATCCAGGGAAGTTATTTGGGTGGAACTGAGAAATAAGAAACAAATGATCACCTCATTTGGATTGTATCATAGACCCCCTAATAGTCAGATGGAAATTGAGAAACAAACTTATAAGGTGATCTCAGTTATCTGTAAGAATAATAGGGTAGTAATGGTAGGGGGTTTTAACTTTCCAAACATCAACTGGGACTGCCATAGGGTTAAAGGTTTAGATGGAGAGGAATTTCTTAAGTGTATCCAAGACAATATTCTGAATCAGTATGTGGATGTACCTATTAGAGAAGGTGCAAACCTTGACATACTCTTGGGAAATAAGACTGAGTTGACTGAGCTGTCAGTGGGGGAGCACTTTGGGGCCAGTGACCATAATTCTATTCGTTTTAAAATCGTGATGGAAAAGGATAGACCAGATCTAAAAGTTGAAATTCTAAATTGGAGAAAGGCCAATTTTGACAGTATTAGGCAAGAACTTTCGAAAGCTGATTGGAGGCAGATGTTCGCAGGTGAAGGGACAGCTGGAAAATGGGAAGCCTTCAGAAATGAGATAACAAGAATCCAGAGAAAGTATATTCCTATCAGGGTGAAAGGAAAGGCTGGTAGGTATAGGGAATGCTGGATGACTAAAGAAATTGAGGGTTTGGTTAAGAAAAAGAAGGAAGCATATGTCAAGTATAGACAGGATAGATCGAGTGAATCCTTAGAAGAGTAGAAAGGAAGTAGGAGTATACTTAAGAGGGAAATCAGGAGGGCAAAAGGGGGACATGAGATAGCGTTGGCAAATAGAATTAAAGAGAATCCAAAGGGATTTTACAAATATATTCAGGACAAAAGGGTAACTAGTGAGAGAATCGGACCCATCAAAGATCAGCAATGCGGCCTTTGTGTGGAGCCACAGAAAATGGGGGAGGTACTAAATGAATATTTTGCATCAGTATTTACTGTGGAAAAGGATATAGAAGATATAGACTGTAGGGAAATAGATAGTGACATTTTGCAAAATGTCCATATTACAGAAGAGGAAATGCTGGATGTCTTGAAAAGGGAAAAGGTGGATAAATCCCCAGGATATGATCAGGTGTACCCGAGAACTCTGTGTGAAGCTAGGGAAGTGATTGCTGGGCCTCTTGCTGAGATATTTGTATCATCGATAGTCACAGGTGAGGTGCCGAAAGACTGGAGGTTGGCAAACGTGGTGCCACTATTTAAGAAGGGCGGTAAAGACAAGCCAGGGATCTATAGACCAGTGAGCCTGACGTCGGTGGTGGGCAAGTTGTTGGAGGGAACCTTAGGGACAGGATGTACATGTATTTAGAAAGGCAAGGACTAATTAGATATAGTCAACATGGCTTTGTGTATGGGAAATCATGTCTCACAAACTTGATTGAGAATTTTGAAGAAATAACAAAGAAGATTGATTAGGGCAGAGCAGTCGATGTGATCTATATGAACTTCAGTAAGGTGTTCGACATGGTTCCCCATGGGATTCTGATTAGCAAGGTTAGATCTAATGGAATATAGGGAGAACTAGCCATTTGGATACAGAACTGGCTCAAAGGTAGAAGACAGAGGGTGGTGGTGGAAGGTTGTTTTTCAGACTGGAGGCCTATGACCAGTGGAGTGCAACAAGGATTGATGCTAAGTCCTTTATGTTTTGTAATTTACATAAATAATTTGGATGACAGCATAAGAGGTACAGTTAGTACGTTTGCAGATGACATCAAAATTGAGGTGTAGTGGATGCGAAGATGGTTACCTCAGATTACAATGGGATCTGGACCAGATGGGCCAATGGACTGAGAAGTGGCAGATGGAGTTTAATTCAGATAAATGCAAGGTGCTGCATTTTAGGAAAGCAAATCTTAGCAGGACTTATACACTTCATGGTAATATCCTAGGAAGTGTTGCTGAACAAAGAGATGTTGGAGTGCAGGTTCATAGCTCCTTAAAAGTGGAGTCGCAGGTAGCTAGGATAGTGAAGAATGCTTCTGATATGCTTTCCTTTATTGGTCAGAGAATTGAGTACAGGAGTTGGGAGGTCATGTTGCGGCTGTACAGGACATTGGTTTAGGCATTGTTGGAATATTGCGTGCAATTCTCGTCTCCTTCTTAGCGGAAAGATGTTGTGAAACTTGAATGGGCTCAGAAAAGATTTACAAGGATGTTGTCAGGGTTGGAGGATTTGAGCCAAAGGGAGAGGCTGAACTGGCTGGCGCTGTTTTCCCTGGAGCGTCAGAGGCCATGGGGTGACCTTATAGTGGTTTACAAAATTATAAGGGGCATGGACAGGATAAATAGACAAAGGCTTTTTCCTGGGATCGGGGAGTCCAGAACTAGAGGGGATAGGTGAGAGGGGCAACATATAAATGAGACTTAAGGGGCAACTTTTTCACACAGAGGGTGGTACGTGTATGGAATGAGCTGCCAGAGGATGTGGTGGAGGCTGGTACAATTGCAACATTTAAGAGGCATTTGGATGGGTATATGAATAGGAAGGGTTTGGAGGGATATGGGCCGGGTGCTGGCAGGTGGGACTAGATTGGGTTGGGATATCTGGTCGGTGTGGACAGGTTGGACCGAAAAGTCTGTTTCCTTGCTGTACATCTCTATGACTCTATATAAAAGAGACCTAAGGGGCAACTTTTTCATGCAGAGGGTGTTACGTGTATGGAATGAGCAACCAGAGGAAGTGGTGGAAGATAGTACAATTGCAAAATTTAAAAGGCATTTGGATGGGTATATGGATAGGAAGAGTTTGGAGGGATATGGTGCGGGAGCTGGCAGGTGGGACTAGATTGGGTTGGGATATCTGGTTGGCATTGATGCGGTTGGATCGAAGGGTCCTGTTCCGAGTTCACTCCTGGAAAATCCAGGTTCCTATAAAAGGACTCCATCTTAGCCCATGTATCCTCACAGCCTTCTGACTGGTATAATCTGGAGTAAAATCTCTGAAATGCAGCAGTGATCTTAGAAACACAAGTAAAAGTTCCAGTCCCTTCCCTGATTGTGGTAATAGATTGGGGCGTTTTTTCTCCTAGCCAGATATGCCATATATTTGCCCGGACTGTTGCCATGCTTAACCAACCTTTATTTCACAAAGGAAAGTTCCTTCTTCGCTGTCTGTGAGAGCGTGGACTTCAAGGTGGATCGAAGAGCTTTGATCCGCTGCAGCTTAGCCACTGATGGCCAATCAAAATGTACCGTCTCAGCTGCCTTTAGTCGTGCCTTGGGCAGGCGCTGCTTCTCTCCCTTCTGTCACTTCCGACTAGCAGAGTAAGAAGTAATTATCTCTCATGCATAAACCTTCGCAGTCTCCCAGAGAACAGATGGGTTGCTAGCCATATCCAAATTAGTGGCCAAGAGTGCTTTAAATTCATGAGACAAATACTCGATGAACTTACTGTCCTTGAGAATAAAGGGGTCTATTCACCAGTACCGTGAACATGCTACACTGCCCTTAATCTTGACCACTAGATATACTGCTGCATGATCGATGGAGATGCCCCCAAACATCCATCAGTCCCAATTCCACATATAAATCAACTAGTTGTTTAAAATGCAGACAAAGTTTTGGGGGGCCCTTTTGGCATTCTATCCACTGTTGGATCCATGAGACAATTAAAATCTCTCCCTACAATAATATGCTGCAACCTGAGGGCGATCAGTTTGGAGACTGCATCTGTCAGAAATTTAAGCAGGTGCGACGGGGGACAATAAGCATTCAAAATACCATACTCTTCACCATATGTTGAGGCTTTAACAATTATGAACCACCCATACTCATCTTTAAAAAGATCTGGAAACTTAAATTGAGATTCTTCTGAACAAGTGTGGCCACTCCCCTACTCCTAGTATTGAAAAACAAAATAAAACCTGATCAAACCCACCCTGCTGTAATTTCAGGTGTTCCTTATCATTAAGGTGAGTTTCCTACAACAGGGCAATATCAACCCTTTCCTTTTTAAGACTCGTGAGTACCTTTTCCTACTTGACGGTGATTGACTTCCTTTCACGTTCCAGGTATACCATTTGAGACCACAATTAGCCATGACCCTCTGCAATAACTTCTGAATTCCTGAGACGAAGAATTCAACTTACAAATCACTGAGTATAAATGAAGATGAACTCATGGAGCCTAAAATCTATGCACACTAAAACTACAACGCCTAACAAACTAACAGAACTTTGTTATGAAGATGTGGGAGAACTGTAACTTTAAGAAAGTTAAAAGCTAGCAGCGACAGCACCAAGTGTTCTCAATAAAATATAATGTAATCTTTTGATTCAGCAGATAGGGTAGCTGGTTGCCTGGAAACGACAAAACAGATTTGAATTAGCCAATCAGTTTAAATTATACCCTGAAAATTTCCAAATTCCAATCCAGTTTGAATTGAGTATATATGACAATCTTAAAAGCCAATTACATAATACGATGCCGGGGGGGGGGGGGGGGGCGGGGGGGGGGGGTATAAAACCAAGGAAAATGGAACAGTTGAGAGAGAACTGCCAAGCCACCAGAATGTAAAGACTATTTGAAAAATAGCTCTCTTAAAGGTACCATTATCGATCAGTAACCTGGGAAGCAGAATCCCCAACAAAAAGAAAAGAAGACCAGAATACAGAGAAGACCGAAAGCTGCCTGGTTTTGAGATAAGAAGTTTAGTTTTGTAAATCGCAATTGAGAGTTTTATCGGACCAGTATTATAGAAGGAAAGGTAAAAGATAACTTAGAGGAAGGACTTGTAAATAGTTGTTAGTTAATTATTCTCTGTTATACTTTAAGAAATAGAGTTGTTAATTTTTACTTTAACTAGTTCTTGACCTATCGAATGTTCACAGAATACTGCAAGGGATAAAGTTTTTCTGTATTGCTGATTTTAAGTTAAGCAGGAGAGTTTACCCCATGTCATAACAGTTTGAGGGCTCGGGACAGTGATTTAAACTGGTTTAGCCAGATTTGAATAGATTTGGGCGTACAAGAAATCCCAGCAGATTTAAACATTTGCAGGTTAGTGTCCTAGATCTTTAAATAAAACATAGGTGAGGCAATGTGACTTGTGGTTGATTAACTTAAAACTGAGAGAAATGGCTCTTAAAATTGCTAAAGAGGTTCTGGGATTTGAAGATGACTCACAAATTTGCCAATAAAGTTTAGAAGGAAAGAAAAAGGTCATACTATTATAGTTAGCAAATAAATTAGACTTGAGTTAACCAAGGAAAAAAGTAAAGCTGAAATTGTAAGGGGGTTACTCAAACATTTCGGTGTGTCAGAGAAACAGACACGTGCAGGAGAGGTAGAAAAACTTAAATTACAATTGAGGAAAATGGAGTTAGAAGATAAACAAATAGGAAGAGAGAAAGGGAAAGAGGGAGAAGACAGAGAGAGGAAAAAGATAGAGAGAGAAAGTTCTTGGCTGAGCAAAGAAAGAGAAGAAATAGAGAGAGGAGAGAGATAAAAAGGAAAGAGAGGGAAAGTTCTTAGCAGTGCAAGAAGGGAGAGAATTTGAACTTGAGAAGTTGTGACTTAGTCAACAAAGTCAAGTTAACAGGATGGAGATTAAAAGAGAAGGTAGTGATATATATATATATATAAACTCTGCCACATTTTGATGAGAAAGATGTTGAAGCCTTATTCATTTCATTTGACAAATTGCCTAGCAAGATGGAGTGGTCTGAGGATTTATGGATAATGCTTGTTCAGACTAAACTGGTAGGCAGAACTAGTGAGGTATTTGTCGCACTGTTGGATGGGGTGTCAAGAGATTATGAAGAGGTTAAACAGGGTATTTTACATGCTTATGAATTGGTATCAGAAGCATATAGACAGTGGTTCAGAAATACAAAGCAAGAACCAGTTCAGACTTATGTTGAGTTCGAAAGAATTAAACACACTTATTTTGATCCATGGGTGTATGCTTTGAAAATAGATAAGGCCTTTGAGGCTCTAAGAGAAATTATTCTGCTGGAGGAATTTAAAAAATCACTTCCAGAGATGGTAAGAATTCACGTGGAGGAACAGAAGTGAGAAGGGCAGCAAAATCAGCAGATGAGTACATGTTGGTGCATAAGACAAGCTTCCGGCCAGAACTTCATCCTGTGAGGGATAGAAGTTGGGGGAAGGGGAGATCCTACACTACTAAACCAAGAGTAGAGAGCACTGGTGAGAATTTACCACAGGATAAAAAAGAAGCCCAAGCGGGTGGAAAGGAGGTGAAAGGCCTCAGATATTTCCACTGTGGTAAAGTGGGATATGTAAAGTCACAGTGCTGGTTGTTAAAGAAAGGCACTGTGGGTCAAGATGTGGAAAAAGAAACTAACCCAGTGGCATTGGTGAAGGTAGTAGAGGAGACTCCAAGAAGAGCAGAGGAGCTGCAGGAGAGTGCAAAGCCGAGGCAGGAGCTGGGTGTGGAGTTAATGCCCTACAAAGAATTCACCTCTATGGGTAAGGTTTACTCAGAAAGAACATGGGGTGAAGGACAAGTAGTTATAATTTTGAGATACAGGATCTAACTAGTCGCTGATAGTAAGAGATGAATGAATATGCATTCTTTCTGATCTGTTACCTGAGAGTGTGGTAATTTGTGGGATAGATGGACAGAAATTTAGCATTCCCCTATGTAAGATCAGATTGGAGTGCCAACTCAAGACTGGGGAAGTTACAGTAGGAATGATTGACAAAGTGTCAGTTCCAGGAATTCAGTTTGTTCTTGGGAATGATTTGGCAGGATCCAAGGTGGGAGTGTACACCTTGTTGTGGAGAAGCCCAAGGAAGATCAAGCAACTGAGGAGTTAAAACAGAAATATCCTGTTATTTTCCCAGACTGTATGGTAACCAGATCTCACTATCATAAGTTACAGAACAAAGTGAAAAGTGAAGAGAAAGATGGAGTTGAGGTTCAGTTAGCGGATAGCACAGTAGGTAAGGCAGCATCCAGGGAGCAGGAAAATCGACGTTTCGGGCCAGAACCCTTCATCAGGAATGAGGCTGGGAGCCTGCAGGGTGAAGATATCTCCACCCCAGAGGGTCTCAGCCTAATTCCTGATGAAGGGCTTTTGCCCGAAATGTTAATTTTCCTGCTCCCCAGATGCTGCATGACCTGCTGTGCTTTTCCAGCAACACATTCTTAACTCTGATCTCTAGCATCTGCAGACCTCACTGTCTCCCCTCAGTTAGCGGATACTTTGTTTGACATAATGGTGCAGGAAAAACCTGAATATGCAGAGGGTCAGACAGAAGTGTTTACTCCTGAAAGACTAAGACACTTGCAACAATAAAACAAGATAAGAGATACATATATGGATGCGTACTCTGAAAAGGAGGCAGAGAATATTCCAGAGGGTTATTATCTGAAAGATAAAATCCTAAGATTGAAATGGAGATCACAGCAGATTACTGTAGAAGAGAAATAGGCCAAAATGCATCAGATTGTGTTGCTGGTAGCATACATACATGAGGTGTTACAGGTAGCACAGAAACTACCTGTAGGAGGTCACCTAGAGGTATGAAAGACTCAGGCTAAGGTACAGAAACATTTTTTTGGCCTGAAATGCACAAGGATGTGGTTACCTTTTGCCGTATGTGTCATACATGCCAAATAGCAAGTAATCCTCAGGCAGTAATAAAACCAGTACCTTTGTTGCCAATTCCTGCATTTGAAGATCCTTTCATGTGGGTTATAATTGATTGTGTAGGTCCCTCCCGAGAACTAAAAAAGTGGGAACCAGTACTTGTTAGCCATGATGAATGTGTCTACCAGATTTCCGGAGGCAATTCCATTATGGAGTATCAAAGCAAAAAGGGGAGTAGAGGAGTTAGTAGCTTTCTTGTCATGGTATGGGCTACCCAGAGAGATTGAGTCGGACCAAGAGTCAAATCTTACTGCTAGGCTGTTTAAGGAGGTTATGGATAGCTTAGGTTTACAACACTTTAAATCCAGTGCATATCATCCTGAATCCCAGGCAGCTAAAGAAAGGTGGTATCAGACCTCTAGCATACTGACATGACTATCCAAATGATTGGGATAAAGGTATTCCATTAGTATTGTTTGCCATTAGAGATACCTCAAATGAATCAGTTCACTCACTTTGAGTTAATGTTTGGTCGTGAAATGAGAGGCCCTTTGAAATTAATTAAAGAAAAATTGACAGGACCAAAGTCAGAGATCTCACACTTAGATTATGTATCAGTGGTGAGGGAGAGACTAAATCAAGTAGGTGAGTTAGCTAAACAGCACCTAAAGAGAGCACAGTGTAGAATGAAACAGGTGGAAGATAAAAGCTCTGAGACTCAGATGTTTTCATGATGGGATGACGTGTTAGTACTGTTACCAGTGATATCCTATCAAATTGAAAAACATTGAGTCAAGTGAACTATTTAGTAAAGATGCCAGATAGAAAACAAGGTACAAAAAAAGTACAAAAGGTGGTAGATGTTTTGAACTCTCTTCCTCAAATGGCAATGGATGCCACATTATAAATCTTAAATTTAGAGTTAACGATTAAAGGTTTATTAAGCAAAAGTGTTAAGGGATATGGGTCAAAGGCAGGTGCATGGAGTTAGGACATGGATCAACCATGTACTCAGTGAATGGTGAAGCATGCTCAAGGGGCTGAATGGCCTACTCCTGATCCTTTGTGTCAGCATCTCTAGTGGGTCTGTCTTGCTACTCTGATAGGTTGTTATTGACATGCATTTTAATGTTTTTTATCTTATGTCTTATCTTGTATTGTTATCCCCATATTGGCACTGCATCACCAGGCGTTAGTAAGAAGGACATTGCAGCATTGAAAGAGCTGAGTTTGTTGTTTTCATTTTCAATGTCTGGATTGATGCCAGGTGGTCCATTCCCATTAAATGAGGCCTTTTAGCAGATAGATATAACAAAAGATAATTTCAGAGGGCAGTTAAGAGTCAACTTCATTGCAATGAGTGTGGAAACACATGTAGGCATTATGACAATCAACAATGGTTGCATAGTCATAATTGCAGATTTTAAAATTTGGAATTCAAATTCAATCATCTGTCATGGTGGAACTGAAGTCCAGGTCCCCAGAGCATTACCTGGGTCTCTGGATGACGATTCCAATAACAATACTGCTGCAATATCTTCCCACCTGAGTGGGAGTAAAGGTTAATTACTCAGATGTTCAGAAAGTGGGAAGTGCAGGGACCACATCTGTTCAGAATTTACATTAATGACTTGGGCTTTAAATTAAAGATACAATTTCTGAATATGCATGACACCAAATTGTGGAGGGTGTAAGGTGGGGCAAAAATTCCAATCAAATACTCTGGACTAAAACCCTCTGATCTTGGAACATGAGTTTGTGGAATTTACATTTGAACTAAGAATCACTGAGCTGTCTGGCTGAGACAGACTAGGCAACATGCAAGCCTAAGGGCAACTGTCTGGAACAGGGGTTTAGCTTGTAAAGCTAAAGGAAGACCCCCACAAATGCCTCAGCTAAAAGACAATGAATACCAGCTTGCAGAGCAAACAACTGAGACATCCTGGAGCTTACAAAATTACAACACCATTCAAATTGTGTGCAGAATACAGGGTTAAAGGCAGGATTCTTGACAGTGTGGAGGAACACAGGGATCTGGGGGTCCACGGCCATATTCTGGTTGCGTTAGTTAGTTAATGCAAAAACACCTTTCTTTACTTAAACAAGCAACTGATCCTCCAATTTGATGTTTGAACTTTGTTGATTTTGTTACAATAAATGTCTTAAAAGACAAAATCTTGTCCTTCAGCTATACAATATTTAGTAATTGATACATTTGTGATCTACATATCCGTTATCCTTCACATTACTGAAACTTGCACCTTCCAAGTAAAAAGTGATCTGTCAATGGTTTAACTACCTACCCTTCCTAACAAAACACACAACTTCAGATTTATCAATGTTGAACTTCATTTTTAATTATTTGCCTATTCTACAAGTTATTGGTGCCCTCTGTATTCTTTGCTGTACTCCTCTATGGTCAGTATCGTCTCCAAACTTACCCCTTGTAGCGAGTGCTGGTCAGTTTCTTGCACAACAACCCTCTGGGTCTGACACTGAGCTCATGTAGTGAGATATGGTGTGGTGAAAAACACAGGAGGCAAATGCTTCTGAGGCAAAGGGAACTCTGATTCTATTAAAACAAGCAAAATTGAGAATATATGCAATCCCTGGCAAGAAAATGAATATTTATAAAAAAAATGCTATACATCAAGTGAAATGAGACTTATCTGACAGCTACTCACACTCCAGGTAACTCTTGCAGCCCCGACTTGATGCAGTGTGTTTTGAATTACAGAGAGATGTTAATTACTAGGTGACAGAGAAGAGAGAGAAAGAGTTATTGCAAATCCTGGGGTCCTATCCTATTTCCCTTTCCTGGACAGTGCCTTGTACCGTCGGCCCCAAAGCCCACCCTTCCTCCCCTACCTTACTGAGCTGGGATAGAGTCTCGATGATCTAATGCTCACCTGCAAAGTGGCTTCTGTTAGCTTGGATAGTGGTTGATATCATTAGCGCTGCCCCCAGTCGGTCTCTTGGCTGTCCAGTCACTTCTCGTCAGTAAGTGGAGGCTCATGGATGAAAAGATTGCTCACGTTTCTTCTTTTCCTGAGTCTGCAATTGGCTGTGGCTGATTCTCTTGATGCTGGCCAGACCTCTTGCTGAACAACACAAGAGATCTGGGTTCCCAAGTATACTGACTGTCAGCTTCCCTTATCTCCCACCAAGCTGTTATTACTCCTCTTGGGACTGAATGAGCATCCTGTCACCTAAAATTCCTTCACTCTAACAGCCCTTCCTCACCTCAGTGGGACAAACCTATCCAGCACTATCAGCAAGTGCTCCCTAAATATCTCCACATTTCTGTCTTGCATTTCCCTGAGAAGGTCTGTTCCTAACTTAGACACTCCAGTTCCTGCCTAATAGTATTGTAATTCCCCCTCCCCCAATTAAATACTTACTCATACCATCTGGTCCTATCCCTCTCCGTGAGTATAGTAAAGGTCAGGGATTGTAATCACTATAACCAAAATGCTCTCCCACTGAGAGATCTGGCCTGGTTCATTGCAAAGCACCAATTCCAGTATGGCCTCCCTTGTAGTCAGCCTATCTACTTATTGAGTCAGGAATCCTTCCTGGACACACCTGACAAAAATTTCTCCATCCAAACTATTTAAACTAAGGAGGTTCCAATCAATACTAGGAAAGTTAAAGTCACCCATGACAACAACACCCTGCCCCTTTCCAAAATCTGCCTCCTAATCTGCTCCTCCGTCTCTGTGCTATTTGGGGTTCTGTAGAAAACTCCCAATAAAGTGACTGCTCCTTTGCTGCTTCTGATTTCCACCCATACTTTAGACTGTAGACAAACCCTCCTCGAAAATTTCCCTTTCTGCAGCTGTGATACTATCCCTGATTAGCTATGGCAGTCCCCCACATCTTTTACCTCCCTCCCTATTCCTTTTGAAACATCTAAACCCTGGAACATCTAACAGCCATTCCTGCTCTGGTGATATCCAACTCTCTGAAATGGCCACAACATCATAGTTCCAAGTAGTGATCCATGCTCTAAGTTCATCGCCCTTATTCCTGATACTTTTTGCATTAAAATAGACACACTTCAACCCATCGTGTTGACTGCAACTTTGCCCAATCAATGTCTAACCCTCCTCACAGACTCTCTGCATGTTGAATCTGGCTGTACATTAGATACTCCATCCTCAGATCCATAGCTCCAGTTCCCACCCCCTGCGAAATTTAAATCCTCCCAAAGAGCTCTAGCAAACTTCCTGCCCAGGATATTGGTGCCCCTCCAGTTCAAGTGCAACCTGTCCTTCTTGTACAAGTCACACCTTCCTCAGACGGTATCCCAATGATCCATAACTCTGAAGCCCTCCCTCCTACACCAGCCCTGCAGCCATGTTTTCATCTACACTTGCTCTCTGTTCCTAGCCTCACTAGCCCATGGCACTGATAGCAATTCTGAGATTACTACACGGTTTGTCCTATCTTTTAGCTTCCAACTTAACTCCCTGTAGTTGGTTTTCAGGTCATCTCTTTTCCTAGTTATGTCAATGGTACTGATGTGTACCATGACTTCTGAAATTCTTTCACCACTTGCACTTCTGGCAGAAATGTAGCATGATGGGAACTGTCCTAGAATAACTATCACTAGGATCACTTTGGCCCCAACTCCACAGTCGATTAAACCTTTCAGTGTCCTTCCACTATCATTTCTCTTGTGTTCAAGTTTTCTGGATCTGACTATCACCAGTTAAGGACTTATCTAAGCAAGGCATGTCTTAACAAAATTCTCAGTTCCCTAATTCCTCATATTTGCTCTGTTTCCTTTTTTCTGACAACAACCAAACTCTCACGAATATTCTGCTTGGGCAATAGTACAAAAATGTTCACCTGCTGCCCATGTTTGTTTTGTCTCTTGCCTCAAATGACAATTGTACTTTTTCTTTGAGTTAAGGTGGATCAATATTAAACTGTCATCCAACACTTTGATGCATTGCTGTTTCAGTTTCTCTTCCCATGGCGACTGGATCACATGGGAAATTTCTAAGCTGAGGTGTTTATCGCAATTTCATCATTGCCCTTTTCAGAACATTCTGATCCACTGTAAATTAAAGGGGCCATTTTAAAACATAACCATCTCTGGCATGGATTAATGTTCATGATAAGATTATGAAAAGATTAACAGGCTGGTACCCTCATCTTTTGAAAGACAGTAGCTGAGGAGTGACCTAATGGAAGTCTTTGAAGTTATGAAAGCTTTGGATAGAGTCAATCCAGAGAGAATGTTTCTTTTTCTGGGCAGATGCATAACTAAAGACTATCAATTTAAGCTTGTTATCAAGAAATTCACTTAACCAAAAAATGATTAGAATGTAGAACTTACTATCACAGGGAATGGTGGAAGTTAACAAGAGATGAATTTCAGGGAAATACAGATAAACATACATAAAGGAAAGAGGATTATGAGGGTAAATTTAGATGAAGAAAGATGGGAGGAGGCTTGTGGAGTATACATGCTGCAATGACCTGTTTGGGTCTAATGGAAATTTTCCATGCTGTATATTGTATGCACTCCCAACAGTATTGTGAAAACCTGAACACATCAAACTAGATGTTTTCATCACCACATTATGGCTCAATGATCTGTTCAACTATTAGTTCCAACTCACATCTACTACTTTATCTTTGCTTCCTGCCAACTGTCTAACTCTTGTAAAACTGGGGTAAATCTTTTAATACTGGTCTACATCTTTGCTCCTTTACATTCTTTACCAAAAGCATTCCTTTTGTTTAAAAACAATCCCTTTCCCTTCTCCCATAATCATTCCTATTTCTAGTTTAGCAGCTTCAGAGCAGTGAACAATGTGAGGAAACAGTCCCAGATCTGTGGCCATCGTGGAGAAGCAGTCCTGAAACAGCAGCCAGTGCGGGGAAGCAGTCCTGGAACAGCAGCTGGTGTAGGGAGCACGTCCTGGGCGGACGCTGGCATGGGGAGGGAGTCCCAGGTGGAGGCTAGCACAAGGAAGTAAGACCCTGAGGAAACTTATCACAGAGCAGCTGAGAGCCAGTGCAGAGCAGAGCTTAGAGCAGAGCGGGGACAGTTAATGGACTGGGTCTGGAGCGGGCGGTCAGACCATGTGTGGAAGCCCCCGTACTGAGCTACTGCAAGGTAATGCTTATTTGTAATTTGTTTATCTGATTATCGTGTTAATCCTTTAACTATGTCTTATTTCTAACTTAGTATTTAAACACTAAAGTCATGCAACTACTTTTCTTTCTTATTCCTCCTTTGTATCTAAGATTTGCATCTAGGTACTTATACTTACGACGGCTCCATAACACGCGACAATGTAAAACTTCTCACTGTATCTCTGTACTTGAACACGCGTGACAAGAAAGGACAGTCTAATTCTTTAGCATAGTCTGAGAAATGTTTACTTTGTGGGGTGGGGTAAGACTGCGTATATGCAAATTTCTAATACCACACACAGAAATGAACTAGGAACTTAACTGCAAGAAGGGTGTATCATTCAATACATGATTTATTGATTTGGTCCTGAGTCACTCATACCTTTGTGCACTACTGCATACAAATCAGCTTAATCAGCAATCAAACTAACTTAAAGAGTTGTGTTTGCAACACTTTGTATTTTGTGATTCAAACCTTGGAACTTATTACTGGCAATCATTTTGATAAATATTCTTGCAACTTGCACCATAAAAAGTAAAAAAGCCAGAAAGGTTTAAACTGATAGCAGCACATATAGAATGGTTACAGCACAGGAGGCCATTTAGCCTATGCCAGTTCTCTATGAGAGCAACTCAGCGCAGCTCAGTACAGGACATTGGTTGGGCCACAGCTGGAGTGCGATGTGCAGTTCTAGCCACCATACTGTAGGAAGGATCCAATTGCAAGTTGCACCCGATGTGGCCTCCTCTATATTGGGGAGACAGGCCGCCTACTTGCAGAACGCTTCAGGGAACACCTCTGGGACGCCCGAACCAACCAACCCAACCACCCCGTGGCTCAACACTTTAACTCTCCCTCCCACTCCACCGAAGACATGCAGGTCCTTGGACTCCTCCATCGCCAGAACATAACAACACGACGGTTGGAGGAAGAGCGCCTCATCTTCTGCCTGGGAACCCTCCAGCCACAAGGGATGAACTCAGATTTCTCCAGTTTCCTCATTTCCCCTCCCCCCACCTTGTCTCAGTCGATTCCCTTGAACTCAGCACCGCCCTCCTCACCTGCAATCCTCTTCCTGACCTCTCCGCCCCCACCCCACTCCGGCCTATCACCCTCACCTTGACCTCCTTCCACCTATCACATCTCCATCGCCCCTCCCCCAAGTCCCTCCTCCCTACCTTTTATCTTAGCCTGCCTGGCACCCTCTCCTCATTCCTGATGAAGGGCTCTGGCCCGAAACGTCAAATTTCTTATTCCTTGGATGCTGCCTAACCTGCTGTGCTTTAACCAGCAACACATTTTCAGCTATTCATGAACCTATCCAAATGTCTTTTAAATGTTGTAATTGTACCACTTCCTCAAGAAACCACCCTCTTTGTAAAGCATTTGCGTCTTACATCTTTATAAATCTCTCTCCTCTCACATGAAAAAATGGGTCCCCCAGTGTTGAAATCCCCCATCCATGGGAAAAGACAACTACCACTAATTCTATCTATACCTCATGGTTTTATAAGCTTCGATCAGGTCGTCCCTCAACCTGCTACTCTCCAGTGAAAAACGTCCCAGTCTCTCCAACCTTTCTTTATAACCCAAACCTTCCATACCCGGCAAAATCCTGGTAAATCTCTTCTGTACCCTCTCTAGCTTGATAATATCCTTCCAATAACTGGGTGACCAGAATTGACACAGTATTTCAGAAGAGGCCTCACCAATGTTTGGTATAGCCTCGACATGACATCTTAACTCCTATACTCAAATGTCTGAGCAATGAAGGCAAGCGTGCTAAACGCCTTCTTAACCACCTTCTCTACACATGAGACAACCTTCAAAGAACTATGTAAGTGAACCCCGCAGTGTCTGTTCTACAAAATTATTGTGTAAGTCTGCCCTTGTTTGTTTTATCAAAATACAACACCTCACATTTATTCAAATAAAACTCGAGCTGCCACTCCTTAGTCCAATGACTCAACTGATCAAGATCTCTTCATAATCTTAGATAACCGTCTTCACTGTTCACTATACCACCAATTTTGGTGTCATTTATGAACTTATTAACAAGCTTCCTACATTCTCATCCAAATAATTTATATAAATGACAAACAAAAGTGGATCTAATACCAATCCCTGTGGAACACTGCTGGTCACAGACCTACAGTCCAAAACAACCCACCCACCACCACCCTGTCTCCTATCATAAAGCCAATTTGGTATTAAATTGACAAACTCACCCTAAATGCCATGTGATCAACTTAACTCCTCAGTCTGCCATGTGCAACCTTATCAAAGGCTTTAGTAAAGTCCAAGCAAACAAAGTTTACCGCTCTGTCATCACCTATCTTTGTCATAACTTCTTCAAAAAACTCAAGTGAATTTGTTAGATTAGATTTAGATTAGGTTAGATTGCCTACAGTGGGACACGATTTCCCTCACACATAACCATGCTGACTATCCCTGATCAATCCTTGCCTCACCAAATGCATGAAAATCCTATCTTTCAGAGTCTCTTTCAAGAACTTAGCCACCACCGATGTCAGACCCACAGGGTCTTTAGTTTCCAGGCTTCTCCTTACAGCCTTTCTTAAACAAAAAGCACATTAGCCACGCAGTTCACCCATGGTTATAGATGAAAGAAATATTTCTGATAGGGACCCCGCAATGTCCTCCCCTAATTTCTTGCACTAAGCTGGGATACACTTGATCAGGTCCTGAAGACTTATCCACCTTTAATGTTTTCTAAGACCTCCAGCACTTTCCTTTTCTATAATGTGAACTGTTTCCAACACATCAATATTTATTTCCAAGTTCTCTTCCGTCCATTTCTTTCTCCATAGTAAATACTGACATGAAATATTATAGTCATAGAGATGTACAGCATGGAAACAAACCCTTCGGTCCAACCCATCCATGCTGACCAGATATCCCAACCCAATCTAGTCCCACCTGCCAGCACCCAGCCCACTTCCTGTTCATATACCCTCCAAATGCCTCTTAAATGTTGCAATTGTACCAGCCTCCACCACATCCCCTGGCAGTTCATTCCAAGTACCACCCTCTGTGTAAAAGTTTCCCCTAAGTTTTTTATATCTTTCCCCTCTCACCCTAAACCTATGCCCTCTAGTTCTGGACTCCCTGACCCCAGGGAAAAAACCTTGCCTATTTACCCTATCCATGCCCCTCACAATTTTGTAAAGCTCTAGAAGGTCACCCCTCAGCCTCTGACACTCCAGG
This sequence comes from Hemiscyllium ocellatum, assembly GCF_020745735.1. Lineage (NCBI taxonomy): Eukaryota > Metazoa > Chordata > Chondrichthyes > Orectolobiformes > Hemiscylliidae > Hemiscyllium > Hemiscyllium ocellatum. Next base: position 54,244,879 of record NC_083407.1, on the reverse strand, counting down.
GAAAACAGCGTCAGCCTCTCCCAATAGCTCAAATCCTCCAACCCTGGCAACATCTTTTCTGAACCCTTTCAAGTTTCACAACATCTTTCCGATAGGAAGGAGACCAGAATTGTGTGCAATATTCCAACAGTGGCTTAACCAATGTCCCGTACAGCCGCAACATGATCTCCCAACTCCTGTACTCCATACACTGACCAATAAAGGAAAGTATACCAAACACCTTCTTCACTATCCTATCTACCTGTGATTCCATTTTCAAGGAGCTATGAACCTACACTCCAAGATCTCTTTGTTCAGCAACACTCCCTAGGACCTTACCATTAAGTGTATAGGTCCTGCTAAGATTTGCTTTCCCAAAATGCAGCACCTTGCATTTATCTGAATTAAACTCCATCTGCCACTTATCAGCCCATTGGCCCATCTGGTCCAGATCCTGTTGTAATCTGAGGTAACCCTCTTCGCTGTCCACTAAACCTCCAATTTTGGTGTCATCTGCAAACTTACTAACCGTACCTCTTATGCTTGCATCCAAATCATTTATGTAAATGACAAAAAGTAGAAGGCCCAGCACCGATCCTTGTGGCACTCCACTGGTCACAGGCCTTCAGTCTGAAAAACAACTCTCCACCACTACCCTGTCTCCTACCTTTGAGCTCGTTCTGGATCCAAATGGCTAGTTCTCCCTGTATTCTATGCTAATCAGTCTCCCACAGGGAACCATGTCGAATGCCTTACTGAAGTCCATATAGATCACATTTACTGCTCTGCCCTCATCAATCCCCTTTGTTACTTCTTCAAAAAACTCAATCAAGTTTGTGAGACATGATTTCCCACGCACAAAGACATGTTGACAATCCCTAATCTGTCTTTGCCTTTCCAAATACATGTACATTCTGTCCCTCAGGATTCCCTCCAACAACTTGCCCACCACTGAGGTCAGGCTCACTGGTCTATAGATCCCTGGCTTGTCTTTACCGCCCTTCTTAAACAGTGGCACCACGTTTGCCAACCTCCAGTCTTCCAGCACCTCACCTGTGACTATCGATGATACAAATATCTCAGCAAGAGTCCCAGCAATCACATCCTTAGCTTCCCACAAAGTTCTCGGGTACACCTGATCAGGTCCTGGGGATTTATCCACCTTTGCTCATTTCAAGACATCCAGCACTTCCTCCTCTGTAAAATGGACATTTTGCAACATGTCACCATCTATTTCATTACAGTCTATATCTTCCAGATCCTTTTTCACAGTAAATACTGATGCAAAATATTAATTTAGCATCTTCCCATTTTCTGCAGCTCTACACAAAGGCCACCTTGCTGATCTTTGAGGGGCCCTATTCTCTCCCCAGTTAACCTTTTGTCCTTAGTATATTTGTAAAAACCCTTTGGATTCTCCTTAATTCTATTCACCAATGCTATCTCATGTCTTATTTTTGCCCTCCTGAATTCCCTCTTAAGTATACTCTTATTTCCTTTATACTCTTCTAAGGATTTACTTGATCTATCTTGTCGATACCTTACATATGCTTCTTTCTTTTTAACCAAACCCTCAATTTCTTTAGTCATCCGGCATTCCTGAAACCTATCAGCCTTTCCTTTCACCCTGACAGGAATATACTTCCTCTAGATTTTGTTATCTCATTTCTGAAGGCTTCCCATTTTCCAGCCGTCCCTTTACCTGTGAACATCTGCCTCCCATCAGCTTTCGAAGGTTCTTGCTTAATACCATCAAAATTGGCCTTTCTCCAATTTAGAACTTCAACTTTCAGATCTGGTCTATCCTTTTCCACCACTATTTTAAAACTAATAGAAGTATGGTCGCTGACCCCAAAGTGCTCCCCCACTGACAGCTCAGCCACCTGCCCTGCATTAATTCCCAAGAGTAGGTCAAGTTTTGCAAATTCTCTAATAGGTACAACCACATACTAAATCAGAAAATTGTCTTGTACGCAATTAACAAATTCCTCTCCATCTAAATCTTTAACACAATGGTAGTATCAGTCCATGTTTGGAAAGTTAAAATCTCCTACCATAATCACCCGATTATTCTTCCAGATGGTTGAGATATCCTTACAAGTTTGTTTCTCAATTTCACTCTGACTATTAGGAGGTCTGTAATATAATCCCAATAAAGGTGATCATCCCTTTCTTCTTTCTCAGTTCCACCCAAATAACTTGCCTGGATATATTTCCAGGAATATCCTCCCTCAACACAGCTGTAATGCTATCCCTTATCAAAAATGCTACGCCCCCTCCTCTCTTGCCTCCCTTACTATCCTTCCTGTAGCATTTGTATCCTGGAACATTAAGCTGCCAGTCCTATTCATCCCTGAGCCATGTTTCTGCAATTCTATGATATTTCAGTCCCATGTTTCTAATCATGCCCTGAGTTCATCTGCCTTCCCTGTTAGGCCCCTTGCATTGAAATAAATGCATTTTAATTCATTCATCCTACCTCGTCCCTGTCTGCCCTGACTGTTTGACTCACTTCTGTTCTCAACTGTACCAATCTCAGATTGATCTCTTTCCTCACTATCTCCCTGGGTCCCATCCCCCACCTTATTAGTTTAAATCCTACCAAACAGTTCTAGCAAATTTCCCTGCCAGTATATTAGTCCCCATCCAATTTAGGTTCAATCTGTCCTTCTTGTACAGGTCACTTCTACCCCAAAAGATATTCCAGTGGTCCAAAAATGTGAGTCTTTCTCCCATACATCAGCTCCTCAGCCATGCATTCATCTGCTCTATCCTCCTATTCCTCCCCTCACTAGCTCGTAACACGGGGAGTAATCCAGATATTACTATCCTTGAGGACCTCCATTTTAAATTTCTGCCCAACTCTCTGTAATCTCCCTTCAGAATCTCAACCTTTTCCCTTCCTATATTGTTGGTTCCAATGTGGACAATGACCTCTTGCTGGCCCCTCTCCCCCTTGAGAACATTCTGCACCCTCTCCGAGACATTCTTGATCCTGGCACCAAGGAAGCAACATATCATTCTGCTTTTTCGCTGCTGACCACAGAAACATCTGTCTGTACCTCGGACTACAGAATCCCCGAACACAATAGATCTCTTGGAAGCAGATGTACCCTCGTTGCATTGGAGCCAGTCTCAATACCAGAAACTTGGCTGTTCGTGCTACATTCCCCTGAGAGTCCATCACCCCCTACATTTTCCAAAACAGCATACCTGTTTGAAATGGGTATATCCACGAAAAACTCCTGCCCTAGGTGCCTACCTCTCTTACCCTTCCTGGAGGTAACCCATCTATGTGACTGTATCTGAGACTTTCCCCCCTTCCTATAACTGCCATCCATCACATACTGTTGCTGTTGCAAATTCCTCATCGTTTCTAACTGCTCCTCCAACCGATCCATTTGATCTGATAAGATTCACATCCAACAGCATTTATGGCAGATATAATCTGCAGTAACCCTTAAACTCTCTTTAAACTCCCACATCTGTCAAGAAGTACATAAGACTGTACTAAGGCCATTTTTGCTCCTTCACAATCTACAGACCCAGAAAATGACACCATCTTATTCCTCTACAAAATACTGCCCCAGGTTAAATTAATAGTTACGGTTTATATTTTAAGTTTAATCAAGAGACTTATCTCCAAAAATGTAATCAAGAAAGAACCCACTCTACTTACTAGTGCAGCCTTTCTGTTGGACAGACTTAAAACAACGATTAACTTATCTGATTCCATGTTGTGAACTTCAACCAACTTAATTTAATATCTCTCCCATCACCTTAGGATCAAAACAAAGATAACCTTATTGACTTTTAATGTGGTCTAGTTGCTCTTTTTCTTTTAAAGTATTTGCAGAATCTTTGATTACCCTTTACCTTATTGGCCAAGGCCATCTCATATCCCGTCTTTAGCGTCCTGATTTCTTCTTAAGAATGCCCCACACTCTTTATACTTTTCAAGAGGTTCATTTGATCCAAGTTATCTGCATCCACCATTCTCTTTATTCTTGATTAGAACCTCAATATCTAGATTCATCAATTGTTCCTTAATCTTACCAGCCTTATCTTTCACTCTTACAGGAACATGATGTCACTGAGCTCTTGTCATCGCACTTTTGAAAGTCCCCGATCTCAATGCCATATTTATGCTTTTCCCCCATATACCTTGATGCCTGTAGAATCTAAAAAGTTCTTTCTCTTGCTTAAATATATTCAGTGACTTGACCTCGACAGCCTTCCGTAGTAGAGAATTCCAAAGGTTCACTACTCTGAGCGAAGAACTCTCAGTCCTAAATGGTTGAGCTCCCATTCTGGAGTCCCCAACCAGGGAAATCATGTTCCCTGCATTATACCGAAGCTTAATTTTTTTTTAAAACAGGGTTGGACAATCAGAACCCCTCTCATCTTTGTAAACTCTAGAAAATACAGGTTCAGTTGAACCATTCTCTTCTCATAGAATGGGCCTGGCATCCCTGATAACAACATGATCAACCTCTGCTATACTCGGTCTATGCCAAGTAGGGAGTCCAAAAGTGCACTCAATCAAGGCCTTACATAACTACAGTAAGGCAACCCTCTTGAACATCTTGACTGTTAACCATTTCTCCTGAGTTTGTACATGGATGCTACTAGCAATTCTCCAATCCTCTGATTGCAATGGTTGTTGTATTGTCAATTCTTTTCAAAGAAAAGCTTTCCCTAAACTCGTCATACACCTTTTTATTCCAATGCCAGTGCTCATCTAAACCTTTTTCACCTTTACTGTATATACATTCTTTTGATTCAAGAACACCAAATCAGGACATCTCTGCTCATCCAATCTTGGCAGAGCATTGACACTCGCTCCTCATTTGATTTCGGAGATCAAACTTAACGTTTTAGTCACGGTTTAGATTAGATTCCCTACAGTGTGGGAACAGGCCCTTCGGCCCAACAGGTCCACACTGACTCTCCAAAGAGTAACCCACCCAGACCCATTCCCCTACCCTATCTTTACACCTGACTAATGCACCTAACACTATGGGCAATTTAGCATGGCCAATTCTCCTGACTTGCACATCTTTTGGAATGTGGGAGGAAATTGGCGCACCAGGAGGAAAATCTTGCAGACAGGAGAATGTGCAAACTCCACAGACAGTCACTAGAGGCCAGAATTGAACCCGGGTTCCTGGCGCTATGAGGCAGCAGTGCTAACCTCTGTGCCGCCCTGTGGAAATTACAAACTTGTTCCAATTTGGAAAGAGCAGGACAGTCATAACTCAACTTGGGGACCCTGTGGTCTTCTAGACTCAATATTGAGGTGAATAACTATAGACCTATAACTCTCTTCAATCTGCAATTTGATAGGGAGAGGGTACAATCAGAAGTGACAATATTTCTGTTGAATAAAGGGAACTATGGAGCTATGAGGGAGGAGCTGGCCAAAATTCAATTGTGCCAGGGATGACCGTGGAGGAACAATGGCGGATATTTCGGAGTATAATGCAGAAGATGCAGTATCAGTTCATTCCAAAAAGGAAGAAAGATCCTAGGAGGAGGCATGGTTGGCCCCGTGGCTGCTGAGGGAAGTTAAGAAACATATAAAGTTAAAAGAGAAAAAGTATCACATAGCAAAGATAAGTGGGAAAACAGAGGACTGGGAAGCTTTTAAAGAATAACAGAGGATTACCAAGAAGGAAATACACAGAGAAAAAATGAAGTACGAAGGTAAACTGGCCAAAAGTATAAAGGAGAATAGTAAAAGCTTTTTTAGATATGTGAAAGGCAAAAAAAATGGTTAAGACTAAAATTAGGCCCTTGAAGACAGAAACAGGGGAATATATTACGGGAACAAAGAAATGGCAGAAGAATTGAATTGGTACTTCAGATCAGTGTTCACTGGGGGAAGACGCAAGCAATCTCCCTGTGGTAACAGTGGCTGAAGGACCTGAACTTAAGGGAATTTATATTTGCCAGGAATTGATGTTGGAGAGAATGTTAGGTCTGAAGGTTGATAAGTCCCCAAGGCCTGATGGTCTACATCCCAGGGTACTGAAGGAGGTGGCTCGAGAAATCGTGGATGGTGATTATTTTTCAGAGTTCAATAGATTCGGGATCAGTTCCTGCGGACTGGAGGGTGGCTAATGTTGTACCACTTTTTCAAAAAGGTGGGAGAGAGAAAGCAGGAAGTTATAGACCAGTTAGTCTGACCTCAGTGGTGGGAAAGATGCTGGAGTCTATTATAAAGGATGAAATTACGACACATCTGGATAGTAGTAACAGGATAGGTCAGAGTCAGCATGGATTTATGAAGGGGAAATCATGCTTGACTAATCTTCTGGAATTTTTTGAGGCTATAACTCTGAGGATGGACGAGGGAGATCCAGTAGATGTAGTGTATATGGACTTTCAGAAAGCTTTTGATAAAGTCCCACATAGAAGGTTAGTGAGCAAAATTAGGGCGCATGGTATTGGGGGCAAAGTACTAACCTGGATTGAAAGTTGGTTGGCTGACAGGAAACAGTAGTGATAAACGGCTCCATTTCGGAATGGCAGGCAGTGACCAGTGGGGTACCGCAGGGATCAGTGCTGGGACCGCAGCTTTTTACAACATATGTTAATGACATAGAAGATGGTATTAGTAATAACATTAGCAAATTTGCTGATGATACTAAGCTGGGTGGCAGGGTGAAATATGAGGAGGAAGTTAGGAGATTACAGGGTGATCTGGACAGGTTAGGGGAGTGGTCAGATGCAGTTTAATGTGGATAAATGTATGGTTATCCACTTTGGTGGCACGGTGGCACAGTGGTTAGCACTGCTGCCTCACAGCGCCAGGGACCTGGGTTCAATTCCCGCCTCAGGCGACTGACTGTGTGGAGTTTGCACGTTCTCCCCGTGTCTGCGTGGGTTTCCTCCAGGTGCTCCGGTTTCCTCCCACAGTCCAAAGATGTGCGGGTCAGGTGAATTGGCCATGCTAAATTGCCTGTAGTGTTAGGTAAGGGGTATATGTAGGGGTATGGGTGGGTTGTCGCTTCGCTGGGTCGGTGTGAACTTGTTGGGCCGAAGGGCCTGTTTCCACACTGTAAGTAATCTAAAAAAAACAGGAAGGCAGATTACTACCTAAGTGGAATCAATTTAGGTAAAGGGGCAGTACAAAGAGATCTGTGTGTTCTTGTACACCAGTCAATGAAGGTAAGCATGCAGGTACAGCAGGTAGTGAAGAAGTCTAATAGCATGCTGACCTTCATAACAAGAGGGATTGAGGATAGAAGCAAAGAAGCTCTTCTGCAGCTGTACAGGGCCCTGGTGAGACCGCACCTGGAGTATTGTGTGCAGTTCTATCTCCAAATTTGAGGAAAGACATTCTGGCTATTGAGGGAGTACAGCGTAGGTTCACAAGGCCAATTCCTGGAATGGCAGGACTACCTTACGCTGAAAGACTGGAGCGACTGGGCTTGTATACCCTTGAGTTTAGAAGGCTGAGAGGGGATCTGATTAAGACATTTAAGATTATTAAAGGATTGGACACTCTGGAGGCAGGAAACACGTTTCCGCTGATGGGCGAGCGTCGAATCAGAGGACACAGCTTAAAAATATGGGGTAGACTACTTAGGACAGAGAGGAGGTGAAACTTCTTCACCCAGAGACTGGTGGCTGTGTGGAATACTCTGCCCCAGAGAGCAGTAGAGGCCTAGGCTCTGGATTCATTTAAGAAAGTGTTAGAGAGAGCTCTCAAGGATAGTAGAATCAAGGTTATGGAGATAAGGCAGGAATAGGACACTGATTAAAGATGCTCAACTATAATTATATTGAATGGTGGTGCAGGCTTGAAGGGCAGAACGGCAGACTCCTGCACCTATTGTCTATTGTCTCTCATATCCGTAGCTCAACCCCCAAAACACCAGGCCTTGTTATTACAATCTGCCATTACACACAACCCACTGTTAGCTACTACCAGTTCTCATTAATAGCTGTTCACCCTCCAAGCCAGCTCATTATGCACTCTTTTGTCTGTCCGATTGTTCTTCTCTTTATTTAGGCTCACCTACCATTTACTACTTACTCTCCCCCCCCCCACCCCCCCAACTCTATCGTCAGCGAAAAAAAACCTGACGTTTTTCTAGATACCATCAATTCTGAGAAATAGCCATTTGACCTGAAACATTAACTGATTTCTCTTCACAGAGGCTGCCAGACTTGCTGAGCCTTTCCAGCAATTTCACTTTTTGTTTCTGATTTTATAGCATCCGCAGTTCTTCAAATTTTATTTACATCATAATTAAAATAAGTTATTGGAAGTCATTAATACAGGGTATTCAAGAGAAATTTTATAACATGGCAAGAATGTGCAATAGCTATGACAAAGAAATACTATGTATATCTGTGTAAAAGTCAATTTCTTGAGATGAATATTTTAGACAAAATGTTAAAGATTGGCTTTTACAATGGTAACATCATGCAAGCTTGATTTGTGCCCACGCAGCACTCATTCAATCCATGCACAGTCTAGCTGCATCCACTGTTTGGCCAGGTACTTTGGCCTGTTGCAGTGATACAAATGGGCGTATACTGGAAAGGTCCAGTCTGCTGATGTCAGACTGTGCTGTTTAATTCCAAGCCCTCGAATGGCAGTGAGATCAACAGATTGCTTAGTCATTGTGCAGAGCTGTGATCTGGGCCATCTTTGCTTGTAATGTAAGCAGAACTTCAGTTCAAGAAAATTTTGGCAAACAAGCAGATTAACACGAAAATTTCCTGGATAACATACCTTACTTGATGCCTTTGTTCAGTAAGCGTGAAAAGGCTGAGCAGGAAAGGGAAGGTAACAGCCATCCAGCTTCGATTCTCGACAAAAGTAAGGACAATGTTTACATGAAAGTGATACAAATAACTACAAAATTTGAAGCCAAAAATCATGGGTTGACTTTTAAAGAAGAATATATACAAGTTGAGGCAAAGACCATAGATGTAAGTGAAATCAGGTCGAAAAGGAATAAAGGAACAAAATAAGAATAGATGAAGAAGGGTGGAATGAGATTTATGTGCAAAATTAATACAAACATTGAAATAAGCCACTTGGTCATAGTGGTCAATGCTGTAAACTTTATGTAATTTATTCAAAATTAAAAGGACTAGTTAGACATTCACAAGATCATACACACTTGGTGGCAGGCCATCAGGCTTAGCAAACTTGTTCTGGCCCTGTTGCTTATGGAACATTTAGGTAGTACACAATGATAATTCCATTTGTGCATTAGATCGAGATTCAGTATACATTAATTTGATCAGATGGATATAGATATTTTGAAAAAAAAAGTACTGTAGGAATGAGTGTAACACTGGGAATCTAATTCTAAATGCCAGCATCAGTTTTTAGCCCTCAAAGGAAAGCCAAAGTCTGATTTTAAAGATGTTCCACAAAAAAACTATGAAAAATCTCATTACAATTAATCATGCAAACATCCAAAATATTTAGTTCTTAAGAGAATGCAAAGTGAGCTAAAGAGAACAATCAGATGAGGAAATAGCTGGGTAGAGGGGAAAAATAGCACTAACATGTCAGATCAATGTCATGTCAACAGAAATGTGAATCTCAAATGGCAAAGTTACCTTTCTCTGCGCAACAATGCTGCCTGACGTGTTCAGTGTTTCCAGCATTTTCTCCTTAAATTTCAAATTTCCAAAATCTGGCATCACTTGCTTCAATTAAGTCAGCGAAAGACTATGGACACAATCCCTAACTAGCACAAAACATTAAATGTAACATTTGCATTCATATTTGTGTTATGCATCTTTATATATCATGTACCCAAAGAACAGTTTTGTATTCCCCTTTGGTGAAGAAACTGGATTTTTTAAAAATGGGAGATCAGAGTAAAACGATTTGTCCTTCATCTAAGTGAATAAAGATATACTGAATGGTTCTTTTTGCTCATAGTAATCTCATGATTTAGGAATAAAGATTCCTCCCGCATCAAAACAAAACTTTATGTATCTGAATATACTGCACTCTGAAGCACATTGTGTTGAAGATATTATGTGAAGCACGTTACTAGGTGTTTAAAAATTACTATAAATGTTATGGTATATTGCAGTTACATTATCTCCAACAGTTGTAATAAATCTAAAAATGCAACAAGTTCATTTTTTAAAACTTCGTATCTTTAATAATTTTATGAACAAAAACTGTTACTTTATTCACCACATCCTATGTTTTGATAAGGCAGATAATTTTACCTGGATCTCAAAAAAATTTTGGTAAATGACATTCAAATGAAATGCACTCAATGTACTACTCAGGCCCAACAAAAAAGGTCTGACCAATTGAGTTAAAACTGCAGCAAGATCCTTATTTGACAGGTGCATGTACTCATGAAAGGAAACACACTTGCACAAAGTAAGAATTTTAACAGAATTTTCTAATAAAATCAGATAACCTATGCTTCTTGCATTTCCTGCAAAATTCTGGAATTCAGAGTTCCTAGGTCAAATTTCATCAAAGCAACTCTGACCTGAATAATCTGCTGCAAATTCTTTATGTCCAGATTCTGACACAAAATATTAAAAGTAAAAAGTAGATTATACATATATACGGTGTGTTGCCTTGCTGCTTAGTTTCTAATGCTAACTTATAAAAAGCTTTGCTTAATTGTTATTTTCTCAAATTATAATGCATGTCATCATTACTTGAGTGCAGTCACAAAGCTTAGAAACTGCACTTAATGTTTAGTATTATTCTTTGATGATGCTCCACTAGCAATTTCTAGAAACAGCAAAATTGAAATATGAATACAATGTTTAGCCACTTGAATACTATAGGGGCTTTCCTCGCTGCTGCACGGATTCCATTTGTGCTTTACAAGTCCCACCGAGTCCACTAAGCAGAATCGCCTGGTATTCTACTGCTGTCAAAGCTATCCTGCTCCTCCTCAGAATCTTCATCTGTGGCTGTGAAGATTTCAAACAAAAATGAATTTTAATTTTAAAAACTGCACATGCAACAAGACTCCAGAATGTCCAAGAATAAACAAATAGTTTTAGCTGATTAGCAAATTTGAAAACATAGTGAACAGGCTCGTCATTTTTACTGCAGTTCTGTGGCAGGGATTAGGAGTTAATTAACCAGCAGATACTCTCAAAATTCCCAAAGCCAAGGCAAGAATCTCATTGCAGCACAGAAAACAAATCAGCCTGATTACCAAGTGACTACTTTCGAACCTAACAACTTAAATTGTCAAAAAAAAACCTAAATTGCTCAAACTTATTGTATTTTGGTGGTTTATAAAATCAGTTCCTTGCAAGTCAAAAATAAATCTCAGTTGAAAAAAAACAAAAAGATTAAGAAACTATTTTTGCATTGGAACTGGCAAAGAAATGGCAAGTCCAGAGTGTGCCCAAAGTCAGAAGTGTACTCCAAATTAGGTCCAATTTCCATTAAAGTAGTGAGCTGAGAGAGTCAATTGCATGGTTGTTCCTGTACATTGTTCTCATAAACCTGCTAAGATATCAAAGCTGAAGCACAGAGGAGTCCTTTTGTTTGCAGGGGAGGGAAGGGAGAGAGGGAGGGGAGACAGAGGGAGAACAGTCCAGTTGTAAGCTGCCAATGGCCGACAGATTATAGGAACCTAAAATAATTTGGTCCTCCTGGAAAGTAAAAGCGAAGAGATTTACCTGCTCTTCAGTGGCTTCAAGCAGTCCCTTTAGAATCACTGGCTAGGCTGTGGAGACCAGGAAAAACTGAAATGGAGCATGTTCTGTGTAAATTTAGTAGGTTTAGTTCTGGGAGCCCAGTTAATGTGTTATCTTAGGGGATTTGCTACATTGTTCGCCCTAATCATTACCTTAACCAATATCACTGAATTAAAGCACAGTTCAACCCTAATTGCATTCTCCACGGTAAAGCCTTGGTAAATGGAGGAAGTGTAAACAGTTCAAAGTTAATTCAAAAAAAGATGCAAAGATTGAGCTTATTCCTTTGGTTCGCAGGGCACACCACTTTTAGCAAGTGTAAGTGATCTATTTATATTTGGTGGAAGGGGCAGGTAGAAAACAGGTCTTTGCACATGAAGGTGCAATGGCTTTGCTGGAAGTGCTGCTGATTTTCACAGTCAGTGATACTGTCTGTCCTGTTTTTCTCTAATGGACTTAAATTGCTGTCCCAGAATTTGCTTAACCTGATACATTACAGCCAAGTTTTGTTCCAGAATAGCCACTGAATCATCTCATTCCACAAGCTATTTCAAATGGTTCAAAGATTCTTGGCATTTCCTGTTTTGTTTCTGAAGAGATTCCAGCTCTTTTTGAAACTTTTGGTTTTACACTTTGGATTCTTCTATATTCTATCCACATTTCTGCTTCCACTGGTTTAGATAATTTTTACCTCAAATTGCTCTATGATTAGGAGAGAAACTAAAATTTCATGACTGCTTTAAATGATAATTACACAAAGTACATTCCTTGATAAATCTAGTATATTATTCTGGTTAACTGCAACTAATGTAAATTTCAGTACTTAATGTAATGTGACTCTGCTTTGTCAAACCATTCAAAGAAATGCATCATGGATTTGAAAATCGATTGAAGACGACATACTAAAGATTTTAGAGGTATAGATAAGATGGGAGAGGGGGGACACTATGTTTAGCTCATTCTCATTTCGTGATTGCAAGGAGGCCCCAAAGGTGAGTAAAAATGAATGCAAACTCCCAGCTCATTAGCTGACTTTTATCAGTGAGTAAGGAATCAATAAGTCATCGAAAAATATCATAGCTGTGCTCTTTGCCTTTTAGAAAATTTTTATAAGTTAAGCATTTATACATGACTAAACTTAACTTGGACTAGAGCCAAGTTTGTTACAATGTACATTTAAGTTTAGAATTACACAATTTTTTTAGATCTTCATCATTCAGAATTATGCACTGAAGAATATTTCACTCCCTTTTACAATCTTTGACCACTTGTTCAGATTAGTACTTTATCTTCTATATAAAGGTTTATACACCAAGGTTGCGAACAACGTTTTCCACCATATCTTTTGCCTTTTAAATAAAGGAATAAAAATTCTTTCAAAGTTTTCAATCTCCAGAGAGGAAGAAAGAAACAGGACCTTAAATACTTCTAAGGGAGCAAAATGAGTAGTCAATCATAATATCGGATTTAATGTGAATTCATCAATTAAGCAAAGTTTGAGACAGAGTCTAGAAGTATCAGTCACAGGGTCCTGACTGTATACGTCTCCCTTTTCTAAAACAGAAGGGGTAAAGAACATTCCAAATTATCCTCTTAGGATAGTCATAAGGAAACAATAAAAGACAATACTGAAGAGGTTAGGCCCATGGTAAAAATTGACAATTGAAGGAACCAGACAGAAGACTGGGCGTGGGGTGGGGTTGGGGTCAGGCAATATCTATCACTTAAAAACCAATTAGTGATTTTCAATGCATTTTCAAACTGATTAGAAATAAGCCTTGCCTCAACTGGACCAATCAGAATGTAATTGATCATGATACAAATTGTGACATGGAAAGAGCTAATTTTAGTAAGCAGTTGCTTTCACCATCAAGGTGCAAATCAAGTTCAAAAATGAAGTTATTCTGCTAGGGACATAACAGAAATTCCCAAGGTGCTGGAGACACACCGGATATGAAATATCTACCTCTGCATACTAGACTCCGTTGCAAAGCAAAAGCCTTCAGTACACCTCGCAAAGTTGCTGGCCTACTTTGTTTTATAACTTACGTAAAGTTGCCAGAGTTATTGCACTAGTCGGTCTGCTGTTGCCTCATTTGATTCAAATGAGCAACTTAAGTTTAAACTGTACCCTAGAACTTCAACTGCTCTGATATCAGTCCAGTCTCAAACTTTCCCCCCTCAGGATTGGACTTCTTGTACTTGCCACTTCAATTTCTTTGGTTTTCTTTATATCTTGTTCAAATTCTTTCACAACAGCATCACTGCTGGTATTTATTTCTGAAGGATCATCTGAGGAGTGATGTGCAGTTCCTTGTATGCACTGTACATCCCTACCGTGTCTTTTTTGCAGATCTGTCATTTTCTCTTGCATTGCTTTGAGCTCAAGCTGCTATTTCTGTAACTGCTAAGTCAGATTTGTTTTACATGTAATATGCTCCAGATGGTCCTGTATAAATCGGCAATCTTTTTAAATTGATTGATGGTATAGAGTTGGTAGTCATTCTGCTTCCTTTCTTTCTCTTCCAGCTCTTAATTCATGTTGTGAGCTGAGCAGAGATATCCCCTAAAGACTTCATCTCAGAGATGATATTCTCAATTCTGGATTTAAAAGGCAAAGAGCACAGCTGTGATTTTTTTAAATGACTTTTTGCCTCCTTGGTCACTGATAGAAGTCAGCTAATGAGTTGGGAGTTTGCATTCATTTTTACACACCTTTGGGGCTTGCACCTTCTTGCAATCACAAAATGAGAATGAGCGAAACAGGGATCCCTGGCCTAATCTACATTTCTAAAATCTTTAGTATATTGCCTTCAATATGTTTTCAAGCCTATGATGTTTTTCTGTAAGGTTAGACAAAGCAGTTACATTAAGTATAATACATGCAACCTTTTGAATATTCATTCTTCATCACATAGCAAAAAAACCCTGAAATTTTAGCTCCACTAAATCATGTTTATTTTCTTCCTTATCCAAGTCAGCAAGTGTCTCTTGAATACTATTCTGCAATAAGTGCTCAATTGCTTCCATGCATTGCGATGTGCCCAGGGTCACAAATGTACACCTACAATTGTTCGTCCAACACGGAACATCTGTAATCCAGGTAGAATGACTAATTACAATCCAACACCACTGATTCTAAAATGGAATTTGTGAATTCCTGTACGTTGAATGTTTCACGATCATAAATTTCATTATAACTTCCCATGTGTAGGTCGAGTTTTCTTTCCAAAAGACTTTGCAACAATAGTAATACTGGCATTTGCCCATGTCAACCTTAGCTAATGACGAATAGTGGCCAGTTTTCTGAGGATGTACAATTTCAGTTTTTGCAAACACTTCAGATGATGTGACGACACTAACATTTACGATGAGATTGACACTGAAATGTGTTCATCACTGTCGAATAGTGATTTGTCAGATTCTGGTTTATCATTCAATTCATGTATATGCCTCCAACAGGATACCAAATGGTCTCCTATTGTAGCTTGGGGATACTCCTTGTCCATAGTATGGGTTGGTGCATACCTCTTGGTAGCTGCGATCAGTCTTTGCTCTACTGCCAAAGACCTTTTCTGCTGCATGTCTTACAAAATTAATTGAATGCTGGGCAATTCATGGGTGCACGCAGAAAGCTATACTTTCCAATCTTGCTATACCTGGATGCTCTTGTGATTTGACAATTTTGCACTTGGATCTGTTATCTTTGTTGACGCACAAGGATCACTTCATACTTATGTCAGTAATTTCAACACAAGAACACAAGTCTTCAGTTTGACTATTAAAGCTAATGAAAAGACCCTGCACAGACAAGCAAAATGAATGCCATTTACAAGGTACCTTTGAGAATTGTAACAAACACTACATTGGACAAAAAGGCAAAAAATTAGCCACCAGGAATCATGAACATCAACTCACCACAAAAAGACATGACCCACTATCACTAGTATCTTTACATACAGAGAAGGAAGGACACCACTTTGACTGGGACAGCACATCCATCCTCAGATAAACCAAACAGAGATATGCACGAGAATTCCTGGAAGTATGGCATTCCAAGAGACACTCTATTAACAAACACATTGATTTGGAACCCATTTTGGAACATCCGTAATAGGTTGTGTGAACTTGCAGCATGGATTAGTACCTCGGATTTTGATGTGATGGCCATTTCGGAGATGGTAGAGCAGGGAGAGGAATGGTTATTGCAGGTTCCAGGATTTAGATGTTTCAGTAAGGGCAGAGAAAATGGTGGGGGGGGGGGGGGGGAGGAAGGCATGGGGTTGCCAGGAGGGGACATAAGTCGTTGGCAAACAGGATCAAGGAAAACCCTAAGGCTTTCTATAGGTGTATCAGGAATAAAAGAATGAGTAGAGTAAGATTAGGGCCAATCAAGGATAGTAGTGGGAAGTTGTGCGTGGAGTCAGAGGAGATACAGAGTGCTAAATGAATACTTTTCATCAGGACTCACACTAGAAAAAGACAATGTTATCAAGGAGAATACTGAGATACTGGCTACTAGACTAAGTGGGATTGAGGTTCACAAGGAGGAGATGTTAGTAATCCTGGAAAATGTAGAAAATAGGTAAGTCCCGTGCGCCAGATGGGATTTACCCTAGGATTCTCTGGGTAGCCAGGGAGGAGACTGTCGAGCCTTTGTTTTTGATCTTTGTCATATTTGTCAATAGGAATAGTACCAGAAGACTGGAGGATAGCAAATGTTGTCCCCCCTTGTTCAAGAAGGGGAATAGAGACAACCCTAGTAATTATAGATCAGTGAGCCTTACTTTGATTGTGTATAAGGTATTGGAAAGGATTATAAGAGGTAGGATTTGTAAACATCTAGAAAACAATAAGTTGGTAAGGGATAGTCAACATGGTGAAGGGTAGGTCGTGCCTCACAAACCTTAGAGTTCTTTGATAAGGTGACCAAACAGGTGCATGAGGATAAAGCAGTTGATGTGGTGTATATGGATTTCAGTCAGGTGTTTGATAAGGTTCCCGAATGTAGGCTATTGCACAAAATACGGAGGCATGGGATTAAGGGTGATTTTGCAGTTTGGATCAGAAAGTGGCTAGCTGAAAGAAGACAGTGTGGTGGTTGATGGGAAATATTCATCCTGGAGTTCAGTTACTCATGGTCTACCACAAGGATCTGTTTTTGGGGGATAGCTGTTTGTCATTTTTATAAATGACCTGGATGAGGGCATGAAGGATGGGTGAGTAAATTTGCAGATGATACTAAGGTCAGTAGAGTTGTGGATCGGGACAAAGGATGTTGAAGGTTATACAGGGACATAGATAAGCTGCAGAGCTGGGCTGAGAGGTGGCAAATAGAGCTTAATACAGAAAAGAGAGAGGTAATTCACTTTGGAAAGAGTAACAGGAATGCAGAGTACTGTGCTAATGGTAAGATTCTTGGTGGTGTAGATGAGCAGAGAGATCTCTGTGTCCATGTACACGGTTCCTTGAAAAGTTGCCATCCAGGCTGATAGGGTTGTTAAGGAGGCTTTATGGTGTGTTAGCTTTTATTGGTGGAGGAATTGAGTTACGGAACCATGAAGCCCTGGTGCAGCTGTACAAAACTCTGGTGCGGCTGCGCTTGGAGCATTGTGTACAGTTCTGGTCACCACATTATAGGAAGGATGTGGGAGCTTCAGAAAGGGTTCAGAGGAGATTTACTAGGATGTTGCCTGGTATGGAGGGAAGGTTTTATGAGGAAAGGCTGAGGGACTTGAGGCTGTTTTTGTTAGAGAGAAGGTTGTGAGGTGACTTAATTGAAACATAGAAAGATAATCAGATGTTTAGATAGGGTGGACAGTGAGAGCCTTTTTCCCCAGATGACGATGGCGAGCATGAGGGAACATAGCTTTACTCTGAGGGGTAATAGATATAGGACACAGGTCAGAGTTTGTTTGTTTACTCAAGAGTAGTAGGGGCGCGGAACACATGGCTGCAACAGTAGTAGATCCGCCAACTTTAAGGGCATTTAAATGGTCATTGGATAGACATATGGACGCGAATAGAATAGTGTAGGTTAGATGGCCTTCAGATTGTAGCACCGACCTGTGAAACCATCGAGGGCCAAAGGGCCTGACTGTGTGGTAATGTTCTATCCACTATCCTCCGGAGAAAAATCACAGGAAATAACATTACCAACCCAAGGAAACCTAAACGTATAAATAGAAAGCGGGACATAATACCAGTGCTTCACTGGAGGCTCACTGATGTTACTCATTATGGTGAGGAAACAACTGAAAACAAACCTTCCAGCTCAGCAAGCAAACTTACATCCGGAACCTCAAACCAAGCTACAAATCTTCTCAAAATTCTGAACTCCATTAGGAGGTCTACTGTGACCTTCCTTAAACGAAGGAATTTTGTGCAAATTCTGACAATATACCTTAGACCTTCCGTTGCATGTCACTCGTGTAGCAATACCCTTAACATTAGCCTTTCTCAAGTGAGTAAACTAGCCTCTCGATAGGATGTACTTGCACAATAGCAAGTCATTTTCGATGCTCTTCACTGCTAAAATGAACAGACTTTAGTACGTAATGCTCTTGACCACATATTTCACCTGTAGACTAATTTGCTTACTAAATATTTATTTATACAATGCTTAAACCTTCTGTTCACCACGTTCTGTTAAAAATAATGTTCTAATGAGCAATTACTCATCAGGGTCTTATTAACCCAATGGCAATTGATTTAAAACAGTGGAACACATTACAAGTTAAAAGCAGATTCTGTAGCAAATTGACGAATTTCAAGGTGCAACTGGCAGAATTGCCAGCCAAAATCACAATATTGTATTTATGTATTCCTTAAGAATTGCCTCTCAAAGACAAAACACATACAACATTCTTGTCACATAATCAGCACTGTTTTCTCCTATAGTATAGAATTGATGCAATTGTTTAAAATTTGGCAGTGGTTTGCCCTAATGAGATGATGATAAAATGCTACAAGTAACAAGATCCTCTTTTCAGCAATATTCAATTTCTTTACAATGAATGGACTGTTACCAATTTTTCTTTTAAAAACAGTTTCTCAAAGTGCGTTTGTCTTAACCACCCCTTCAGAAAGAAAAACATTAAGTTTCCATCTTTCTTTTGGGGACGATTTTAAACTGCTCAATCATACTTGGTAATTTCCGATACTAATGAAAAATATCCAAGCTTTTCATAACGTGTTATTCAAAAAAATGTTATAATTATCCTGCAAACTCTTTTGTACCTTTCCCTGGTTGTAAGACTAGTTTCTAATGAGTACCACCCAAAACAGGCTACAAAACTCCAGCTGCTGTCAAAACAACTATGTGTACGCAATTAATTTTGTACAGAATGTTTTCTTCAAATATTGCTTTGTCAACTTGTTCTGGTACAAAAGATCTGTGTACCATATGATTGTGCTTGGCTATTGGAAATGTGTTTGGTCCAGACAGGAAATATGCAGTTCAGAAAAGAAAGTAATTGTGCCCAACCAGTGGAATGAGGAAAGTGTTGAAATCCATGTTGATCCCATGTGGTTACAGGGTCCTAAGGTGGACTATGAGGCAGTCTTCTTCCAGGCATCAGGTGGCAAGGTTTGGCGATGGGAGGGGCCCAGGATCTTCTTGATGGCTTGGGAGGGGGAGTTAAAGTGTTCAGCCATGGGGCGGTAGATTTGGTTGGTGCGGGCATCCCAGAGATGCTCTCTGCAATGAATCCGCAAGTAGGCGTCCTGTCTCCCCTGGTGACGACATCAGGTGCAATGGATTCAGCAGGTGACACTGGTGGAGGTACAAGTAAATTTCTATCTGATGTGGAAAGATCCTTTGGCATCTGAGGCTGAGGGGTGATCTTATAGAAATTTACAAAATTATGAGGGGCATGGATAGGGTATATAGGCAAAGTCTTTTTCCTGGGGTGGGGGAGTCCAGACTAGAGGGCATAGCTTTAGGGTGAGAGGAGAAAGATATAAAAGAGACCTCAGGGGCAACTTTTTCACACAGAGGTTGGTACGGATATAGAATGAGCTGCCAGTGGATGTGGTGGAGGCTGGTATAACTGCAACACGAGGCATTTGGATGGGTATATGAATAGGAAGGGTTTGGAGGGATATGGGCCGGGTGCTGGCAGGTGAGACTAGATTAGTTTGGGATATCTGGTCAGCATGGATGGGTTGGACCAAAGGGTCTGTTTCCATGCTGTACATCTCTACCACTACATGAGAAGTTGTTGAGGGTGAGAACCAGTTCAACCAGGTGCATGAGGGTGTCAGTGTAAGGGTACTGGTTCCTTATGCTGTTTTTGACCAGCTTTCTCTTTTTCCTGACAGCAAGTGGAGGTGCTCAAGACCTTTTTGGATGATGCTTCTCGACTTTGGACGATTTTGGGCCAATGATTCCCCGGTATCTGTGGGAATGCCGCACTCTGCCAGTGAGGCCTTGAGGGTATCAATGATATGCCTCCTCTGTCCATCTGGGGTTCACCTGCCCTTTTAGAACTGAGAGTAGAGCACGTGCTTGTGGAGTCTCATGTCGGTCATGTAGATGACTTGCCGAGCCCATTGCAGTTGATCAAATATAGTCAGTGCCTCAATGCTGGGGATAGTGGCCTGTTAGAGGACGCTGCTCTAGGTGCATCTTTGTGCCTAGCACAGGCAGCTTTGGTGGTACTGCTCCAGTGCCTTGAGGTGTCTGCTGTTGGCAGTCCATGTCTCCAGCCACATAGAGGATGGGAACCACAGCTCTGTAAATCATGATCTTGGTGTCAGATCTGTTGTTGTTCTCGGACACCCTTTTCCTCAGGTTGCCGAAGGCTACACCAACTCTCTTCATCAATCGCTGTTTTGACTGACTGATCACTTCCAACACATAGGACACTCCCAATGTTTTCGGAGGCTTCCCCATCAACCGTAAATGATCACAGGTTCACTCCACAATTCCAGTCCAGGTTGATGAAGGACTTTTGTCTTACAGATATTCGGGTGAGACCCGTACTCTCAAAATGCCTCCATAAAGACTGCTGACGATAGAATAGAGTACATCCTCTGTGAGTGCACATACACAAGCCTCATCAGCATACTGCAGCTCCATGACACTGGTTAAGGTGACTTTGGCTTTGACATGAAGGAGATTGAATAATTATCCACAGATTCTGTAAGTTAGCTCCACTGCAGCAGGGAGCTCGTCGGCAGTGAGGTGAAGCATTGCAGAGTAGATCAAGAGTAGTGTTGGGGTGATGACGCAGGCCCGCTTGACACTGGTCCAAATGGGGAATGGGTCAGTGGTGGAACCATTTGCTATAATCACGACTTCCATATCTTGTGGAATGTGTGAAGGATGGTGACAAACCTCATGTGCAACAATAGTGGAGAAGGCTCCCCATATGCTTTGATTGACAGTGTCAAAGCCCTTTGTAAGGTTGAAGATGCCCATGTACATGGGTAGATACTTTACTCTTCTTTTCTCCTGCAGTGGTTGCGTGGTGAAAATCATGTTCATTGTGCCCCTCTGTGGTTGAAAGCCACATTGCAATTCTGGGACTAGCTCCTCAGCCACAGTGGGGAGACTGTTGAGGACGACCTTGGCGATGACTTTACCCAATGGTCGACAACAGGGAGATTCCCCTACAGGTACCACAGTCAGACTGGTTTCCCTTTTTTGAAAATGCTCATGACTGTGGCATCTCTGAACTCTCCTAGGATGCTCTCCACTTTCCAGATAAGGCAGTTTAGCCGCAGCAGGAGTTCTTTGCCTTCAGGCTTCAATGCCTCATCCAGGAGACCATCTGCTCCAGTAGCCTTGCTGTTCCTAAGCTGGCGCATGGCCTTCTCTCCCTCATGTAGGGTTCGGATGTTGCTGAGCTTGTGGCATGTAGCTTGCTGTGGGATGTGTTCAAGGATACTCAGATCGACACCAGAGCCCGGGTCAGAGGTCTCTGAAGTGCTCCCCCCAGCATTGTTTGATGTTTTGTCTCTGATAAGAGTCACTTTGTATTTGGCCAGAACTGGGGTGGAGCCTTAGCTGTTTGGTCTGTAAGTGGGCTTGACAGCACAGAAGAAACCCTGAATACAATGGATGTCACCCATTTGTTAGACCTCCAGTGCTTTCTCTACCCACTACCTGTTCTTCACGTCATGGGTTTGCTGCTGGAAGTCAGCCTTCAGTCACCCGTAGGCCTGCCTTTTCTCTTCAGAGTGTGGTTTTCACTTTAAACTCAAATGCCATGCACTTCCAGCTTATCAGTTCTTGGATCTCCTGATAATTCTCATCAAGCCAATCTTTGTGTTTCCTGGTTGAGTGACTGATTGAATGTTTGCAGGTATTGATGCCAAGAGCAAACCAGAGTTTATTGGGATCCTACGATTTGGTGTCATCGAGGGTCACTAGGTTTGTGGAGAGGAATTGGTTGTATGAGGCTATTTTTTCCATGTCTTTGAGTGCCTCAATGTTGAATTTCTTGTAGTACCACAATGTTGAATTTCTTGTAGTACCACGTCTGCTATCTCAGCTGAAGCGGGGCTACATTTATGTCGATTCTGGCTCGGATCAGGCAAGGGTTCGTCCAGCAGTCATGAGCTTCTTGTCATGCTGCAGGTGACTTTAACATCTTTCTGATCCTTTGCTCTAACGATGACTTAGTCAAGGAGATACTAGCGTTTGAAGCATGCATGTTAACATGTTTGAACTTAATATTGCAAATCTCACAACAAACAGAACTCACAAAAGATTTTAAAATACCATTAAAAGACACATGTTGCAAACTGCCTGTGACTTTATCAATCAACTTTGAATATACGATTGCTTAGTTATCTCGGCTATTCTTTCAACCTGTTCATTGTGCTGGTGTATTTCACCACATATACTGCTTCAAGCAGGCTCAAAATACATGGTGATGGGGAGGCAGGCTCTTTTACCTGGGAAGGCTCCTTAAAAGAAGCAGGAAAATATGATCACTTCCTGTCATGTCATTAATGAGAAGAAAGTTACCCTGGTATATGGAAGTCACTGAATCAGTGATGAGCTGCTTTTCCTATTATAGGTACCATTAATTAACATTAATGAACCTGATTGGAGCAAGTGAGTATATTAGCAGCAAGTACAGGAGAGCATCAGTCTCTGACTGGAGATGCCGGGAAAAAGTAATTAGCAGCATTTTAACAGACACAAAAGCAACAGTGGTACCTCAACAGGACATCTTTGCAACATAAAAGCTTGAAGCTGATGAAACATCACATTAGCAATAGAAGTAAAATCACTCATGTTCTACTGAAACAAGAGCTGTTATCAGATGGATGCAGATTATCTCAGTGTATGATAGGGTTGGGGGATATAAAAGGCACAAAGTCACATTTCTAACCCTCCAGCAGTCAAGCCATTCCTCCAACTGTGGTTAGTATGACCTGCCAAGCTGTCAACCATTGATGGCTATTTGAGAAAGGGCATCCTCCACATCATTCTGGGCTACCATTGCCACTCTAAGGTTTACCATCTAAACGGAGCTTCTTTCGATGCCATCACTCCCACTTGATCCACGCTGACTGACCAACTTGCTTGGATTTTCTTAATTTCATTAACTAGTTGAAGACGCATATTTTAAGAAAATGCTTACTTAAACCACTTGTTTATCATTGCTCATTATAAAATCGAATAATTGGAATTTTGTTTCCTTCAGGTCAATTGCAAAACAGAGTGATGCCAAAATTGACGCTGTCCTAGCTTTTGTTTAAATGCATTTGCAAATTTGTGCAAATGTAAATTAATAAACATGTTCATTTCAGTAACTGAGAATGACAGATTTACTATAAATGTAAACATTCCTATCCAAAAAAAAAGAGGGATTTGAAGTCAAAGCTCTTTGTCAATCTCCACAACTGGAAAAGTACATGAAACACATTCTTCTGACTGCCTTCAATAGCAGTAAGCTGATCGTGTTAAAACCAGCCAATGCTTGCAAAATGCCGTCATAATGTACAACATAAGAGGCAATTCTGCTATTGAACATCTTTTATTAAGTAAACCAGATTACACCAAGAATTATACAAGAAAATCAATGTGTTATTTGCTGGGGGAAAAAAAAACATTTTTGCCAAAGCTTTTTGTCTGTCACTTATCAGAACAATTCACGAGAATACAAGATACAAGGAGAAAATGAACATTTATACTACATGAGAATAGAATACTGATTGGTTGGCAAGCTGACTCTGATTAGTACAGGCACTGCCATGGAGAATGCACCCACAATTGATAAAAAGTTTAAATTTAAATATCTTGTCAGTACTATTTATGTACTAAGCAATTATTTATAAATAAGGAGAACATCTTATCTATTGATTTAAAGCTCAAAGACTTAATGACATTTTTAAAAATAAGTTATTATTTTATTGGATAGGGGTTTCACTCATTCCAAAAGGCATGTGGTGGCATTCCTACATGAGTGGCATCATGGTCTTTCTAGGTGGTTGAGATCACAGATTTCGAAGGTACACTTGAAGGAGTTTTGTTGAGTTGCAGCAGTGAATCTTATAGATGGTGCACACTGCTGCCACTGTGTGTCAACACTATAGAGAGTGCATGTTGATCAGTGTTATATGCAGGAACGAATCAAGTGGGCTGCTTTTCCTGGATGGTGTTGAGTTTAGAGTGTTGTTGGAGCTTCACTCGTTTTTCAAGTATTCTATCACTTTCCTAACTTGTGCCTTGCAGATTGTGGATGGGTTCTAAGGAATCAGAAAAGAAGTTAATTGTTGCAGAATTCTTTGCTTCCGAAACTCTGGTCTTGTAGCACAGTTGTTAAATGGCTGGTCCACATCAGTTTCCAGTCAAATGCTAGCACCCTTGCAAATTCTTTATTTAATTAGAACTGCTGCAGGTTGCCTTGATCCCTATATATAAAAGTAGTATTTAGGAGGAAAATTAAACTGTGCTATCAAACAGTGAACTTCAGGTGACCAAATTAATCACACCCATTATTAGTGCCATTAAATATAGCATTTGTAGAATGCCAGCATATTGCATACCTCAACAATTAATGAGAATGGACAATGATAGGAATAGAAATAAAACCTAGCTTAGAATGGCAGTTTTATATCACACTTGATCATCATTTGTGGAAATCCAGATGGTACAGCCTGAAGTTAAACCTGTGGTGTTTCTGCCACCTTGACAATTTGGGTAATAAGGATTCTGCTTGAGAGAAATTCGACCATTGTTACTCATGAATATCACAACATTTTACAAGTAATTTGTAACCAGGGAGATAGCCTCTGACAAGGGTTGGTCATCCATTTTTCACTGAAGCAACAGGAGCTTGGGCCAATTTTCCCACCTGATTCAATTTTTAGGCAGCCCTTCCAAAGTTCCACAGACCAACAAAAAATAGGAAAGTACGTGTTCATCCCACTTGATCCATGTCTCAAGTAACCTACTCAACAGCTAATGAAATGCCTCTTCCTATACCTTCCAATCACTTTGGGAGCAACTCCTCTCTTGGATGACGGAGGATTCCTGCTTTCTACAGCCTGAGAGTAAAGTGGATTATTTTTGTCTTTTGTGACCTAATAAATTATCCTGGTCCTCTTTTTTTTTTAAAAGCAGCTTTATTGGATAAATCCTACTCTTCCCAGCACCAAAAGATAAATCAATCCTTTAACAGACTTCCCTGGACAGTTCACACTTCCTGTGGTGCTGTTAATAATAATGCCTGTTGTATTACGGATTCTTCCAATGAGCTACCAGAGGAAGTGATGGAGGCTGTTACAACCACAATTTAATAACAGCATTTAAGAGGTGTCTGGATGGGTATATGAATAGGAAGGCTTTAGAGGGATATGGACCAAATGCTGGCAAATGGGACTAGATTAAGTTAGGATATCTGGTTGACATGGATGAGTTGGACCGAAGGGTGTGTTTCCATGCTATACATCCCTACGACACTATAACCAAAATATTAAGAAGCTTTTCTTAATTGTTATTCCCTTCCACTTTTCCTATTAAGTAATTCCATTTCCATCTCCTAAAGACATTTCAGGGAGTGATTGCTTCTCCAATATACTATCCAAGAGGCTGACACATGCGAGCCATCAACAGGGACAATAGCCATTTCAGGATTTCTCAAACTATTCTGTCTGGGAAATTCTTTGGAACTACAACTTTTCAGTGCATTACTTTGCCAGAAGTGCTTCAGAAACTCTATTTATGACCTTAAATAGCTATTCAAGTGCACTGTGGGTGATGCAAATCATCAAAACAGGAATAGAAAAGAGGATGGAACAGATTTCACTGAAAAGAAAACTAATGCATCTCCTCTTTTTGCGTTTAGTAGCATCAGCAAGATGGACCACACTCTCCAGACAAGCACTATGAAGGAATCATTTACAGGTAGTTCCTTCGTTTACATGGAGGTACATTACACAAATGATGAAAAGCCAGTTTTAACACAGCTACAGAATCAGAAACTATGCAGGAGTAGGTCATTCAGCTTGTCAACCCAGTTTTGTAATTCGATATGATCATGGCTGATCCTCTATTTCAATGCCAAAGCGAGTTTTGAGAAGATTTGTAGCTCAGGTTGAGGTTCTGGGTGTAGGTTTGCTTGCCGAGCTGCAAGGTTCATTTGCAGACATTTCGTCACCATACTAGGCAACATCTTCAGTGAGCCTCCGGATGAAGCACTGTTGGTGTTTCCTGCTTTGTATTTATACTTTTGGGTTTCCTTGGGTCTGTGATGTTATTTCCTGTGGTGATGTCATTTCCTATGATATAATAGGAAATGGCGTCACCATAGAAAATGACATCAACTCAAGGAAACCCAACAGAAAGCAGGAAACACCAGCAGTGCTCCATCTGGAGGCTCACTGAAGATGTTACCTAGTATGTTGACGAAATGTCTGAAAATGAACCTTCCAGCTCAGCGAGCAAACCTACATTCATATTTGTAGATCTTTCATCCTCGGAATTAGCCAAGTGAAATTCAGCTGCCTCTATGGCAAAAATATTCCTTCTTAGGTACGGAGACCAAATCAATATACAATACTCCAGGAATGGTCTCATGTATAACTCCAGTTAAAAAACTCTACTTCTGAGCTCAAATCCCCACTGTAAATAATCCAATTCATCCATAATTGTGTGTTTCTCTTTGGGATGATCAGAGGGATGTATGCGCTTGTCATTCCTAAATCTGAATAAGTTGAGATATCGAAAAGTAGTTACTTGGAGTCAGGAGTTGTACTAACACATATTCCTGACTTCTTGTAAAGAGTTCATACAGTATATTGTAAAATGGGGGCAAATGCAAATATTTCAATTGTATCAGTACTGCTTCATTGAGAATCATTATATTTTATGGCAGAAGTCTTTGAAACCTGTTGCACACATCTACCTTTTCAGTCAATAAAAGTGCTCAATTTATTTTTAAAATTAAGACAACTTTACACATTTACAGTGTCAACTTTTAGCATGTTGGCATTATAACTTTCTGAAATGCTCTTGCGTTTGGACTTCCAGAACAGCATGCCAATAGTTTTCACAAACAGACTGAAAATACAGTACAATTTTAATAATGGGCAACAAAGACCAATTTAGGGCCCTAAAGGGTATCCGAAAAACCTACTTTCAAGATCTTGTATGTGCTGCTGAAGGGTTCTTGCCAGATGGATGAACTGAAAGAAAGAAAAGTGGATAACGTCAAAACCAAATATCTGGCTTCACCCATGTACCAAAGAGGGGGGGAACAAAGAGGGCAGTATAACTTTCAAACACAACACCACCCAGCTGGTAGATAGTCTTGTTGCAGAGTGCTGAATTAGTAACATTCAGTTTACAACTGTATCAATGAACTTTGCACTGGTGAGCCACTTCCTCAAATGATCCAAAGTAGTCACTGATTTGGTTCTTCCGATACTATTTATGCAAGCTAGGAGTTTTCACATGAAATTCAAACAATAGTCCACAACTTTATAAATAAGGTATCAAGAAGCTAGCAAGTCACATTTAACCTTATTAAAAACTTTTAAAATCCTTTTGTTCATTCTGAAGTAAATTAAATAACTACTTGACTTGTTGCCTACCTTGCAGTGCAGATAATTTCAGAAAATAGCTGCCCACAGTGACAAAGCATTGAAGTGACTTAAGCTATTTGCCATTAAGTTGACAACAATTACGCAATCAGTTACATAAAGAGTTACTCTGATGCAAAGAACCCACTGTCAGTGTTCAAAAGGAAATGCTGTATAATCACATTTCTAAGTTTCTACTCTTCAGATTAGTTATTTTTGTATTCCATATTTCACTTAATCACTTACCCGAAGTCTAGTCCGTGATTCACTTGTGCCACCCATCATGTCAGAAAATCTCTGTTCACACAGGTGAAGTAACAGAACAAGGTAGAGACCAGAACTGATGAATTCATATTGTGCCTAAATAAAATTGTAAAAAAAATTGCACAGAGCCTTAAAACAAAAAATCCATACGACTGATAAGCAAATATACAAAGATTTATTGAGTTTACTATCTTTACTCATTAAAAATTAGTACAAGTCTGATAATATGCAGTTGTTAAAGGCCCAAAAGGTGAGACAGTATTAACTTTGAATAATGAATGTGTACTGTAGAGGATTTCCTTTCAGCAGGAGAAAGCAATTACTGATTTTTCAAGTTTCAGCCCCCTATGTCTGCACCTGCATATTTATTCAGTGTTTTTTAAAATCTAATAGATGTATGGGATTTAAGCAGAATTTGAAAAAGGGAGAATATTTTCTTCCAGAAAAAGAAAGTGAATTTCCAACTGTCAAGATTGAGCCAGATTCACATGGCAACTCTTGCAGGTAGAAATAGCTTACGTTACAATATTTCTGGCCCGATCATCTGTGAAAGTTTACATCAGGAGAACAATTCAAATATCTATTTACAACAGTACAGATTATTCCAAACTGTAGGAATGCACAAGTACAACTACGATATGCATAGGTCTTTCAAATAAATATAAAGAGAGCTCTTGTGGAGCAGTGGTAATGTCCTTACTTGTGGGCTAGTGGCCTGGGTTCAACTTTCATCTACACCAGACTTGTACCTGAACAGATTGATTGAAAAGCATCCAGAATAGAGAGTTTGCCATTCAAGTTGGATTTTTTTCCTTTGAGACCACATCCAGGAGCAAATTTGTATTAGACTTCCATTGCATCGATCTTAGGTAAATATATGCATAGTGCAAATAGGAATGTTTCATTGTTGGATAACACAGGATAAGAATCCTGGCCAACTTTCTTCCTCACTCTAGGATATTGATATCAACTATAGTGCCCCAGAAGCTTTTGAGATAATGTGAAATGCCTTTATTTGAGCAGAAATTAGCCAATGCACTGATCAAGCACCAAAACTGTACTCTCTTGGTCTTGAAATCTCACCGAACAAACTTAGACATCAGAACACTTGAACTAACCGTGGTAGCTGAGTATTTTTTTTCTCTTTCCCTTTTTTCTCCTCTCCCTGTAACTCTCACTCAAAAAAAAATCCCACTGACTCATCCAAGAATTGCTCTCATTTAGAACTTTGAGGCTAGATAACAAGGACTATATTTTAAAAGGAAATAAATACTTGGCATGAAATACTAAATTGCACACTAACACAGATGCGACGGATTGGAAACTTGAATGGGGAATTCAAAATCCTGATCATTTCCCAACAGGATTGTTGCTCAAACAGAACCAAGTTCCAGGGGTGATAGAAAGAGACACAGCAACTTTTAAAATATGGTGCCTACAACTATTCCAGAGAATTGAGAGTCAAGCAAAGCTTTTCCTAAACGGATCCCTATAATTACGGGACAATATAAAGTGAATATCTGGCCAAGATCAATAATGAATTTCATAACAATATGAAACAAATAATTAACTCCATTCAATATTTGCATACATTGGAAACAATTATAAAGGCTATGCAACCTATACACACCTGTTCATCTGCATGTGTCCTATACAATTCGTGAACATCAAAATCTTCAAATTCCAGCTGCAGCTTCTCTTTACACAATTCACAGGTAGTTATAGCAGTCAAATCAGCACCTGTATTGAATTTAGTAGACAATATCTATTCAATGTGTTTGGGGTTATACATTTATTATTTTGTTAATACAATATAATCATGCCTTAACACACACTTGTCAGTTATTCTTCATCGTTATCATTCGCACGAAGTATACGAGTATGCCAATTAATGCTGCCCCCTCATCAATTTATACTGAGTCAGACAGCAATCAATCCTGGACACTTTTAGAGATGACGAAAATCAAATCCAAAGTGAATGCCAGTTGTGATTTGGTTCTCTTAATTTACGTGAATCCTAATCAAGACAAACCTTCAAAAAGTAAATGGCAGGCAGGTAGACAATCTGTTCAATGGCCTTCATCAAACAACAGTTCAAATCTTTCTTAATTGGGAAGTTTTACTTCTCATCAGTACCTGAAGCCCACACATTTGAGAACATACAAGGGTTTAAAAAAAAAAATCAAAGGATCCACATTCCAATTTTTATTTCAAGAAGCATATAGATCTTTGGGTGAAAGGAATCAAAGGGTGCAGGGAGAAAGCAGGAACAGTATGTTAAGTTGGATGATTAGCTATGATCCTACTGAATGGCCAAGCAAGCTCGAAGGGCCGAATGACCTCTTCCTGCTCCTCAGGACTGTTACAGCGCAGGTGGTGGCCATTTGGTACTAAGGAATAGAACTAGTGCAGGCACAACCTCCTAACTTTGTCCCATATCCCCTTACACCATTTCCAGCCAAATCATCATCACTGCCTTCCTGGATGCAACAAATGAACCAGGTTCACCACATTTCTACATTCCATACCCCATGTGAAAGATTTTCTCACATCACTCTTGCTTAATTCAAGCAACATCTTAAATCCATGCACTCTCATCTTTTTCTTTTATGAATGGGAACAGTTTCTCCCTACCTACTTTGTCCAGTCTACTCATGATTTTGAAAATCTCTGTCAAATCTCCTCTTTGCCTTTTTCTATCCAAAGAAAACAGTCCTAATTTCTTCAATCTATTGTCATGCCTGAAGTTTCCCATTCTCGGAAGCACTCTTATAAACTGCTTCTGCACTCTCTCCAATTCATTCACATCTTTCCTATATTGTGGCACCCACAACTATGCACAATTCTTCTCGCGAGGTGCAACAATTGTCTTGTGTAAGTTCAAAACCACATCCTTGCTATTGTATTCCATGTCCCTTTTAATAAAGTTGAAAACATAGTATGCTTTACAAAATGCTCTCTCTACCTGCCCTGCTCTTATTTTCTATGCTTCTATTCTATTAGATATCAAAACCACAACCCACAGGGAAGGCTGTAGTTTTAAGTGCAGCCTCATCCCGAAAGGTGGTAGAGCATGATCAAGGAAAGGCAAGCCTTTCGGAAACACTTTTGGCAAGTAACTTGGAAAGTTTAGTCCAAATCCAAGTTATTGAGCATCTAGCTGTAAGAAATAAGAAAGATGAAGTATTTACTGGCCACCATACTGCTCACCTAAATGCACATATTACCTGAATTTATTTTTGATTGCAACCATTTCTTCATGCATTCCTG
This sequence comes from Hemiscyllium ocellatum, assembly GCF_020745735.1. Taxonomy (NCBI): domain Eukaryota; kingdom Metazoa; phylum Chordata; class Chondrichthyes; order Orectolobiformes; family Hemiscylliidae; genus Hemiscyllium; species Hemiscyllium ocellatum. The sequence continues at coordinate 54,213,652 of NC_083407.1, read as the reverse complement.
ATGAACATATTGCAAGCTACCAGTACAATTGCATGGCTGTATTAAAGGATTTGGAGGTGTCGTAGCTCCAGCTCCCATTTGGCAAATACGGCAGATATCACCTTCGTCATCATCAGAATCCTCTAAAAGCAAGCTGTCATATAGAAACATACATGAAAAAATTAAATATACAATTTTGCATTGTTGCAACATGAAACAGAAAAATAGAAAGGCTACAACATTAAAGATTTGAATTCCAGGTTGTGTTATCGTTATTAGATTGAAATTTCTACTTTAATATACCAAAACATCTACTTTGATCTATTTTTTAAAAGACAGCTTTTAAGATTTTTTGCAACTTATCTTGTTGTAGTATTGTTGGATTTTTAAAGATTTATTTTCATACCATGAAGAAAAATTGAGGAATGAAGTTGGACAAACATGGAGTTTAACAGGAAGTTGACCAACTTGGGGCCCTGCTTTACTCCAAAAGTTTATCAGCAGCACAGACTCTACAAGTGCTCTGAGGTACTGCAAAACACTGATTCCACCGGAGTGCCAAAATCAGTATCCCTGGACTAGGGAATTGCACACAAAATCCCACTGCCTACTCAGTTATTCTAGCATGAAAGGAATGCGTTGACACCAGTTAAAGGACTGATCCAGACTTGTGAAGTTTTCGAATAACCAGACATACTTTCAGATTTGCAAAGGAAGAGTAACCACATCCACATGAACATGGTTCCATAAAAAATAATTATGCCTTGAAAATCCCTAAAGCAAGTTAAAATAAAATTCAAGACAGGAGTTCTAGTCCTCTTGAATGTTAAGAGACATGCCTTGCCCATTGCATGGATACCTTTGGACTAAAGCAGATCCTACATTAAGAACAATACACACACTTAGAAGTTTCAGCTTGTAAAATTTGCATAATTAGAAATAAATCATAAAAGATAGGCACTCTGATAATCTTGGCTAAAGAAGTGGGAGGTCCAACTGTTGGTCAACACGGTTCACGAATTCATTGAGTTAAAAAAAAAGTTCTCTCAATATTAGTAGGAACATTATCTGGCTGTTTGGGCAGGGAGGTACTTGTTGAGGTGCAGGTTGTTCTGCTATATGTGACAGTTGTGTTCCTCTGCAACCTCGTGCTATGGAAAACCGCTCATAGAAAATTGCTCATAGAAAAATTGCTATACCTGTTCAGTAGAACATTTGCGTTATCCAAACAATGCGTCAATCACATTATAGCCAATTCACGCCGATGAAAAGGATGTTATAGCGGAACAACCAATATATGGTGCTTTATAATATCTGGGCTATCCATGAAATAATTATGAAAATCAGCAAGTTTATGTAGTTTGATTTTAGGCTTAGCTTTCTAAGGCTTTTATTTTAAAGTGTTCTGAATTGGATCAATACCCGAATATCGGAACAAGAACGAACTCCAGTCAATACGATTAAAATAGTGAAAAATCAAGTATACTATTGAAAGTTAACTTGACTTCTATTCCCAACAGATGAATAAAGTGATTCATATGTTCAACAATTTATCTCTTCCATCTCTTTCCCAATCAAGCACAGAAACAGTATCTAAAGCCAGAAATTAGTCATTTGACAAAGTACATCAAGCTCTCTCTTGTTTTGCCACCCCAACAACACACAACGAGAGAGGACATTGCTTGGTCAATTTGAGGGACAATGGCTTGCTGCTCCTTTCAAAAGGAAACATTTCAGTCGAAATATGATGTATAGCAGGTAGTTCTTTGGCGATTCTATTAACTAAAAAGACTCTTCCTGTAAAATATCATTTGAAAACAAACGAATGCATACAAAATTGACTTACTTTTAGAGTGTTAATTTCTCAGCAATTTTGTCAGTTACTTCAAATCGTCAGAACTGATAAATTCATATCACACCCAGTTGAAAATATTTGACTTTACATGAAAACATTTGTACATGAAATTGCAATGGTGGTGTGTGTGCGAAATCATATTTCACAAACTTGATTGAGTTTTTTTAAAGATATAACAAAGAGGATTGATGAGGGCAAAGCAGTAGACGTGATCTATAGGGACTGCAGTAAGGTGTTTGACAAGGTTCCTCATGGGAAACTGGTTAGCAAGGTTAGATCTCATGGAATACAGGGAGAACTGTATCCATTTGGATACAGAACTGGCTCAAAGATAGAAGACAAATAGTGGTGGTAGAGGGTTGCTTTTCAGATTGGAGGTCTGTGACCAGTGGTATATCACAAGGATCGGTGCTGGGTCCACTGCTTTTTGTCATTTATAGAAACGATCAGGATGTGAACATTAGAACTATATTTACTAAGTTTTCTGCTGACTCCAAAATTGGAAATGTAGTGGACAGCGAAGGAGGTTACTTCAGATTACAACGGGATCTTGATTAGATGAGCCAATGGGCTGAGAAGTAGCAGACAGAGTTTAATTTAGACAAATGTGCTGCACTATGGAAAAGCAAATCAGAGCAGGACTTACATACTTAATGGTAAGGTCCCAGAGAGAGTGTTGCTGACCTTGGAGTGCAGGTTTATAGCTCCTTGAAAGTAGAGTTGCATGTAGATGGGATAGTGAACAAGGCATTTGGTATGTTTTCCTTTATTGGTCAGAGCATTGAGTATAGGAGTTGGAAGGTCATGTTGCGGCTGTACAGGACGACATTGGTTAGGCTAACATCAGAAGGATGTTGTGAAACTTGAAAGGGCTCAGAAAAGATTTACAGGGATGTTGCCAGGGTTGGAGGATTTAAGCTATAGGGAGAAGCTGAATAGGTTGGGACTGTCTTCTCTGGAACGTCAAAGGCTGAGGGGTGACCTTATAGAGGTTTACAAAATCATGAGGATAAACAGTCAATGTCTTTTCCCAGGGGTGGGGGAGTCCAGAAGTAGAACACATAGGGTCAGGGCAAGAGGGGAATGATATGAAAGGGACCCAAGGGCGAACTTTGTCATGCAGAGGGTGGTGCATATATGGAATGAGCTGCCAGAGGAAGTGGAGAAGTCTGGTATAATTACAGCATTTAAAAGGCATCTGAATAGGAAGGATTGATAGGGATGTGGTCCAAGTGCTGGCAAATTGGACTAGATTAGGTTGGGATACCTGGGTGGCATGGACGAGTTGGCCCAAAGGGTCTGTTTCTGTGCTGTACATAGAGTCATAGAGATGTACAGCATGGGAACAGACCCTTGGGTCCAACCTATCCATGCAAACCAGATATCCCAACCCAATCTAGTCCCACCTGCCAGCACCCGACCCATTTCCCTCCAAACCCTTCCTACTCATATACCCATCCAAATGCCTCTTAAATGTTGCAATTGTACTATCTTCCACCACTTCCTCTGGCAGCTCATTCCATACAAGTACCACCGCCTGCGTGAAAAAGTTGCCCCTTAGGTCTCTTTTATATCTTTCTCCTCTCACCCTATAGCTATGCCCTCTAGTTCTGGGATCAGGCCAACAGGAACAAAGGTTATTCATTAAAAAAAACTGAAATATTTCTCAGTACTCATTACATAATGCAACAATAGAAGTTAATTTTCTACTGAGAAACCAAGGGACAAACAATCTGAAATTGCCATTGAACATCCAGTACAACGACAAAAATATGTTTTAATATTGTTGAGTTGTTAAGGTGCTTTTGCGTGCAGAATAGAGAGGGGAAGAAATCTCTTCAAAACCATTACTCATCAAGCTTATAGCTATTTAAACTTTAAGCTGCTTACTTCAAAAAACGAACAGCCACTTGGTTCAGATATCTTCTGAAGAACCTCTATTATTCACACTACCTCCATACCAAGCCAATTCCCACAAAGGTGATAAGTCATTTTCTCCTGCTCCAAGTCACAGGCTGGAGCATTATATTCCCTGCAAATAACATCACATCCAAAGATTCATGATAAAAACAAAAAATACTGGAGAAAAATCAACAGGTCTAGCAGCAGTTGCAGAGAGAGATATCTGCCCTCAGCAATGGTCTTCATTTAACACTATGTCCCTACCTCAGTGAATCACAATCAACTTTTCTTCTGTTGTCTTCGACTCCCTTCTTTGGGCAGGAGTCCTCTCATTGCTCCACATTGGACTTGTTTCTGTTCAGCTGTTTTTCTCTCTCCATAGATGCTGCTAAGCCTGAGTTTCTCCAGCATTTTGTATTTTTATTTCTGATTTTCAGCAACCTGGCTATTGCATTCGTATTAAAAATCTCATGCTGTGCAGTAGTAAAGAAAATCCCTTTTGTGAACAAGCAACAAATACACTGGCCAGCTAATCAAGGGAAAATCTGATTGAAGTGCAAAGTTTCTGGGTATATCAGCAAACCGATGCTTAGAGGAATTCTACAGGTAATAGGTTATATTAAAAAGTGCATAAAGCATACCTTTCCTGTATTTTTCTGAGTTTTTCTGGGTCCTTAGATGCACTTGCAGTTTTTTGTTTCTCTTGATGAGTATTTACATGGTTTGCGAAGTCAACTGCTATCAGTATATTATCGGAGAATTCATCTCCAAGGCCATATGGCATAGAAAGGCGAATGACAGAATTAGGGAATATCCCTGCAATTCCTGAAGTACTTCGACCTCGAGGGCTCTCTGGTACAGATGGAGTGCAAAAGGTGGAGCTCAAAGCTCCTGAAGAAGCTGCAGTAGCACCTTGGGTAACATTCGATTGTTCCCTGCTTGAGTTTTCAAATGTTCTAACTTCTCTTTGGAGGACTGATGGCTGTTCTACTCTGGCTTCATTTATAGTACTACTAGGTGTGGCAGCCATTCTTGCAGTTTCATCCCTTCCTTCTCTTCTCCTTCTGTTGAAAAGAGGGGTGCATCTGTTTCGTAATGATGATGATAACCACGAAGCAGTATTTCTATATTCAGAATCATCTTGCCTCAAGTTTGGCAAACTCTCTACACCATCATTAGCATTTTGAGACTGTGAAAGGTTCGATACTCCTAGTCGTCTCCATCTCAAAAATCCAAATCCCTGAGAAGATTCAGAGGATCGATTATTTGAAAAATTGGTAGCTTCACGCCTGCCAGAGCTATTAGCTTGTGCGAAATTTTCTTGTCTTCCACCTAATGAAATGTCGGTTGAATGACCAATGGAACATGCTGCTTCAAAAGAGCTTACATTTGAATGCCCTTGGTTGGGTCTTCGGTTGCTGGAGAAAGTTGAAGACACACTGGATGCCAGACGGGACAATAGCTGTCTAGGTCTACACCTTCTGCTAGACTCTGATGCAAAGTCATTTGGTGATCTTGGCTGCAACACAGACATATTTCGCCTTTGTGAGGTTATTGATTCCGAAGTTCCGGAGCCAGCTCTACTCAGAATAAAACCACATTCTGTACTTCTTTGTGGTGTCACTTCAATGTTTGAAAAGGCAGTGCTGTTATTAGAGGACCTGGAAGAATTTCTGCTAGAATTTCTCGAGAACACAGATCGGCTCTCTGAAGGAGGAGAGAGTAATTCACTTAGATTTGATGTGGTGTGTCTCAAAGATCCAAGCCTTGGCCTTGCGCCTTGCGCAGTGGATAAAATTCTATTTTCAATACCTGCAGTAGGAAATATATCAAAAATTAAACAAACCCTCAAAAATTAAACTCTTTTAATATAGCTTTACATACATTAAAGAAGTCCATGCAAATGTTATGAGTACCATAATGGAGTGAATGCTTATTTGGCAGCTGACCTACCATACCAGATGCATCAGTAGCAAAACAGTTCACGTTAATAGAATAGAATAACAGGGTAGTTGTTATGGGAGACTTTAACCTCCTCAATATTTACTGGGAATATTATAGTTTAAGTAGCTTAGATTTTGAGGCATGGTTCCGTTGGAGCCAGGAGGGGACATGGTTCCGTTTTTGTTCAATGTGTGTAGGAGGGTTTTCTGACAGTACGTAGACAGGCCAACAAGGGGTGATGCCACACTAGATTTGGTACCAGGGAATGAGCCCAGCCTGGTGAGAGATTTGGAGGTAGGTGAGCACTTTGGCAACAGTGACCACAAATCGGTTATATTTACAATAGCAATGGGCAGGGATAGTTATATACTGCAGGGAAAGAGGTATAACTGGGGGAAAAGGTAATGCTGATGTGATTAGACAAAATTTAGGATGCAAAGGATGGGGAAGGACACTGCAGGGGATGGGCACACTTGAAAATGTGGAGCTTATTCAAGGTATAGCTACTGCAGGTCCTTAATAAGTACATACCTATTAGGCAGGGAGGTAGTGGTTGAGAGAAGGAGTCATGGTTTACTAAAGAAGTTGAAGCTCTTGTCAAGAGAAAGAAAGCGGCCTACGTGAGGATGAGGCATGACGGCTCAGTTAGGACGGTTGAGTGTTAAGTTGGCCAGAAAAGATCTAAAGAGGGCTTAGAAGTGCCAGAAGGGGACATGAGATGTTGTTGGCAGATAGGATCAAAGAAAACCCTAAGCCCTTCTATAGGGATGCCAGGAATAAAAGAATGACGAGAGTAAGATTAGGGCCAATTAAAGACAGTAGTGGAAAGTCGTGTGTAGAATCATAGGGGGAGCGTTTAATGGATACTTTTTGTCAGTATTCACATTGGAAAAGGGTAAAGTGAGAGTGAATATGGAGGTACAGGCTACTAGATTGGATGGGATTGCGGTTGACAAAGAAGGTTTTAGCAATTTTGGAAGATCCTAAAATAGATAAATCCCATCCGGCCCACAGGCTTATGTTCAGATTCTCTGGGAAGCCAGGGAAGAGATTGCAGAGCCTTTGGCTTTGATCTTTATGTCATCAATGTCAACAGGAGCAGTACCAGAAGACTGCTGTTCTTTAGTTTAAGGAGGGAAGTTGGGACAACCTTGGTAATTATGGGCCTTACGTCAGGTTGTAGGTAAGGTGTTGGAAAAGGTTATGAGAGATAGGATTTGTAATCATCTGGAAAGGAATAATTTGATTAGGGATAGTCAACACAGTTTTGTGAAAGGTACATCGTGCTGAACTAACCTTAGAGTTCTTTGAGAAGGTGACAAAACAGGTGGATGAAGATAAAGCAGTTGAGGTGGTATATATTGACTTCAGTAAGGCATTCGATAAGGTTCCACACAGTAGGCTATTGCACAAAATACTGAGTTTTGGAATTGAAGTTGATTTAGCAGTTTGAATCAGAAATTAGATTAGATTCTCCACAATGTGGAAACAGGCCCATCGGCCAACAAGGCGACACCAACCCTCTGAAGATTAACCTACCCAGACCCATTTCCCTGTGACTAATGCACCTAACACTATGGGAAATTTAGCATGGCCAATTCACCTAACCTGCGCATCTTTGGACTGTGGGAGGAAGCCAGAGCACCCAGAGGAAACCCATGCTGACACGGAGAGAATGTGCAAACTCCACGAAGACAGTCACCCGAGCCTGGAATCGAACCTGGGTCCCTGGCACTGTGAGACAGCAGTGCTAAACACTGAGCCACTGTGCCTAGCTGATTTGACTAGCTGAAAGAAGACAGAGGTGGTGGTCGATGGGAAATGTTCATCCTGGAGCTTATTATCAGTAGTGAGCTGCAAGGATCTGTTTTGGGGCCATTGTTGTTTGTCATTTTTATTAATTACCTGGATGTGGGCATAGAAGGATTGGTTAGTAAATTTGCAGATGACACTAAAGTCAGTAGAGCGGTGGACAGTGCCGAAGGATGCTGTGGGTTACAGAGAGACATAGATAAGATGCAGAGCTGGGCTGAAGTGACAGATGGAGTTATTGCAGAGAAGTGTGAGGTAGTTCACTTCGGAAGTACTAACAGGAAAGCACAGTACTGGGCTAATGGTAAAGTTCTTGGCAGTGTAGATGAACAGAGAGATCTCAGGTGTCCAGATGCATAATTCCCAGGTTGATAGGGTTGTTAAGGAGGCATATGGTGTGTTAGTGTTTATTGGTAGAGGTTTGAATTTTGCAGTCACAAGCTGAAGCTTCAGCTGTACAAGATACTGGTAAGGCCGGAGCTGGAGTACTGCATACAGTTCTAGTCACCGCATTGTAGGAAGGATGTGGAAGTTTTGGAAAGGGTTCAGAGGAGATTTACTAGGATGTTGCCTGGTATGGAGGGAAGGTCTTATGGGGAAAGGCTGAGGAAATGGAAGCTGTTTTTGTTGGAGAGAAGGTTGACGTGTAAGATAATCAGAGGGTTAGATAGGGTGGACAGTGAGAGTCTTTTTCCTGGGATGGTGAAGGCTAACACGAGGGACATAGTTTTAAATTGAGGGGTGATAGATTTCGGACAGATAGCAGGGGTAGTTTCTTTACTCAGAGTATAGTAAGGGCGTGGAATGGTCTGCCTGCAACAGTAGTAGACTCGCCGACATTAAGGGCATTTATACGGGCTTTGGACATACATATGGATAATAATGGAACGGTGTAGGTTAGATGGGCATCAGATTAATCTTATAGTTCAGCGCAACATCGAAGGCCGAAGGGCCTGTACTGTACACTATGTTCTGTTTTTCACCTACCACGTGATTTGACCATGCATCTCACTGTGTTTACTCTTACACATAAAATACTATTCTTCTAAACAAAAGGACGCTTCTAGAATTCAGGAATTATTTCAGATAATCCATTATAAATGCAGAAAAGAAATCTAGAAAGAAAGACAAAATGAACACACTTTCCTTGGTCATAAAGGACTGAGTGGGATTGGAACCTGAACTCAGAGTTTCAAGTTCACTTGCGGGAATGTTATCACAAGGCCTCTTTATTGATGGAAAAGTGAAACTACCTACTTCAAAGGTCTCAGTAATTATTGGAGTTTAATGTCGCAAGCAGTGTGGACATGATGTTGATTGCAAAATACTTCTAAAACACAAAGCTGACTATCATTTTATCGAGTTTAAGAATGAAACATTCAAATGCTTGGTCAATTCAGTCAATGGACTGAGGAGTGGCATAGAGTCATAGAGATGTACAGCATGGAAACAGACCCTTTGGTCCAACCCGTCCATGCTGACCAGATATCCCTGCATAATATAACATTTTAGTAAAATTTAAGGGCAGGAATTATACAATATAGAGCCTTGGATAGTAGAACAGAGACACTTAGGGGTTCAAGTATATAATTCTTGAAAATTTGTATCACATGTAAACAGGCTAGTTAAGGCGGCATTTAGCACACTTGCCTTCATTGCTCAGACCTTTGAGTAAAAGAGTTGGGATGTCATGTTGAAGGTTGCTCAGGGTGTCGGTGGAGCCAGTTGTAGATTACTGCGTACAGTTCTGGTTGCCCTGTTATAGGGAGGATATTATTAAATGGGAGAGGCTTCAGTACAGATCTAGTAGAATGTTGCTGGGAACATTTGTTTTAAACACAGTGGTTTGTGTGGAACGAACTTCCAAAGGAAGTGGTGAATGCGAATATATTTACAATGTTTAAGTGACATTTCGATAATTGCATGATTAAGAATATGTTTTGAGGAATATGGACCAAAGGCAAGCAGTTGGGACTAGTTTAGTTTGGGATTATGGTTGGACTGAAGGATTTTGCTGTGCTCGGTGATGCGAAAACATTTTGAATGGGTAAATGGTATTAAGTTGTACCCATGGTTAATTGTTACTTCCATGACTAAGTTTGTCACCTTCTTCAGGACTGGACTCTGTTCTCCTTTCCATCTCAATTCCTTCACTGAAGATAGTTTCACCTCGAGATGTTGAATTGAATTGCACAGCTGATGATCTTGGAAACTGAGAGCACCTCCACATCGAATCTGAGACACAGAAAAAAATCTGTTTACCAAATTCTGAAACTGCACAAGGAATACAATCCAAATCAATACAATATTGGAAACAGAAAAAGTAAAATAGTGATCTGCACAGCTATGTAATTGTCAGCTTTTAAAGGAGTGAACAATATTGTAAACATTAGTGTACACTATCTAATGAGTCAGCTGTGCTCTGGGCTATTCTTAGAGACATTCACACAGAGCTCTTCAGCAGTTATTATTCAGCCAATTCAAATTAAGAAACATCATGGAAACCAAGTGAATTAACCAACTCATTTGATCAAAACAATATACTCACAGCTCACAAGACATTTGTCTTCAGGCCCATTTTTTAAATGGCAGTCAAGACTGAAAGAGACACTTTAAACCAATGACTGAAAAGTCAAACTGAATGTCATTTGGAATTTTATTACTCTCCATATTAAAAAGCAACACTCCATTTTCCAAGCTCTCATTCTCAATTTTTCAATTCAACTATCATTATGTTATAAATAAAGCATGGATTGCCATCAAATTTTAAGCAAATTTTCTTTGCAAAACAGGTTACTCACTGTTAGCTGCTGCATTCTGATTCTGCGTAATGCATTGAGGGTGGGCTTTCTGCACTTCATTGTAAAATGTCAAGGATGAATCCATCTCCACTTAATTAGCATACCATGCTTTAACTTACACATCTCTAAGAACTGTCCTGCCAGAGAGCTGTCAGTCAATTGGAGGCTCTGTACATTGGCATGCCAGTAAGAGCAGTGTCCAATGCTCATGCTTAAAGATGCAGATATATCAGGGGTTTCACTAGGACCAGATTGACAGACTTAAACCTGCACAGGGTTAAACCTGTTGGGCTGCAATTTCAACTTAAGTGTGGTGGAGGAAGCCAGTAAGTTAGAAGCATACAGGCAGCGGGGGAATAGATGCCTGCCAGGCAGTTTAAAAGAACTAGCTAGTCCGTGCAGAGTCCCAAGTCTCTTGTGCTTGCTAACCTGTATTCCATTTTGGATTTTGGTGAGGGGCAACTGTCCTCAAGAAAATTCAGCCAGAGCTAAGTCATTGGCACCACAGATATGGGTGAAAGGGTAAGTGATAACAGAATCCAAGTAAGTTCTAAACAGGCCATAATAGCCAGGGACTTTAACTGGGGACTAAAATATCAGTGGAATGCAACTATTGTGAAAGAGACAGCAGGCATACAATTGCTGAACTACATTGCAAGCTTATTTTTAAAGCCAGCAGGTAATGAGACCAATGAGGTGGAATTCTAGATTTAGCTTCAGGGAAATGAAGCTGAGCAAGGGGTTAAAGTAGCAGTAAATGGCACTGGAGATAATGATCATAATAGATTTAGCATCATGATGGAAAGGTACAAAGATGGAACAAGAGTAAATGAGGAGGACTGGTCAAAGCTAGCTGAAGGAAAGTAAGTGACAAGTCAATGCTAGGCAAAAAAGTGAGATTCAACAAGCACAGTATAGATGTATTATCATTTTAAAAAAGGTGGTACTGTCAAATCTGGAGTTAAGATAAAGTTGAAAATTAAGAGCTTATGCCAATTTCAAAAAAAGTGATACTTGGGGAGTCTTGGAGGATTACAGAAAAAGTGAAGGGGTAAAGTGAAAAATAAAATTAGGAAAGCAGAAATGAAAGATTCAAAGAAACACTGACCAGTAAAAAATTTTTTCATTACATTGAGCAAAAGGTGTCTATGGAAAGGTCTGTGCTTGTCAGAGATCCACATAGTAACTTGTGCATGGGTGCAGAGAATATAGGCAGGGCTCTCTATGAGCATTTTCTCTCTATCTTCACAATTGAGAGGGAAAATGCAGACATTTCAGTTGAACAGGAGAAGTGTGGAAATACTATATAAATAAGGATAATGAGAACGGAAGTATCAAAGTGATCAGCCTCTCTGAAGATGGAGGAATCACCATGGCCAGATGAAAAGTATCCCAGGTTGTTTAAAGGAAGTGAGGAAAGAAATAATGGATGCTCTGAGGATCATTTTCCAAGCTGCACCAGATGTAGGCATGGTGGCAGAGGATAGGGAGTCTGCAAACGTTGTTACATTATTCAAAAACGTTGCAATGGATGTTTCAAATAATTGCAAGGCAGTCTGATCTCTGATGGGTAAGTAATTGGAATCAACATTTAAATAGGATTATCTGCTACTCGGAAATGCAGAGATTAATCAGGGATAGTCAGCAGTGTTTTGCAAAGGGAAGCTCACACCTTGCTAGCTTATTTGGTGTTTTTGAGGAAACAAAAATGGATTGATGAGGGTGGTGCAATCAATGTTGTCTGTGGATTTTAATTAAGGTCGCAAATGGCAGATTGTTAAAAACTGAAGTCACTGGAATACAGGGGAAAGTGATGAGTTGGATCCAAAACTGGCTCGGTTACAGGAAACAAAGTGTAACAGTTGACAGATGATTTTGCAAAGGGCAAGTGATTTCTAATGATGCTTTGTTTTGGCTCCATTGTTGTTTGTGATATGCATTAATGACTTGGTCTTGAATGTAGGCCGTATAATTGGAAAATTTGCGAACCACAACAATTTGACATGCATTTGAATGTCGATGATTGTTGATGAAGTTTACATGGGCAGAAGTGTCAAATTAGTTTGAGAAAGACAAAAAGCAACAGACTACAGAATAAACAGGAGGATATTGATAGAATTGCAAGGACCGTTCAGGGATAGTCAACATGGCTTTGTACGTGGGAAATTGTGTCTTACTAACTTAATTGAGTTTTTTCAAGCAACAAAGAGAATTAATGAAAGCAGAGTGGATGGATGTGATCTATCTGGACTTCAGTAAGGCGCTCAACAGGTTCTGCATGGTAGACTGGTTAGCAAGATTAGATCATATGGAACAAAGGAACAACTAGCCACTTGGATACAGAACTGACTCAAAAGGTAGGAGACAGAGGGTGATGGCAGAGGATTGCTTTTCAAATTAGAAGCCAGTGACCAGCAGTGGGGTACAAGGATTGATGATGGGTCCAATACTTTTCATCATTTATATAAATGATTTGGATGTGAACACAGGAGATATAGTTAATAAGTTTGTTGATGACACCAAAATTGAAGGTGCAGTGGACAGCAAAGAGTACAATGTGACCTTGATCAGATGGGCTAATGGACTAAGGAGTGGCAGATGGAATTTAGTTTAGATAAATGAGAGGTGCTGCATTTTGGATAAGCAAATTAGAGCAGGACTTACACACTTAGGGTAAGATCCTGGGAGTGTTACTGAACAAAGAGACCTCAGAATGCAGGTTCATAGCTCCTCAAAAGTATGATCTCACAGGTAGTTAGGATAGTGAAAGGAGTTAGGAGGTCATGTTAAGGCTGGACAGGACATTGGTTAGGCCACTTTTGGAATACTGTGTTCAATTCTCGTCTCCCTGCTAATAGGAAGGATGTCGTGAAACTTCAAAGCGCTCAGAAAAGATTTACAAGAATGTTACCAGAGTTGGTTATAGGGAGAGGCTGAATAGCCTGGGGCTATTTTCTCTGGAGTGTTGGACTGAGGGTGATCTTATTGAAGTTTATAAAATCATGAGGTGCATGTGTAGGGCAAACAGTCAAGGCCTTTTCCTCAGGGTAGCAGAGTACCAAACTAGAGGTTTAAGGTGAGATGGGAAAAGCTTTAAAAGGGACCCAAAAGGACAAATTTTTCACGTAGGAGGGTGGTGCATGTATAGAATGAACTGCCAGAGGAAGGGGTGGAGGTGGGTACAATTACAACATTTAAGAGGTATCGGGATAGCTATCTGAATGAGAGTTAAGAGGGATATGGGCTAAATGGCAGCAAACTGGACTAGATTAATTTAGGATATCTGGTCGGCATGAACAGGTTGGACCAAAGGGTCTGTTTCCATGTTGTACTTGATAACTCTGAGAAGTAAATGGCATTTACAAGCTTGGATTACACATCCCCAAGTCTCTGCAGGTGACAGGACAGGAAGATATAGTGGTAAAGAAGGAATATGGGATGCTTTTCTTCATTAGATGAAGTATTGAATATGAGAACAGGGACGTAAATTCTGGAACTACTGAAGATATTGATGAGGTCACAGATGGAATTATGTGCACAGTTCCTGTCACCACATTATAAGATTGACAATAGCTTTGGAGAGAGTCCAGAAGAGACTTCCAAAAAATGTTGTTAGTGCCTGAGTAGTACAGGTCGGAGGAAAGGTTGGATAGAACAGAGGAAGCTGAGGGACAACTTAATTGAGGCATACAAAACAATGAGGGGCTTGTATAAAGTAGACAGGGAAAACCAATGGACCCTAGCAGAGAGGTCTGTTACCAGGGCACAGATTTAAGGTGATTGGTGGAAGAGTTAGGGACTACAAGAGAAAATAATTCACTGCCTGGTTGGGTAGTTGAGACAAAAACCCTCAACTTAGTTAAAATGAACCTGAATTTTGTGTCTGAAGGCTATGAACCAAGGCAGAGCGATAGATGTGATCTACATTGACTTCAGTAAAGCGTTCGACAAGGTTCCCCATGGAAGACTGGTTAGCAAGGTTAGACTCATGGAATACAGGGAGAACTAGCCAAATGGATGCAGAACTGGCTCAAAGGTTGAAAACAGAGGGTGGTGGTGGAGGGTTGCTTTTCAGACTGGAGGCCTGTGACCAGTGGAGTGCCACAAGGATCAGTGCTGGGTCCACTACTTTTTGTCATTTATATAACGATTTGAATGAGAGCATAAGAGGTACAGTTAATAAGTTTGCTGATGACATCAAAATTGGAGGTGTAGTGGACAGTAAAGAAGGTTACCTCCGATTACAACAGGATCTTGCCCAGTGGGCCAATGGGCTGAGAGGTGGCAGGTGCAGCGAGGTGCTGCATTTTGGGAAAGCAAATCTTTACAGGACTTATACACTTAATGGTAAGGTCCTAGGGAGTGTTGCTGAATAGAGATGTTGTGAAACTTGAAAGGGCTCAGAAAAGATTTACAAGGATGTTGCCAGGATTGGAGGATTTGAGCTATAGGGAGACGCTGAACAGGCTGTGGCTGTTTTCCCTGGAGCGTCGGAGGCTGAGGGGTGACCTTTAGAGGTTTACAAAATTATGAGGGGCATGAATAGGATAAATAGACAAAGTCTTTTCCTGGGGTCGGGGAGTCCAGAACTGGAAGGCATAGGTTTAGGGTCAGAAGGGATAGATATAAAAGGGACCCAAGAGGCAACTTTTTCACACAGAGGGTGGTACGTGTATGGAATGAGCTGCCAGAGGAAGTCGTGTAGGCTGGTACAATTGCAATATTTAAAAGGCATTTGGATGGGTATATGAACAGGAAGGAGTTGGAGGGATATGGGCCGGATGTGGGCAGGTGGGACTAGATTGGGTTGGGATATTTGGTCGGCATGGACAGGTTGGACGGAAGGGTCTGTTTCCATGCTGTACATCTCTATGACTCTAAGTGGGATTTGAATTGGTGGCGAGTTAATTTGGCCGATAAGCTACACTGGTGCCCCCTCCCACTATCATTCCATTTGATTTATTTTACTGTCACATATCTGGTGACAAAACACAGTGAGAAGTGTTGTATAGTGTTACCACTGTCCAGCGCTACCTTAAAATATAGAAAAATAAACCAAACGTAGAATATAAAGGTAGAAAAGTGAAGAAATAGAGAGAGAGTGTTCAACTTCACAGTCTTTCCTGTAACTTCTACCAATCTATTCCCTTCCTGGGCTTAGCCCTCATTTCCTTTCCAAAGACAAGCAAATTTTACTTTATTCTTATTTTTAGCACGCTTTCTGACATCTTTGACAAAACTACAGAAGATGCAACACAAACACAGAATATCTTCCCACCCCAGATCACATTTATCCAAAGACAGTGTATTCTTGGCAATTCCTCTGTAGTACATAAAATTAATTAGTGAATGTTTCACTGAATTCCTTTTATTTCAAGTATGGCCTTGGTTTTCCCAATTTGCCCTCGGACCCCCGGGTTTAGTCTTTCTGCAGCCGAAATGAAGTTCAACCAAAGCTTTAAGAACAAGACATGAACACATTATAGCTCTCTGGTCATACTAATGACAGACTGATTTTTACAAGTGTTAACTTCAATGTCATGTTTTCAACTCGGTTCGTGGAGATGTCAAAAAAAAAAGAGAAATCGAGGAGATAGTAGGACTGTAATTTCCCCTCCAACGTGGTCAACAATGCCCTCCAGTGCATCTCCTCCGCTTCCCACACCTCCACCCTTCAACCCCGCACCTCCAATCACAACAAGGACAGAGCCCTCCCCTCGGTCCTCACCTTCCATCTCACCAACCTCCGGATATAATGCATCATCCTCTACCATTTCCACCACCTTCAAACAGACTCCGCCACCACAGACATATTTCCCTCCCCACTCCATCTGCATTCCACAGAGACCATTCACTCCGCGAATCCAGTGTTAGGTCCGCGCCGTCAACTCCCCCACCCCATCCCCCATCAACCCACCCTTCATTCCCAACACCTTCTCTTGCCGCTGCAAGAGGTATAAAACCTGCACCCACACCTCACCCCAACCTCCATCCAAGGCCCCAAAGGATCCTTCCACACCCGACAGATTTTCTTGAACTTCCACATGTCATCTATTGTGGCCATTGCTCTCGAAGTGTTCTCCTCTACATTGGACAGATAAAACGCCAACCTACAGAACATTTCAGAGAACAACACTGGGACACACGCACTAAACAACTCCACTGACCAATTGCCGAATACTTCAACACCCCCTCCCACTCTGCCAAGGACATGCAAGTCCTGGGCCTCCTCCACTGCCAAATTCTAGCCACCTGTTTTCATCTCTATTGTCTACATTCGAACCAAGACTATAATGAGGTCAGGAGTTGAAGGTTCTGGTGGAATCCAAACTGAGCATTAAGGGATAACGTTATAGTTAGGGTTGCTTAGCAAGGGCTACTTGTTGATGGCACCTTCCATAAGTTGACTGATGATTCAGAGTATTCTGATAGTCTGGTAATTGGCCAGTTTGTTTTGGTTTTGCTTTGAGTGTACAGGACAAATATGGGTAGCTTTGCACATCTCTATGTAAGGCTACTACTGAGAGTGAGTCATGTCTTTATGTGGCTAGTTGATGTTATGCATCCTGGTGGCTAGTTTTCTGCCTGTTTGTCCAATGTAGTGTTGTTACATGTCTTGCAAGGTATTTTGTAAATGACATTAGTTTTGCTTGTTGTCTGTATAGGGATCTTTCAAGTTCATTAGCTGCTGTTTTAGTGTGTTGGTGGGTTTGTGGGCTACCATGATGCCAAGAGGTCTGAGTAGCCTGGCAGTCATTTCCAAGAGGTCTTTGATGTAGGGGAGAGTGGCGAGGGTTTCTGGACATGTTTTGTCTGCTTGTTGGGATTTGTAGCTGAGATATTGGCAGTCTGTGTTCATTGGGTCTTTCACCTTTCATTGGGCGGCAGTGGCTCAGTGGTGAGCATTGCTGCCTCACAGCACCAGGGTCCCATGTTCGATTCCAACCTCGGGCGACTGCCTGTGTGGAGTTTGCACATTCTCCCCGTGTCTGCGTAGGTTTCCTCTGGGTGCTCCGGTTCCCTCCCACAGTTCAAAGATGTGCAAGTCAGGTGAATCGGCCATGCTAAATTGCCCATAGTGTTGGGTGCATTAGTCAGAGGGAAATGAGTCTGGGTGGTTTACTCTTCGGAGGGTCAGTGTAGACCGAAGGGCCTGTTTCCACGCTGTAGGGAATCTAATCTTTTAGAATGGGTTGCAGGTTTCGATTCATTATTATGTAAATCCCTGAACTACTTTTAAGTTACATTCTTGAGATAACTTAAGGTTTTATAAAATGGTGACATCTCAGCTCATACAAATGTATTAAAGGTGTGAGGTTAGAATGCGTCTGTTTTACAATCTTGAGTTTTTACAAGACTAAGTTATCTCGAGAATGTGACTTAAAGCAAGTTCTGGGATTTACATATTAATGAAATGAAACCTGCAGCCCATTCGAAAAGATAAAAGACTTAACAGCAATCTAGGTTTGTTCAACATATCATTTCAGTTTCATGATACTGTAATCTTTTGCTATAAAGTCTGTGTCTTATGATCCTGCTCCACAACTACCCGATGAAAGAGCAGCACTTCGAGTGCAAGTGCTTCCAAATAAACCTGTTGGACTATAACCCGGTGTTGTGTGATTTTTTTAAAAAACACTTTGCCCACTCCAGTCCAACACTGGCACCTCCACATCATAAATTCCGTGCCTGTGCGCTTTTCTTCATTTCAACTGATGAAGGAGCAGCACTCCTAAGGCTTGTGATTTCAAATAAACCTGTTGGATTATAACCTGATGTTGCGTGACATAAGAACAGTTACAATGGAGGTCAGCAACTAAAAACATCAAGCAAATAGTAATCGAACTTCTTGTTCAATGTGATAACATGGTTCTGAATATCATGTCAGTTCTCCGCTACAGTAGAAAGAGAGACAACAGAATCAAGAGGTAGCCGTAGCCACTCAATCTCATTGTAATACTCATCTTAGAACAATATGTTGAGTATCATAAAGCTAACACCTGTAGCTATAAGTCCCTCAGAAGAAGGGAGAGAAAGTGCTGATTGCAAATGATGTTCATGTGATGGGACGAAGGAGAAATACCTGAATTGTTTCTCTCACAATCGGCACCATTTCTAGGAGAATAAGTTGACACAAGTTTAGGCCTCTTGGAATCAACATTCTGGGGTGTTAAACATCTTGAAGATGCTCCTGGAAGTCTCTCTGTTTCATTATATAAAGTAGACTGCAAAGGTGCAGACAAATGACAACCTTCAGATGTGGAGAACTGTGAAAAAAATAAATTTGATAGTGTTTTAAATGTTAACACTACTGTAAAGTTAATGGATCTTTAAATCAGTAAGCAGCAATGACACTTCATTTCCAAATTTGAAATTGGTATACCATTCTGGTTCCCGAAAAACCCACAGGCCACGGTCTTTCAGATCTTGAGTTGTGTGTTGAAGTGGTAGTTGATAGTTTCAATTGATATTCACTGCATTCTGGTTCAGATATAGGAAAGTCTCCACGGGCATTATGATGCAATTGAGACTCCTGCACAAAATATTAACAGTTGTAAGGCAATAAATTGGAAGAGTTGACAAAAGGGAGCACGGGGAAACCTGGATTTATTGAAAAAGCAATATCAGGCAGAACTCAGACTCAACGATCAACACAATATATAACATGCAAACTTGCTGCATTTTATCAGTAACAGCAGAGGTATCTGTTCCCATAACCAACACATTCTGAATATAAAAGACAAAGAACTAGAATAAGAAGGCTCCTTGGACTGATAATATGTCACTGTAACGATAACCAGCATACCAGTGCACTTCCAGTTTCCTGGCCCTAACCATCATCTTTTCACCAATGACACCCAAATCACCTAACCTTTGACTACAACATAGTCTGAGAGTTAAGCTTATTCCTTGAATGGAAGCTGACAAATTCCCAAATTGCCTTCACCTAACTTCCTAGCTTACTGAACTAATTCTCAAAAAACAAATCTCACTTTAACTCCACCCACTTCCTCCAAATAAAGAATATGTTGCAATGGAAAACAATTTGGTCTCAGCTACGAATGCCTTTTTGAAGGGACAGACCATGGGTTCCAACTGGTACTTCAGTTCTGAGATGTAGATCAAATTAGAATATGTTTCTGCTGCCTCGGAACAAAGTTCCTGGGTAAGCAGTTTTATTGAGTTTTCATAGAACAAATGATACATTCCAAGATGACAAAAGAATTGAGGAATTAATGTTGCTTGATTTTGAAATTATCCAAATGCTGGGCAATGGCATCAATGTAAGATGAAGGTCAAACAAAATGAGGATAAAAACACCTTTAACAGATGTAATTATTAGTGTAAATGACAATTAATATAATAAAAATAAAGGGACCTAAAGAACAGTTATAAGTACTTATAGTGTGACTCAAAGTATCATTACGCAGTGAATTGCCCAAAACATAAGAGGCAGGATCTCCAGAATTACACAAAGTTCTGAGGAAAAGGGTGAAGAAAATGATGCATTCCAACAAATTACGCTGATCACAAGTTTTGGTCAGAGTGAATGTGTTAGTTGTACACTGCTTTAACTGTTTGATAGGGTTGGCATTTCAACAATACGTGCAACAATTTGAGTAAAATGTCATTTTGATTCACTAAGTAATGAGGATCAACACAGCAACAGCGCTACTTGCTTTAGATTTGGAATAATACAGATGGCAACTGAAGAGTTTGAATTTTATAGAAAATGGTTAGAATAAGCCTCTTTGAGTAGTAATATCATTTATTGTCAGATGCCTCCTGTTGAGTAAACCTATTAAAAAAAAGGGAAAAAAAACCAAAACAATTCAGTAGTTGATGACTGTATCTAGCATTTCATTTAAGTGTTCCTGAAAGGAACTTAATTGTTTCTCTCCACAGATGCTGCTTGACCTGAGTTTCTCCAGCAATTTCTACAAAAGAAAAATACAACTGAAATGTGATTTTGGAGCATATCAGGACAATTTATATTTGGAAAGTCAGAGGATCTGTGTTTAACCAGTCAAAACATTATATCCCTTTTACAAAACCTGTGTACCTCAGAGTGTGAAGAGGAATATTAATGGCATTGATTAAAAAGAAAAAAAAAAGACACAAGGGTCACAGACAGTTGTTCATCATACTTGCCAAAGGTTAAAAATTGTGTAAAATTAATGTAGGTGCACTTGATGAAAAGCATACAAGGCTAACAGAGAACCATTCTAAAAGTGTGGTGCTGCAAAAGCACAACAGGTCAGACAGTGTCATATCCTGTTGGCTTGAAACAAATCTGGAGAGAAAGGAACATGCAAAGTTAATGCTGGATGCAGGTTGTGCAACTATTAAATTGCTTTACAAAGAGGAATATGCATCTCAAGAAGTTATTCAATGGGTTCCAGAAGTGGTGTGTCTTGCAATATGAGGTTTGTACAGAATATGGAAATCTGATTCATTTCATTTTGAAGTAATTATATTTTGAGAGAAGGCAATTTGTTAACATTATATTAATTATGTTTTATTGTATGCAGTCGATGGGCAGTAACTGTAATTTCATTTATGCAACTGAAACAATGGCCCTTAGATTAAAAGATGTACACTTGTAATGTACAACCGAAAATAAACACATTTGCTCAGGTTTTTACCTTCAACTGGCTTTCTGGAAGCATTAAAAAAATCTAATTGATTTTAAAATTATTTATTGATCTTTTCATTTTGCAGCTTTACCCATCCTTCATATTCTTCAGTTATGCAATTTTGACCTTCTCTGCACCTCCTCATGGTTGATAGAACAGCTCACCCAAATTTCCAAACTTCTTGCCATTGTCAGCACTATTAACATCCCTTATAAAACCCATCTTTCTGATCCAACTACCATCTCCAAAATACCTGACATAACCATTTTTCTTCTCTCCCCATGCCGTAAAACAAGTTTAAACATTTTAGACATCAAAAAGGTTATATTGCAAGTTATTGCGATATTTATTTTTAAGCTACAATCACCACAAGATACATAAAAAGGAGCTGTTACCTGAATTTCATTTTCAATTTTATTTGGAGTTTCTCTTGTTGCATACAAGTCACCAAGGCCATTTGATCTACTCTCGTACAAAATTTTTGTTCCTGAAGGCGGCGCAGGTAAAGAGTTGTGTCCTTCAACAGGCAATCTTGTGGATTTCCTGGAAGGCTTGGGCTCCATCCCGGAAAATACTGCAAAACAAAAATCAAAATGAATCAGATGTTTGAACATTTTAAATGCAGCTGGGAAAGCAATAGGTAGATATAAGTGGGAGTTGATAGTGATAGGTCAGAGGGGAGGGTGGAGCGGAAAAGTGGGAAGGGAGATGGATAGTTCAAGAGGGCAGCATCGAGTTGGTGTGTTGGATCTGGGATGAGGTGGGGAGAGGGGAGGTTAGGAAACTAGTGAAGTCAATGTTGATTCTGTGCAGTACATTGAACAGGAAATTATATACTGACACAAGAGCTCAGTCAGAGAAGTTGCAGCGGAAGAGAGGAGAAAATCTGGAAGAGAACAGCAGATGTGGAACTTCTGGATGGAAGTTTGAGCATCAAGGCCCAGGTCAAGTTCACACAGAGCAGCAGTGGGAGAAGAGAGGAGCAGATGCAAGTTCCAAATGAATTCAGAGGCAGAGCACTTGAGGTGACACGATTCAATAGGAACTAGCTTTACAGACTGAAAGAGTAGTACCAAGAGGAACAGAGTGTGGTCGGTATTTTGTTAGGAAGAGAGTGAGACACAGAAAAATCTGATTTGGTGAGTAGTGGGTAAGATTGAGTAATTTGTTCCTAGTTTGTCGTCTGTAGTTGGTCAGGTTTAAAAGGTTGGAGAACCTGATGCCGTAGAATGCACTTCAAGTGTCCATAATGACCACGTGTCCAGGAAGAGTGTTCAGTGCACCTCCTGATTGACTGTATGGAGAGGTGGGGCTTTGTATTAGTAACAAAGAAAGCTATCACTGCAGTAATGAGGGAGGCTATCCAAGAAAGGTCTTCAAATGAGGCCACCTAGAGAACATTACAATGCAGTACAGGCCCTTTATGTTGCACTGACCTGTGAAACCAATCTGAAGCCCATCTAACCTACACTATTCCATTATCATCCAGATGTTTATCCAATGACCATTTAAATGCCCTTAAAAGTTGTCAAGTCTACAGGCAGGGCATTCCACGCCCTTACCACTCTGGGTAAAGAAACTACCTCTGACATCAGTCCTACATCTGTCATCCCTCAATTTAAAGCTATGTCCCTTTGTTCTAGCCATCACCATCTCACTCTCCACCCTATCTAATCCTCCGATCATAAATGTCTCTATTAAGTCATTTCTTAACTTTCTTCTCTCTAGTGAAAACAGTCTCAAGTCTCTCAGTCTTTTCTCATAAGACCTTCCCTTTATACCACGCAACATCTTACTAAATCTCCTCTGCACCCTTTCCAATGCTTCCACATCCATCCTATAATGCAGCGACCAGAAATGGACGTGTATTCCAAGTGCGATCACACCAGTGTTTTGTACAGCTGCATCATGACCTCATGGCTCTGAAGCTCAACCTATCTATAAATAAAGCTAACACATGGTATGCCTTCTTAACCTTATCAACCTGGGTGACAACTTTCAGGGAGTAAAAAGTGAGGTCTGCAGATGCTGGAGATCACAGCTGCAAATGTGTTGCTGGTCAAAGCACAGCAGGCCAGGCAGCATCTCAGGAACAGAGAATTCGACGTTTCGACCATGAGCCCTTCATCAGGAATAAGAGAGAGAGAGCCAAGCCTGCTTGGCTCTCTCTCTCTTATTCCTGATGAAGGGCTCATGGTCGAAACGTCGAATTCTCTGTTCCTGAGATGCTGCCTGGCCTGCTGTGCTTTGACCAGCAACACATTTGCAGCAGACAACTTTCAGGGATCTATGCACGTGGACACAGATCTCTCGGCTCATCTACACTACCAAGAATCCTACCATTAGCCCAGTACTCTGTATTCCTGTTACTCCTTCCAAAGTGAAACACCTCACTTTTCCACATTAAACTCCATTTGTCACCTCTCAGCCCAGCACTGCAGCTTATCTATGTCCCTCTGTAACCTCCAACATCCTTTGGCACTGTCGACAACTCCATTGACTTTAGCGTCATCCACAAATTTACTAACCCATCCTTCTATGCCCTCATCCAGGTCATTTATAAAAGTGAAAAACAGCAGTAGCCCCAAAATAAATCCTTGTGGTACACCACTAGTAACTGAACTCCAGATGAACGTTTCCTCTCAACCACCACCACCCTCTGCCTTCTTTCAGCTAGCCAATGTCTGATCCAAACCGCTAAATCCCCCTCAATCTCAACCATGGGCAACCATTTTGGCGATAGTAACCACACCTCTCAGTTTCAAAGCAATTATGGAGAGTTTTAAGGATAGTGCAAAGTGGTGCCCAAGTTGAGGGAAGGCCAATTTCAATATCAATAGACAAGATTTGGCAAACAGACTGGGAGCAGCTACTTACAGGCAAGTCTACATTTCAAAAGTGGGAGTCTTTTAAACATAGTGTAGTTTGAAGGTCAGCGTGCTCTTCTAAGAGTGAAGAGTGACGTGCCAGATTCCCTGGCAGCAAGTCCATGGAATCCTGGATGTCAAAGGTTTTTGAGAGTTTGATGAAGAAAAAGAAGCAAGCACGTGTTTTGTACAGGGGAAAGATTTTGTAGCTGGAAAGTTAAGTTAGGATGATGAGGTTCCAGAACATATTAAGATTAATGAGGAGGAGTTTTTAAAATGTTACAGTGGTCATAAAAGGTGCATAAATCCTTAGGGCCCATGAGATGCATCCCAGGCTGCTATGGGAGGCAAAGTAGTAAACTTCTGAGGCCCTGGTGGAGAAATCTAATATTATTTTGGCTATAGGTGAAGTGCCAAATAATTGGAGGATAGCTCACATGGTTCCTTTGTTCAGGCCAGGTCATTGCAGACCAGTTAGACTAGATAGGCTAGGTTTGCTTTCTTTCGAGCAGAGGAGACGGAGGGGAATATCTGATTGAGGTATACAAAATTATGAGCAGACAGAGTACATTGAAAGAATCTTTTCTCCTATGACAGACTTGATTAAGAACAGAGGACATAAGTTTAAGGTGAGGAATAAGTGGTTTAGAGGAAATCTGGGAAAATTCTTTTCACCCAGAGAATGATAGAAATATGGAATGTGCTATCTGAGGTGGTGAAGGCAGGATCTGGATTTAACATTTAAGCAGCATCTGGATGTGTACTTAAAATGCCAGGAGAATGTGAGGACTGCAGATGCTGGAGATCAGATTAGAGAGTCTGGTGCTGGAAAAGCACAGTAGGTTAGGCAGCATCTGAAGAGCAGGAGAATTGACATTTCGAGCAAAAGTCCTGCATGAGGAAGGAGACTTAAAATGCCAGGGCAAATGAAGCTGTGGACCAATTGCAGGTAAATGGGATTAGTGTAGTTTGGTGTTTGTTGGTTGGCATAGACATGGTGAGCTGAAGGGCATATGTTTCTATGCTGTATGACAAAATCATTCATTAGCAAGTTAAAAAAAAGCTTTGGTTGATGTCAGAATTCTTGACTCAGTGGTTAAAACACTCATTTCAAGGAGGGATTTGATCTCGGCATGAAGGACGCTTAAAATGCGTGGAAAAACAATAGGCCCAATGAGATGGTTGGTGGTGGAGGTTGTTTTTCGGTCAGGAGGTCTATGACCAGGGATGTACCACAAGGATTGCTGCTAGGTTCACTGCTTTTTGTCATTTATATAAATGATTTGAGTAGAGGTATGGTTAGTAAGTTTGCAGATGACACCAAAATTAGTGGACAATGAAGAAGGTTATCTCAGAGTAAAAATGATCAAATGGGTCAATGAACTGAGGAGTGGCAGATAGAGTTTAGTTTAGATAAATGTGAGGTGTTGCATTTTGGCAAGGCAAATCAGGGCAGGACTTATACACTTAATAGTGAGATCCTGGGGAGTATTACTGAACTAAGGCATCTTGGGTTCCTGGAAAGTGGAGTCGCAGGTGAACAGGGTACTGAAGGCGGTGTTGGCATGCTTGCCTCCATTGGTCATCTGCATTGAATATAGGAGTTGGGATGCCATATTATGGCTGTTTAGGCCACTATTGGAATACTGCATCCTATTCTGGTCTCTCAGATATAGGAAAGATCATAGAATCTCTACAGTGTGGAAACAGGCCTTTTGGCCCAACATGTCCACACCAAACTTCTAAGGAATATCCCACCCAGACCCACTTTCCTACTTTGTTACTCTGCATTTCCCCTGCCAATTCACCTGACCTGTACATCTTTGGATGGATGCTATTAAACTTGAAAGTGTTCAGAAAGGATTTACAAGGATGTTGCCAGTACTGGAGGGTTTGAGCTATAGGGAGAGGCTGAACAGGCCAGGGTTATTTTCCTTCAAGTGTCAGAGGCTGAGGAGTGACCTTATAGAAGTTTATATAATAATGGGGGGATGGATCAGGTGAATATCCAAAGTCTCTTTCTCAGGGTAGGAGAGTCTAAAACTAGAAGGCATAGGTTTAAGATGAAAAAGGAAAGATGTAAAAGTGACCTGAGGGGTAGCATTTTCATGTAGAGAGTAGTGCGTGTATGGAATGACCTGCCAGAGGAAGTGGAGGAGGCTGGTATAATTAAAAGGTACCTGGATGGGTACATGAATATGATGTGGAGGTGACAATGTGGGACTTGGGTGAACAAAGTCAGATGTCACACAAACACCAAGTCAAAGTCCAACAGGTTTACTTGAAATGGGGCGAGACACAAACCCTCATCATGCAACTCTTACACCTACCATATTATTACAGCCATTTATCTCAAGAACCATCTTATTTTTGATTTTTTGTTTAATTATTGATGGGGTGCAAGTAAGAGAGGGCATCTCTGTTCTCCATCTGATACTGCCCAATTTGCTGAGTGCTTCCATAATTTTCTGCTTTTATCTTGGGTGTTCATAACCTTGCTGTGGATTATTCCATTGATATCACATCTGGGTTGAAACTTGGCTCACAAATGTTGACACCTTTGCCCCGACTCAAAAAGTCTGCCTTACTTAACGTTCCACCATTTGCTCTGACGAAAATGCCATTGAGCAAACCTCATTTTGTTAATTCCCAGGCTGTGTTAAAACTTTCTTGTCCTTTGAACCAGCCAAGCTGTTCCAGTCACCCAATCCCTTCCTTATAATTCTCACTCCTTATTGCACAACAAATTCAATCCTCGGTTTCTGACAGATATTCTAACTCCTTTCAGCCTTCAGTCCCCGTATGGAAAAAAATGATCATCATGGGTGATTTCAACCTTCATCTCAACTCACTTTGCTTACTCTCAAAGTTCACTAATCTCCTGTACTCCCTAAACCTCTTTTGCCACAAACTCCCCTCCCCATATTTATGGCCACCATCCTCAATCTTGTATCTCATAATTTGAATATTCTGATCACAGTCAAGATCCTTCTTTCATATTCCACTTCCTTCTGCCACAACCTCATACAATATCAACTCTCCAATGTCATTTACAACACCACTGTCAAAGGTTCTTTGACCTCCTCACTCCCCAACATTTCTACAATAGCTTGACTCAATCAATTCCTCATCTTTGCCTCCCTTATCCTCAGTACAACTTTTACTATTTCACTGAAATACTTCCCCTTGATGACCCAAACTTTCTCCCTTTGATGTCTAAGGGCCATAGATCGTTTCACAGACTAATAGCCACATGCCGTATCAGGCAACCAAAATCTTTCAGAGAACAAAACCTTTTTTATAAATCTATAGTTTAACACCAATATCAGTTTCCACCCTTCCCTCAAGACATTATTCCTGTTCAGCAACTTACTGTCCCATTTGGGAAGAACACTGCTTTTCTTTAAAAGAAAAATCAACCTTGGGTCAGGCCAGACTTGAATCTAATCATCCAGCCCAAAAATCATCATTGCACTGAGACAGCCCTCAATACATGACTCGGACAATGCTGACAGTGCAGCGCTCCTTCAGAATTGTCAGCCATAATTTTTTGCTCAAATTCTGAAAGTGTGTGGTTTGGAACTGTGTGCGCTAGCGTTTCAGCCTCTTGCGATTTGAACAAGCTACCCTCTGGAGCCAGACATTCTACCATCATGCCACAAGCCCAGACAAGAACCAAGCTCTTTCTAAATGAGCTGTGATGTGAATAGTTGAAAAGAACAAGGGAGCTTTAATTATTTTAAGCAACCTGTTCCGGCATGTCAGGACACACCTGCGGGCAGGTGGGACCCCAAACCTGGGCCCTTCAACATAGAGGCAGGTATAGTACCACTGCACTAAGAACCCAGCATTTTTAATCAAACGTTCAGAAATGTTATGGCATACCTCTAGAGCAGGTGGGATTATATCCATACTTCTATGCAGCTGTTCTGGTTTACCCTTGAAGTAACTAGTAGTTCAAACACTGACAGACTTGTTTATTTAGCCATTCATTGCCACAAGCACTCCTGGCTGATCAAATAGCCTTTTTCAACTGGATGGTCTGGAATACTTTGGATAAATGCATGAGGCTCATTAATGCCATTAAGTAAGTCTAAGTTACTGGTATCAAATGGAGAAGGAAGTTCATATTAACCCTTTACCAGAAAGGTAGCTCAAGCTTGATGAATAATAAATAGGTTTTTATATATTACTTAATTTTTAGTTATATCACATTTGAAATACATGATAAGTGAGAGACATGTTAAATGAACAGCAAGTACATAACATTTAGAGAGTTCGAGAAAAACAACCAGTTAGCTCTTTACAGGAACAGTCCTCTACATTGCTGTGGGCAATGCTTCTCATGATGTCAGTTAACCCTTTCAGATACTGTTTTATGTAACATCTACCATGAAGTTTTTTCTAGTTACTGAAACAGTTACAAAAGAAAAAAAGTTAAAATAAGTCACTTTTCCCATCATTTTGTACCCTAAAAAATAGATGACCTGCACTGTTTGAGATATTTGCACTTTTTAAAGTGGAAAAAATTACACTGTACTGGCATTATGGCTTTAAGAATATTTTCCGCAATACAATTAAAAAAAAATGTATATTTCTACCAAGATAATTTTTTTAAACAAAAGTCTGAGTTTTCCACTCATTCAAATTATTTTAACTATTTTCTTAATAAGCAGCCTTTCTGCAAAATTAATTTTGCAATTTCCCTCATTTTAAACAATTATAACAATGTTTGTTTACTAAATATTTACACAAACCCTTGTAGATCTTGACGCAAGCCTTTTCTGTAATTTTCACTATTTCTAGCTTTAACTTCTAGAGGTAGGCTTAGCATTGTGATCAGTTCTGCAGCATTTTTAAACTGGCAGCTCCATTCACAGAAGCTAACTGACTGTGTGCTTGTACACCCACAACTTCCTCAACTTTGATCTTCCTCCTTACATGGTTGTGGTTTTTTTATAATGCTAACCTGAAGAAGCCGCGAGCTCTATCTAGAGAATCTGCACTATTGTTCAATATGTTATATGTTACAGCCCACTGCAGCTATCATCTCAATGGCTAAATTAAATCTTCAAATGATCATTGCTTATAACGTCATGGTTGTGTACACTTGCACCATTTGGGATGTGTGAAGTAGATTCATTGCCACCAATCCTTCTTTGTGATATTATTCCAAGTTACTAAGACCAAATGGAAAAGGATAACCCATTAAGTCTTTATCAGAAGACTGGCTCAGTCTTGATAACAGGTAGAAAATGAGGACTGGAAAAACGAATGTCAGGTAACATCAGAGGAGTAGAAAAGTCGACATTTTGGGTGTAAGCTTTCATCTTTCCTGACAAATAGCTTATGCCCAAAATGTTGATTCTCCTGCTCCCCAGATGCTGCCTGACCTGCTGCGCTTTTTCAGCAATACACTCTTGACTTTGATCTCCGGTATCTGCAGTGAGGATTGCAGAACTGGATTCAACTATTCCAATATTCTTCTTGGAAATTTCCCATCTTGCACACTCCACAGATTATCACTCAGAAAATTCTGCACTCTGTATCCAAGGGGACATCAAGTCCCATCCACTTTAATTCTATGGTCATGGGTCTACACTTATTTTCAGTCCACCAATCCAATCATGAAAAGCTACAATTTTCTGCCTTGTAATCCACATTCTTCTGTAGGATCTGTCTCAATATCTGTAACCTCCTCCATCTTGCAGCACTCTCAGAACTCTGGGTTCCTCTGATTCTGGTCTTGTTTGTGACCTCATGTCACGTTTGATGCCAGTGGCTATTGTGCTTTCAGCTCTGTAGGTTCTAGAGTGTAGAATGACCTCCATTAAATCTCTGCCCCTCCACTCCTTTGACTAAACTTTTTTACTAATCCCAATAGCTCTTCCTTTATTCATCAGTTCAGAGGAAAGCTCACTGGATCCAAAATGTTAACTCCGATTTCATGTCACAGATGCTACCAGACTTTCCGAACTTTACTTTGGGTTTGATTTCACTCCTTGAAGGGTGACACTTTCCTGCATAAAGATCCAAAATGTTTGTGGAATATAGCCAAACATTGAGTCAGATTCATTCTTTAAAGGATAACAGCGACAGGAAGACTTGTAATTGCATTCTCAGTGATTACAGGTATTAAACAAGATTGTTATTAGTTTCATTACAAAACACAAATGTTGGCTGTAAATTCTAACGTATCATTTCTGGTTGAGCTAAACACATGGAATAGATTGTCGTAAATTGCATGAAAGAGTTAACAAAGACAGATTGTATAAAATTCCCATATTAGTTCTGAGTACTTGATGCAGTGTAGAGCAGTTCAAGGATCTCTCAAGAGAAACACTAGCATAATGATTGTTTTGGGATCAATAATCCAGAGGACTGAACTAATGATCCAGAGACAAGAGTTCAATTCGCACCATGGCAATTTGGTAATTTAAAGTCAGGTAAATTACATCTGGAATAAAATGCTCACAGTGACTATGAAACAACTGGAGAAACTTAGATGAATGCTCATGGATAGGCACGTCAAAGTGGGTCAAGCCTGCAATCAATGCTAAGTTGATAGTTTAGAAATCAACTCTTTGTAAACTTTAGGACAAAAACACACAGTGATTGATTGATTAATGTTCCAGCTTTCACTACAGCAAAAGCCCAATTAAAACTAACACACAGGCACTAGAGTTGAATTTCAGACAGCTGTCATGCAAGGTTAACTTATTTCCTTGCAACGTCGGATGCTACCTTTTTATGGATTACTGTATTCAAAAGGTGTATACAGGGAGTCACAGCAGGCCAGCATTCTAATCTTCAATAGATTGTTAGGATTACGAGACACTTTCCTGGGCAAATTTGTCCACAATCTGTGGACAACCTGTCCCACTCCACCATACCTTTGCTCTTACATGGCCTACCAAATCCAGACTGCTGCCATCCAATTTAGAATGTACTACTTCAGCCAGCTCTTGTAGGCCCAGAGCCACTCCAGGTTGTCTCTATGAAAATCAACAGCATTCCACCAGCTGCTGGGATAACACTGCACTGGAGCAGTAAAACAGACAGATTCACACAGGATCATCTAAAAAAAGAGTAATATTCATGAAACAAAGTTGCACTGGGTTGATTACTAGGGGTGAGGAAAGGTTGAGCACATTGAGCCAATCCTTAATGGAGTTCAGGAGAATAAGACAGGATGATATCAAAACATGCAACATTCTGAGGAAGCTCGACAGGGTAGATGCTGAGAAAATATTTCCCTGTGCGAGAGAACCTGGAACAAGTGGCAAAGTACTAGAATTAGTGGTCACCTTATTTAAGATGAAGAGGATAATTTAGCCTCAGGGTGATTAAAAATCTAAATATACTCCAGACAGCACAGTAGGTTAGGTCATTGAATATATTTGAGGTTCAGTTAGAGAGATTTATTATCTACACTAGATATGCTCTTAATTGTACACTCTTGTGGAAGGCAAATGTCGAGGGCATACACAAGGATGATTAATACAATATTCCATAGAACAACTAATGATATTTGGTTGAAACGTAGTGATCTTATTTTTGGACAGCCACATGAACACAGGAAATTGGTGCTGTTATTAGTGGAATTGGACACTTATGATTTCCACAGGCATCTCAGCCACAAAAAGGACTGTCTGGATTGCCTGTTCTCTCTTTCTCAGCAAATAACTGCTGCCAACACACAACTCTCTCATATCAGTACAATGGTACAACATGAAGTAGACATGTACCAGTGTCTGCAGGCCTCATTCAAATTAGCATTTCAATGGTCTCTCACTTTCTATAAGCACTCTGAAAGCTTGTATTTCCAAATAAATCTGTTGGACTATAACCTGGTGTCATGTGATTTTTAACTTTGTCCATCCCAGTCCAACACCAGCACCTCAACATCATGACTTTGCATATATGCACAGTTGCACAATGGAGTTATCTACCATGTTGAGCAAATAGTCACCTAGTAATTAAACTTTGATATGGTGGTTCAAATGGAGTTTTCAGTACAGAATAAAAGTATTATGACTGCTGCCAGGATGCTGGGCATTGACTTGGGCAACAGCAGGACACTGAAGGAAAACAATCCCTCTTAGTTCTGGTGTAAGACAGAAGTGACATGTAATGCCAGCAAAACATCATCTGCACAGTTAATAACATCATGACCCACAAGAAAACCCATAGTTTGATCAAAAACACATGCCTGCTTCTCCCTAATAAATGAACAAAATGTAGTTAACTCCGTAAATGTAGGGAACAGCAGATGGCAACTCAAGGTGCTGCCAACATCTCTTCCCCAAACTAGAAAGAACCAAACATGTTACAAGTTCATAGCCATGGTCTTTGCTCTACTGAGGCTTCAGTTGAGAGTGCAGTAGGTAGTATACTTCAGAAAGGTCATTCTTACTGAAAACAGCAGATGTTTCAATCATCATTCATCACCAAGGTTCAGGATGGAGTACTTTGGGCAGAAATGGCCCTTTAGGGAGAAATATTTCTCAACCTCCCTCTTCCATTAGCATCCATTGTTATTCTTGGCCAAATTATATTTGAAGGAGATTGCCTACAACACACACGTTTGGGAACAACTAGCTTGACAGAGGCCTTGAAATCAGCAATCACTTTACTACCAAACTGCTTCCTGTAAAAATTCTGCAACTTTAAAACAAATATAGAGAGGAAATACTCAAGTTCAAAATAAGACTGTGGGCGGCACAGTGGTTAGCACTGCTGCCTCACAGCGCCAGAGACCCAAGTTCATTTCCCGACTCAGGCGACTGACTGTGTGGAGTTTGCACATTCTCCCCATGTCTGCGTGGGTTTCCTCCGGGTGCTCAGGTTTCCTCCCACAGTCCAAAAATGTGCAGGTTAGGGGAATTGGCCATGCTAAATTGCCCATAGTGTTAGGTGAAGGGGTAAAGGTAGGGGTATGGGTGGGTTGCGCTTCAGCGGGTCGGTGTGGTCTTGTTGGGCCGAAGGGCCCGTTTCCACACTAAGTAATCCATTCTAAAAAATCTAAACCTAAAAATATTTCTTTAAATAGCATGAAATCAATGGTGGGTAGGGGAAGGTCCTTCCTACCAAACTGACACATACTCATTTGTAGTATAAGATGCGATAGCTTCCAACATGTTACAACTGGTGCAAAATCACTACTGTATACCATACTCTGCATACTTCCAGATGCTTTGCCACTCGCCAACACAGCACTAAGCACAATCTGTTCCAAGTGTGCACAAATAATATTTTTGAGGTCTAACAGTACCTATAGCATTTCCATCTCTTCACTATACCCCTTCCCCAACAGTATTTTATCCAAAAATGCTCGAAACGTC
Organism: Hemiscyllium ocellatum; assembly: GCF_020745735.1. Taxonomy (NCBI): domain Eukaryota; kingdom Metazoa; phylum Chordata; class Chondrichthyes; order Orectolobiformes; family Hemiscylliidae; genus Hemiscyllium; species Hemiscyllium ocellatum. The sequence goes on along the minus strand of NC_083407.1, from coordinate 54,180,511 downwards.
GAATTCTCTATTCCTGAGATGCTGCCTGGCCTGCTGTGCTTTGACCAGCAACACATTTGCAGCTTTTATCCAAAAGCCGAGTTTAAAATTAAATCAGTACACTGACAAAACACAGGCTCCAAGTTATGCTCTTCAATGTCTTGAACATTCCTTTATCTCCATTAGGATTACCATCGCAGGTTTCCTCGAGAACAGTTTTTTTAAAAAAAGACTCAACAATATTAAACCAGTCAGACTTTGTTCATACTTCTGCGATGATGTAGTCTAACGTTACGAAACTGTTAGTCCGAATGGCGATCAGACTATTGAGGCGTTAAAAGATATTCGTACATCGATAGAAATTGCGAAAACCGTACAAGTAATTCGAAACAATTTCTCCACGATCAAATAAAAGTTAACTGTTTTTCATCGTATTTTTCACAAATCAGTAAGTAACTGGCTCTGAACAATCCGTGGACTATCCAGGCGTTTAGCTCGAGTACTTCCTTCCCTGCTGCAGGCCCAACCCACCATTAGTCCAACAGACCGGCGATGTTTAAACTCTCAAACACTTTTTAAAGGCAGCAGAAACAAGCTACTTACGTCCCTTCGACACGCACCAGCCGATATTTACAAAAGAACACGAATAACTCACCTTTTGAATATTAACTGAACATCGATAACAGCGAGCACTGCTCACAGCGTCTTCCGGTGAGAATCAGGACGGCCGGATGTAGATTACACGTCAGTTCCGGCGGCGGTGTCCATTCTGAGGTCACTGCCCTCAGGCTGGGGGAGGCTCTGACGGACTGGGCCTGTCTGTCAAATGTTGCACCGTTTATACCAAAGATAGTTGCTGTTTCGTACTTTTAAATCGGGAAGCACATCCGCGGTTTTTAAACCCCTTAGTCAATTTTCCTCATTCCGCCCACCTTCAACCTTAGGTCACTCAAAGCTCCTATTGGCTGTCTCGAAGTCGAAGCAAATCCTATTCCCCATCTCTCAGTGAAACGAAAGATGTGAGGTTTTCTGCCTTGGTAGAAAAAACGTGAGGAAGGCGGATTATTATTTGAATAGCTATAAATTGAGATTTTGATTTGATTTATTGTTGTTACATAGCGTCATAGAGTCATATAAATATACAGCATGGAAACAGACCCTTCTGTTCAACTCGTCCATGTCGACCAAATATCCCAACCCAATCTAATCCCACCTGCTAGCACCTGGCCCATATCCCTCCAAACCCTTCCTATTCATATGCCCATCCAGATGCCTTTTAAATGTTATAATTGTACTGGCCTCCACCACTTGCTCTGGCAGCTCATTCCATACACGTACCATCCTCTGTCTGAAAAAGTTGCCCCTTAGGTCTCTTTTCTACCTTTACCCTCTCGCCCTGAACCTATGCGTTCTACTTCTGGACTCCCCAACCCCAGGGAAAAGACCGTCTATTTATCCTATCCATACCCCTCATAATTTTGTAAACCTCTATAAGGTAACCCCTCCGCTTCCAACGCTCACAGCAGAAGGTTTTGTTTTGCCTGCAGTAACAGGCAGATCATACCACACAAAGATCATAGGGTGATAGAACAATGCAAGAAGTACAAAATTACGACTGAAAAGAAGGTGCACAAAAAGCAAGTTAAATTTGAGAGGCCTGTTCAGAAGTCTAATAATAGTGGGGTAGAAACTATTCTTGACCTGGTGGTACGTGTGCTTCAGCTTTTGTGTCTTTTGCCTGACAAATGAGTTTGGAAGAGATTATAACCGGGGATCTTTGATGAGAGAGGTGAATGTGCTGAGACCTGGATGTGCTCGTAACCAGTCACTGAAAGCATGCAGGTGCAGCAGGCAGTCAAGGAGACAAGTGGTATGCTGGACTAGAGAAATTGTAGTTTTGGTCAAGAATAAGAAGGAAGCATATGTCAGGTACAGGCAGCAGGGTTTGAGTAATTCCTTAAAGGCAATAGGAGAATACTTAAGCGGAAAATAGGCAAAAAGTGGACATGAGATAGCTTTGGCAAATAGGGTTAAGGAGAATCCGAAGGGGTTCTACAAATACATTAAGGACAAAAGGGTAACTAGGGAAAGAATGTGCAAGGCCATCTATGTGTGGAACCACAGATGGTGTAGATATTAAACAATATTTTGCATCAGTGTTTACTGTAGAGAAGGATATGGAAGATAGAGAACATGGGGAAATAAATAGCAACATCTTTTAAAATGTCCATATTACAGAGGCGATGGTATTGGGTATGTTAAAACACAAAGGTGGATACATCTTTGGGACCTTATTGGGTGAACCCTAGTTTCTGGGAAGCTAGGGAAATGATTGCTGGGCACCTTGCTGAGATATTTATATTATCAATAGCCACAGGTGAGGTGTTAGAAGACTGGAGGTTGGCTAACATGACGTCACTATTTAAGGAAGGTGATAAGGAAAAGTCAGGGAACTATAGACCGGTGAGCCTGACATCAGTGGTGGGCAAGTTGTTGGAGAGAATCCTGAAGGACAGGATTTACATGTTTTCGGAAAGGCAAGGACTAATTAGAGATAGTCAACATGGCTTTGTGTGTGGGAAATCACGTCTCATGAACGTGATTGAGTTCAAGGTCTGCGTTAAGATTTGTAGCTTGGGTGCCGGTTGCCGTAGTTGTGGGTATGTTCATTGAGTTGGGTAGTTGATTTGCAGACACTTTGTCCCCTTTGGTCATTGATATCCTCAGTGCTTTAGAGCCTTTTGTGAAACGCTACTGTACTGTGTAATCTTGAATTTATTTTGTTTTGTTCTTGTTGCTTGCGGTTGAAATGGTCGGTATGCTGGGTCTATGTCAATATGTTTATTGATGGAGTCTGTGGGTGAATGTTATGCCTCCAGAAATTCTCTGGCTGTCCTCTATTTAGCTTGTCCTATTAATGTTGTTTGGTCCGAGTCAAATTTGTGGATCTTGTCATCTGTGTGTATGGTTACCAGGGACAACTGGTCATGGTGTTTAGTGGCTAATTGGTGTTCATGGATGTGGATTGCTGGCTGTTTGTCCTATGTAGTGTTCTGTGCAGTCTTTGCATGGAATCTTGTAAATGACTTTTGGTTAGCACATGCTGCTTATTGGGACATTTTTTATATAAGGTAGCAGGGCTAATGTCTTAGTTCGTGGCATGTCCTCGTCACGTTGCTTGTCTGCTAGGAATCTGTGGATGAAATTGTGGGGATATCCGTTCTTGGCAAAAACTTTGTAGAAGTGTTCTTTTCCCCTTTGCAGGTCAGGAGCGCTGCAGTCTCTTTGTAGCCCTTTTGAACAGGGTCTCAACGCAGCTTCTCATGTGTTTGTGTGGTTGCTGTTGTGATTCAATATCTGGTCCATGTGTGTGGCTTTCCTGTACACTTTGTTGTGCATACACCATCCTGTGTTCTTTCTGCCATCACATCCAGGAATGGGAATTGGTTGTTAGTTTCCTCCTCTCTCATAAATTTGATCCCTGTGAGCATTGTGTTGATAATCTGATGTGAGTTCTCAATCTCTGTTCTCTTAATTCTTACAAAAGTATCATTCCTGTATCTGATCCAGAGTTTGGGTCTGATTTGTGGGAGAGCTGTTTGTTCCAGTCTTTGCATCACTGTTTCTGCTATGGACCTAGAGATGGGTGGGCCCAGAGGTGTTCCACTGATTTGTTCATATATCTGGCTGTTGAATATAAAGTGTGTCGTCAAGCACAGGTCTAGTAGTTTGAGTATGCAGTCCTTGTTTATAGGTTCCGCCTCGTGTCATCTGTTCTGTTTGTCCTGGAGGTTGGCTATTGTCTCTCTGGCTAGGGTTTTGTCAATTGAGGAGAAAGTGAGGACTGCAGATACTGGAGATCAGAGCTGAAAATGTGTTGCTGGAAAAGTGCAGCAGGTCAGGCAGCAGGTCGATTCTCCTGCTCCTTGGATGCTGCCTGACCTGCTGTGCTTTTCCAACAACATATTTTCAGCTTTTGTCAATTGAGGTAAATAGTCCCATTACATTGAATGAAACCATTGCTTTGTCCTTGACATGACCAGTTGTCACTGGTAGCCATACACACATATGACAAGGACCACAAATTTGACTGGGACAACACAACGATAATAAGATAAGCTAACCAGAGGACAGCTCGTGAATTTCTAGAGGCATGGCATGAAGAAGAGGAAGCAGCAGGAACGAAACCAAATAATTCGAGAAAACACAGTATAGCAGCGCTTCACAGGAGGCTCTAAAGCACTAAGGATATTACCTAGAAAGAGGATGAAACGTCTGCAAATCAATTCTTTTTTTTGTTGAAGTAACAAAGAGGATTGATGAGGGCAGATGTGATCTGTATGGACTTCAGTAAGGTGTTTGACAAGATTCCCATGGGAGATTGGTTAACAAAGTTAGGTCACATGGAATAGAGGGAGAACTAGCTACTGGATACAGAACTGGCTTGAAGATACAAGATAGAGGGTGGTGGTGATGGAAAGTTGCTTTTCAGACTGGAGTCCTGTGACCAGTGGTGTGCTATAAGGATCGGTGCTGGGTCCAATACTTTTTGTCATTTGTATGAATGATTTGGATGCAAATGTAGGAGATATGGTTAGTAAGTTTGCAGATGAAACCAAAATTGGAGGTGGTAGTGGACAGTGAAGAAGGTTACCTCAGAGTACAATGGGATCTTGATCAGATGGGCCAATGGGATGAGGAATGGCAGATAGAGTTTAATTTAGATAAATGTGAGGTGCTGTGTTTTGGAAATGTAAATCAGGGTAGGACTTTTACACTTAGGGAAGGTCCTAGGGAGTGTTGTGGAACAAAGAGACCATGGAGTGCAGGTTTACAATTTCTTGTAAGTGGAGTCACAGTTAGATAGGATAGTGAAGAAGGTGCTTGGTATGCTTGCCTTTATTGGTCAGTTCATTGAATACATGAGTTGGGAGGTCATGTTGCAGCTGTACAGGACATTGTCTAGGCCACTGTTGGAATACTGCATGCAATTCTGGTCTCCCTGCTATAGAAAGGATGTTCTGAAACTTGAAAGGATTCAGAAAAGATTTACAAGGATGTTGCCAGGATTGGAGGGTCTGAACTCGAGGGAGAGGCTGAATAGACTTTGGCTATTTTCCCTGGAGTGTTGGAGGCTGAGGGCTAACATTATAGAGGTTTATAAAATCATGAGGGGCATGAATAGGGTAACTAGACAGGGTCTTTTCCCCAGGATGGGGGGAGTCCAAAACTAGAGGGTATAGGTTTAAGGTGAAAGGGGAAAGATTTAAAAGGGACCCAAGGGGCAATCTTTTTATGGAAAGAGTGGTGCGTGTATGAAATGAGCTGGCAGAGGAAGTGATGGAGGCTGGTACAATTACAACATTCAAAAGGCATCTGGACAGGTATTTGAATAGGAAGGGTTGAGAGGGATATGGGCCAAATGCTGGCAAATGGGACTAGATTAGGTTAGGACATCTGGTCAGCATGGACAAGTTGCACAGAAGGGTCTGTTTCATGCTGTATGTCTCTGACTCTAATTTGAGTACAGGAGCCGTGATCTCTGACTGCAACTATGTAGGGGTCTTGGTGAGATTACATCTGGCATATTTTTTGCATGTTAAATTCCTTATCAGAGGAAGAATGTTACATAGATGATGGAATATTATCGTGCAGTACAGGTCCTTCAACCTTCAATGTTGCACCGACCTGTGAAAGCAATCTGAAGCCCATCTAACCTACACTATTCCATTATTATCCATATGTTTATCCAATGACCATTTAAATGCCTTAAAGTTGGCGAGTCTACTACTGTTGCAGGCAGGGCATTCCATGCCCTTACTACTCTCTGAGTAAAGAACCTACTTCTGACATCTGTCCTATATCTGTCACCCATCAATTTAAAGCTATATCCCCTTGTGCTAGCCATCACCACCTGAGGAAAAAGCCTCACTGTCCACCTATCTAATCCTCTAATCATCTTCTATGTCTCTATTAAATCATCTCTTAACCTTTTTTTCTTGAATGAAAACATCCTCAAATCCCTCAGTCTTTCCTCATAAGACCTTCCCCCCCATCCCAGGCAACATCCTGGTAAATCTCCTCTGCATCCTTTCCAATGCTTCCACTTCCTTCCTATAATGTGGCGACCAGAACTGTGTGCAATACTTCAAGTGTGGCCACACCAGAGTTTTGTATAGCTGCAACATGACCTCATAGCTCCAAAACTCAATCTCTCTATTAATTAAAGCTAACAACTTCTATGCCTTCTTTATAACTCTAGCAACCAGACTGGCAACTCACAGACAGCTATGCATGTGGACACAGAGATTTGTTGTGGTTCTGTTCGCTGAGCTGGAAGTTTTTGCTGCAAACGTTTCGTTCCCTGGCTAGGGAACATCATCAGTGCTATTGGAGCCTCCTGTGAAGCGCTGCTTTGATGTTTCTTCCGGTATTTATAGTGGTTTGTTCTTGCCGCTTCCGGGTGTCAGTTTCAGCTGTAGTAGTTTGTATGTGGGGTCCAGGTCGATGTGTCTGTTGATGGATGTTCTTGCCGTTTCTGGGTGTCAGTTTCAGCTGTAGTGGTTTGTATATGGGGTCCAGGTCCATGTGTCTGTTAATGGAGTTTGTGGATGAATGCCATGCCTCTAGGAATTCCCTGGCTGTTCTCTGTCTGGCTTGTCCTATGATGGTAGTGTTTTCCCAGTCAAATTCATGTTCCTGGTTGTCTGAGTGTATGGCTACTAGGGATAGCTGGTCGTGTCGTTTTGTGGCTAGCTGATGTTCATGGATGCGGATTGTTAGCTGTCTTCCTGTTTGTCCTATATAGTGTTTTGTGCAGTCCTTGCATGGTATTTTGTAAACTACGTTAGTTTGGCTCATGCTGGTTATTGGGTCCTTTGTTCTAGTGAGTTGTTGTCTGAGTGTGGAAGTTGGCTTGTGTGCTGTTATGAGTCCTAAGGGTCGCAGTAGTCTGGCTGTCAGTTCTGAGACGCTCCTGACGTATGGGAGTGTGGCTAGTCCTTTTGGTTGTGGCATGTCCTCGTTCCGTGGTCTATCTCTTAGGCATCTGGTGATAAAGTTGCGTGGGTATCCGTTTTTGGCGAATACCTTGTATAGGTGTTCCTCTTCCTCTTTTCGCAGTTCTGGTGTACTGCAGTGTGTTGTGGCTCTTTTGAATAGTGTCCTGATGCAGCTTCGTTTGTGTGTGTTGGGGTGGTTACTTTCATAGTTTAGGACTTGTGTGTGTTGGTTTCCTGTGTACCCTTGTGGTGAATTCTCCGTTGGGTGTTCTTTCTACTAACACGTCTAGGAATGGGAGTTGGCTATCCTTTTCCTCTTCTCTCGTGAATCATATTCCTGTGAGTGTGGCGTTGATGATTCGGTGTGTTTTTTCTATTTCTGTGTTTTTGATGATTACAAAGGTGTCATCGACGTATCTGATCCAGAGTTTGGGTTGGATTTGTGGTAGGGCTGTATGTTCTAACCTTTGCATAACTGCCTCTGCTATGAGTCCCGAGATTGGTGATCCCATGGGTGTTCCGTTGATTTGTTCGTATATCTGATTGTTGAATGTAAGGTGTGTGGTGAGGCACAGGTCTAGTAGTTTAAGTATGCCGTCCTTGTTGATAGGTTCGGTCTCCTGTGTTCTGTTATGTATGTCCAGTAGGTTGGCTATTGTTTCTCTGGCTAGGGTTTTGTCAATTGATGTGAACAGTGCCGTCACGTCGAATGATACCATGGTTTCTTCTTTGTCTATGTGTGTATTCCTGATGGATGTCCAAGAATTCCTGTGTTGATTGTATGGAGTGTTTGGATCCGCTGACTAGGTGTTTCAGTTTCAGACACGACCAGCTATCCCTAGTAGCCATACACTCAGACAACCAGGAACATGAATTTGACTGGGAAAACACTACCATCATAGGACAAGCCAGACAGAGAACAGCCAGGGAATTCCTAGAGGCATGGCATTCATCCACAAACTCCATTAACAGACACATGGACCTGGACCCCATATACAAACCACTACAGCTGAAACTGACACCCGGAAATGGCAAGAACATCCATCAACAGACACATCGACCTGGACCCCACATACAAACTACTACAGCTGAAACTGACATCCGGAAGCGGCAAGAACAAACCACTATAAATACCGGAAGAAACATCAAAGCAGCGCTTCACAGGAGGCTCCAATAGCACTGATGACGTTCCCTAGCCAGGGAAAGAAACGTTTGCAGCAAAAACTTCCAGCTCGGCGAACAGAACCACAACAACGGACACCCAAGCTACAAATCTTCAACCAGACTTTAAACACAGAGATTTCTCTGCTCGTCCATATTACCAAGAATCTTACCATTAGTCTAGTACTCTGTATTCTTGTTACTCCTTCCAAAGTGAATCACCTCATGCCTTTCCGCATTAAGCTCCATTTCCCATCTCTCATTCCAGCTCTGCAGCTTAACTCTGTCCCTTTGTAACCCACAACAGCATTCCGCATTATCCACAACTCCACCGACTTTAGTGTCATCCGCAAATTTACTAACACATCCTTCTATACCCTCATCCAAGTCATTTATAAAAATGACAAACAGCAGTGGTCCCAAAAGTGGTACACCACTAGTAACTGAACTCCAGAACTAACATTTCCCATCAACCACCATCCTCTGTCTTCTTAAAGCTAGCCAATTTCTGAATCAAACCACTAAATCACCCTCAATCCCATGCTTCTGTATTTTCTCCAATAGCTTACTGTGGGGAACCTTTCCAAATGCTTTACTGAAATCCACATACACCACATCAACCGCTTTACCCTCATCCACCTGTTTGGTCACCTTCTCAAAGAACTCAATAAGGTTTGTGAGGCATGACCTACTCTTCACAAAACTATATTGACTATCCCTAATAAATTATTCCTTTCTAGATGACTATAAATCCTATCTCTTAAAATCCTTTCCAACACTTTACCCATAACTGAAGTAAGGCTCACTGGTCTATAATTACCAGAGTTGTCTCTACACCCCTTCTTGAACAAGGAGACAACAGTTTTCTAGCACTGTTCCTGTAGACAATGATGACATAAAGATCAAAATCAAAGGCTCTGCAATCTCGTCCTTGGCTTCCCAGAGAATTATCGGGTAAAGACTTACCTATTTTCACACTTTCCAGAATTGCTAACACCTCTTTATGAACATCAATTCCATCTAGTCTATTAACCTGTATCTCAGCATTCTCGACAACATAGTCTTCTTCCTGTGTAAATATTAACGAAAAATATTCACTTAGTGCCTGTCCTATCTCTTCTGACTGCACGCACAACTTCCCACTACTGTCCTTGACTGGCTCTAATCTTACTGTAGTCATTCTTTTATTCCTAAAATACATATAGAAAGCTTTGGGGTTTTCCTCGATCCTAATTGCCAAAGACATCTCATGTCCTCTCCGAGTTCTTCTTACCTCTCTCTTTAGGTCCTTCCTGGTTAATTTGTAACTCTTAAGTGCCCTCATTGAGCCTTCACACCTCATCTTTACATAAGATTTCTTCTTTGTCTTGACAAGAGATTCAACTTCTTTGGTGAACCATGGTCTCCTCGCTCGACCATTTTCTCCCTGCCTGACAGGTACATACTTATCAAGGACATGCAGTGGCTGTTCCTTGAATAAGCTCTACATTTCAGTTGTGTCCATCCCCTGCAGTTTCCTTCCTCATCCTATGCATCCTAAATCTTAGCAGGTTTTGAGAAGATTTGTAGCTCAGATTGAGGTTTTGGATGAAGGTTTGCTCGTTGAGCTGGAACATTCATTTCCAGAATGGGCCTCAGGTGAAGCACTGCTGATAATTCCTGCTTTCTATTTATATGTCTGGGGTTCTTTGGGTTGGTGATATCATTTCCTGTGCTGAAGTCACTTTCGGTTCCTTTTCTCATGGGGTGGTAGATAGGGTCTAACTCGATGTGTTTGTTGATGGAGTTCCAGTTGGAATGCCATGCTTCTAGGAATTCTTGTGCTTGTCTTTGTTTGGCTTGTCCTAGGATGGATGTGTTGTCTCAGTTGAAGTGATGTCTTTCCTTATCTGTATGTAAGGATACTAGTGAGAGAGGTCATGTCATTTTGTGGCCAGTTTGTCTTCATGTATGCTGGTGGCTAATTTTCTGCCTGTTTGTCCAATGTAGTGTTTGTTACAGTGTTTGCATGGTATTTTGTAAATGACATTAGTTTTGCTCGTTGTCTGGATAGGGTCTTTCAAGTTCATTAGCTGCTGTTTTAGTGTGTTGATGGGTTTGTGGGCTACCATGATGCCAAGGAGTCTGAGTAGTCTGGCAGTCATTTCTGAGATGTCTTTGATGTAGGGGATAGTGGCGAGGGTTTCTGGACGTGTTTTATCTGCTTGTTTGGGTTTGTTGCTGAGAAATCGGTGGACTGTTAATTGGGTACCCATTCTTTTTGAATACACGATATAGGTGATTTTCCTCTGCTCTGCGTAGTTCCTCTGTGCTGCAGTGTGTGTTGGCTTGTTGAAATAATGTTCTGATGCAGCTTCGTTTGTGGATGTTGGGATGATTGCTTCTGTAGTTCAATATTTGGTGTGTATGTGTTGTTTTCCCTGGTTTGAAGTTTGAAGTTCCTCATTGGCTGTTTGCTATACTGTGACATCTCATGTCCTCTCCTGGTTCTCTCTTTAGGTCCTTCCTGGTTAACTTGTAACTCTCAAGTGCCCTAATTGAGCCTTCACGCCTCATCTTTACATAAGATTTCTTCTTTGTCTTGACAAGAGATTCAACTTCTTTGGTGAACCATGGTCCCCTCGCTCGACCATTTCCTCCCTGTTGTTGTTTTCCTCCTCTTTAGTGAATTTTATGCCAGTAAGGGTATTATTGATGGTCTTGAAGGTTTCCTTTAATTTGTTTCATTTAGTGATGACAAAGGTCTCATCCATGTAGTGGACTCAAAGTTTGGGTTGGATGGTTAGCAGAGCTGTTTGTTTAAGTCTCTGCATTACTGCCTCTGCTAAGAACCCTGGTATCGGCGATCCCATGGGTGTTCCATTGGTTTGTCTGTAGGTTTTGTTGTTAAGGGTGCAGTATGTGGTAAGGCATAGGCCCACTAGCTTGATGATACTGTCGTTGTTTTTGAAGTTGGTGGTGTTTGGTGAAGTGGACCTATGAATTCAAATTCCACCCATTTGTGCAGTCTGGGTCTCTGGATGATTGAGTCCAGTGATAACCTCTCACTGGACTCTTAATCCAGAGACCCAGACCACACAAATGGGTGGAATTTGAATTCAGTAAAAATCTGAATTTAAGGGTCTACTGGTGACCATAATCCACTGTTGTCAGAAAAACCCATCTGATTTACTAATGCCCTTTCGGTAAGGAAACTGCCATTCTTGCTTGATCTGGTTTACTTGTGATTCCAACCCACAGCAATGGGGTTGACTCTTAATTGTCCACTAGGCAATTAGGGATGGGCAACAAATGTTGGCTGAACCAGTGACACCCTCATCCCATGAATGAATTAAAAAATGAAGGAAGAATGTTCCCAATGAGGTGAGGCCAGAACTAGGGTTTCTGCCAGAGCTCTACTGCTCTGCTTGTTCTTTTTCTGTTTTTTCCTTCTCTCCTTTTCTCTCCCTTTAGCCCTGGAGATGAATCCTGAAGCAGTGGCAGGCGTGGGCTGCCAGTCCTGGGTGGAAACTGGCACGGCGGAGGCAGTCCTGTAATTTACCTTGGAGCAGCTGAGTGCTGATTCAGAATGGACTGGAGGCTTGGAGCAGAGCAGGGATGGCTGTTGGACAAAGTTCTGGCATGGCATGTGCAGAGGCCCTGTGCTGAACTGCTGCCATATGTTTATTTGAAATTTTTACCTGCCTGTCCTTTAACAATGATTGGTTTCTAACTTATTTTTGAAACTCTATAAAGTAATGTAACTACTTTTTATCCCTCTTTTGTTTCCAAAATTTGTAACTCAGTATTTGTACCTAAGATAGCGCCATAAGAGGTAGACATTGTAAAAGCTTTTCACTGTACTCCTGTACTTCTACAATGGAGTACACATGAAGTATAAAGGATATTCAATCCTATTCAGTCTAAGAACATCGGATAAATCATTTTGGACTGAGATAAGGTGGCGTGGTAATTCAGTGGTTATCACTGCTGTCTTACGGCCCCAGTGACTCTGGTTTGATTCCAGCCTTGAGCAATTGTCTGTGTGGAGTTTGCACATTCTTCCCGTGTTCTGATTGATTTTCCTTCCACAGTTCAAATGTGTGTGTGTTAGGTCAATTGGCCATGCTAAATTGCCCAGTGTGTTCAGGGATGTGCAGACTAAGTGGATTAGCCATGGCAAATGCAGGGGCATAGTGTGTGTGTATGTGGGGGGTGGGGTGGGGGTTCTGGGTGGAATGCTCAGCTGACGTTTGGTGTGAGTGGCCTGCTTTTAGACTGTACTAATTCTTTTGCCCAGTGATGAGCCTGTGGAATTTTCTTCCACTGAAAGCACTTGAGCCCAAACATTGTATGATTTCATGGAGTTGGATATAGCACTTAAGGCTAAGAGAATCAAAGGATTGGGGGGTGGGGGTGAGGAAGAGACAGGAACACGCTATTGAGTTGGATGATTATCTTTGATCTCATCGATGGATAAGCAGGCTTCAATGACCTACTCCTGCTCCTGTTTTCTACAGAACAAGGAATGTTCCACATTCCCACAGAGACAGGCATAGCTGGGACCCATGTGGGCACACATGACCACACCTTTGACTTCGAGAAAATGAGAGGAATTAAATGAGAAGCTGTTCAAAGTGAGAACAAGCTCAACTAGGTGAGGGAGGGTCATGGTGGATGGAAACTGTGCAGGCATCTTTTCAAGGAAGAAGTGGAGAGTCTTCTGACCATCCTGATCTGAAATAGACATCTACAGGGAGTCCATATCCAGGATGAAGAAGTAGTGGCTAGGACCAGAAATCAGGACATTGTGGAACTGATTTAAAACAGCAGAACTTCCAAAAATCTAAGTGGGGAAATACTGAACAAGAGAGGAAATGTAGAATCTAGATCAGAAGAAATAAGCTCATTGGGGCAGTCCTGTTTATGTTTGCAGGCTGTGCAAGGTTGGGATCTCGTAGGTGGGAAGTTGTGGAGTGGAGTTCTCCAGAGGTGACGAGGTCCATGATAGTTCCAGAAATATAATCTGATGGTCAATCATGAGGTTATGGAGCAGACAAAATTCCTTTTTGTTACCCTCCCTTCACCCCACACCTTCATTGTCGCATTCCTCTCTATCTCAAATGCCTCACGTATTTCTGCTTCTCTAATTATGGTCTCATCTACATACCCAATTATAATTGCTGTCTGAGCTTTGTTTCCAGAAGAAAAAAGTTGCAAATTACGCATTCCAGTCTGACCCACATATCTCAAACTGCACTCCAGTACACCTAGATACATTCAATTCCAAGAACTGCTAGCTTTTATGGTGTATTTTCCCCTTCTTGGCTGTCTCAGTCCCTTGCTACAGAATTACCCTCCCTATGCCTCTGCCTCTTCACTGTGTAAGGGCAATAGTACCCTGGAGCACTCTGGAAATGAAATAACAGAACTGTACATCACTAAATAGTGCAGTGTGGACTAGACTAGACTAGAAGAAAATAGACTAGAAGAAAGATTCCGGAAGATCAACAGAAAAAAACTACAATAGAACTTTATTCTTTGAAACCAGGCGAAGGGTACATGGAGTTGAACACATAACTATAAGTCACAGTGTAGTATGTGCATGACTACCTTGTTCAACATTATTTAATATGAAGGCATAATAAAAGTGTTACATTAATCTTAAAGGCAGTCCTTCACACACCTGGAGTACTGTGCAGTTTTGCTATCCTTACCTAAGGAATGATAAACATGTCATAAAGGAAGTGCAGCAAAGGATCACCAGATTGATTCCTGGAGTGGCAGGTTTGAATTATGAAATGAAGTTGTGTTGACTGAGGCTGTTTTCATTGATGTTTAGAAAAATGTGAGATAGCAGATAGAATTTTGTCAGTACTGGTCCGAATAGATGCAGTGATGAAGGGCTTATGCTTAAAACATCAACTCTCCTGCTCCTCGAATGCTGCCTGACCTGTGCTTTTCCAGCACCACATTTTTCAAATCTGACTCTCCAGCATCTGCAGTCCTCGCTTTCTCTCAGTCTGTAAAGAACCCAAACTCAACGTGGCATCAAGCCACATTTTAAAAAATCTACCTCCCTTTTTTTCCTTTAACACTATTTCAAACATGCCCTCATTCATCAAGCTTTTGGCAATGTGACCTGCATTATTTGGCTTGGTATCATGCTTTATTTTATGGTGCTTCTGTGAAGCTCCTCAGGACTTTCTTCCAAACAGTGTTTAACATGGCAATTCCTCAACAAGGGCAATAGAGTTTTGAGGTTTTCTTACCTATAACGTTTGAGTCTGGAGTCAAGACGAGGGTCATCCCCTATATTCCATTGCACTATCAATCGCTAAACATTTATGGAGTCTCAACATTAATTGCAAGGTATAATTCTGTTAGAACATGACAGCCTGCTATTTGTGTAGTCTGTGAAAGTGCTTTCCAAAGTTGGTTCAAATTCCCATATGTTCGGAAGGACTTTGCAGCGTTGACTGCCTTTTCTGCTCCCTGTGCCAAGTTTGATATTAGCTGGATCTTATGGGTTTCTTCCTATCTGACTTTTACAAAACTCTTTAAATTTTATTTGTTTTAAAGGCTTGTTAAGCCTTTTCATAAAGCAATTAGGAATCAACCATGTTACTGTAGGTCATACATACAGAAATGAATGGGACATTTCCCTTAATAAAGAACTTAAAGAATCAGATGGATATTTAGAACAATCCAGTAGCTTTGTGATCACTATTATTGAGCTTAGCTTTTTATTATGTATTTATATTTTCCTGCTACAGTGGTGGGATTTAAACTCATTTCAAGAGACCATTAGTCAAGGCCTTGGATTTACCAGTCCTCTATGGTAAGTATTTTGGTGTCATACAGAGAAACACAATTCAAATGCAAAAAAAAAAGAGGGCATACTAGGAAAAAGGATTTACAAAGCAAGTTGTTTTGACATAGAATACATAGTTTGAAAGTTTGTTGAAAGCAGATTCAATAGTAATATTCTTCAAACTTATTAAGAGTAAAAGATTAGTGAAGGATAGAGCGGGGCTCATAGGAACAAGGAGGGTAAGCTGCTCACTGAAGCAATGAATATGGAAGAGATACTAAGTGAATACTTTGCTTCTGTCTTTACCAAATTAGAAAATGATGACATTGGCCAAGTTGAAAATACTGAGCAACTGAAATCTATCATGATAGATAAAGAGGTTCTAAAAAAGCATTTATATTGCAGAGAAATGAGAGGTAATGCATTTTCACAGAAGACACACGAAGAGACAATACTGGCTCGATGGTACAATTTTGGGGGGAGTACAGGAGCAGTGAGATCTCAGGGTTCAACGCATAATTCTCTGAAGGTGGCCAGGCAAGTTGAAACAGCTGTTGAGAAGGCTTGTAGAATCCTTCGGTTCATAACTAGAGGCATAGAGTGCAAAAGCAAAGAAGTGATGCTACATCTGTACAAATCATTGGTCAGACCACATTTGCAGTATTGTATTCAGTTCTCAGCACTTTATTTAAAGAAGAATGGTAAAGCCCTGGAGAAAGAGTGCAAAGAAGTTTTACGAGAATGTTATCAGGAATGAGGGAGTTTAGATACAAGGAAACATTAGAGAAATTGGGTTTATTCTTCTTGGAGCAGAGAAGATTACAAGGTGACCTTACTGTGGTGTTCAAAATGATAAACAATTTTGATAGCAATAACCAGGATCACAATTTCAAGACTGTCAGCAAAATAGCGACGAGTGAGAGGAGGAGAAACTTCTGCACACAGTTGTTAAGATTTGGAATGATTTAGGAGAGTCCATTGGAGGTTTCAAAAGAGAGCTGGATATACAAAAGCATTGAATTTAGTGGGCTACAAAGAGAAGGCAAGAGAATGGGGCTAACTGGGCAGCTCGTTCACGAGGTGGTTCGGACATGATGGGTTGAATGATGGCCTTCTTCTGTCCTGTAAAATTCTAACATCTTTCAAATGGAAATTGCATCAAATAAACATGGAGAATTGAAAATTTGTGCAGCCATAGGCAAACAGCATTGATTAAAGCTCTTTCAAATATCTAGCATAAAAAGTCAAGTGTGCAGTACTGGAAAAGCACAGGTCAGGCAACATCTGAGGAGCAGGAGAATCGATGTTTTGGGCATTAGCCCTTCACCAGGAAACTTATGCCTGAAACGTCTATTCTCCTGCTCCTTGGATGCTGCCTGACTTGTTTTGCTTTGCCAACACCACACACCTGACTCAGATCTCTAGTATCTATAGTCCTCACTTTCATCTAACATGAAAAGCTGAGTGACTCTTTTGGTGCAGCATTATTTCTCATGAATCATTCTTATGCAAATACAAGCGAGAAGGCTGTGATGTTTCTAATTCATTGTTTATGATGAGTGATTTACTAAACTATCAGTAGTTTGACCATGAACACACCAAGTATGGCAGCAAATATTGATGATTTGGAGATGGCGGTGTTGGGCTAGGGTGTACAAAGTTAAAAATCACACAACACCAAGCTATAGTCCAACAGGCTCATTTGAAAGCACTAGCTTTCGGAGCACTGCTCCTGGACAACCACCTGATGAAGGAGCAGTGCTCTGAAAGCTAATGCTTCCAAATAAGCCTGTTGCACTATAACCCTGGTGTTGTGTGATTTTTAACTTAGCAAATATTGAATTACGTAAGAATGAGAGCTCTACTCTTCAAAACATAGGAAACAGTCCTGAAATATGCGAACAACATAGTAAAAGGTTGCTCAATTGTGTTGTGCTGGGCAGTTAGTTAGGTTGGATAATGTACAATTGAAGGAGGTACTTCAAGGAGAACAGCTGGATAGAAGAAGAGAGGACAGATAAGTACTGCAAGTATACTCTGAAGATTGAAGAGGACAAACCACTCGTAAATCAAATCAGGTAATCAGACCTGAAAGAAACACTGAAGCAGCAAGTGAACATCATTTAAATTGGGTAGTTAGTGAGAAGAGAGATTTAAAAAGAGAAAATAACAAAACAGAAGACATATCTCAACACA
Organism: Hemiscyllium ocellatum; assembly: GCF_020745735.1. Lineage (NCBI taxonomy): Eukaryota > Metazoa > Chordata > Chondrichthyes > Orectolobiformes > Hemiscylliidae > Hemiscyllium > Hemiscyllium ocellatum. The sequence continues at coordinate 54,163,381 of NC_083407.1, read as the reverse complement.
AACAGTCATGTAGCAAAAATCTTATGTAGTCAGACACGGGATTATGTGAAAGATATATTTACAATAAAATTGTTAACTACAAGTGACAGAAACATTGGAATATACTGAAATAACATACTGTTCTTTACAAATCATGTTGTCTCATCAAAATTAAAACCCCTCCATCTGCCTATTGATATTTTCCTTGGTCATTGTTTCTAAAATCTACTCACCACAGATGTTAAACTCACTGGCCTATGGTTATCTGGACTATCCTTGTACCTTATTTTTAAGGATGTCGTATTTTGCCACCCTCAAATTTCCTCCTCTTTATCTAGAAAGTTTGGAAGCTTATGGCAAGTGCGAACATTATCCTCCCCTCCAATGTCTTTAACAACGTGATACAAGATATTTGGATCACTAATCCACTTTCAGTACAGTTAACCTGATACATCCTTCCCCATCCCTGCCCCAGGGTTCACGTAGTCCAAACCTCTATTCATGTTCCAGAACTACCCTTCCAATATTAGCCAACTCAGAACTGTCCATCTTCCTTATTCTTTTCAATTCTAAAAGACTATCAAAGCATCAACCTTCCAATGTATCTTTGACTTTGAAAAAAACAAGATAAAACCTTACAATTAAATTGAACTTTTAATAACACAGACTGCAGACTTCATAATTATGTGCACATTAGCATGTAATTAAAACGTTTGAGCCCAGAGTAGCTATGAGAAGCTGCTAGATCAATTTGCAGGCTGAAATACCATTGTAACACTTACAAGAATATGATAAACAGTAATAAATTCAAATAAATGTCTTGATGTAGCTGGTAACCAGAGACACATCATGCAAGGAAACCAAAATTATTTCAACATTTGCATACTTTAAAAAGACAAACATTTTAATATTGTAATGTTAATCCATGGCCACAACCAATTAAAAATAAATTCTTCAAAATCCAATGAAACCACTGAATTGTAGGAGAAACTTATTCATATATTTAAAAAAGTACAAGTTAAATAACTATTGAGGTTACTTTTCTTTTCCTATTGTTTTTAATTTGTGCCTTTATTCTGTAACTTTACAAAACTCATGTAAATCAAAGTTGATGCAAGTTAATAGTTGCTAAATTATTTAAATTAGATAACTGGTTAAAGTATATATTTAAAACATCAGGTTTTACATTCCAAGCTTTCCTTTATCCATTTGTTTAAAATGTTGCCTTTAGTAACTAAGACAAAAACATGGATCGAATTTATAAAAATCAATATTTAAAAATTCTAACTATAGATAGCCAATGGCAACATAGCATTGTTTCATCATTCATCAAACAATTAAATTGTTAGTTATTTATCCCACATCATGACTAAAAGACTATGCTTCATATTCCCTTTCTTCATTCTCTACCAAAACACGGTCATCTGCAACTTGATCTGTTGGATGATACTGAATGGAATTAAGTCCATTTGCAGCAAGACATTTTCTTTTGTATGCATACCATGTAATTATTGAAATTATCACCAAAATTGCAGCAGATGAGATGATTAATGCTGTTGGTAATACATTATTTTTTCTGCCTAAAAAAAAAACAAAAAAATACATTGTTAATGGTTTGGACCCAATGAAGCAATATATTGTTACAATCTTTCTAGCCCAAGACTGCATTATCATTGTTCATGTGTCATCTGAAATAATGAAGCGTTGTGGAAGAAATAGATGTGCTATTTAATTAAGTCTATGACAAAAATCTGGATACTCTCAGGCTAAGAGGAACCATATTCTTAAAGGAGAAATAGTCTAGACATAAGGTAACAAGGATCCCTTAAAATAAAGAGCTAAGTGCTAAAAATTGTTCATGTTCATATTACTGTGGTGCTTGTAAAGTGTAATTTCACATATTTTCATGCCAATTCACATTTGGCCAGAAATTGCTGGAAAGTTCCTTCATTGTAGTGATGGTCACCATTATTAATTTGTAAAAACTCTAAGTGTTTGGGTGTAAATAAACTCAATCTCTGTACGTAGGTGAATAATTTCATCTGTTCCACTGTTAGCACTGCCAAAGGCAATAAAAGCTTCTCACCATGATAGAAATGAAATTACCCATTTAACTTAATGGCAATTGTGAAATCACTGGATTCATGAAAATATTATGTGTCTTGTCATTAAAGGCTGGGAAGTAATGTCACAAAGAACTGTCTGAATGAGGTAATTTATGGTCCTTAATCTTTGTGGCCTAGAAAGGGAAAAATGAAGCTGTGGAGTTTCACTTAAGCCTGTAGTAAACTGTACCTACTGTGTTTTTTTTGTCTCTTCAGTTGCCTGTATTTTTATACCATCTCTTGCCGTGCCCATACTTACCACAGTTGAAAGGAATGATTTCTCTGGACATAAAGCTGTATTGACAGTTAGATGATGGTCATTTAGAGTCAGAGTCATACAGCATGGAAACTGACCCCTCGGTCCAACCAGTCCATACTGACCACGTTTCAAACTAAATTAGTCCCACTTGTCTGTGTTTGGTCCATAAACCTCCAAACCTTTCCTCTTCACGTACTTATCAAATGTCTTTTCAACATTGTTACAATGGCGGTTACCTGTGTCCACCACTTCCTCTAGTAGTTCATTCCACATACAGACTGTGTGAAAAAAAAGTTGCTGCTCATGTCTTTAAATCTTTCTGCTCTCACCTTAAATATGACCTCTAGTTTTGAACTCCCCCCACCTGAGGGAAAAGACCTTTGTTCATCACCTTTTCTACACCCCTCAAGACTTTATAAATCTCTAAGGTCACCCTCAACCTCCAGTGAAAAATACCCTGGACATGGAATTCCTGCCCTTCCTCACATTGCAGCAACATCTTCCTACCATACCTACTTATACTATGTGAATTACTATACTAATTCATCTACTTTATTGTGGAAGCTCCACACATTAAGATACAATGCCTTAAGGCTTACCTTTTTAACATTCTTAGTCCTTTTCACATTATACTGCATTTTGGTCCTATTTGATGTTTGTCATTGTATTCTGTGCCTATCATATTTCTTATCTCCCACTGTCTTTTGTTTTTGCTCTTGTTTCCTTCACTTATATCTCCTTGTCTAGGTTAATTTCCCTCTATCATTTTAGTTTACACCCTCCCTAACTGCACAAGCAAATACTCCCTCTAAGATATCATTTCTGATCCTGTCCAGATGCAACCTGATTAGTTTACACTGAAGACACTGGATACTGACCCTGGCTTTCCCTTTTTCACTCATTAAATCACCTGACCTGATTTTCTTAGAACCCAAAAATCCATCAATCTCAGACATGAATATATCCAATGACGGAGATTCCACTAGCCTCTAACAGAGAATTCTAAAGATTCACAACACAGTGAAGAATTTTCCTCTCATTTCTCTTTAAGGTGGTTGACCACTTAGCCTGAAATTATTTCTTTTAGTTCAAGATTTCCTATCGTTAGGAAACAGGCTCTCAGCATCAATCTGGTCAAACCCACTCAGATTTTCTGTTATATTATTTCAAGGGACATGGACTTCAATTGCAAATCATCACTTGGACTTAACTGTCCTGGAGAAGAACGTGGTAGTGAACTGCTTCTTGAAGCATTACAGTCCATTTGATGTGGGTACAGACACAATGTTGTTACGAAAAGAATTCCAAATTTGTGTCTCAGTGACAGTGAGGAAACAGCCCTACAATTCCAGTCAGGATGTGTGTGGCTTGGAGGGCAAATTGCAGTTGGTGGTATTATCACACATTGCTTCCTTGACCTTCTGCAAAGAAGTGGTCATGGGGTTGAAAAATGTTATTTAAAGGAGCTCTGGCGAGTTGCTGTAGGGCATCTAGTAAATAGTACACACTTGTTGCTACTGTGCATCGCTAGTTGAAAGACTGAATGATGAAGGTGATTTATAGGTGCTTTGTCCTGGATGATTTTCATCTTCTAGAGTGTAGCTGGAGCTGTCCTCATCCAGGCAAATGGAGAGTGGTCTATCAGGACTTTTGCTTGAAGATTGTGGACAGGCACTGTCGAGTCCAGCAGGGGAGGTCAGTTATTTGCCATAGAATTCCTACTCTCAGGCCTCTTCTTCTTGCTACAGTTCATTTGTATGGCTGGTCCAGTTCTGTTTTTGGACAGTGGTAACTCTTAACAAGTTGAACTTGTTGTAGAGAACTCAATAATGGTAATGCAAAAAGAAATGGTTACATTCCCCCTAACTGGAGATGATCATTGCTTGGTACTTGTGTGGCGCAAATGGTACTTGCCACTTTTCAGTGCAAACCTGGTTGTTGACATGTCCACATGCAACAAGCCCTGGTCTCTGTGTGGTTCTGAGCAGTCAGGTGCTGAACATGGTGCTGTCATCAGTTTTGTAGTGGTGACATATTGGAAATCAAGTCCCACTATTTCCAGAATCATGATAAATGTGAAGATTTAATGAATTGACTGAAAATCCCAATTTGCCTCTGACAGATTGCTATCCAGGATAAACAGTACATTTCACCAGTCCAAACATTACAAAACTAGATTGGCTTGTTTCATAATCCTTTACTCTTCAAAGAGGCCTTGATGTTATTTGCACATTGATGATCAGTCTATAGTTCATTGGTTGCATGGCCTTCTTTGTCTTTAGGTTTTAGAATAAATTTTGTCAGCCTATGAATATAGTTTTTTTTGTTCCTTCACAGAAAATTGGAGAAACGATTGATGCACATGGCATCAGGAGGTCTCCTTGCTTCTCTCTGTCACTCCCATCACTGAATTGGGGTTAAACTGCAAATCTAACCAGAGGCTTGTTGTTATGCAGAGCTCTCCTGAACTCTCAAATTTTGGTGCTAATTGAAAAGCCAATCAAAAGACTGTCTGAGCAAATTCATTCTTAAGTACAAACAGATGCTGCTGCTTTCACTGGACTCAATGTCACAGCTAATTGGGGTGGGTCAGTTCGCTGGATGATGATTTACAATGCTGTGTGACAACCCCAGGATAGGTTCAGTTCCCTCAGTGCTTGAAGTCAACATAGAAATACTGTCCCAGTTAGTTGGCAGATCTTGTGGTGCAGTGGTTATGTCCTATCTTTGTGCCATGAGGCCTGGGTTCAAATCCCATGTGCAACCAGACATGTGAAATAACATCACTGAACAGGTCAATTAAAATATTTGTCCCAGTTAGTTGAAGCTTTTGTGGTGCAGAGTTAGTGTCCCACCTCTAAGCCAAGAGGTCTGGGTTCAAGTTCCAGTTCCTACAAGACATATGTAATAACATTTCTGAGCAGGTTGATTCATAATATCTGTCCCAGTTCATCAGGGGCTCTTGAGTTACAGTGATAATGTTGCTACCTCTGAACCAGGAGGCCTGATGCCATGAGGTGGCATGGTGGTTAGCACTGCTACCTCACAATGTCAGAGATCCGGGTTCAATTCCTGCCTCAGGCAACTGTCTGTGTGGAGTTTGCACATTCTCCCTGTTTCTGCGTGGGTTTCTCCGGTTTCCTCCCATAGTCCAAAAATGTGCGGGTTAGGTGAATTGGCTATGCTAAATTGCCCGTAGTGTTAGGTGAAGGGGTAAATGTAGGAGAATGGGTCTGGGTGGGTTGCTCTTCGGAGGGTCGGTGTGGACTTGTTGGGCCAAAGGGCCTGTTTCCGCACTGTATGTAATCTAATCTAATCATGATACTTAACGAATTCAGAGTCAATGTCAAAGGCTGCCTGGGTCACTCCCTCCTAACTGTATGCTATTGTGCTGCTACCTCTGGTGGGTCTGTCTATTACTGGGTCAGGACATACCCAGGGATTGGTGATGGTGTTGTTTGGGGCATCATCTATATACTGATAGTATGTTTCTGAGTGCACTACTATATCAGGCAGTTGTTAGACTATTGTGGGGAGTTAGTTTTCTCAATTTTAGCACAAGGCCCCAAAAGATGATTTTGCTGGCTTGATGAGACTGGATGTGCCACTGTTGTTGTTTCCAGCTGCTAGGTCAAAGCTGGGGTTGTTCATCCAGTTTCATTTTCTGTAATGGTTCTGTACTTGTTTTCTAGGCCATTTCAGAGGATGGTCAACCACACTGCTGTAGGTCTGAAGTCATACGTATTCAAAGGGAAGGACAGGAGACTTATTTCCTTAAATGTCATTAATAAACCAGATGAGTTTTTATGTTAGTTGTCATTGGTCTCATGGTAAGCATTAGAATCAATTTTAATTCTAGATTTAATTAATTTATTTTAAAAGATAGGGTGTGCTTGTTTCTACTGGAGTTTAGAAGAATAAAAGATGACCTGATTGAGTTGTGTATGATTCTGAATAGTCTTGACAAGGTGGAGATGTCAGAGATCTACAGCAAAGTAAAAGGCCCTCTGCCCATCACATCCATGCCATTCAAAAACAACCATCTAATTATTCTAATCCTGTTTTCCAGCACTTCACTGTCGCCCTTGGCATTGCAAGTATACATCTAAATACTTCTTAAATGTTGCAGTTTTTTGCCTCTACCACTCTTACAGGCAGAGAGTTCCTGTGTCTCACTACACTCTGCGTGAAAAGGTTTTTCTTAATTCCCTCCAAACCTTCTGTCACTCACTTTAATATGTGACTAGGATGCTGCTTCTTGTGGGTTAGTCCAGAACTAGGGGTCATTGTTTTAACATTAAGGGTCATCTTAGACAACAGAGAGGGAGTTATTTCTCTTTGGAACTAACTGGCTCAAAAGGTAATGGAGGCAGGGTCATTGAATATTTTTAAGATAGAAGTGAGTAGATTTTGCATGGGAATCAAAGGTTATTGTGATTAAAAAAAAGTGTTGGAGAAACTTAGCAGAATGCAGAGAAATAAACTTTTAAAAATAGTTGACATTACAGAAGAGAAACTTTGGGAGGTCTTAGGGAATATAAAAGGTGGATAAATCTCCAGGACCTGATCTAATGCATCCCAAAACGTTGGTGGGAAGTAAGGGAGGAAGTTATGAAACCCCCTTGCAGAAATATTTTCATCATCTATAACTATGGGTGAGGTGCCTGATGACTGGAGAGTGGTGAATGTTATACCTTCGTTTAAGTTGTAAGGAAAGTCTGACTTCGGTTTTGGATAAATTGTTGTGGGTGATTATTTATGGACATTTAGAGAGGCAAAAATGGATAGTCAGCATGGATTTGTATGAAGAAAATAATGTCTCACAAACTTGACTGAGTTTTTTGAGAGAGTTACCAAAAAAATTGATTATGGCACAGCAGATGTTGTTTACTGGGATTTAGTAAAGTCTTTGACAAGTTTCCTCATGGTAGACTGATGAGCAAAGTTAGGTCAGATGGGATTCAGGATGAACTTGCCAATTGGATACATAATTAGCAGAATGGCAGGAGACAGAGAATAAAGGTTGAGGGTTGTTTTCGGACTGAAGGTCTGAAACCAGGAGTGTTCCACAGGGATCGGTTCTGGATCCTCCTTTGTTTCTCATTTATATAAACGATTTGGATAAGAATATAGAAGGTACAGTTGATAAGTTTGCAGACAACACCAAAGTTGGTTGCTTTATAGACTGTGAAGAAGGTTTTCGAAGATTACAAAGGGATCTTGATTGAATGGTTCAATGATCTGAAAAATGGCAGATGGAGTTCAATCTGGATAAATATGAAGTATTGCATTTTGATACAATAAATAAGGGTAGGGCCTTGGGTAAATTGTAGAAAAGAGGGACTTAAGTGTAGCAGGTACGTAATTCTTTGAAGTTTGTGTCACATATAGACAGGGTGGTTAAAAAGGCATTTGGCACGCTTGCCTTTATTGCTCAGTCCTTGGAGTAGAGGAGTTGGGAAGTCATGTTGAGGTTGTCCAGGAAATTGGTGAGGCCTCTTCTGAAATACCGAGTCCAGTTCTGATCGCACAGTTCGAGGAAGGATATTATCAAGCTGGAAAGGCTTCAAAAGAGATTTACTAGAATGTTGCTGAGTATGGAAGGTGTGAGTTATAAAGAAAGACTAGATAAGTACCAACAAAAAAAAAGTCCCAGCCTAAGAGGTTGACAGGCGATTTGATAGAAGTTTATAAAATAATGAGAGGTATAGATAGAGTTAATGATAGTTATATTTTTCCTAGGATGGGGATTTCAAGACTAGAGGGCATATTTTTAAGGTGAGAGGAGAGACATTTAAAAAAGTCAAGGCAAATTTTCTTTTTTAACACAGAAGTAGTTTGTATGTGGAATGAACTTTGAGTAATTGGTGGATGCGAGTACAATTACAATGCTTAAAAGACATTTGGATAGAAACATGTATAGGAAAAGTTTGGAGTGATATGGGTCAGAAGCAGGGAGGTGGGACAAGTTTAGTTTGGGATGATGTTTGGCATGGACTGGTTGGACTGAAAAGATCTCTTTCCTTGCTGTATGACTCTCTGTGGCGGCATCTGTGTAGAGAGAAATAGACTAAGTCTAAAAATGACTCTTCTTCAGAATTGGTGATTATTGTGGATAGATGGGAATGAAGAATACAGAACACAAACAGATCAGCCATTGAACGGTAGAGCTGACTCAAAGGGGATTGCAAATCTATTCATCATTATCTTACAAATATCAACAACATTGGCTCCAAAATCTTGTGAAGCAGATATTTCCAAAGATGCACAAGCCTCAATGGACTACAGGTACTCCTAATTCATAAGCTTCACCATCTGCCATAGCAGGATTTGAACCTACATCCCCAGAGCATTAGCCTGGGCTTCTGGTCCACTGGTCTAGTGACATTACTACTGCACCACCACATTCTCTATTTGTTTTAGTGATATCACCTCTCATTCTCTTAAACCCAAGACAGGAATTTTGTTTTACAAAAAAAAATACAGAACAGCAGACGCAAATCTGAAACAAAAATCAAAATTACTGTCAAAACTCAGCAGGTTTGACAGTACTTGTAGAGAGAAAGCAGAGTCAACATTTCAGTCTAGTGACTGAAGAGAATTCTTTTCTCCTTACAATGACCTCTTTCGTCTCAAAAATTAGTCAAGTGATCCCTCGTTGCACCTCCTTCCCTAAGATAAAGTAATAGAAGACAAAGTAGATAGACCTTGGTTTGCAATTGCTCTCTGTTTATTGAACTAGTATAATTGATATATTAGATAGATACTCAACTGTTATTGATGGACAGTATGCGAATGGAATGTACTTCATGTGTCAAACAGGTTTATACGTTTTATAAATCTGCCTTATCATTTACTCTTTCACTCCTCAAGGAAGTTGTCCCTGAAACTGGGCAAGATGGCACCCACATTACACTTTTACTTTGATCCTAGATAGTTCGAAAAAACATCAATTCTTTAAGATACCATGAATAAAAAACATTTTCAGACCAAATGTTTAAAATAATGTATTTGATACATAAACTCACCTCTTGAACATTTTTCTCCATCAGGTACAGCAACTAGAAAAGAAAACTTCCATGACTTCCAAGTAAAGTGACAAGCTGTTCATACAGTAATGCTAATGTGACAACTGAGGCGAGATGACTGTACTACCACTCTAATCCCACTGCTCCATAGGTCACAACATAAAATAAAAATATACTTCCCTGTTACCGAGATGGCCGATAAAATACCTGAACATATCATGTTTAAAATGAAAAAAATTCAATCAAGTTTCATTCGTAAAGACAATTGTTGATTTATCAAAACCTTTATTCAAGGAGAATAAAGTAATGATTAACATACAGTATTATGAAAGTGTACATGTTTATTCCTCAAAATAATTTCAAAATACACACAAACACATACACTCAAGCATTCAAGGTGAAAGGATTTCAAAAAAATACATATAAACTAAGAACAGGAGTAACCATTTGGCCCTTTGGACCTGATCTGCCCTTTAATATAATCAAGCAGATCCTCTGTTTCAATGCCATACTCTCACTTTCTTCCCATACTCTTTGGATGCCTTTAAAATCTAAACATCTACCTATCTTGAACTTATTCAGTGTGTTGGCCTCCACAGCCTTCTGTGGTACAGAGTTCCACAGGATCACTGCCATTTTAGTGAAGGAATCTTTCCTCATCTCAATGTTAAATAGTCTACCCTTGTCCTGAGACCAAGAACCATAGTTCTAGATTCCCCACTAGGAAAAACATCCTCTTTGCAAAGAGTCTGTCCAGCCCTGTTTGGGATTTCTCTGCAGAGACTGGGTTAGCAAATACAATATTGTGAAGCTCCTTCAATTAATTTACTTCTTCTTCTGAAAGAGTAAGTCAATAAGATGGCTTTTTCAGGAACAGAAGATATCAGCTAGGCTGCCCTAACTCATAGAATTCTTGTTCCCTACCAAATTTCAGATAACATTGTTCATGCAGATACTATATAGTCCCAACAAGGGTTTACAGCAAAGCAAGCAGATATCACCAATCCTGCCATTTCTAGGAGCCCTTGTTTAAAACACAACTTCAATATCCACAGTAACCTTTCAATGCTCTTTTCTAAAGAAGCAATTCAGGTATTTCTGCAAGATTATTCAACTTGCCACAATCCTTCGAAACATAAGTCCTCCTTGAAATACTAAACATGACATCAGTTGTCACATTAGGGCTAGCTAATTAATTACCTGTAGAGCTGGGAAAGAAATCTAAGACCTAATTGATACCTCAATGTAAATCTGAGCTAAAACAAAAATGCAGGGAATGTTCTATAATATTCAGAGTAAACTCAAAATGATATGTTGATTGGTAGCTTTTCTGCTTATCAAGGCTTTGTTAACATTTATTTATTAAATCAATGCCATATAAGTGCCAACCTTAGATCACAGGTGGCAAAAAGACTTGTGGGTTTGAGTCCTACTTTGGTAAAGAGGGGTTAAAGTGCAGAACTCAGGAGAGGTTATTAAAATTTCCAGCACACACACAAATAGGACAGTGTGTATGAAAAGGGTTAGCAATCAAACTTCAAGCACATTGGACAAACGAATGACGACGAGAAGAGGGATGGTTAATAGAGGACTGAAGGTGTTATATCTGAATATACGCAGTATAAGGAATAAGGTAAATGAGCTTGTGGCGCAGATCAAAATTGGCAGGTATGATGTGATGGGCATCACAGAGATGTGGCTGCAAGAGGATTAGGACTGGGAGCTGAATATTCAAGAATATACATCCTATTGAAAAGAGAAGCAGGTGGGCAGAGGGGGTGGGGTTGCCTTATCAATAAGAAATGAAATTAAATCAATAGTAAGAAATGAAATGGGGTCAGTTAGTGCAGAATCTAGGTGGAATTGAGGAAGCGCAAAAGTGGAAAAAAAAACATATTTGGAGTTATGTACAGGCCTCCAAACAGGAGTCAGGAGCTGGGGTACAAAATGCACAAGGAGATAGAAAAGATGTGTAGGAAAGACAAAGTTACAGTGATCATGGGGGATTTCAATATGCAGGTGGACTGGAAAAATCAGGTTGGTAGTGCATTGCAAGAAAAGATATTTGTAGAATGTCTACAAAGTGGAGCAGCTTGTGGTGGAGCCCACAAGGGAACAGGCAGTACTGGATTTGGTGTTGTGCAGTCAGGTAGACTTAATAAGGGAGCTTAAGGTGAAGGAACCCTTCGGATACGGCGATGATAATATGATTGAATTTAATGTGCAATTTGAGAACAAGATGATACTATCAGAGGTAATGGTATTACAGATGAATAAAGGCAACTACAAAGGCATAAGGGAGGAGCTAGGGAGAAGAGACTGGGAGTTTTGGGGGTAATTCAAGAGACAGCAGAGATTCATCCCAAGGTAAAAACAATGACTGCGGATACTGGAAACCAGAGTCTAGATTAGAGTGGTGCTGGAAAAGCACAGCAGTTCAGGCAGCATCCGAGGAGCAGTAAAATCGACGTTTTGGGCAAAAGCCTGATGAAGGGCTTTTGCCTGAAACGTTGATTTTACTGCTCCTCGGATGCTGCCTGAACTGCTGTGCTTTTCCAGCACCACTCTAATCTAGCCCAAGGTAAAAGAAGCATGGTACAGGAAGGATGAGGCAACCATGGCTGACAAGGGAAATCAGGGAGAGCATAAAAGCAAAAGAGAAAGCATATAATGTGGTGGAGGGCAGTGGGAAACCAGAGGATTGAGAAGCTTACAAAGACCAACAGAGGCCAAAAAAAATAAATGAGGGAGAAAATTATATATAAAGGAAGACTGTAAGAGTTTCTTTAGATATATAAAGAGAAAAAAGAGGCAAAAATGGACATTGTACTGCTGGAAAATGACTCTGGAGAGACAGCAGTGGGGAACAAGGATATGGCCTTCATGTCAGTCTTCACTGTGGAAGACACGAGTAAGATCTCAAAAATTCAAGAGAGTAAGAGGGTAGAGCTGGGTATGGTCATCTTCACCAAGGAGAAGGTGCTAGAAAAACTGAATGACCTGAAGGTGGATAAATCACCTGGACCAAGGACAGCTTATGGATGTTATCTACTTGGACTTCAAGAAGGCCTTTGACAAGGTGCCACGCAGAAAGCTGCTGACTAAGATAAGGGCCTGTGGTGTCAGAGTCTAGGTGCTAGCGTAGATAGAAGATTGGCTGTCTGGCAGAAAGCAGAGAATGGGGATAAAAGGGTCCTTCTCAGGATGGCAGCCGGTGACAAGTGGTGTTCCATAAGGCTCAGTTTTGGGACCACAATTTTTCACGTTATACATTAACGATCTAGATGAAGGAACAGAGGTTATTCTGGCTAAGTCTGCAGATGCTAAAAAGATAGGTAGAGGGACAGGTAACATTGAGGAGACAGGAAGGCTGCAGCAAGATTTGTACAATTTAGGACAGTGGGCAAAGAGGGGGAGATGAAGTACAACATGGGAAAGTGAGAAGTCATGCACTTTGGTAGGAAGAAGAGGAATGGACTACTTTCTGAATGGAGAGAAAATTCAGAAGTCTGAAGTGCAAAGAGACTTAGGAGTTCTAGTCCAGGATTCTCCCAAGATAAATTTGCAGGTTGAGTCAGTAGTTAGGAAGTTAGTAGTTAGCAAATGCAATGATGGCATTTATTTTGAGAGGTCTTGAATATAAGAGCAGGGATGACCTTTTGAGCTCTAAAAGACTCTAATCAGACAACATTTGGAGTAATGTGCGCAGTTTTGAGCCCCATATCTCAGGAAGGATGTACTGGCCTTGGAGCGTGTTCACATGAGGTTCAAAAGAATGGTCCCAGGAATGAAAAGCTCAACATATGAGGAATGTTTGAGGACTCTGGGTCTATACTCGATGGAGTTCAGAAGGAAGAGGGGGATCTAATTGAAACGTACAGAATACCGAATGACCTGGACAGAGTAGATGTTGGGAAGATGTTTCCATTGGTAGGAGAGATTAGGACCCATGGGCACAGCTTCAGAGTCAAGGGAAGACGTTTTAGAATGGAGATAAGGAGAGTGGTGAATCTATGGAATTCATTGCCACAGAAGACTGAGGAGGCCAGGTCATTGAGTATATTTAAGATGGAGATAGATAGGTTCGAGTATCAAAGGGATCAAGGGTCATGGGGAGTAAGCGGGAGAATGGGGTTGAGAAACTTAATCAGTCATGATTGAATGATAGGCTGAATGGCCTAATTTCTGCTCTTACATCTTAGGGTCTTTAGATATGAGCTCATAATCCAGATTGCTAACTTGAGTGACTTGTGTGATGCAGATTGAAATTTAATGGACATAGTCAGTCGTTTACATTGCTTTAGAAATACACATAATGCATAACAATTAAGATCACTAAATTGTTCAGCATACAGGAATCAGAATAACTTGGGCCCCTGCAGAGGGATCCATCCTGAAAGTAACATCTTATTTCTACATGGCACCAGATAAAAAACTGAGACAAAATCCAGGAAAGAAAACTAGGTAAGAATTCTCTAATCTCTAGAAACTGTCCATTAGGCTGAAAGCTGAAAATGTGTTACTGGAAAAGCGCAGCAGGTCAGGCAGTATCCAAGGAGCAGGAGCCCTTCTTAATCACAACACAAAGTCATTGTGTCGGGAGCATACGTTTTATCACTGATGTCACCGTATGAATTATGGGGATTTTATTCCAGTTTTGCATAGGAAAGAAGACGGAAGACAAGATTAAATATTCTGATATGAATATTAATCCTGTGCATAAGAAACACCCAATCCAGACAGATTAGTTGACCCCTTCCTGTCGATTTAGCTAACATTTTCTTGTTGAGAGGTTAAAACCTTTTGAAGAGGTGGCAGAGTTAACCAGTATTTGCAGCACATTGATGCAAAATCAAATTTTTCTTAGTTGCCTTTATTGATCTGATGGCTCAACATTTTCTTTGTTTGAATCAATTTGCATAACTTAGTGCAAATTCTGTAGATAACTATAAATAAAATACTTCTTTCCTTCTTACATCAAAAACTAAAAAAAACTTCAAATGCAATCTTAAATTGTCATAATAGTTAACCTAAAATAATGTGATTCTCACTAAATTTTCCACTGGAGGTGCACAGCATTCCAAAATTTTATACTAATGTGGATCACAGACTTGGGGTACTTTAAACCTTGAGTGAGTTTGAATGCAGTTTTCTGGAAGTACATCATCACTGAAGAGTAGCTCTTGTGAAGGCAAAGTATAAAGTAATGACAATATGTTTCCACAACAAAAGATATCAGAGAAAGATAAATATCAATTAAGGACAAATATACAATGATAATTATGTTTATTACAGTTACTAAGATGGACAAGTATATTCAGACCTCCATTATCTCTGGCCATATATTGATCATTGAGTTAATTTAGATGAGTATGTACAAGAAGGGAGTATGGGAAATGGAGAAATTGAAAATGTACAACTGATATACAAAAAAGGTATGAAACATACAACTTAGCAATACGAGACATTGCTTTGGCCATTGTTATAATACTGTGAGCAATTTTGGGGATGCCATAATGGATAGATATTGAAGCTATCGCCAAAATTTTGCTTACTATAGCAAATAACATCAAATAGAATTATTTAAGTTTTTAGAAAGCTTGACTAAGGGATCATGCCATAGTTAACAAGGGACATAAATTTTTAGGGATAGTATAATACGGTGGATAGTTAGCATTTTCTGCAGATGTGATTAAGAGTTCTGAAGGGGGTGTTGCTTGCTCACTGTCAGGGTTAAGGACATTTCCACATTGCTAGGGAACTTGAGATGGGATGGGAAGGGGCCAGTTATAAATGGTCTACTCTGGAAACAATGACATGATTAGAACCAGGAAGGGGGAAGAATGATAATTGTACAGTAGAACTTTACTGATTTGAGAATAATTTAGTAAATCTAAAACTGGTATCTTAAGTCTGAAAACAAATTACATTTGGTTGAGGGGTACTTTGGCTCAGGTGCAAGGGGGAACTGGACTAAAATATGACAGCGGATAGTGTCACAATGATATAAGATATTGACTACTGATTTTTGGTATTCTGGTCTAATACTTGGACCTTTCTATTTACAAATGGATTTTAAAAAGGGGCCAAAATTACAGAATTAAGATGGCCACAGTGATCACCTGATTAGAATTTGGACTGGTTCTATGAAACCAGTGTGAATTGAACAACTTACAGCCAAGATGAAATGTACATTTTCCCAAAGGGTAATCAAGTGAGCTAGCAAGTCCATAGGGCATGACTCCGATTTTGATTTACACCTGAGAACGTTCATGTTGAAAAAGAAACTTCGTTTATAATTAGGAATCCTAAAAACATACTTCCCACAGACATGGGGTATATAAAGCTTGTAGTTCAAGGTGCTGCTTTTAAACACAGAAAGCAAACAGGACCAAGGATGCAGCACTGAACACATGCTGAGTATTCTGTTTATCAAGAGGAGAAAGCAACCAGTGACCGTATTGATTGGAAAGATACCAATGAACCAACCATGGTCTCAGGTTAAAACCTTTCAATTCAAGAACAATCTTAGGATTCTAAAGTGTACATTCCTCTATGCTGGACACTGTGCTCTTTTGTGAGTGGGTGAGACAGTCAGTGTGTGAGAGAAACTGAGATTGTGTGTATCTGTCTGCATCGATTGTTCATGTGTCTCTGGGTATTTGTGCCATATGAACACGCATGAATATATGAACAAGGATCAACAATGGCCGAACTGATTCTAACCTCCATTCTATACCCAGCACTGGCTCACAAAGGTAGTGGTGATTTTGTGTAGAGCGACATTGGCATCAGTGATGTAGACCCGAAGCAGACTCTTGGCTGTAGAATCAATTTTGGGCCAATATGGGACCTAGTGGCATTGGTGGTGGCTGCGTTGGTGAGGTTTAGCAAGGACTCATGGTGGCAGCATTGATGGAGGTGAGATGATGCCAGAGAGTGACGACTCTTGTTCCAGCGGCATGGTGAATGGACTTGTGGCTGGCCACTCCAGGCCCATGGCTGAGCATTTAACAAGGACTGTAAAGGTGAACTTCATTTTCTTTATTTTTCTGTCTTTATATCCTGTGTTTTGGTTTATTTGTGTGTTTTAAGATGGTGCCTGGGAGTGGCAACATTATACAACATTTTTCACTGTATTTTGTAACAAAATATACATGACATTAAAAAACAAATCAAGAAAAAAAAATCAACATTTCTGCACTCCAAGTATCTTTCATACCCTCAGTAATCAATAATCTCCCTTTACCTTAAAAACACTTTAAGATTCTGAATCCATTGCCTTTCAAGGAAGAGTATTCCAAAAGCCACTCAACCCTCACTTTTTATCCCTTATCAATGTCTTAAATAGGTACCCGCTTATTTTTAACTGTGACTCCTAGTTCAGGATTCTCCCACAAAAGGAAGCATCCTTTCATCCACCCAGTCAAGTTCCCTCAGGATAGTGCGTGTTTCACTCTATCCACCCAAAGGTGACTTCAGAGGTCTAAAACTATCTAATGTTTCCTAATAAGGCAATCCACTCATTTCAAGTATTGGTCGAGTAAAGCGTCTCTGAACTGCTTCCAACACAATAACATCCTTCCACAAGTATGTCGACCAGTACCGAATAAAGTACCCCAGATGTAGACTCACCAAAGCTCTGTATAACCTTCCACTCTTGCACTCAGTTGCCCTCACAATAAAACAGGGCATTCCATCTGCTTTCCTGACGACAAAACCATTTTGGCTTTACCTGACTACTTTGCACTTATCGAAATGCCCTGTATTTCTATCTTTAGTAATAGCTTTTAATATTTTCCCTATGACTGATAACTGGCCTGCAGTTTCCTGCTTTCTGCCTCTCTTCCCTCTTTGAAGGAAGGAGTTACATTAGCTACATTCCAGTGTAAAGGAACTTGCCCTGAATCTAATGATTTTAGGAAAATTAAAACCAATACAACCATTATCTCACTAGTTTATTCTTTTAAGACCCTAGCATGAAATCCATTATGAGCCAGGAATGGTCAATTTGCAGTTTTAACAATTTACTCGGTATTACTTCCTTGGTAATGTAATTTTCTTGAATTCTTCCTCCCTTACAATTTTTAATTTAAAGCTAATTCTGGGTTGTTACTTCTATTATTTTTAGTGAAGACGAACACAAAATTCTCCAATTCATATGCCATCTCTTTATCCTCCATTAGTAGTTCTTCAGACTTTGTTTAATATAGAATCAACATGTAATTTCTTAACTCTCTTTTATAAATATCTAAGGAACCTTTCCCATCTAATTTTATATTGTTGACTAACTTCAGCTTGTACTCTAATTTTTCTCCTCCTCATTAATCTTTTAGAATTTTTTTGCAGTTGTTTATATTCTACCGACCCCCTGATTGCCACCTATCTTTGCACAATAATGTGTCTGTTCATTGAGTATACTATTTTTGACTTTTTTTAGTTAACCATGGAGGACAGGTCAGTCCCTAGAGGTTCTCTTAATTTTTTAAAATCATCCATTCTGTGCTTCCTGAAATAAATCCTTAAATGGTTGCTGCTGCATCTCCGCTGACCTACCCCTTATTCTAAACTGCTAGTTCACTTTCACTCGGCCTGCTTTCATGCTGTCATAACTGCCCCTTGTTTAAATTCAAAATGGTAGTCTTGGACCCACACTTCTCTCCCTTAAATTGTATGTAAAATTCAATCGTAATGATCACTGTTAACCTGGGCTGCTTTCACGGAGATCAATAACTAATCCTATCCCATTGGTCAAAATCAGATCTAGTTTAACATTTCTGTTTGGTGCTAAGAGCATGCTGATCTAAGAAACAATCCCAAAAATATTCAATTAATTCATCATCGAGACTACGTTTTCCCATCCAGTCTTTATGTTGGTTAAAACCTACCATGATTGATTGCTGTACCATTTTTGACAAATTCCCATTATTTTTTTCTTGATACCCTGCCCTACCACATAATTACTGTTAGGGACCTCTACACAACGCCAAATGAACTCTTCCCTTTATCAATCTTCACCTCTACCAAGACTGCTTCTATATCCTGGTTTCCTGAATTTAAGTCATCCCTCTTTATTGTACATATTTAATCTTCACGCATCAGAAGCACTCCTCCATCCATTCCATTGCTTCATTTCCTTCCTAAATGTCACATACCATTCAATATTCAGATCCCAATCTAGGTCATCCTGTAGTCCTGTCTTAGTAAGAGCTACTAGATCATACTTATTTATCTCAATTTATATTATTAGTTCATCTATTTTGTATCAAATGTCATATGTATTCAAATGCAGTGCCTTAATTTTTATTTTTGTAATTTCTAATTCTATCCATTGGTTTTCTCTGTCCTTTCTTGTCATTGTCTGTTTATCATTTTCAACATTAATTCCTGTCTCCGTTGCCTTTTTTCCCTCTATTTGACTCATCATAAGCTCTCAAATTTGGGCCTTTGTCCTCATTATTTAGATTAAAACCTTCTCTACTTCCCTCATTATGTATACCATCCTAATAGGATAAATTACATTGTCCGCCTGATTTCAGAGATTTTATGCTTGACATTGCATCTTTATTACTTTTCACAGTTGAGGAAATAAAATTACTCTCTCAAAAAAAAACTCTTTGTACTGGTCTTATTATTATTTCTTGTGAAAACAGTTAAATGCATATTAATTAGGGCACTGTACCAAAATGAATGTACACGTTTGCTGGGTAACTGGGGAGGTTGAAACAAAAATAAAAGAGGCCAACCAATTTACCCCTCCCCAACTGTTCACACCATTAGGCATTTGAAGAATTCATATTTTGCAACATATTTATTCACTCTCTTAAGGAATAAATCCCAACAGATAAAGTGGTATTACTGCAGATAACAGCTTAAGTTAAGGATATTAGATTAAAAGAGGAGGCTTATAATTTTGCCAAAAAGAATGGTAAAACAGAGAAGTGGGTGGTTTTTATAATTCAGCAAAAGGCAACGAAATCTGGCAAAACAGATCGTAAAAAGGAGATTAGAGCATAAAGCTGGATCTTCAAAACCAAAGACTGGAGAAATTATGATGGGGAATATGGACATGGTAGAGACATTGGTGAATTTACTGCATCTGGCTTCATGGCAGAAAATACAAGAACATTCCGGAAGTCATGAAGAAGCATTCCAGAAATCACGAAGACTCAAGTGGTTAACAGTGTAACTAGATACTCGATAACCAATTTGCTGGCCACCAAGAAATACTATAATTTATGATGACAGATATGTTATCATGTTTGGCAAAACTGTTAAAAGGGTTTTTTGATGTAGCTAATAGGGCCAATAAGGAGATGCTTCTGCATGTACTTGGATTTCCATAAAGCATTAAACAGGGTTAATATGTTTGCATGGATTATGAGTCGTTAATGGAAAGATGACAGTAGAAATAGACCAGCCATGTTCAGTTGGCAATACTGTAATTAGTGGAATACTACAAAGATCAAGGCTTGAGTCTAAGTTATTTATAACCCGTATTAATGAATGTAACATATCAAAAGTTCCAAACAACACAAAGTTAAGTGAGAAAGTAAACTATGAGGAGGATTAAAAAGCCTGAAAAAAGGATTATACCAGGTCAAGTGAGGAAGAATATTGCAGATGGAGTATTGTACAGTGAAAATGTGAAGTTATCCATTTTGGAAAGAAAGGAAAATCAGAACACCTTGTAAGTAGTGAGAAACTGTCAAATATTGGCAGTCAGAGGGATTTCCTGTCCTGATACACACATTACAGAAAGGTGTCATGCAGATACAGCAAACAATTAAGATTACTTCACTGTAAAGGAATTGGGAGTTTAGAGAGGCAAGAAAAAAATCTTGCTGCATTTGTATAGGGAGTCAATGAGACTACATATGGAGCACTGTACTCAGTTTTGATTTCATTACCCAAGAAAGGCTGTGCGCATTTTTGGAGTTTGTGCAATCAAAATTCAGTAGACAAATATCTAAGTTGAGGAAATTGGCCTAAGAACAGATATTGAATAAACTAGATCTTTATTCCTTAAAATTTGAGAAAATGGAGAGGTGATTTAGTTGAAACATATAAAATTCTTAAGGGATTTGGTGAGATAGATGCTGGGAGGATGCTTCCCCTAACTGGGGAGTTTAGAACTCTGAATAAGGAACCAGCCACTTAGGGCCGAGATTAGAAGAAGTTTGACACTTAAAAATGTGTTCTGAACATGTGGAATTCTCTAAACCAGCAAGCTATGATGTTTAGTTGTTAAATACATTCATGTCAGAGTTTGACAGATAGTTGGACAGAAATAGAATCAAGTGACAGGAATATGGGAATAGTGCAGTAAGATGTATCTGATGACCACTGCAAACTTTGTTGAAATTGGGTCAACTCATTTTGGAGCCTTAAAAATGAAGGGGAAGAGATTTTCATTCCATCTGCTGCAATCAAATTTAGATAACATATGTGGACGGTCAGTTGTATCTGTTGTACCTAATCCTATTATGCAAGTCAAACATGTTCAAGCAAATGGTAAAATATAAAATTTCAATTCAAATAGTATATAGTCTGTAAATAGAAACAGTCACAATGCATGGTAGGACAAAAAAAACCTGTTTCTACGCTGTTTGATGCTAAGAAAATAACCAATATAGTGTCACAATTTATTATAATGCTTAATCCAGTAAAACAACTGAAGTTCCAAGTATATTGTTACGACACGGGGTAAACCCTCCTGCTTAATTTAAATCAGCAACACAGAAAAGATTTATCCTGCGCAATAATCTGAAAATTTGAGAGGCCAAGAACTATTTAAAGGAAAAATTAACTACTTTATTTCTTAAAGTATAACAAAGAATAACTAACAACTATTTATAATTCCTTCCACTAACCTATCTTTTACCCCCCCTTCTATAATATGAGTCCAATAAATCCCCCAATTAAGATTTACCAAAAATTCAAATTTTCAAAACCTGCCAGCTGTCGAATCTTCTATTTGGATCTTCTTGTGTCTTCTTTTCTTCTTAGGGATAATGCTTCACAGGTTACTGATTGATAAAGGTACATTTAAGACAGCTATTTTTCGGGCAAACTTATACATGTTGGTGGCTTGGCAGTTCTCCTCTTAACTGTTCAATTTTCCCTCGTATTATACCCTCAAAGCATCGGATTGTCTCACTGGCTTTAAGATTGTCAACATACTAAATTCAAACTTGATTTGAGTTTGGTTTTTTTTGGAGTAGAATTTAAACCGATTGGCCTAATTCAGATTTGTTTTGTCATCTCCAGGCAACTAATCAAGCTGTTCGACCAAATGTTACATTATATCTTTTTCAGAACACTTGGTGCTGTCAGGTAGTTCTGCTAGCTTTTAACTCTCTTAAAAAGCTACAGTGTACCCAAATCTTCATAACAATATTGCATCACTTATCCGATTCAGAATCAGTGTATACAAGGCAACAAGAGAATCTTTATAAAACATATCTATTGAATTGAGTCGGACTTTAACAAACTGCAACAGAAATGGACAATGCACCTCCCAAGAATGCAAGTATATACTGAGATGATAAACTCAATAAAACTTTCCTTAAATCTATTTGATAATGGCAAACAAAAAAACATGGTGTTTTGTGAAGATTAGCTTGAATTCTACTCACTTGTTGTTGTTTCACATGCCACTGATCTTCCAAAGCTTTCATCACAATTGACTGTTTTCCACTTCCCTGACTCTGTGTCCATAACGACACATGTATCGGCATCAGAAGTTTCTCCAGGCAATTCCCCAGAAGCCCAGTTTGAGTAATTTACTTTAGATTCATCAAGCCATCTCATGGTGCTACCTAAAAAAAAAACAAGTTAGTGCATGGTATAATCAAGCAGGAAATTCATGTGACACTGATCTACTGGCACAGTTCTACTTGCAATGCATTTTATGCTCCACTGCATTTCTTGTGAACTGCCAATAAATGTTGTGGAGCTAGTGCTTATGGGCAGGAACAAACAGCTTCAGTTCATGTCACTACCTAGTGACAAAGCAGCAGCAACTCCCTGACACAAATATGGCACAGCCAAACAATCACACGGCAGAACATATTGAAGCTTACTTTCCTTCTGATCAGCTCCTGCCTCCCTCTCCCTACACAACACTGAATCAGTGAGAAGTTGTGATGGATTGCAAGAAATAGCCAAGGTGGCGCAAGTGATTGGCTGTCACTTTTAAAAAGTAAAGATATTTGCCTCCTCACTCTCCACGGGAGTCATAACGGAGGAGTGGAAGGAGATGAATGTTGTTCCTCTTTTCAAGAAGGTTAATAGAGAAAACGCTGGGAATTATAGACTAGTCAGTCTTACGTCTGTAGTTGGCAATGTTTTGGAAAGAATTCTGAGGTATAGGATTTATGACTATTTGGCAAAGCATAGTGTGATTAAAGGCAGTCAGCATGGCTTTGACAGGGGCAGGTCATGCCTCACGAATCTTATTGAGTTCTTTGAGGTGTCAAGACAGGTTGATGACGGTTGAGCAGTGGATGTGGTGTATATGGATTTCAGCAAGGCATTTGATAAGGTTCCCCATGGTAGGCTCATTCATAAAGTCAGGAAGTATGGGATACAGGGAGATTTGGCTATCTGGATTCAGAATTGGCTGGCTGACAGAAGGCAGAGAGTGGTTGTAGATGGAAAATATTCTGCCTGGAGGACAGTGTTGAGTGGGGTCCCACAGGGCTCTGCACTTGGGCCTCTGCTCTTTGTAGTTTTTATAAATGACTTGGATGAGGAGATTGAGGGGTGGGTTAGTAAGTTTGCAGATGACACAAAGGTTGGAGGTGTCATCGATAGTATCAAGAGCTATTGCAGGCCGCAGCGTGACAGACAGGATGCAGAGCTGGGCTGAGAAATGGCAGATGGAGTTCATCCTGGATAAATGCGAAGTGATACATTTTGCAAGGTCGAACTCGAATGCTGAATATAGAATTAAAGACAGGATTCTTGGCAGTGTGGAGGAACAGAGGGATCTGGGTGTTCAAGTACATAGATCCCTCTAAGTTGCTACCCAAGTGGATAGGGTTGTTAAGAAAGCATATGGTATTTTGTCTTTCATTAACAGGGGGATAGAGTTTAAGAGCCGTGAGGTTTTGCTGCAGCTCTACAACTCCCTGGTGAGGCCACACTTGCCCGACAAAAGGAAAGATACAGAGGCTTTTGAGAGGGTGCAAGGAAGGTTTACCAGGATGCTGCCTGGACTGGAGGGCTTGCCTGATCAAGAAAGGTTGAATAGGCTCGGACCTTTTTCTCTGGAGAGAAGGAGGAAGAGAGGAGACCTGATCGAGGTGTACAAAATAATGAGAGGAATAGATAATCAATAGCCAGAGACTTTTCCCCAGGACAGGATTGACTGGTACGAGAAGTCATAGTTTGAAGATATTAGGAGGAAGGTATAAAGGAGACGTCAGAGATAGGTTTTTTTATGCAGAGAGTTGTGAACGCATTACCAGTGGTGGTGGTGGAAGCAGAGTCACTGGGGACATTTAAGCGACTGCTGGACAAGCACATGGATAGCAGTGAGTGAGGGGTGTGTAGGTTGTTACTATATTTTACATTAGGAACAACATCGTGGGCCATTCTGTGCTGTACTTTTCTTTGTTCTATGTTCTAAAACAAAAGGTTGGGCAACCTGCACATGTGCTGATGTCATTGAGGACAGAATATGGTGACATCAGCTGTGCATTCACAGATAAATCTGGAAGCCTATTGCAGTCAGCTGATGTCACTGGGCTGGTCTACACATGCACCAGCAACCACTTTAGCATGCAGAGCAATTATTTTATGCACATCAGAATAGGCAACAAATTCAATACTTTTCCACTCAAAGTACTGGAAATATCATGAAGGTCACCAAGATAAACATAAAACAATCCACTGCAGAGTAACAAAGTCCCTTACTCTGGTCCAACATAAAATTGCTGCCTGAACTGCTGTGCTTTTCTAGCACCACTCTAATCTAGAATAAAATTTAACATTAAATAGCACTTTATTGCATTAAGGAAGATGGCATAATTGTTAGAAGTCAATTATCTCAGCTCCAGGACATGACAGCAGGGGTTTCTCAGTATAGCGTTAGTTCCTTCATCAATCATCTTACAAATTAAGGTCCAAATTAAGGTCAAACAGGATAGCTTTACTGATGTTTGCATAAAGCTCAGCATCATTCACAACTACTCAGATGTTGAAAAATTCAGTGTCCAAGTGTTGCAAATCCTCGATAACATTCAAGATTGAGTTGATCAGTGGCAGGTAGCATACCTGCCACAAAAGCACCAACAGATGGCCATTTCCAACAAGAAATAATCTAAATTATTGCCCTTCAACATTTAATGACATTACCATTGATGAATCTCCCCTGATCAAAATCTTGCAGGTTACCATTGACCAGGAACTGAACTGAATTTTGTGGTGTATAATTCATTCCAAACTTCTGAAAGCCTGTCCGCCATCTACAAGGGACAAGTTAGGATTTTGATGAAATACTATCCATTTGCCTGAATGAGTGTAACTCCAAAAACACTCAAGAGTCTCAACACCAGCCAGGACAAAGCTGCCTTGATGCAGCTCCAATCTAAAAACTTCAACATTCACTCCCTTCATCACCAAAGTAAAGGCAGTGTGTACCATCCATAAAATGCAGTGCAGAAGATCACTATAGCTTCTTAGACAGCATTTTCCAAATCCATAGCCTGTACCTCTAAAGAGGGCAGGGGAGGGGAAGCAGGTAACTGGGATACCACCTCTTGCATATTCCCCTCTATGTCCCACACCATCCTGACTTAAATTTCACTGTTCCTTAATGGTTGTGATGTTAAAAATTCATAGTAATCTGACAACTTGTTGACTAAAACTTTCACCCCTTTAAGGGCAGCACGGTGGCACAGTGGTTAGCACTGCTGCCTCACAGCACCAGAGACCTGGGTTCAATTCCCGCCTCAGGCGACTGACTGTGTGGAGTTTGCACATTCTCCCCATGTTTCCCCCGGGTGCTCCGGTTTCCGCCCACAATCCAAAAAATGTGCAGATTAGGTGAATTGGCCATGCTAAATTGCCCATAGTGTTAGGTGAAGGGGTAAATGTAGGGGTCGGGTTGCGGGTCGGTGTGGACATGTTGGGCCGAAGGGCCTGTTTCCACACTGTAAGTAATCTAATCTAACAGTTCATTATTTGCAGTGACTAGACAATTTGGACTGGATCTTTTATAGAAAAGAATGATAATTGTTATAATTTAATATTAATTTGTTAACTTCTTTGTTTCTTCTTTCTTCAAGTTTTTTTTCATCACACATCCTGATTTCTGCAGCTCTGGTGTTAGAAGACTCTCAGTCATAAATTCCTCAGCTACTGCAAGATACTACTGCTTGACAATAATGCAGTTACGATTCAAGTTGAAGGAACAAATCAATGTTTTTTTCCTGACCTATTCCTTTACCGTATCACTTAATTTAAATTTGTTACATTTAGGATGATGTAATTGATTGTAACATGAAAGTGTGAACAGCAATGGTCTTGAATTTGAATACCTGAGTTCAAATGTTAACTTTGGCATTGGATTATTTGTATCAGTGAAATAACTTAGAGAACTTAATTTAGGTGATAATAATCAACTATTTTGGGTATTGAAAAATTGGATACATTATTATCATCAACAGGTCTTTGCTAAGTAAATAAGCTATTTACTACAACATCAACAAGTTGAGAATCTAACATTATGCTTTTTATGGTACACTGTTAGTTGTGACAAAGTTAATTTTGGTATTGTGGAAATGTCAAAGAAGTTCAAAGGATTAGCAAACTTTAGAAATCTTGGAAAGCGAATGTGATAATACATCGACAAAGCTTATTAGATGTTTTTAAAACATTTAGAGAGAGGAGTTAAGAGCAAGATTTACAGATTAGCAACTATCATGACAAAGTGCAGTAGCCTGCTTTTGTGTCCCATTAAAGGAGTGTTATTTATTTCTGTTTCCCAAACAATCAATGTCCCTTCTTAAAAGATTGAATCAGAGACTGATGTTAAAGGTGCAAAATCCATTAATAGCATTCTCCAGAATTATTTTTCTGATTTACATCAACAACTTTAACATCAACTCAATGTAGTGAAAATAATCCACAGTTCATTTTTGACATGTGCTTCAAAATGCCCCAGCAAAACTTGTACCAATGTGAAGCAAAGGAAAAGACTTTCAGTGACCGAAGTTATCAATGTAGTAGTAAAATGGTTGATCAGAACTTCAGGACATCACTGAATGGGTTTCTCAGGAAAATATCTTCAGTCCAAGCACTTGTAGCTGCTCCATCAATAACCTTTCCTCCATATTAACTTTTGTAGTACAGTAGAATTACGTGCTGAGGACATCAAGAGTTCAACTCCTTTGGTAATGAAATAACATTTACTAATCCACAGCAAAAATTGGTTAACGTTCAGCCTTGAGCTGACAATTGGCAGATTACTGTCACCTCACAAATTACAGATAATTACCTGTATCAAGACACAGACTAGCCACCATCCATTGATCTTCAATGTCACTGTAATTGCATTATTCTTCATCATCAACATTTATCAAAAGCTTAAATGGCTTGACAGATACAAGAATGAGATGGAGGTGGAGTATTCTGCAAACACTGTGCTGTTCAAAGCTCTTTCTAATATCTAAAAGTCCCAGATTAGGAGTATGATGGAAGGATGTAGGTGCAATAACATTCAAGTTCCACTCGATCTAGATTAGGTTATTTTCTCCTGCCACTGAACTCAATATTCCTTACAGCACTAGCATACCATTGTTGTCATAGATAGGATCTCCCTATTCTATAGGATCTCCCTATTCTGCAACCTCTTTTACCAAGGACAGGAACAACAGTTGCAGAACAAGATTATCACCTTTAGGTTCCCAACTGATTTATGCACGATGTGTTAGAAATCGGCTACTTTTCATTTATGGCCAGAGGGTCAATATCTTGTATTTTAAAAATTTAGCATTACCTTCCCTGGAAAAGTACAAGCAGCCAATAAATGTAATTTTACTCATTTTGACTTATTCTTCAGAACATATAAATATCACTCAGAAAATATCAATTGTTCTTCAAGATCTGACCTAATTAAATATTACAAGTTAATAGCTAAATATTATAAAGACTGTATTTTGCTTCTCAGTCATCAGCTTAAGCCCATATCCATTATTATCCATAGATAAAGAATATCTTGAAAATAAGTTAGAAGATAGTGTTAGGACGGGCTACCGTCCCCGTGTTCGTTTGAAGGAGAGAAACACTGGATCTGATTCAAAATATAAGCTGGTTTAATGAGAGAGAGCCATACAAAATACAGTGAGATTTGCTGCTCACTGGAGAAAGTGCCTTCTGATCTATTGTTCTCTTTGTCTAGCTTTTTAGCCCCTCGCACCCCAGTGCTACATCCTTATTTGGTAGGATATGGTATACTCTTATGGGATTGGTCCCAAGCTGATAACATTCTGTTACCTCAGTATGAGCTACGTGCAATCTAACACGGTTCCAATGTCCTGTTCTCTGTTCACCCTCCCTGGGGCCTCTTTATGCCATCAGCTTTTCAGTCTGTTCTTAGTGTAACATAATGGCTTACTGTTGTCTAGTGAAGCTAACAATTTCCAGACTTGCTAATACTACCTTACGTGAGCACTACCTAACAATAAAGTTTCTTAACACAACCTAACCTTAATGATGCTTCCTAACAATAGTCAACATATCGCTTCATCAATATACAGTTTCATCATATTTTAAAACAGGTTTCACAAGCAGCAATGAGCAGTGAGAAAAATAATGAAATACTAGATGTGGGTTTGCTCACTGAGCTAGAAGGTTCGGTTTCAGATGCTTCATCACCATATAAGTAATATCATCAGTAAGCCTCTGGTGAAGCGCTGGTGTTATGTGCTGTTTTCTATTTATGTCTTTAGGTTTCTTTGGGTGTTTGGCGATGTCATTTCCAGTTCTTTTTCTCAAGAGGATGGTAGATGCGGTCCAAATTGCTGTGTTTGTTGATAGAGTTCCAGTTGGAATGTCATACTTCTGAATTCTTGAGCGTGTCTCTGTTTAGCTTGTTCGAGGATGGATGTGTTGGCTCTGTTAAAGTGGTGTCCTTCCTCGTCTGTATGTAAGGATATTAGTGAGAGTGGTGAAAGTGAGGACTGCGGATGCTGGAGATGAGAGTCAAGATTATAGAGTGTTGCTGGAAAAGCGTAGCAGGTCAGGCAGCATCCGAGGAGCTGGAAAATCAATGTTTCGGACAGGAATCCTGCTGAAGGGCTCCTGTCCGAAACGCTGATTTTCCTGCTCCTCTGATACTGCCTGACCTGCTGTGCTTTTCCAGCACCACTCTAATCTTGACTAGTGAGAGTGGGTCATGTCTTTTTGTGGCTAGTTGATATTCATGCATCCTGGTGGGTAGTTTTCTGCCTGTTTGTCCAATGTACTGTTTATTACAATCTTTGCAAAGTATCTTGTAAGTGACATTCATTTTGCTTGTTGTCTGTATAGGGTCCTTCAATTTCATTAGCTGCTGTTTAAATGTGTTGGTGGGTTTGTGGTCTACCATGATGCCGAGAGATCTGAGTAGTCAGGCAGTTATTTGACTTTGGTTTGGGTTTCTAGGAGCGTTTTGTCTGCTTGTTTGGGTTTGTTGCTGGGAAATTGGCAGACTGTGTTTATTGAGTTCCCGTTCTTCATGAAAATGTTGTATAGGCAATTTTCTTCTGCTCTTTGTAGAGCAGGATTGACCGAATGCAGCTTTGTTTATGGGTGTTGGGATGATTGCTTCTTTAGTTCAGTATTTGGTCCGTATGTATTGTTTTCCTGTAGATGCTGGTTTGAAGTTTCCCATTGACTGTTCGTTCTACTGTGACATCTAGGAAGAGTGTTTGTTGTTTTCCTCTTCTGTGAATTTTATGCCAATAAGGATATTTTTGACAGTCTTGAAGGTTTCCTCTAATTTGTTTTGTTTGTGATGACAAAAGGTGTCATTTACATTGCAGACCCAAAGTTTGAGTTGGATGGTTGGGAGTGCTGTTTGTTCGCTGTTACAGTAATGCTGAGACTAAACAAACAGCTCTCCCAACCATCCAACCAGAGCATGCTGTGAAGCATGTGTTTAGGTTTCTTTGGGTGTTTGGCATTGTCAATTCTGGTTCTTTTCATCAGAAGGATTGTATTTGGGATCCGAGTTGATGTGTTTGTTGATAAAGTTCTGGATGGAATGCCATGCTTCTCAGAATTCTCATGCTTGTCTCGGTTTGGTTCCAACTGGAACTCCATCAACAAACATATCGATTTGGATCCCATCTACCATCCTCCTGAGCAAAGAAACTGGAAATTACATCATCAAACACCCAAAGAAACCTAAACACAAACAGAAAGCGAGGTCTAACACCAGTGCTTCACCAGAGGCTCATTGATGATGTTACCTAGTATGGTGATGAAACATCTGAAACCGAATCTTCCAGCTCAGCGAGCAAACTCACAACAAGAACCTCAACCTGAGCTACAAATCTTTTCAAATCTTGATAACAAAATACTGGGAGACAGGACAGCTAAAAGTTAGGTAATGCAGAAACATTAAAGGAAAGTTAGCATTAAAAGGTATAAGGCGTGTGTGGTTAGGAACAGTAGTGGGTCACATAGCCCATTTAGCCTGCTCCAGCATTCAATTAGATCATAACTGATCATCTACTTCAATGGCAATGTCATGCATTATCTCCATATTCATTGTTGTCATTTGTCTCCATAAGTGTATTGAACATGCTCAACAATAGGGCTTCCATCGCCTGCTCGGGCAGGGACTTCCAGAAATTCTCCACCCTCTCAGTGAAGAAAGTCTTCCTCATCTCAGTTTTAATTGATGTTCCCCTTATTTGGAGACTTTGTCTGTTGGTTTTAGATTCACCACCCACACAAACAACCACTTTGACATGCCATGTAAATATTTTGTAAGTTTCAACGAAGTCACACTTTGTTCTTCAAAATATTCTACAGAATATAGGCCCTCCTTATCTCATAAAACAATCCTGCCATCCCAGAGATAAATCTCATTATCTACGTACCATAGAGAGAGTGCAAGAGATTATCAGACCAAAACTGTACACAATAATCCAGATGACGTCTCACCAACGCACAGCTGAAATATATCTTTACCCCGTACTCAAATTCCTCTGTGATGAAGGCCACATATCATTTGCATTCCTAATTGCTTGCTGCATCTGCATGCTAACTACTTATGAAGAAGGATATCTCGGTCCCATAGGACATCTGCAATTCTTAACCTGCAGATTAAGAAATGTCTTATCACTTCAGTGCTTTTTCTACCAAAGTAAATAATTTTACGTTTCTTCACAATATGTTCCATTTGCCACATTTTAGTTCATTCAATTGGCCTGTTTAAGTCTCTTGAAGTCTCCACATAACATGTGTTCCCATCTAATTTGGTGTCATTACCAAATTTCAATTTGGCAAACTTGCAGAAGATGAATCAGTTGATGGTGGAATCCATTTTGGATTATTTTAATTTAAAGCTAGCCTTGACATTAAAGCCTGAATTTTTCCTTCTGTGTGGGAGATAGATATTTATTGTTGTATGACATTAAAACTCTAATGAAGACTGCATTTCACATGGTAAATGTTGGACTTCAATGTCTTTGTTGAATATTTAGTCCAAGTGTCTAGTTCTGAAAAGATGCAGTTAGTTTTTGTTGTTCTGTGCTATTCAGCAGTTACCACATATCAATCTGAAGGATTGTTGAATAATCAGCAGCAATAAATGCACAGAAATTAATTAACTTTGCAAGTGGTTGGCGTAGTTGCAGACTTTTTGTCAGAACAATAACTTAACAGAACGTGCCAAAAATTATGTTACACTGAAAAATCAGTTTTGGCATGGAATTTTGTGATTATGCGAAAAATGCCTCAGTTTTTAAATTTATATAAAAACAATCTGCTGCTTCTTTGACAATATGTTTACAATTAATTTAATATGCTTCCTACACAAGATGACACAGGAAAATAAACCAATAATAGCTCAAAATGCAAATACATTTACAGTTGACTTGCTAGCGTATAACTTATTAAATTGGATGAATGAGTCTTGGATTATGCGTTACCATTCAAATATTTTGATGCACATTATATAATCAATAAAAACAAATAAAGTTTTTGCAAAATTCAATTACTGTATTTTTTTACTGCATGAAATGGGAAAAAAGCAAATACTTACTGTCTGTATCAAAGATCATGCCCAACCAAATAGCGTCAGACTGTACAGTCTTTTTAAACTGGTTAACAATGAACTTGTTTTCCTTTTCATTAAGGATGCTGACAATATTGGCACCTGGGGCTGAGAGAAAAGTAATGATCACAAACAAAATATAAAAAGTGGTTTCAATTAAATGTTGAATGTTCGGCAAGTTTAATTGCTTCAAAAACTACCTTCAAAACCTATACATTGAAAATGGGATTATTTAATGACGCTGTCTGCATTCCTCAATGTAATGATAAATTTGCCTGTGCATTTCAATCATTAACACACATACATGTAGTCAAAGTACGTTAAAACTGTCAAGTTTAATAGACAAAAGTTTCTATTTAATTATATCTGTATTTCAAACATTAGTTAATAGCTCAAAACAAGTACTTTATAATGGCACAACTAAGATGGTTTTCCTGATGAACAAAATATTTATTTTACAATTCCATCCTCCCCCCTCCCCAAGCTATCAGCTATATTCAATAATATTTGCAAGGTACACAAATGTGCAAAGTATAAAAAGGATTAAAAATATATTTGTATGCTAGTTTTCTGTTACAAAATTTATGATTTTCATGCAAGCAATGACTGAGAACATTTCAGTAAGACAGGACAATAATATTTTAGAGGAGAGAAAGAAAGTAGTACAACATTGAAAGTTCTCATTGCACAATTTCAGTCAAGGATTTGAGCCAACATGAACAGGAGTTGATTTAACTGCTTGATAGATTGTATTGCAGAAACATAATGGTCAGCTCTTTGTGGAAGCTATGGTGTCAAAACCATCAGCATTCACAGTTAACATTTCTGAAATGGACAGCAACTCGGGGATCTGAATCTTACGATATTTTGGTTCAGTTTGAATTGCACGGAGTATTTTGAAAGATTTTTATTGTGAGGCCTCGTGAGCTTCCTAGCCATATCTTACTAAACTCACCTCACTCCTCACATCTGATTCTGCTCCATCCTATCATGCAATATGCACAGATCAATTTGCCACTGGTGGATAGCCTCCAAAAGATGGCATCTCTTGTGCCTGCATCATCTTTAAAAGGCCATTATGCTGCTGGGTGAGCAATGGCATTCTGAAGCTGTCCTTCTCCAGACAGAATCTGAACATGCTGGAAAAGGGCAAAATGGCAGGGCAACTCTCTGACAGAGATCTGGAGGGTCCTCATGAAGGGAGTGGTACAAAAAAAGAGGCAATTTCTTCCCACAGGAAGCCATGACACTGGACCTTGACAGCCTGCTTCAATATTGCTATGGAGGTCAGTATTATATCCACATGGGGAAATAGCCAGAACTGCCATAAGAAGGTCAATGACTTCTCTGCTGCACTAGGACAAGTGCCACAGTCATTTCTTTGTTACCTCACACTTATTCTCCTCATCCCTGAGCTCATGCTCTATCACTCTCACTACTGCCTGCAATAGGTTTCCTCACACACTGTCACTTGCTTCAAACTCCCACATGCGTGTCCTCCACACTGCCTCCTTACTCCTTTGGAATATCAAACCAGTTTTCACCCATTTGCACCACAAACAACAGTTGTGCTATTCATTTCATTTTCGTTAAAAATCACAATACCAGGTTTAGTCCAACAGGTTTATTTAGAAATACTAGCTTTCACAGTGCTCTGATTAAACCTCTTTGACGAGAACCTGATGTGTGATTTTTAACTCTGTCCATCCCAGTCCAACACTGGCACCTCTAAATCATGGCTATCACTTTCTTTTAGTAAATGAGAAGACAACCCATAACACAAATTTGACAGAGATTTTTGAGGAAATGATGAAGATGATTGATGAGGGTAGGGCAGTAGGTATTGTCTCCATGGACTTTATGCAGAAGATTTGAACTTGAATATTTTACTTTATTCCTAGTGTCTACAAATCTCAGATTTTAATTTACTGAGAAATTTGAATTCTATGATGTTAACAGTCACAAATGCCATCTTCTGTGGCTGTGCAAATTTTCATTTTCCCTTTTAAACTTGCAACATTTCTTTATTTCCAGTGTTACTTCTCCAATCATAACCACATCGTCTGTAGAAAAGAGGTCTTTACATTCTACAATTTATACTCTGGAGTCCATCAAATCTTTCCTTGGCCATACCATCTTCATTTACTTCCTGTTTCTTTGAAATATTACTCATGGATGTATACCAATGAAAGCAAGTTCTTTCGCTACAACATTTCCCTTTGTGAAATCAGTCTCTACACCGTCAGCCTGCTAACGTCCAGACCTCAAAGAGATGCAATCTCCTCCAATGAAACAAATGTGAAGAATGAAACCATTACCTTCTTTGCTACCCTAACTCTAGTATTCTCAGGATCAATCTCATTGAGCTGAAACAGACACTGGGGACCAATCAAGTTGTTCTTAGTATTTTATTCAAATCAGCATTTACCTTCAGACCCCACATACTTTCCACTAGAAAAACTGTCCACTTCTGTCTTTTAGGCATCACTTCATTTTATTTCTATTTCAATCCATCGGATGCTAAAACTCCTATCCATGCCTTTATCACTTCTGACGTTGATAATTCTATTGCTTTTCTGGTTGTCCTTCTATCTTACACATTACATAAGTTTGGGTTAATCTTTTTTCATACCAGGTCTCACTTACACATCACCCCTCTAACCTGCTACCCTGGCTCGAGTACTCCAACTCTACCAATTTGAAATGCTCATCCTCATCTCATGCTTAACCTCATCCCTCCCTACTGAAGTAACCTGCTATTGTTGGTCAAACACCTCCTTGAAACTCTGATTCGGAGCTTGAGTGCATCTTCTCTCTCTTTGCCACACCACAGGCAGAAGTGCCTGACCCCTGCAATTCCCCTCATAACCTTGCCACCTCTCTAACTCTTCCACATCTTTTGACACTCTCCTCAAAACTCACTACTTCAATAGATTTTTGCTAACCTTACTCATGCATTTCTCTTTGGTTTGGCATTTCTATCTGAATAAACTTCTCTAAAGTACTTTGGAATTTTCTTCGGTGCTAAAGGTGCTATCAAATCCAAGTTGTTCTATCAGTAGCCATTATCTGAAATATTTATAATAACATTTATTAACTTTTAATAAATATTTTAAGATGAGATTCAGTACCAGTTTCTTGGCAGATTTCCTGAGCTCTGTTCATTTTATAGCCAATTCCTGGAGCCGAAATGAAAGTGTACCACTTGTTTCCAAACGGAATCCATGTGACATCAGAATCAAAAGCACATTCTTTTAAAAAGAATAAAGTATTGTTATCTGCAGTTTTCAAAGTCACAGATCAAAATTAAATTTCCAACAGTTAAAGTTTCAGGAAGCTTACCATATTTAATGGCAGGGTCTGTATTGGTCACTTTTGTAATATTGTACACATACTCATTCCAACTCACTTGTATCCCTCTGTTTCTTTCAAATTGTTACCTGCAGATGATTGTGTGGGGGCCTGTCCACTGGCTGCAAATTCAGAAATAACCTCACCAAAGTCAGTTGGGAAAACACTTACCTGTCCATTGTTGAACTTTTGAATTCTTGAGGGGACTTTCAAAAAAACCCTATTTTTGCATATATTCTACAAAGATTGGTAGTTTCCTGCCAGTAATGCAATACAACCTAGGCATTTTTCTAGGGCTAGACAGGAGTAGCCTTGCAGAGAGTTGATTTGAAAATTGAGTAGGTGGTGTGTTTCCATCCAGCACAGAAGAATCCCCCAGCCAAGCCCATTTGGGTACTGGTGGTGGGAGGTCAACCTGGTATAGCCAGGACCAGTTGTTGATTAAACACTAGTGCAGCAGGGTGAGTCCCTTGTGTTAGTCCTTAACTAACTGTGCATTGAATGTGTAGAGAGTGTACGTTGAAGATGGGGAATGGCGTGGAGCTGCTGTGTGTTAGAAATACAAACATCCAGGCAGATGGAGAGTATTCCATCACACTCATAACTTGTGCCTTGCAGATGGTGGACAAACTTTGGGAGATCAGAGATGAGATACTTGCTGCAAAATTTCTAGCTTTGGACTTGCTTTTCTCGCCACACTGGCCCCAGTTAAGTTTCTTTTCAATAGTAACATGCAGGATGTTGACAGTGGGGAGAATTCAGTGATGGCAATGCCACTAAACAAAGGGAGATGCAGATATTTTCTATTGTTAGAGGTGGCCCTTGTTCAGCACTTGCATAGCCAGATTGATATTACCCACTAATCAGCTCATCTGGATTTTGTCCAGGTGTGGCTGCATATTGATGTGGGCTCCTTCAGTATCTGAGGAGTTGTGAATGGTGCCAAACATTGGGCAATCACCAGCAAATATCCCCACTTTTAGTCTTATGATGTAGGGAAGGTCATGAACGAAGCAGTAAAGATGTTTGGGCCTGGATATTGACTTGGAACTGCTGCAGAGATGTTTAGGGACTGAGATGATTCATTTACTAATAAATCATTTTACTGAAATTATTCCAACCAACTATCCAAAACGTGAGAACCAAGTAAAACAGTGCTGGGGCAATTCAGCATTCCTGGTCATAGCAGCCATTATAGGATTTATGCTTCATGACTGATTTTCCAAACTATCATTTTCACAATGTGATCTTCGACTATGTATAGAATAGAAATGTTTGTTTATACAAGGAATTGGGCACTTAAGAGATTTTGTCATAAAGGATCAATTCTAGAATGTACAATATATTGAATGTTGTTTGTATCAGTCGTGATATCATGGATAGACACATTCCTCAGCATATCTTTTGAGGTCTGTTCATAATGGACATTGGGTGAGTTGGCAACGGTGAATCAGGGGAAAAGGTAGAGGGAAGTAAAAGTTGATATTGTATTGACATAAGAGCTAGAAGGTATTAAGGGATTGAATAGAAAAGAGCCTTGGGAGATAGGTAGGTGGGTATAAGGTAGCATGGAGTGAGTTGAGAGCATAGGGTGCCATGGATGGCTCATTGAGAATGAAGTGGTGAGAATACAAAGGATGTTTGAATCTTTACTTTTACACTTTTAACATAGTGTTGGAATCCTCAGGCAGGATTTCTTCCTGGAAGCTTGCTTCACTCATCCAGAGTTGCCCAGCCCAATTCCCCATCCAGCCTGTCCTGCTAGACCAAAAATGGGAAGTGCCGTTTTTAAAGGTTGGTTTGGTAAAGCTGGGATTTTTTGCATCTCTGCATACCTGACCCAGGACTAAAAGAAATTGTGCCTGCATGCTTAAGGTGATGGATGGGATGCCAACTTCATGTGGCTCTTTGTCCTAGATGACTTCAAGCTACTTCAGCATTGTCAGATTACACTCATCCAGGCAAGTGTAAAGTATTCCATTACATCCTTCCTTTTAGCTGGTGGACAGGCTTTGGGGGTCAACATGTGAATTACTTGCCATGGAGTTCACAGCCTCTGTCCTGCTCTTGTAGTCACATTCTTTATATGGCTAACCTAGTTTAGTTTCTTTCTCTCAGGTTTTTGACGGAGGGAACAACAGTGGCTACAAGAGCAGCTCAGAGATATTCCCCAAAGCCTGTCCACCATCTACAAGACAAGTCAGGAATGTGATGGAATTCTCCACACTTGCCTCAAAAACACTCAAGAAGCTTGACACCATTCAGGCCAAAGCAGCCCACTTGACTGGCACATCGACAAGCATCCTCTACCTCCACCACTAATACCACTACCTACAATATACACTGCAGAAATTCAGAAAAACAGCATCTACCAAACCCACAACCACTTCCATTTTGAAGGATTAGGGCACGAAATACATGGGAACATCACCACCTGCAAGCTCCCCTCCAAACACCCACATCAATGCAATAGTCAAGAAAGCACAACAATGTATCTACTTCCTCAGGAAGCTAAGGAAATTCAGCATGTCCATAAAGACTCTCAAATTATTTTTATTGATACAACACAGAAAGCATCTTATTTGGATGCATCCCAGCATGGCATAGCAACTGCTGTTCCCAAGACCGCAAGAAACCACACAGAATAGTGAACACAGCCTAGTCCATTACAGAAACCAGTCCTCCATCCATTGACTTCATCTTTATTTCCTGTTATATTGGTTGCTTTTCCAATGTAAAAGTCCCCTCTCACCCCGGTTATATGCTCTTCTACTCTTCTGTTGGTCAAAAGTTTGAATACACATACAAATAGATTCAAGAATGGCTTTCTCCTGCTGTTGTTATTAGATTTTTGAACGGACCTCTCAAATGTTAATTCTGATCTCTTTCTCTGCACCTTCTCTGCAGCTGTAACATTGTTATCTGCAGTCCTTGCTGCTACCCTGACACACTTTGTATGCTATGATCTGCCTTATAGCACGCAAAACAATTTTCACTATCTCTGTAAATGACAACAATCATCAAGGCCCTATTTAATTGCATTAAGACATCCGTGCTCCTGTATTCAAATCATCTTACTACGAAGACCAACTGACCAGTTGCACCTACATGCTTACCTTCAGCAACTGGTGTACAAGGAGTCTCAGGTCTTATTGAAAATTCTCCTTTTGCAATTTATAGCCAAATAAGAATCAGCCTACTGTTCTTGCTATCAAAGTGGATAACCTCACTTTTACTCATATTATAATGTATCTGCCATGCATTTTCCACTCACGCAGCTTTTCCAAATTATTCTGAAGTATCTCTGCATCCTTACAGCTCACCTTCCTAAATCAGGGATGGCACCTTTACATTGAACTAAAGTCAAAAGTCTAAAGAAATAGAGAGATGGCAGCTGTAGAAATAGCAGTGAATGGGAGCTCTTGATCACACCGTATGTAGCTGCAAATGTGTTGCTGGTCAAAGCACAGCAGGCCAGGCAGCATCTCAGGAATAGAGAATTCGACGTTTCGAGCATAAGCCCTTCATCAGGAATAAGAGAGAGAGAGCCAAGCAGGCTAAGATAAAAGGTAGGGAGGAGGGACTAGGGGGAGGGGCGATGGAGGTGGGATAGGTGGAAGGAGGTCAAGGTGAGGGTGATAGGCCGGAGTGGGGTGGGGGCGGAGAGGTCAGGAAGAGGATTGCAGATTAGGAGGGCGGTGCTGAGTTAGAGGAAACCAACTGAGACAAGGTGGGGGGAGGGGAGATGAAGAAACTGGAGAAATCTGAATTCATACCTTGTGGTTGGAGGGTTCCCAGGCGGAAGATGAGGCGCTCCTCCTCCAGCCGTCGTACAGTTGTGTTCTGCCGGTGGAGGAGTCCAAGGACCTGCATGTCCTCGGTGGAGTGGGAGGGAGAGTTAAAGTGTTGAGCCACGGGGTGATTGGGTTGGTTGGTTCGGGCGGCCCGGAGGTGTTCTCTGGAGTGTTCAGCAAGTAAGCGGCCCGTCTCCCCAATATAGAGGAGGCCACATCGGGTGCAGCGGATGCAATAGATGATGTGTGTGGAGGTACAGGTGAACTTGTGGCGGATATGGAAGGATCCCTTGGGGCCTTGGAGGGAAGTGAGTGTGGAGGTGTGGGCGCAAGTTTTACATTTCCTGCGGTTGCAGGGGAAGGTGCCGGGGGTGGAGGTTGGGTTGGTGGGGGGTGTGGATCTGACGAGGGAGTCACGAAGGGAGTGGTCCTTGCGGAACGCTGATAGGGGAGGGGAGGGAAATATATCCTTGGTGGTGGGGTCCGTTTGGAGGTGGCGGAAATGGCGGCGGATGATACGTTGTATGCGGAGGTTGGTGGGGTGGTAGGTGAGAACCAGTGGGGTTCTGTCTTGGTGGCGGTTGGAGGAGCGGGGCTCAAGGGCGGAGGAGCGGGAAGTGGAGGAGATGCGGTGGAGGGCATCGTCGATCACGTCTGGGGGGAATCTGCGGTCCTTGAAGAAGGAGGCCATCTGGGCTGTGCGGTGTTGGAATTGGTCCTCCTGGGAGCAGATGCGGCGGAGACGAAGGAATTGGGAATATGGGATGGCGTTTTTACAGGGGGCAGGGTGGGAGGAGGTGTAGTCCAGGTAGCTGTGGGAGTCAGTCGGTTTATAATAGATGTCTGTGTTGAGTCGGTCGCCCGAGATAGAAATGGAAAGGTCTAGGAAGGGGAAGGAGGAGTCTGAGACAGTCCAGGTGAATTTCAGGTCAGGATGGAAGGTGTTAGTAAAGTTGATGAACTGTTCAACCTCCTCGTGGGAGCACGAGGCAGCGCCGATACAGTCATCAATGTAGCGGAGGAAAAGGTGGGGCTACATCGATGACTGTACCCCCACCTTTTCCTCCAAGACAGAGCCCCACTGGTTCTCACCTACCACCCCACCAACCTCCGCATACAACGTATCATCCGCCGCCATTTCCGCCACCTCCAAACGGACCCCACCACCAAGGATATATTTCCCTCCCCTCCCCTATCAGCGTTCCGCAAGGACCACTCCCTTCGTGACTCCCTCGTCAGATCCACACCCCCCACCAACCCAACCTCCACCCCCGGCACCTTCCCCTGCAACCGCAGGAAATGTAAAACTTGCGCCCACACCTCCACACTCACTTCCCTCCAAGGCCCCAAGGGATCCTTCCATATCCGCCACAAGTTCACCTGTACCTCCACACACATCATCTATTGCATCCGCTGCACCCGATGTGGCCTCCTCTATATTGGGGAGACGGGCCGCTTACTTGCTGAACGCTTCAGAGAACACCTCCGGGCGCCCGAACCAACCAACACAAACACCCCGTGGCTCAACACTTTAACTCTCCCTCCCACTCCACCGAGGACATGCAGGTCCTTGGACTCCTCCACCGGCAGAACACAACTACACGACGGCTGGAGGAGGAGCGCCTCATCTTCCGCCTGGGAACCCTCCAACCACAAGGTATGAATTCAGATTTCTCCAGTTTCCTCATCTCCCCTCCCCCCACCTTGTCTCAGTCGGTTTCCTCTAACTCAGCACCGCCCTCCTAATCTGCAATCCTCTTCCTGACCTCTCCGCCCCCACCCCACTCCGGCCTATCACCCTCACCTTGACCTCCTTCCACCTATCCCACCTCCATCGCCCCTCCCACTAGTCCCTCCTCCCTACCTTTTATCTTAGCCTGCTTGGCTCTCTCTCTCTTATTCCTGATGAAGGGCTTATGCTCGAAACGTCGAATTCTCTATTCCTGAGATGCTGCCTGGCCTGCTGTGCTTTGACCAGCAACACATTTGCAGCTGTGATCTCCAGCATCTGCAGACCTCATTTTTTACACACCGTATGTAGAGCAGGAGTAGCTTTTCCTTCAGTCATCTATCCTCCTTGACCTTAGCTTCCTTGCCTGCTTCAGGTAGCTTCCTAAATTATTCACAACAGCTATTAGTGATATTAACAAAGGCATCAAAGTATACCTGCCAAATTCTAGAAGGTAAATACAGTAATATACTCATACGTCAGGTCTCCATGGTCAGGAATATCTCAAACCAGTGATGGCAACTTTAATCATGACTGGATTAGCAGAGAGAACGGGCCATTGGATTAAGTACAGCTGTTAAGGTGATGTGGGAGCTAACACGAAGAAAAAAGTGATTTAATTTAAAATCCAAGAACAAACGTCCGATTGAAGAAATGCGCGCGCGTGCATGTTCGGAAAGAACAGAATAGTTTATAAAAACCCCATGACACAGTACGTCCAATCAACAAATTTAGAGGCTGACGAAATAACAGAATTAAAATTTGATTGGGTTACCTTCACGTCCAAATTATTTACTTAACAGATTATTGCTTTTACAAAACGGTAGTGCTAGCTCGGACGTTTGCAGAGACTGGTGTCTCCCTTCTGCAACGTGCATTTTTTTCCCCTGAAGACAGACAGTTAACGAGGACAGGAATGTTCTGGTAAAAGATTCTTTCAATTTAATGTAACTTTTCCACAATTAAATTTCCGCCCATTAGGGGGCGACTGGTCTAGCCTTGGATAACATTAAAGTTATGTTGTTTTTAAAATACAATGGTTTCGAAAATAACTAAAATTACCACACGGTGACGTAGTAAACAAATCACAAATTTCCTCTGGTCACGAACATTACAGAAGCCTAGGGATGAGGCAAAGATAACATTTCTGATCAAATTGGGATTAAAGTTTAAACAGTTTGCTGGAGATAAATTTCCAACGTTATTACCAGGACCATTTCATTCTAACTTTCTGATTCATACCTCTCACCAGACAGAGGAGGACAGGCAGCGAGGAGCTAGCTCCAAATATTAGCGAGGACTTTGAAGCAGAAATCAGTCATACTGACTGAAGAAAAATTCAAAAGGTTTCACACACTCACCCGGAATGATTGTTAACGACAAAGAAGGCAGGCACAGGGCTAACAGATACACCAAGTGGAAAGTTCGAACTCTCCTAACGTCCATGTTTAAACCTCAATGTCCCACACTTTTCACAATGTCTGAAAACAGATGTGACGAGCCCATAACTCCAACCTCATGAACATCTGAACTTTGGATGCGTCATGTTTGCGTTGCTTGTAATATGTTGCAAAACTGACTGAAGAAGAAGAAGAAAAAGAAAAAGCAAAAGCTATCGCCACAGGCAGGAAGTAAGCTGCAAAGACAACACATGTCGAAAAGAGCAAAATGCATATTTAGTTATAAATCTGCGCGCCTGATTCGACCACGACCAATGGATCAAATTATCAAGCGCCAGAATTTTTTCTTTTTCTATAAAAAAAATCAAATTTAGTTGTTGATGGAAACTAACTTTGTGTTCTAAATATTCCAGAAAGTTTGATTATTACAAAAAAATAAACGGATGAGAATTGAAACTTCGTAGTTAAAAATCAGCACAGCTTGTTTATTTTGTAATACGCGTCAATGGCCCCGCCCTTAAAATTCTAACCCAGTTGTATCACTTTATTTTTGCTTAACCAGCACAAATGCTTTCCCCGAAGAATAAAGTGAGATGGGCTGTATTTTTCAATCCAAAAAAAGCTAATGAGATCTAGCCCTTCCTGTCTTGCCCACCGAAATTTGAGATGCCATATGGATGTCAATGAATTAAGATTTAATTAATCTAATTTGACACTGCATGGCACTAAACGGAGGAAAGCCTGAGAAGTCATAAAGTGGAATAAGTTGTTTTAGTCTGAGTATAGGTGACATCACAGATAAACGTGCACATTCTGGATTAGTTAGGACTGCAGATTCTGGAGTACCATAGTTGAAAAATGTGCTGGAAAAACACAGCAGGCCAGGCAGCATCCGAGGAGCAGGAGAATCGACGTTTCGGGCATAAGCCCTTCTTCAGAAACCATTCCTGAAGAAGG
Organism: Hemiscyllium ocellatum; assembly: GCF_020745735.1. Lineage (NCBI taxonomy): Eukaryota > Metazoa > Chordata > Chondrichthyes > Orectolobiformes > Hemiscylliidae > Hemiscyllium > Hemiscyllium ocellatum. The sequence goes on along the minus strand of NC_083407.1, from coordinate 54,120,503 downwards.
GCTTATGCCCGAAACGTCGATTCTCCTGCTCTTCGGATGCTGCCTGGCCTGCTGTGTTTCCCTGACGAAGGGCTTATGCCCGAAACATCGATTCTCCTGCTCCTCGGATGCTGCCTGGCCTGCTGTGTTTTTCCAGCACCACATTTTTCAACACATACTGGATTAGTGACAGACCAATACAAGAGCGGATTTGAGACGAGTAGATAAAACGGATCCTGAAAACCGTATCACGGGCCTTAGCACCAGTAGAACTGGTTATTCTCCCAGTAATATTAGACTTAAAAATAGCCAGAGAAACAATAGCCAACCTACTGGACATACATAACAGAAACCAGGAGGCGGAACCTATCAACAAAGACGGCATACTTAAACTACTGGACTTATGCCTCACTACACACTTTACATTCAACAATCAGATATACGAACAGATCAACGGAACACCCATGGGATCACCAATCTCGGGACTCATAGCAGAGGCAGTTATGCAAAGGTTAGAACAAACAGCCCTACCACAAATTCAACCCAAACTCTGGGTCAGATATGTCGATGACACTTTCGTAATCATCAAAAACACGGAAATAGGAAAAAACACACCGGATCATCAACGCCACACTCACAGGCATCCGATTCATGAGAGAAGTAGAAAAGGATAGCCAACTCCCATTCCTAGACGTGATAGTACAGAGAACACTGAACGGAGAATTCACCACAAGGGTACACAGGAAAACAACACACACAGACCAAGTCCTAAACTATGAAAGTAACCACCCCAACACACACAAACGAAGCTGCATCAGGACACTATTCAAAAGAGCTACAACACACTGCAGTTCACCAGAACTGCGAAAAGAGGAAGAGGAACACCTATACAAGGTATTCGCCAAAAACGGATACCCGCGCAACTTTATCAACAGATGCCTAAGAGATAGACCACGGAACGAGGACCTGCCACAACCAAAAGGACTAGCCACACTACCATACATTAGGAGCGTTTCAGAACTGACAGCCAGACTACTGCGACCCCTAGGACTCATAACGGCACACAAACCAACAGCCACGCTCAGACAACAACTTACTAGAACAAAGGAGCCAATACCCAACATGAGCAAAACTAATGTAGTTTATAAAATACCATGCAAGTACTGCACAAAACACTATATAGGACAAACAGGAAGACAGCTAACAATCCGCATACATGAACACCAACTAGCCACGAAACGACACGACCAGCTATCCCTAGTAGCCATACACTCAGACAACAAGCAACATGAATTTGACTGGGAAAACACTACGATCATAGGGCAAGCCAGACAGAGAACAGCCAGGGAATTCCTAGAGGCATGGCATTCATCCACAAACTCCATCAACAGACACATCGACCTGGACCCAATATACCAATCACTACAGCGGACAGCTGAAACTGACACCCGGAAGCGGCAAGGACAGACCACTATAAATGCCGGAAGAAACATCAAAGAAGCGCTTCGCAGGAGGCTCCAGAGCACTGATGATGTCTCCTAGTTAGGGGACGAAACGTTTGCAACATAAACTTCCAGCTCGGCGAACAGAACCACTACAGACTTAAAAATAATACTGGTTATGGAGCTGGTAACGCTGGTCAAAACGTTAACTCTGCTTTCTTCCCACCCAGATGCTGCTGAAACTTTTGAGTTTCTCCAGCAATTTCTGTTTTTCTTTCAGATCTCCAGCATCCTCAGTTGTTTATGTTATCTTAGAGAATAATGCTTTCTCTCTTTCAAGCTACTTAAATGAGTTCAAAGTTTGTGAGAAGATTTGTAGCTCAGGTGGTCGTTGTTGTGGTTCTGTTTGCCGAGCTGGGAATTTGTGTTGCAGACGTTTCGTCCCCTGTCTAGGTGACATCCTCAGTGCTTGGGAGCCTCCTGTGAAGTGCTTCTGTGATCTTTCCTCTGGCATTTGTAGTGGTTTGAATCTGCTGCTTCCGGTTGTCAGTTCCAACTGTCCGTTGCAGTGGTCGGTGTATTGGGTCCAGATCGATGTGCTTATTGATTGAATCTGTGGATGAGTGCCATGCCTCTAGGAATTCCCTGGCTGTTCTCTATTTGGCTTGTCCTATAATAGTAGTGTTGTCCCAGTCGAATTCATGTTGCTTGTCATGTTGCTTGTCATTGTTAAGGATAGCTGGTTATGTCGTTTCATGGCTAGTTGGTGTTCATGGATGCGGATCGTTAGCTGTCCTCCTGTTTGTCCTTAAATGAGTCATTGGTCACCGTTCCTCTCGGTACAAACTCCTGCTAGCTTTCCTGTTCCATTGTTATGCCTGGGTAGACACTAACTAAATGCTGTAGATGCTGTCTCGTAATTATTCTGGCGAACAACAAATCCACAATTTCTGTCCACATGCACTGAAAACCCAGGTGGTGGTTTCCCACCTGATCCCCTTTTGTTAATAGGTGGAGATAGTGCTAGTCTTCACTGTCTGGCCTCCCTTTACTTTGCAGCTTGTCTGTGGGGCTAATTACCCAGCCTTTATCTCTCTTTGGTCTGTGACAGCTTCCAGACCCAGTTTCCCTTGGTTTATGGGTCTATGGTTAATTGATAACAATCAGCCAGAATTGTTGCCTGAGCCCTGTGACTTTTCAAGAGTTGGATTTGAAAAGGGATTTTGAACCCCTCAGGGAGAATGCTGCACGTAGGATGTGTAGGTGGCTCTAATTTTAAATACAATTCACACTGGTTAAAAGTCAGCTACTTAAATCATTCATGTTGAAAGTTTCTTGCCCAGGTTGTTTCTTAGAGGTTTGGATGTTTTGTAAAATTCATTTAAAATGGTTCCTTACTTCTTCAGTTACAGTAGCACTCCCTTTGGTAGGAGGGATTAAACTTGGTGAGCAGCTCCTGTCAATCTGCTTTTCAACAATGGATGGACCATTTTAACTGTTGAGCTCATCTTTCAAAAGAGATAAAGAAGGTATTCACCTTTTCTTCATCAGATGTAGAAGTCACATGGTCAAACTTGAATACTTTAGTCCTTACGTTTCCACAGAAGAAAAAGTTAGTAACTTTGTGAATAGTGTGCACTGGTTTGACTGATTTTAAATACTTTAAAGGGGAGATCTATTACATTCAAATTGAATGCGGACCTTTCTCGGTGCACCTTCTCTGCAGCCATAACACGTATTCCTTGCTCTATTTTATTATTCTAATGCACACTGTTTTGCATGCAGTACAAAACTCTAGACCTAGGTACATGTGACAATTATAATTAAAATCAAAATCCATTTCTGCACAGAAGTATTACTAGATTTTTTTACTTGCTTCTCTTCCTAGGCCACAGCTGCTTTTATTTTCCCTTCTCAGGTTAAGCTGTCTCAATTTAAATTCTGCTTCATTTTTGCCTCTCTTTCCTGAGATGCTCTTTCTTTAGCCCTTTCCTGCTTTTCTCATTCTTCTATCCATTCCTGGAATTTTCTTTTCTACTTTGGCATTCTATTTGAATCATCTGGAATAACTAGGAACCTTGAAATTTTTTATTATTTTCAAAAGGCCTTTGATTAGATACCACGTCAAAGGTTAATACACAAAATAAGAGCTCATGGTGTAAGGTGTAACATGAAAACATGGCTAGAGGACTTGTTTAGCGAACACAAATCAAAGTTAGCATAAATGGATAATTTTCAGGTTGGTAAGATACAATAAGCAGATTGCCACAGGGATTAGTGCTGGGACCTCAACTATTTACAATCTGTAACAGTGATAATTGGATGACGGGATTAAATGTATGATTGTAAATTTAACCTTGTTAATAGAAACCTTATTGGTAAAGGTTTGGGGGCAGATAGGAAAAACTGAGCAGCAACAATTTTCTGAAATGGTTGAGTAAAGTCAAGAGGCCAAACGGGCTGTGTGCAAGTCTTAGTTATTGAATACATCTCTTTTACCTTTATTATCATTGCCTTAAGCAAATGGAAACAAATGACCGGAAGTTATTGGAATGAGATACTGAGTTTCATTGAAATAACATTAGTCCAAAAACAGAATAATTAAAGTAGGAACAAGATAAACGATTGAAAATGATAAGTGACAAGAAGTCAGGGTCATGCTAATAGACTAATTGTAGGTGCTGTTTAAAGTGGTCGCCTAAACTGCATTTGGTCTCCATTGTCAACCATATTGTGAGCAGCAAAAGCAGTAAAGTGAAAAAAGTACAGAAAATCAGCAGGTCCACAGTTTCCTAAAAGTGGCAACATAGGTGTCAAGGTGATTAAGAAGACATAAAGTACACTTGCTTTCATCAGCTGGGTCATGGAGTGCAAGAGTTGGCAAACCATGTTGCAGCTCTATAAAATCATTGTTCGGTCTGAAAAAAGTCCTGTGGGTATCCTGTTGATCAAATTGAATTGCTGACAGCGTAGACTGATGAAAGATTTTCTGAATAAACTTTGAATTGGATGGCAATCAAGCATGATCCAAGTCTTTGGGTGATGATGCAGGCAATAAAAATATTGAGATGTGCAAACTTTATCAGGTTTCCATTTATTTATTTTAACCAAGAGTTAGACAGAGACACAGAGAGACAGACTCATATCCATAATGCAGCTTTGGAGGTTTTCTTCCTATAATTCCCTAGGTTTGTGAAATTAAAACCAAGTTTTACAAACTTGCTTGGCAACCATCTGCACAGGTGCCCAACAATCTCATCTTAACCTCATCTTCACCTATTTCCCTGTAACCTATGTACTCTACCTGTCCATGTGGTATTGGTATGAGTGACCACACTCCAGTCATCTTGGAGACAAAGACCACCTTCAAATTAGGATACCCTCAGTTGTGTTGCGTGACACCATCAAATAAAAGTGTTAATTATGAACAATGGTGGACAATAAACAACTGTCTGGAGACTCCACAAATATTCCAATCTTTGTTGATGGCAGAACCCAGTATATATCTGTGCAAAAGATAAAGGTAGAGCATTTGCAACAATCTACAGCCCAATGTGGTAAGTGTGGATCCACCTCAGTTCCCAGCATCAGAGATGCCAAAGTTTAGTTGATTTGATCTAGTTAGTGATATCAAGAAATGGTCGGAGGTAAAAATCATGGGACGTAGTAATACTCTGGCAATAGTACTGAAGATGTACATAGCAGAATTTACCATGCCCCTAGCTAAGCTGTTCCAGTATAGCTTTAACATTGAATAAATACCAATCTTTTAGAAACTTGCCGACATATATCCTGTACACAAAAAGCGGGACAGATCTGCCCCATAACATTCAATAGCATCACCATCATTGAATCCACCATTATCAACATCTGGGATGAACTGATATGGACCAGACAAATAAATTACATTGACTACAGGAGCAGAGTGGAGGCTAGGAATCTTCTAGTCACCTGCTGGACTCTCCAAAGCCTGTCCATCTCCAAGGCACAACTCCTTACTACCTGGATGCTCTGACAACAATAGTGGCCCACAAACCATGAAACACCTTCCACCAGTTCCTCACAAGGGTTAAAGACCCAACATCCGCATCCAACAGGATGAACGTTATCTACAAGATGCCCTGTAAAGACGGAAAAACACAACATAGGAACAGACAGCAAAAAAAACCTGACCATATATGTGTTTGAACATCAGCTCGCCACTGCCAAACATGACCACCACACACTCATTTCCAACACAGTCCATGAAGGACACAAATTCAACTGAGACGATGTAATCATCTTAGCACAGGTGAAACAGAGACACACAGGAGATGTGTGGAGTTTGCACGTTCTCCCCGTGTCTGCGTGGGTTTCCTCCGGGTGCTCCGGTTTCCTCCCACAGTCCAAAGATGTGCGGGTCAGGTGAATTGGCCGTGCTAAATTGCCCGTAGTGTTAGGTAAGGGGTAAATGTAGGGGTATGGGTGGGTTTCGCTTCGGCGGGTCGGTGTGGACTTGTTGGGCCGAAGGGCCTGTTTCCACACTGTAAGTCTAATCTAATCTAAACTCCTTCAAGCCTGACACTCCAACTGCAAATCAGTCAATAGATGGGACTGGACCCTATAGAAACCACTCAGATAAAGAACCAGAAGTAACAACAAACAGAGATATAAATAGCAGGTGGGACAGAGCACCATCATCTTATCAAAGACGTACTGATGATGCCACCTAGCGAGGTGACAAAACATCTACAGAAAAGCACACTGGGTCAGCAAACGAATCCACTACTTCAACAGTCAAGAAGTTTGTCACCATCCAAGACAAAGCAGCACACTTGATTGCATAACATCCATAAGCATCCACTCTTTTCTACAAAGTAGTTGCAGTGTGTACCATCTACAAGATGCACTGCAGAAATTTAGTAAGGATCCTTAGACAGCACCTTCCAAACCTACAACCACTGCCCCCAATAAAAAGGGCAACTGATACATGGGATCACCTCAACCTGCAAGCTCCTTTCAAGCTACTCACCAAATATATGTCTGTTCCTTTGGTGTTTCTGGGCCAAAATCTTGGAATTCTCTCAACAACATTGTAAGTTTATGAGAACAAATAAACTGCAGTGGTTCAAATCGGCAACTCACAATCATCTTCTCAAGGGCAATTCGGAAAGGCAAATAAATGCTGACCCAGCTAGCAAAGCCTTCAACATAGAAATAAATAAAAAAAGTTTTGTGGTTCTCAGACTTCACATTTAAATATTCCCCTCCATTTTTTCGGAGCTGATGCAAACTTTATGGCAAGCTGCTCTGCTCCAACTTCCTTGCTCTCTGAAGCTACTTCTCGTCAACAGTAGAAATGGTGCTGGGTATGGATGTCATTGTAATGTTGCATGCATCTATAATCAAGCAAGCATGTACGTTTAAGAATACTAAGTGTGACATTATGTTAGGTGATGTTCGTGTAAAAATATTTGATCCATTATCAAATCACTTTTTATTAAACTAGTAAGTCTCTTACCCCATAGGCATTAGCTGGGCGGCTATTTGATCACACACCCACTGAATAGATTATACTCTCAGACCTTCCTTCTCCCAGCAAGTTGCTAAGCTGTAGAGCTTTTATTTTGATTGTTGCATGCTTAAATTTCTGTCATGACTCAGCAATGTCCTGATGATGCGTTATTACTGTATGGTATAATGATTGTGGTCTTCTACAATTAAGTAGAGATTGCTCAATAGCTAATGCTGCAAACCATCTTCTAGAAAATTCTTCCAGCATTGCGGTCAACATCTATTATCTGTGATCTGCCTGAATCTAAATACAGTGCACAGTAGCAGTCCAGATCCGCTGCGACCACAGCTCCACAGTCAGGAGGGCCAATCACAAACATCTTCCTGGTTGTAAATGCTAAAGCCATTGATGTGAACTAAGTTCATGAGTAGATCTAAAATACACTCGTAGTGTAGTGCACCATGGTAGTGTCCTGGGTCTATGTTCAAGTCCCAACAACTCTATGTGTGCAATAGTATTTCTGAATATGGGGATTTGAAAATATCTTTAATACAAACCTAATAGTATAAACTCAGTAATAATGTAACCTAACTATTTTGATAGTAACTCCCAACCAGAGCACCAAAGGGACTTCCAGGAATGTTTCCCCTTTCAGTCCTCTCCTTCATTTGAAAGCTTTTTTTGAAGGCATTATCTTGGTTTTTCCCAAAACATATGGTGACAACACTGAATAACGCATTGAGAAAGGTGTCCACATAGAATTCCCACTTTAGAGAAGCGAAATCCCTAGTTTCTGGAGCCAAATGAGATGCAGCAAGTAGCTATTTGTCTGTGCACCTTTCATTTGATTACAAGAGCTTATTTGCCTTTTGATCAATAGTGCTTTTTCAGAACTATTGTTCAGGCAGCCCGAGAGTCAGGCTAAACTTTCAGCAGCACACAGAGAAAGTTCTATTTCTTTTTGCATTGTCAACAATATTGCAGTGCTAGGAAAGACCAAACATAAGTACAGTAGCAACCTCCAACAATCCTTTATGGCATCTCCAAATCCAACAATTTGGACTTGGTAAAGAAACGTGGCTCGTCTTTAACAAACCGTCAAATGAATAAAAGCCAATAAGTATTTTTGGCATGATATACTGATCCAAAGGTACAAGACCTAACCCTGCTTTTGAAAAATGATTTATAAGAAGCCACTTACAAAATCACCATTACGGTTATGAACTTGATGTCGAGTACAACTGGGATCCTGGGTGATTGAGATGCTCAGAATCAGCAGAAATGTTGTTTAACATAGGATAAGGACGATATTGGAGTAAAAAATGAGGTCTGCAGATGCTGGAGATCACAGCTGCAAATGTGTTGCTGGTCAAAGCACAGCAGGCCAGGCAGCATCTCAGGAATAGAGAATTCGACGTTTCGAGCATAAGCCCTTCATCAGGAATAAGAGAGAGAGAGAGCCAAGCAGGCTAAGATAAAAGGTAGGGAGGAGGGACGAGGGGGAGGGGCGATGGAGGTGGGATAGGTGGAAGGAGGTCAAGGTGAGGGTGATAGGCCGGAGTGGGGAGGGGGCGGAGAGGTCAGGAAGAGGATTGCAGGTTAGGAGGGCGGTGCTGAGTTGAGGGAACCGACTGAGACAAGGTGGGGGGAGGGGAAATGAGGAAACTGGAGAAATCTGAATTCATACCTTGTGGTTAGAGGGTTCCCAGGCGGAAGATGAGGCGCTCCTCCTCCAGCCGTCGTGTAGTTGTGTTCTGCCGGTGGACGAGTCCAAGGACCTGCATGTCCTCGGTGGAGTGGGAGGGAGAGTTAAAGTGTTGAGCCACGGGGTGATTGGGTTGGTTGGTTCGGGCGGCCCGGAGGTGTTCTCTGAAGCGTTCCGCAAGTAAGCGGCCTGTCTCACCAATATAGAGGAGGCCACATCGGGTGCAGCGGATGCAATAGATGATGAGTGTGGAGGTACAGGTGAACTTGTGGCGGATATGGAAGGATCCCTTGGGGCCTTGGAGGGAAGTGAGTGTGGAGGTGTGGGCGCAAGTTTTACATTTCCTGCGGTTGCAGGGGAAGGTGCCGGGGGTGGAGGTATCCCGCAACTCAGCACCGCCCTCCTAACCTGCAATCCTCTTCCTGACCTCTCCGCCCCCACCCCACTCGGCCTATCACCCTCACCTTGACCTCCTTCCACCTATCCCACCTCCATCGCCCCTCCCCCTAGTCCCTCCTCCCTACCTTTTATCTTAGCCTGCTTGGCTCTCTCTCTCTTATTCCTGATGAAGGGCTTATGCTCGAAACGTCGAATTCTCTATTCCTGAGATGCTGCCTGGCCTGCTGTGCTTTGACCAGCAACACATTTGCAGCTAAGGACGATATTGACCTTATTCACATTGGTCATAACCAAATAGAACAAAGGAAGCAAATGTTGATTCCCAAAATGTCATATTGAGACATATTGGACCATCTCCACATTTGGTTTTATGTGCACACATGTGACCAAAGACTAGTCCACAAATACGTATGGGCCTGGCATCAACAAAGGCAGATCGGGGGAGTTTAGGGTGTAGGTTTGCTCACTGAGCTGTAGGTTTGATATCCAGACGTTTCATTACCTGGCTAAGTAGCATCATCAGTGGCAACCTCCAAGTGAAGCGAAGCTGTTGTCTCCTGCTTTCTATTTAGATCTTTCTCCTGGATGGGGTTCCTGGGGGTTTGTGGTGATGTCATTTCCTGTTTGTTTTGTGAGGGGTTGATAGATGGTATTTAGATCTAATGTGTTTGTTTATGGCGTTGTGGTTGGAGTGCCACGCCACTAGGAATGCTCTGGTATGTCTTTGCTTAGCCTGTCCCAGGATAGATGTGTTGTCCCAGTCAAAATGGTGGTTTTTTTCCTCCTCCATGTGTAGGGCGAGGAGGGAGAGAGGGTCATGTCTTTTTATGGCTAGCTGGTGTTCATGTATCCTGGTGGCTAGCTTTCTTCCTGTTTGTCCTACGTAGTGTTTCTGGCAGATCAATTAATAGTCATGCAAGGTGAATCAGCTTCATCAATACAAGGAGCATGAAATTCATGGTCCAAGATTGCTACAGACTTATTTAAAGTCTGCAGTCAAGATAATATATTAGCGATGGGTTACTTTACCCAATTTCCTTTCATCAAGCTAGTCAAGGATGCTATCAGTACCACAGTTGCTGACACTAACTGCCATCTTCCGCATTTTTGGTATCCCACAACAGATCAAATTAATGCTCCTGCGTGTGCCAGTAAGCCACTCTGAAATGTGTGCAGGAAATGGAAGTACAAAATATCACATCCTCTGTTAATTATCCACAATCAAACGGTCTGGCAGAGTGTGCTAAAAGTATATTTGTGATCATTATTTTAAAGTGTAAGGCAACTTGTTACATTTTTTCCACCCAACTGGATGCATGTAAATTCTTGTTGGAAAGGAGTGAACAACTCAGGAACAGTACAAAGTGTGAAGTAGACAATTGCTTCAGTTCAAACATGAGAGTGCGTGACAATAACACCAGCTCCTGGATGCTTAAAAGGATACGGAGAAAACGTACTTAGCCAGATCATACAATATTGCTATAAACAACAGTCATAATCTGAGACATAACATATAATACATTTCAACGGTGGATGATAATCTACATGTAACCCAAGATATTGATTCAGACTCAAAATATTGCGCTAACATCAAATAACAACACATATACCATGAACAGTCCACACCACTCTATAACACAGCCAACACCGAACAGCATGAAATTGCCCAACTACATCCTGAGAACTGCATAAGAACGTGATGTGGTTGTATTAGAAATCTGTCAAAATGTTATCTTAATTTGTAAATGCCCCTCTTATTTTTGATTTGTAACCTTCTACGTTTTCCATGGGAGAACTTTCAATCCTTCACAGAAAGGAAATGGGAAGATGTAACAATATGGCATATATCATTAATAAGGAAATCATGTACCTTTAAGACAGCTGAGTGTGACATATGTAATATTAAATATTCATGCTTTGTGACATTTTTGTGCAAAAAGAATAGCCCCACTTTGAATAATAGCCACTGTACTTTGGATTCCATTAGGAAAGCAAGTCAACCAACCTATTGAGTGAAACAGTCCAGATTGTATGGACTTGTGCTAGAGTTGCAATGTACTTAGATTTATTCTCAAGACAGCTTTTGATGTTTTATCTCAATAAGAACCCCGTCTGTAGTCATTTTATGAAAGCATATTATCACAAAGGTTTTATACAAGGTTTTTTTTTTAAAAGAAGAAAAGGGATACGAAATTCTTAACTGTCCATAGCAGCAGTTCCTATTAAGTGGCAACTGTTCAGTGTGTTATGGACGGTTACATGGCAACTTAGCAAATAAAGTTAATCAGAAATAGGAAAAATAATTAAGTCATGTGCTGCTTTTAATAGTTGTATAACATACATTAACAGTATGTGGAACAAAGCAGTCCACACTAAAATAATTTTCACAAATGTTGTTTTGTTTTCCCCTTCCTAGTTAATCTCCGTTTCTAATCACAGAAAAAGGCATGTTCCGAACATTTATATACATACAAATACATTTTAAAAGAACACTGACAAATGAGTCTGCTTTGCAGAACAAAACACTTACATTTACATGCATCCAAATTTGAGAGTATTTTGTTCTCAATTTTGTCCATGTGTCACCAATCCACACAGGTAAAATTATTTGTACCACAGATGTAACCATGATCACCATTCATGCAGCTGTTCAACTTTGTACAAGAAAGATGGGGCTAGTTTTTTTTTTGGTGCATCTTGGTGTTCAATATCAATATTGTTAGTCCTGTAAAATGTAACACTTCCTTTTCTTGGATGTCTAATAATGTGAAATACTTCACAGAAATGTGCAGTACAGGTCACATTGCCATAAATTTTTCTCAAACTGACATCCTAAAGAAGCAACATTCATGAAGTGAGTGTTAAAAATCACAACAGCAGGTTATAGACCAACAGGTTTATTTGGAAGTACAAGTTTTTGGAGCACTGCTCCTTCATCAGGTAGCTAGTTGGACCATAACCTCGTGTTGTGTGATTTTTAACTTTGTCCACCCCAGTCCAACACCTCATGTAGTAGACTTTCATCTTGTCACTACCTATATTGCTGCCACTCAGCAAGATTTTCAAAGGATTTGCTGTTGTGTGTCCTGCTCTAACTCACTTTAATGAAATATTTAACAACTGTCTAAAACTAACTTACAAAACATTACTGGACAGAAGAGACTTCAATTTCAGGTTGAAGTGAAGCCTAGGCCCTCAAGATGAATGGTAGCATGTCGATCCAGTTTATTCATTTGCCTGGACCAGAATAAAAAATGAAGTCATCCAAAATGAAATATATTGAAATGAGTCCGTCCTGGTGAAATTAGTTTTTTTTTCTTTTTTTTTTTAAATTGGATGTTGGCACCCCTGGGAAGAACAGCATTTGTTTCTCATTCTTATTGCCTTTGAACTGAGTGGCCAACTCATTTCAGATGGCAGTTAAGAGTGAACCTCATTACTATGAATCTGGTATGACTTATTTGTCAGTCCAGATAAGGATGGAAGATTTCCTTCTCTAAAGGACATTATGGTAAACCAGATGGCTTTTTATGATTTTAAAAAAAACACAAATTGATGGAGGAACTTAACAGATGTGGCAGCATTCATGGAGAGAAAGCAAAGTTAATGTTTTGAGTCCACTGACCCTTCTTCAGGGCATTGAATGATTGAGTTCCTTATTTCAGATTTCTAGCATCCATGGTTCTTTTAGTTTTGGGTTTGATGACAATTGATGGTTGAGGGTTTCATTGTATCTTTACTGAGACAAGCTTTAAATGCAAAAAAAAATTGAATTTATATTTCATTAGCTGTCATCTTGGAATTTAAACCTGTGACAGGCATTAGTGTAGATATTTTGATTACTACCATTATGCGATCTCTAATTGGGAGTAAAATATTTAATTCTTAGCTGTCCCTACTTCAGCTGTAGCATGATTTCCATTTACTCAACAGGATGTTAGTAACATCAGCATATGAAAAAGCAACCTGAAAGTTAATGCAGAATTCAAGCACAATTGTACAGTGCAGCAAATCCACACGTAATTGTCATTTGCCAATAATGTTGTAAAATCTTAATAAAATCAAGGAATTGAATTCAACTTAAACTAAATTATGAACGTTAGTGAAAAAAAATTAAGTAGTAAACAAGTTGAGTTATTCTAACACTATCCACTTTTCCTAACTCTCATCTTAAAGTCTGGTGAAATTAAAATGTTTTATCAAGTTTTTTTTTAAAATTACAAAATTATTCAATTTCATCGTATTTCAAAGAAGCAAAATTAGAATACTGATTTGCCCTTTTGAGCACTTTGTTACTCAAATGTTTAATTTTCAAAACTCCAATTACTAAATTTGTTTCATGATTTCAAAAAAATAGTTCAAGGATAGAATATTTGGCAACACAGTTCAGTATTGCTCTGCATTTTTGGTCTTTCTGCTTTATAAGATAGGTGTAAAGCAACACATTCTATTCTTTTTATCATATTGCACAGTACAGTATTCACTAAATTGAATTTAACAGTAGTTTGGTCACATGTAGACTAATGTTCATCAATGAGAAGTGCTTCTGTTAAATCCCCCAATTAAAAACCTTAAAATAATTAAACACTACTAATTTTTTCAAAGAGTTTTAAATACATGCAAAGAAAAGCACAGCAAAAACTTTTGGAATTAGAGATGCCTTAAGCATCCATATATGGTTTAGACAGTAATTGTCAAAGTTAAAATAAACTATGTTTTAAGATGGTTTTGTTGAGAACAGCAATTTTAATTGTTGCAGATACTGTATCATAATAGTAAAGAATTTATACGCATTAACAAACCCCCAAGCTTTAGAAAGACTTGTAATGTGAAACTTAATGCAACCTAATCTTATATTTGGATTAGAGATTGGTTTATAACTAATTATTAAACTTTGAAGGTCTGCTGTGAGAAAAAAGTTACAAGGCACTGACATAAAAATACTAAGTAGGATTTCATAAACAATAGCAATTTTCCCCAGTTTACACAAACCATCTAAAATCCAAATGTTATGGCTTTTAACACATCTTACTCCACATATATATATATATATATAATTTTAAAATGTACACACATTTGATTTTACATTGTTAATGTGAAATTCCAATGGCTTTAAGATATACAGAGATATCAGTAAATATCTGTCATATCAGCAACTACATATCATGACATAATTGGAAAAATACTGGAAGTCTTTTATGGAGTTAACACATTGCATATATTATGATTCTTTCCATCATTGGAATGTTTACTTAATATAGTATAAAAATATGTTTTTAAAGCAAATATTTCACAAAAGAATACACCCTCAGGAAACTACTACAGTACTAACTATGTAGCAGTATTTATCAAAAATGTAAGTAGTGCAAGTCAGGAAATATTCATACAAGTGAAATTATTTAGCAATCTTTCAAATTAAAGACAAAATATGTCAATGTTTTGAAATTCCTCAAGCATTTTGGTGACAGAGATAACAAATTTCAATCATGGAATTCTTTAAGTTCTGATATCATAATTGTGCTGTCTGAATCTGTGGGATCATTATAACTACGTTCATAATGCACAGTTCCAAAGGGATTAGCCCATCGCCACTTATTCCTTTTGTACGAAAACCACACAACTGCACCAATTAGCAGCAAGATAAATATCAATGTTATCACTAATGCTGCAGCTCTGTGACTGGATCCTGCAAAACAACAAATTTGAAAAAAGTTTCACAGAATATAATTTATTAATTAGAAAAAGTCTTTAAAAAACAATGAGTAACTTTTCCCTAAGTAAAAATGTTATGATATAAAATAAAATGATATTTAAAAAAGCATGCTTTAAACAATAATACACATTTTATAACCTGTATACCCTCTCAATTTATCTACTCAGGCTTCTGAACTGCTGAAAATAGGAAATCACATTCATTGTGGGCAAATAATTAAACTCCTAAAATTCCATGAGTGGTGCTGGCAATTGTTATGATCTAAAATACTGATCATGTGAAGACATCTCATTTGGTATACAGACAGTTGAGTTCAGGTACCATTTCCATTCCATAACGCATCTTTTGTGCGTATGTGTTTCAAATCATTGATACTGTGACGGGAGTATTGGGAGGGGCCACAAACATCCTTGCTCTGCAGCTCGGTAGGCTGGATGTCTAATTCAGGATGCAGAGTGACACTGACAACACGGGTTCAACTCTAGTACCACCTGAGGTCACCATGAAAGCCTCGACTCTAGTTGGACCTCAGGTTAAATTCACCGCCAGGTGTCCCTTGCTAAAAGAGAGCAGCCTCTGGATCTCTGAGACTATGGTGACTTCCACTTGAATACAGTATATCTCATTCTCTTCTCACAGACTGTGCTCTGATGAGTTTCCCAAAGAGATGAAAATTTGGGGAAAAAAATTTGAGAGTTCAGACTACTAAGATATCTAGAGACTACCTACATAATTTGTAAAAATGTTACCCCTTTCTTCTCATTCTTTCAGATGTAAAGAACAAAAAGGAATGATCAGATGTCCGAAAGCTAAACCAAGCACTTATTACGTGAGATATATACCGATTGAAACCCAGGAAATCTTATGAACTAAGAGTTCCAGCTATCAGTAATATAGTTTATGAATTTCAGTGCTGGTATGATGCCAGTTATGATGGCAGTATATCCTAAAGACTGGCAGATATAATATCAACCAGCATGCCCTTTTAGTGTTTGGAAGAATAACGTGCTGACTATATTCAACCTTGCACTGACAATACTTGCAAGATAGTGTTCAACATTTGATGTGACTCTACAATTGGACAACGTTTGCTGGAACCTAAAATTACAAACAAATATGTTGACAACTGATTTATGGTTTGTCATTCAGGCTTGAGGTGTGGTGTACTAGTGTGTACTGGAAGCCACATATCAAAACACAGGGCCCTGCAAACAGACAGCACATGTACATGAACTGTACCTCAACAAATGATCTCAATAAAAAAGTGGAGTCATTCACTGGATCACTTCACAGAGCATTGCCTAGCTAATTAGAAATATCCTTCTTGGTTTAAAATTCAACTAAGCTGTATTTTTAAACCTATCAGTTAGCATTATTAGTTGCAATCTCTATGGCAACCTTCATGACTGATTATAGCAACTTGTATTTGTAATATCATTCTCAAGTACGCAAGCAACAGTTTGACATTATTCTTCCAGCTTAGCAATATGGACCGGTGCTAGAGTTTCTGTTGTGCCTTCTGTTCCACAGTCTCTCTAGTACTGGGCTTTGATTTTGAAGCTACATTTGAACTGATAATTCTGCAGGTTTACTGCAATACCAGATTAATATCAATTATACTAAATTGTAATTGCAGACAGCTACTTCCTACTTGTATGTTATGGTCTTCTCTTACTGCAAAATGTACTCTACTAGACAAGAGAGATAACATGCACAGCTTCATTTCTGCCATTTATTGCAGTAGAGGACAGTGCTGATTGGTTGGCAAGTACATTCAATAAAATTATGGCTTGTCCCTTTAATTTGAATTCTTGTGAAATGTTCTGATGAGTTCAAGATATAAAGCTTTAACAAAACTGCCTTTTTTCCCCCAACAATACTCAAGTTCTGTGCTATCAAATGATTTTAAAGAAATAAAAGTTTATTCATAGGAGAAGAGATGGCCTAGCAGTATTATTGATAGACTATTAATCCCAAAACTCAGTTGATGTTCTGGGGACCCAGGTTCGAATCCTGCCATGGCAGATGGTGGAATTTGATTTCCAGATACATTTCTTTTTTTTAAACTTAAGAATCAACTGATGACATGAAGCCATTGATCATTAGAAGAATCTGGTTGACTAATTCACCTAATATGGCCTACATGTGACTCCAGACCAAACAGCCATGTGGGTGACTCTCAATTGCCCTCTGAAAGTGCCCTAGCAAGCTTCTCAATTCAAGGGATGGGCAATAAATGCTGACTAGTCAGCGAAGTCCATGCCCCATGAGTGAATAAGTCAGGGTGCTCCTTAAAAAACACTAGCATATTTAACCATTGAAATGTTATTTGGAATTCTCCCTATTTTCTTAAGTTCACAACATAGAGCATGACATAGAATGGTATAGAATGGCACAAGACATTTGTGGTGACAAATTAAGACATGTTTATTTCTCACATGTTTGTGCTTTCTTTTTTGATTCTGTGACAAGATTCTATAAATCTTTGCTAACACTGACAGATTGTTTATTAACACAACTTTTTTTTAAAAAACTACTTGGCAGTCACAACTCCCAAAATTAATTGACAGTAAAATCTAGTTTAACATCTTAGCCTTCAGTGCTTTAATTCTTGGTTATTAATGTAAAACTTACTCATTGGAGCTTTGCAGACAAGTCTGCTATGACTTTTTGAACAGCTGGTTAGAATCCATGTTCCATTTTTGGAAGATATAACGGCACACTTGTCATGAGTTGGAACCGAGAGATTGTTATTAATCCAGTTAGCATAAGCAAGGTTTGAACCATCTGGCCACAGTAAGGATTTATCTGTGTGACAGGACAAAATGTGAAATAATTTACCCAAACACATTACTGTGACTTGTATATTTGAATCTTAAATCAAGAAAACCTTCATGACTGATTATAGCAACTTGCATTTGTAATATCATTCTCAAGTATGCAAGCAACAGTTTGACATTATTCTTCCAGCTTAGCAATATGGACCGGTGCTCGAGTTTCTCTGTTGTGCCTTCTGTTCCACAGTCTCTCTAGTACTGGGCTTTGATTTTGAAGCTACATTTGAACTGAATTCTGTAGGTTTACTGCAATACCAGATTAATATTAATTATAGTAAATTGTAATTGCAGACAGCAACTTCCTAGTTGTATGTTATGGTCTTGTCTTACTGCAAAATGTACTCTACTAGACAAGAGAGATAACATGCACAGCTTCATTTCTGGTGTTAGGTGGCAGAAATCTAATTTGTCACAAAAAATTGCTCCAATAATTTAGATAATTTTATTTTGCCCTAGAAATATAAAAGCTGCTTTTTCTGCTTCAGAGAGAAGTGCTTCTCCAATCTCTGAAAGAGGCATCAGAGAAGTTTGGAATAATCTGGAAACTGAACTGGTCCATTTTTGGCTTGAAGTATGCTTTGAAGGTTTGGCAGTTTTCAATGAGGGCTGATTTGTTTATGTAGGGCTGCATCCAAATGAAAACAGATCCTGCCACATTTTATTGGCACCATGGCTGAGACTTTTGGGCATCTTCATGTTGTATGTGAATCATGTATCTAATGGAATGGCAGGAGCAAGGTTGGAAAGGAATTTAAGATTGGGAGGCTGGTTTCAGTGACTTTAGATCAGAAATAAAATAGCAAAAGAAGTCTGTTAATTTACATTAACAATTCTAATTAGAGAATATTAATCCTATTATAAATCAGAGGTATACACAAAAAGATGCAGCTACTTCCAGTAAAATGGAACAGTTGTGCAGTCTAATCAGACAATGGATTGGTCTGGACACGCAAGATTGGCTTGCATGGTTTGCTGTATTTGAACTTAGTACAGTGATAAGAAAAAGGACATTGAAGGTGAACAAAACATTTTTAAAAAAGTGGAGAAGTGTGTACTGAAATTTCTGACTTTGGGTGACCCAAAAAATATAAAATTGATTAGCTTTAATGTTGCATCTCAGGCAAAGTTTGTCTGTTTCCAGTTTTACTTGGGGTCCTTGATGTTGTCCTCTATTACATGCTTTCTGATGTCAAGGACAGTCACTGCCACCTGCACTTGAATACCTATTGAATTACAAGACAAACCACTGGTCCCTTTGGGATAATGTGCATTCCTTAAAATGGGTTAAATAAAAACACTTAGAAGTCACCTTGCTAGCCTGAAGCAAATATTGGAGAGGAAAAATAATTCTCCAAACTCAAAATGAGTAATTACAACTAACCAAATTGCTGGATTGTTTAACTAAAAGGAATGTCTCCATGGAAAGATATGGGTGTTCTGAGAAGCATGAATTGTAATTTAAATCCTTGGTATGTAAGTTAATCAATTGGAAAAAACAAATTATTTCCTAGTGATGGGTTATAGCTGAAAAATTACCATGATGGTGATGGGGAAAGAAGAACATTTAGTTGTGTGTAAAAACACTTCCAAATACTAAAATCCCTCTCTCACCTCTGGCAGACTGCATTGCCATTAACGTGCTTTCCATTTAAATGAATCAATTGTTAAACACATGTTCTTTACTGACGGTGGTTAATAGATGAAAAAAAAACAGACGATTTTCTGAGGGGGGAATAAAGGAGTAATTCAGTTGTGTGCAAGAGCACTTCTGGATATTTAAAAATAAAAATCCATTTCTAAACAAAAAGTGTTATTGTGGCACAGTGATAGTTGAGTAATAACATCACTGATTAAGTTGATTCAAAAGTATCTACCGGACAATCATTTTAAAGTTCTAATGGCTATCTTTGGGTTAAGATGAATGTTCTTCCTCGCTTATATATCCCATGAGAATGCTCCCCTTGATGCTGCCAAGGCAAACACTGCGCAGGCTTTAAGCTGGCTTGAATCTTTTATTTGGCATCATCAACAGCCTCTTATTAAGCTGGATACGTTGCAGCTTACGCAAGAAAGGGGGATGGGGGGGGGGGGGGGGGGGGTCTAGATTTTCCAAACTTTTAGGTAGTAGCAACTGAGTTCCTGGTTATCCTATGTGGCTGAACGGGCCTGTCGGGATCCGTGATCAATTTGGTTAGACATTCAGGCCTCCTTCCTCATTAACTTATTGTTTATGGATAAGAATTGTTATGGGTCCTTGTAAAAACCTGGTTGTCCTAAACACAGTTATAGCATGGAGAATGATGCGGCAGGGTGAGGGCAATTTACAAAAAACCTCCCCCTTCACTCCTATAGTGGGAATGTTGGGATTTCAGCCAGGTTTGGTGCAGCTTTGGGAGTCCAGAGGAATCTCCTGTTTGGGAGATCTATTCGATGGGGAAGTCATAATGTCGTTCGAACAGCTGAGATGCAAGTTCGAGCTACTGAGGAGAGATCTCTTTCATTACTTCCAAGTTAGAGACTTTGTACAAAAAAGAGAGAGACCACTTGATGGTCAATCCTTACAAAATCGGACATGGAGAGGAGTGTGGTCCGGTCAGTGGGAACCCTCTCAGTTAACACTCTCTATCACGTGCAAAGTAATATTGTGTTGAAGGACATGGAACAGCTATATAAAACCTGGATTCAAGAATTAGGGGTGGAAATCTCCTTAGAGATGTGGGAGGACATCTGGGAAAATGTTAAGATGATCTTGATGTGTAACAGGACTCAGACTATTCAACCAAAGGTACTTCATAGGGCCATTTGGTACCAGAACGGCTTGAAAAGTTCAAGACAGGAGCGTCCCCAATGTGTCCCAAGTGCAAAATGGAGATTGGTACTCAGTCATTGCTTGCGGTCATGCCACAAGATTCACGGATATTGGGATGACATAGCGAGTGCATTGGCAAAGGTTTTGGGAACGGAGGTTGGGTTGGATCCAGTATCCCTCCTGCTGGGTCTTCCAAATCTTCCCTTCCTGGATGCACATGGGAAGAAATTGTTTAATATCCTTTCTTTCTGCGCGAGGAAGAACATGTTAATGAGCTGGGTGTCAGAAAATCCCCCAGGACTCTTGAGTTGGCATGGGAGTGTCATTGAACACCTATCCCTAATCATCCTTAAGAGTATAGTGCACCCGAAAATGCACAGAACATGGCGGCCCTTTTTGAATTATATTGATGTAGGTGTGTCAGTTATACTATCCAGGACCTTTGTCTGGGCGTGAGGATTGTGCTGTCGGTTTGGGGGCCCCTGGGAGGAAGAATCCCATACAAATATAGGTCTGCTCACTACTGCTCCCAGGGTTGGGGAGCAACACTGCTGTGGAGTGTGTCGTAATTTAATTGAATGTAACTTAAGTTACTTTGTAAAAGTTAGTATAATTTTATTTTGTCTATTTATTTTTCTTCTTTCTCCTTGGTTATTTATTGGTATAGTTTGTTTTATAGAGTTTTTTTTCCTGTTCTTTTCTGTGTTTTGGTAGTCTGTGGAGTAGAGTAGTAGTTTAGTTTTTTTCTTCTTATTGTTGCTATTTTAGTACAAAGTTATCAAACTATTTTGTACTAGTTTTGTAATTTTGTAAAAAATCTAAAATCCTTTTGTTTTAATAAAAATATTTAGAAAAAAAAAGGTCTAATGGCAAATTGGTAATGCGCCTACTTGTGAGCCAGAGTGTCTTGGGTTCAAGATTTACCTTCTCAAGGAGGTGTGTTAATACATCTTTGAACAAGTGGATTACAAAAAAAAATCCTTTTTTTGAGTGAATTGATGAATTGGTGGTGAATTTCTAAAATGGACTGTGCAGAAAGAATGAATAGAGGAAACACAGAAACAGAAATATAGAAGATGGACCAGGAGGCGGCTATTCGGCCCTTCGAGTCTACTCCGCTACTCATCACTGATTGTACAGCTCAATAGCTTAATCCTTCTTTCTCCCCATAACCTTAGATCCCATTCGCCCCAAGTGCTAGATCTAGCCACCTCTTGAGTACGTTCAATGTTCTGGCATCAATTACTTTCTGTGGTCGTGAATTCCACAGGCTTTCTGTTTTGCTAAATGAATATTGTTATGAAGACTTGAATTTTGAAGGATTGTAGAAAGATTGATTTATTTTAAGCTCCATGGAGATAGTGAAATTGTTTTTTGACAAAGTCAATAAAAAGACTCAAACTTTCTTTTTAAAAAGCAAGGCTTCCCTTGAAAGCCAGTTTCAATTGTTGATTTATTTGCTGGAAGTCACCTTACTAGATTTTATGTCCACCTTATTTGAAAAGTTAGAGTTTGATTTGGTTTTCAGTTGAGGAAAACCTTCTGAAGAATAACCTGCTTGGTTCATCTCTTCTGTTTCTAAAGTAGTCTTGTTGTGAATTTTGATATTAACTTAGGGAATGTGGAATTCGCTGGTTAGGCTAGTGTATTACTAATTGCTATTGAGAATGTGGTGATGAGCTTCCTTCTTGAACCACCATAGTCACTTTGTACCCATAGTAGTATTATGACTGTCAACTTTGACCTCATGACTGTGGAGAGACAGTGATATTTCCAACAGGCTGGTAAGTGATTTAGAAGGGAAATTGCGGGTGGATGGTGCTCCCATATATCTGCTGCCCATGCCCTTCCAGATGGTAGTGGCCATGGGGTGGAAGGTCTGAGCAGAGGTTTGGGCCTAGGATACCACCCTGAGAACCTCTTGCTGAGATACCTTAGAGCTGTGATGATTAACCTCCAGAAAAAAAATACACATCCACCTTCCATCATGCTCAGTATAACTAAACTTTGCAGGGTTTCCCAGATTCTCCTACTTTGGAAGGGTTCCTTGATAATATGCATTTATTATAAGCATTGTCCACAAAGGTGCAGAATTAGTTATAATCTATAATTGTATTTTAGTGAAAAGACCTGGTTGATGGATATTAAGACTAGCAGATAAATGCAAATCACAGTAGTGGCACTGCAGAAGGATAATGCATACATCCCATTTCCCATTAGTTATATGATGATGCCTCTCCTTCTGCATTAATTTCTAAACAAACTACTCAGTGGTTTTTCATTGGGCTGGTGTTTCAAAATCTAAAAGGAAAGCAGGGTAGGTGGAAAATAACAAGTAGTTGAAGGATATCAGTGATTATTTGTTTACATAGATATCCATGTAAGTGTATGTAAAAATGCAGTATTTCCAACACTCAGCAAGATTTGTTTTCATTGCTCTCACATTCTCTTACCTTTCTCACCTAGGGAAATTCCGAGCCAGACTCGTCCTGTGATTCCCTGTTCTTCTCGGATTTGGTTGGTTACAAAATCATTTTCTTCTCTGTCTTTAATGCTCAGAATATCAGCAGAAGGATCTAAATTTTAAAAGTTAACATTTTGCTATTAACAAGTGGGAAATTACATTATCAATATTTACTAAAGAAAGAAACTATGACTTGTACAGCACTAAAGAGATTAGAGTCCAATTCAGACAAATTGTTTCTTGCAAAACTAAGGGAATATAAATGTTTTGTCTACTGCTGTACAGGGCAGTAGTACGACCACAACTAAAGTACTGTAAACAATTTTGGACTCCTATAAGGACATAGCTACATTAGCACCACATCCACATCTAATCAAACAGGCTGCTTTGTCGTAGATGGTATCGGGTGTCCCGCGTGTTTTGGAGCTGCACTT
This sequence comes from Hemiscyllium ocellatum, assembly GCF_020745735.1. Lineage (NCBI taxonomy): Eukaryota > Metazoa > Chordata > Chondrichthyes > Orectolobiformes > Hemiscylliidae > Hemiscyllium > Hemiscyllium ocellatum. The sequence goes on along the minus strand of NC_083407.1, from coordinate 54,097,227 downwards.
ATCAACTAACTGCGGAGTATTCCATCACACTTCTGATTTGTGTGCTACAGTGCATGGACTTTGGGGATTCAAGAGGACTTTGGGGATTCAAGAGGATTCAAGACTCTTTGCAGGATGCTCAGCTATCTTTGTGGGCACAACAATTTACATGGCTAGTTCAGTTTATGGTTGATACTCACCCCCAGGATGTTGATAGTGAGCAGATACAGCAATTGTTAGATCACTGAATGTCAAGGGGAATGGTTGGACTCTTTTGTTAAAAGATAGTCAGTGCCTGACACTTGTGTGGTACAAATACTACTTGCCACTTGTCAGATAAAGCCTAGATATTCTCCAGGTCTTGCTGTATTAGGACATGGACTGCTTCAGTATTTGAGGAGTCATGAATGGTGCTGAACATTGATAAACATTCTCACTCCTGACCTTCGGAAGAAGGGAAGGTAATTGGTGAAATAGCTGAAGGTGGGCCAAGGACACTGTCCTGATGAACTCCTGCAGAAATGACCTGGAGTAGAGATGATTGACCACCAACATCCACAACCATCTTCCTTTGTGCCAGGAATGATCTGAACAAGCTGAGAGTTGCCCTGATTCCAATTGACTCCAGTTTTGGAGTCTTAAACGTGAAGGGCCAATCACTCATCTTTAAAATTCAGCTTTTTCCTCCTTTCGAATCAAAGCTGTAATTATGTCAAAAGCTGAGCATATGAGCAGGTCATTGCTAAGGAAATGCTGCTTGATAACACTGTCAATGAGTCAGTGTGAACTTGATGGCTGAATGGCCTGCTTCTATACTGTAGGGATTCTAATGATTCTTTGAAATGATCCATAGGCTAGGCTAAGCAATTGTACAGCCAATCACTTGCAACTTTTGGTTTTTGGCACACAAGTAAGTCTCGTGTTGCAACTTCACTAGTTTGAAGCTTCATTTTTAGGATGCCTGCTGCTGCTCCTGGTATGCCCTCCTGCAGTCTCCATTGAACCAGGGTTGATCCCCTGGCCTGCTGTTAATGATACAGTGGGGGATATGCTGGCCATGAAGTTACAGATTGTGTTGGAGGACAATTCTGGTGCTGATGGCCCAGAGCACCTCATGAATGCCTAGGCTTGAGTTGCTAGTTCTATTTGAAGTATATCCTGTTCAGCAAGGCAATTTTCTAACTTCTTCTGCTGCTACGTGGACCACACAGAGGTCAATTTGTGGCAGAAACTTCCTGAACCAGAGGTCAAAATATTCTAATGTCAACAGGTGTGCACAGACCCTCTGACTTCCTGAGAAGGAACAATTGTAATAGTATCAGACAACGTGAGGGGATATTCTCAAAGTGAAGGCTTTTCCACAAGGACTATGCAGTGGTAACTCTTACTGATACCATCATGAGCAGATGCATCTGTGGCACACAGATGTGGATGAGGTCAAGTATGCTTTTCCCTCTTATTGGTTCCCTCAATCACCTGACAGACCCAGTTTAGCAATTTTTTTAGGATGACCAGCTATTTCTTCAGTTGGGGAAGGGGGAGAACATGAAATAAAATTAAAGTCTATAATCTTAAAATGTGAGCTTGTTTATGCAGAAAAAGATTAGAAAGCAATCTTCCACATGATGATTAAATGAACATAAAAGACTGTAGATGCCAGATTCAAAAAGACGTTTTCAAGACCAAAGTAGATAAATTTTTTTCTCCATGAGTCTTGCCGAACACAAAAGGAGTAGAACTATGGTACAGAACAGCCATTACCCAAGGCATGCTGTACTCCTGCTCAGTAAAACAATGTCACTGAGTTGATTATAAAGTTATATAACAGGATTATACAGTACAAAATTTTAAAATTTTAAGCTTTACAGAAGACTTTAGGATGGGGGGGGGGCGGTGTGGTGGGGTGGGTGTAAGAGTTGATTTTATGAAGGAGTAGATCTACATAAATTACTATAAGTTGCATTCCAAATGAGGAAAGGAAAGAAAGCACAAAGCAGTTTCTTTGATAGTTAGCCTGATACACAATATTTGACGAGTGCCATATCATAAATGCTGGATGTTTTCTTAGGACTCCAAATCACTCCATAGTAAATTAAACCAAAGGAGAAAGAACATACCTAGTCGAGAACAGATTGTTTTGGTTTCTTCCATGGTAAATACAGACCAGTTATACAAGCCCATGTCAAATGCATAGCAGTGTCCTCTGAATGTGACCCATAACGACTTCCCATTTTTCTGAGGACAGAATTTTGATTTATTTTCCTGTTGATTAGTTGATGTCCCTGCGAGAAAAAAAAGTTATAGACTCTTTACTTCAAGATATCTTTAATTGATGAAAAAACTCTATTGTCCATGTTTTTTTTGTTCTCTCCAATGACAAAGCATTTCTGTCAGGAAGTTTGTATCAGTGGCATGTCAATGATGTTCAGTATTAGCCTCATCTATGTCTGCTTCATGGCATTCAACAAGTATCGTTTTCCCCACCCTGAAAAAAAATGCAACAAATCCACACTGAAGGGCTTCCATTGCTTGGAGATCAAATATTGATGGAAATGGTAGTACATAACAGGACTAACTTTAACAAGACTAATTAAACCTCAAGCTCTGTGCATGTCTTTTTAGAATGAGTCAGGCAGCATCACTTGTTTTTAATTACATTCGATATTGCACAATAGTCAGAAATGAGGGATATCCACTCGCCCAAACCAAACAAATTTGAATAATTAGTCATTTTAATTTTTTTCTTGCCTTGACTCAAAATGCTTCATTACATTACTTATAATAAATAGGTACCTCTTCAGAAACATAGAGTATGAACTTGAACACAAAAGACTATAGGATATTAGTTTGGAGATTCCCATAATAACTGGTATTTCAAACATGAGTCCAAGACAAATAGCAACAGCAGCCTACAAGAATGTGCTCCATTTTATTATAAAACAGAATAAAAAATACACTTAATTAACTCAAAACAGAGCATTTTGTCATGCAAAATGCAACGGACCCAAGATATTTGCATTGTGCAATTAGAGTGTCAGTGACGAGAGAATAGTGAATTGTGAGGATGGCACTGAGTGACTTCAGAGAGACACTGACAACTTGACCAAATGGGTAGATGAATTTCGATGCAGAGAAATGTGAAGTAATGCATTTTGGTAGAAGAAACATGGAGAGATATACAGGTTCAATGGTACAAGTTCCAGACATACAGAGGCAGAGGGACCTTGAGCTTCAGGACATAATTCTCCGAAGACAGCCAGACAAATTAAAACAGTTGCTCAGGCGACATGTAGGCATCTTGAGTTTATAAACAGAAACATATGCACCTGTACCAATTATTGGTCAGATCACATTTGGAGGATTGTGTTCAGTTTTCGGCACCTTATTTAAGGAAGGATGTTAAAGCCCTGACAAAAAAGTGTATGTCAATTTACTAGAACAATACCAGAAATGAGAGACTCTATACAAAAATAGAGGAGAGAAATTAAGCTTATTCTTATTGGAACAGAAGATTAAGAGGTGACCTTATGAACAATTTTTGACAGGGTAAAGAGGATATTTCATTTCCACTAGTTGCTATGTCAGTAACTAGAGGTCACAATTTCAAAGATTATCAGCAAGAGAGCTAGATGTGAGGTGAGGATAAAGAGTTGTTCGGATTTGAAAATCATTGCCTAGGAGAATGCTGAAGTTGGTTCTGTAGGATGCTTTAAACAAAAAAAAGAGTTGGATATACATTTAGAAGTGATAAACTTAGAGGGCTGTGGAGATAGGGCTAGAGAATAAGACCAGCTGGGTAGCTCTTTCGGGAGCTGACAGACACGATGCCTGAAACGACTCCTGTTAGAATTGTAGAATTTTACAGTACATGTTATTTACAAAAATCAATGAGTATTCATCCCTCCATTTTCTAGTGAAAATATAACAATCGATAGAAATAAAATATTTTTTAATGATGTTAATAAGTTATATTTCATCTTGCAAGCCAAAAGTAAGAGTTTTCTTAGGAATTAGAGATCTTTTCTGGTAACTATAAAATAGCAGTATTTATACTAAATTATTGTAAATAAGATTTGGAGGTTACATAAACAGTTTACTTTCATAATTCCAAGAGAATAAATTATTTTCTCCAACTTTAATACATACTTCTACTCTGTGAAGCATAACAAATAGCTCCTTCAACCACACTATTACAGGCTGCACGGTTCCAGAAGCCTTTAGTATCCATAAATACACAACTGCCATTTGCATTAAGATTTTGATATTCCCAAGGCTTGTATTCTGAATTGCATCCATCTGACCACTCGAAAGTTGATCCCTCCTAGTATAAGGAAAGGAAAATTAAAGAACAGAACAATTGCAATGAGCTAGTTAAGATCTCCTCTTGCATATTTAATTTTAAACCATAGTCTTATCTTTGACTAGCGGAAGATGTAAAAGATCCACATCACATGATAAAGCACAGAATAAATGCTTCAATGAAATTAATCAAGTATTATTATAATTGGAAATATAATAGTTATTTATAATAGTGTAACTGTCAGTCTGGAAAATCTAAACTAGGAGGCTTCAACATAGAACCATCACTGATAAAATCAAAAGTCAATATTAGTAAACAGTATCGGAGAAACTAATGGGTCTGAAAGTTGACAAATAGCTGTGGCCAAACAAGCTATATTCAAGAGTATTGAACTAGATGGTAATCAAGGTAATATTTGCATGGCTGGCCATCTCTTAATTCTATAGACTCTGAAACAATGTTATGGATTTTCAAAGGTTTTAAATCTAACCCCATTCCTTAAGGATAGCAAAAAATTGAGACGTATTATTTCTACGTTCCTATAGTTAGATGAAATAGGTTGACAGAAAGCTTTGGTGGAGCATGAACAACTTGCCTTTATCTGGGAACAGAAAACATAGGAGCAGGAGACAAACGTTCTGCTCCTTGAGCCTGCCCCTTCATTCAATAATAGAGAGGTTAAGATTCTACCTGAATTTTATTTTTCTGCTTATGTCCCATTCCTCAATCTCTAGGACACCAAAACATCTATTAATCTTAGACTTAGATATGTTCAACAATAGGGATTCCACTGCCCTTTGATTGCAGAAATTTATTACATTCATTCATAGATGATCAACTCTTTAAACCAAGGTTGTGCCTCCAAGTTCTGGACTGCCTAGCTGGAGAAACAACTTCTGTCTGTACTGCATGTTTTAATTAAATCACTTTTTATTTTTCCACCCTTCAGTGAAGTAAGGTCCAATTTAGTTTAGCACTTCATTACAAGCCAACCCTCTCAACCCAAGGGTCAATACTCTTACAGATTTATCTTTGAAGTTATTAATATAGAGGATGGTTGAGGGTTGAGGGCCCAATACTGATCCACAGTTTGCCAACTTGGAAGTATTTCATTTATCCCTATTCCCCACCTCCTGGTCCATCACAAATTCACATCCATGTCAATATTTTGTAAGTTTCATGGTCCCTTATCTTTTGTATGGCACCATTCTTAAAATAGTTTCTCCCAAATTATTTCCTTTTCATTAAATAATGCTGACTTTGTTTGATTTTCCAAAATTTATTGTTGACATTTCCTTTGTAACAGATTGCAATAGTTTCCAATGACTGTTGGACAAACTGGTCAACAGTTCAGTTTTCCCTCTCACTTCTTTCTCAAATATTAGGTGTTAACTCACTACCTTCCGATGTAAAAAACCAAAAGAACAATCCGGGAAGTCAATGGGAGCCTCGGCACAGTCTCCAAATGACTGACTGCCTGCTCTCTCCCCCCACACATTCCCTGAAGTTCTACACAGGCATACCCTGAACCCCCCTTCCCCAGATAATCTCCCCAACACTGTCTTGTACAGGACAGAGTGGGAACTTGTCAGAAAGTAGCAGTAAAAAGATAGTGTGTGCGTCTGTAAGTAATTTGGAGATCAAACCCCCTGGCAGCAACCATAGTCGTGCTGTTGGAGTCCAGACTGGCTGTTGGGGAGGGGGAGCAGGGAGGGCTCTCTAGGCAGCAGCACACTGTGCATGTCTCCTGAATGGGGAGTGAACTTAGCAGGTGCTTGCTTCAGCAGTGCTGCAGGTCCCTTATACACAAAAGTGTCTCTCTGCTCAGAGACAAACCCTGAGACAGAAAGAGAGGGAGCAAGGCAGGCAAAGCAAGGAAAATGGAAAAAGGTAACTTCAGAAAACTGAACCTCAGAAGAGAGGCATTGAATCAATTAACCTAATAATCAATTATCCAAGTGAAATAGTGCCTGCCCATTTTGTTCAGGTAATCTAGGTTCTTCTGTAATGGATGTTTCTGTTGGGAACATGGAAACCATTTTCTGCTATCTCCTCATTCACCATGATAAACTTCTCTGATCTCTGGCTCTAAGTGATCAGTATTTATTTTAGCTATACTACTTGTATTTATGTACTTGCAAAAGCTGTTACAACTGGTTTTATCTGTAGCTGGTCTACTCTCAAACGTTATCCTCTCCTTTCTAAAATCAATTCCTTAATAATACTATGCTGGCTTCTAAAATTCATCCAATTCTGACTTACTACACTTCTTTGCAGTACTGTAAGCATTGTAAATAAAATGATAATCTCAACTACCTTTGGTAGGTTAATGAATAGATTGAAGGTTTTTTTTAAAAGCAATGAAATTTTATTTTGTTGAACACTGAAATGTTTATTTAAATATTTTCTAATATTCACTGCCATACATGTTCTGGTCTATCCATCTAATGCACCGTAACCAGTACTCATTTCATACCAACATAATTGGCTTTGATTATGGTTGGGATTCTGATTTGGGACTAGTGCATGTGCTTTCTACAACCTATCTGTAATCTCATTTTCAAGTTTATCTTCATTAATTTGGTTTGACAAATTTATGACGATTTAACAATTTTATTACAGGCTTCAATTAAATCTTGCATAGTACTGTTCAATGTGTTGCGAATACCAAGTTCATGTTTCAGAAAATAACTTTTAGCTTTAGGAATTAAAGTTTTTAAGCTGCAGAAAAATTGGAGTACCCTTCTGAAAAATGGTAAAACAATTCTAATACAAATTGATGTGAAAAATGTTGAACAATAAATGATTCATCTAAGATTTGAAATACAGCCACAAGGTCTGGAGAAAGGGCTGAAAATTCTATTAGCAATATATTATACACAAATTGCAGAACCACAATTTTGTTGAGATTAAAGTCTTTTTCATTTGTTTGATGACCTTCCAAATTCTACCATGTAATATAGGTAGACTGTGAGGTCGAAGGTTCTTTTGCTTCCTTAGTTCAGTTTTTGAATAGAAGGAAGTTGCAGTTTTGGTGCAGACTCCAGCTGAGGTGGGAGAAGCAAAGGAAAACCAATTTTCAACAGGTCCCATCTTAAGTGAAGAAAATACCATATTGTTAACTGCATGGAATTCAGGTGAAGACATGACCTCAGTTTGGAATTTGAAGAAAAGATAGCTAGATTATTTGCCTAGTTGTAGCTGCAGGGGGAGAAAAACTATAATATCCCAGTTAGACTTCTGGAAAATGTCAATTTGGATGCTTAATTCATGACAAAGCAAGAAGCTGAAAGACTTGCCTAGCTTGGAGTAGAGGTAAAAAAAAGCTGAAGTAACTCTCAGCTCAAATGAACAGTAAGGCTTCATTGCATTTTCCAGCCAAGTTTGAGCTAAGCTATCCATAGCTGAGCTTTTGAAAAGATTTTTGTTGCCTGCCAAGCCAAAAGCTAATGGACGGATCTCCAGAGCTTTATACCCCAGAAAACTGGAAAACAGAGGACAATTAGTGAATGTCAAAATGCTGCAGTATACTTTGGGTTAGACATAGGAAAGGTGAATGAACCTTCAAGATTCTTTTGATATACAACAGAATACTTGGGATTGGGGTGGATTGATGGAGTTAAAAAGTAGACTAAAGTCTGTAACACTATAGTTATATAATTATGATTGCCTGGAATTGACAGTGCTTTCCAAAAATTTCCTTGCATCGCATTCATAGCATACCATTAGCTATTATCAATTATTTTATTGATTACTAAATTTGTAGCTGGTTAATTAATGTAATAGCAAGTTAGTCACTTATCTTGCAGGTGATAGAGGAACACTTACCATTTCCTGGAAGTTAAAACTAAATAGAATTGCAACAACTCCTTCCCTTCTCACCAAATTCCCCATGCTAACACATCAGCTACAAAGCACTGTTTGATTAGATTAGATTGATTACTTAGTGTGGAAACAGGCTCTTTGGCCCAACAAGTCCATACCGACCCGCCAAAGCGCAACCCACCCAGACCCATTCCCCTACATTTACCCCTTCACCTAACACTACGGGCAATTTAGTATGGCCAATTCACCTAACCTGTGCATTTTTGGACTGTGAGAGGAAACCGGAGCACCCGAAGGAAACCCATGCAGACACGGGGAGAATGTGTAAACTCCACACAGACAGACAGTCACCTGAGTCGGGAATTGAACCCGGGTCTCTGGCGCTGTGAAGCAGCAGTGCTAACCACTGAGCCATTGTGCTGCCCATTTTTGTCACTGTGCCACCACTATGCAGTAGCAAACATCATCTCCTTATTTTATGACTCACTCAAGTTTCAACTGCTCAATCAGCTTTCCTACTGTAATTAACACTTATTCACACAATTAATTTCAATTGCTTGCCAGGAAGTTTCTGCTAACTATGCATATTAACAATTCTTTTTACAATTTTCAAGTTTGAAAGTTAAATTCAAAATTTAATATGAAATACCACCTGAGGTATCTACCAGGGAGGTTCTATTTTGTACTAAATTCCAGACTTCAGTATTTTAGTTTGCAAAACTGTTTCCTGACTATGATGCTGCAGAGTCTCTAAAACAGATCACTGAATTGCTATTACTAAATTTTGTGTAAAAATTACACAAACTTAAGGTCTGCCAAGATTTCTCCAGGTGTCATGCCAAAGCAACAGACCAGAGTTTAGGGACCTTCGACATACATTCTGATTTGTCCCAGACTTTCTGCATAGCCATTCTACTTTCCACTTTGAAATTCAGATATGGCTAACTGCTGGGTTATCATTCAAGCAAATAATACAAACTAAAATTTTAAAATAAAACTCTAAAACAACCACTACAGGCTGTACTGAATATTAAGCAGCAACTGATTTTCATATATGTGAACGCTTTATTAGTGTAATATAATTATGACATGTAAGGTGCCTTTTTTTAGAAGACTTACATCTTGACTGAACAAGCCAATCCAAAGAGGAAAACCATCTGACTTCACCAAGCTCTTCAGAAACAAATGCTGAGATTCATTATAGACACTGACAAGTTGATATCCAGACATTTGACATTGTTGCAGTGCCTCATACCAATTCACCTTCTTCTGAATTAATAGGTACTTATGGTTTCCATATTCTGCCTTTACATGTGGAGGCAGAAAGTGACTTGGGTCAGGATCTAAAGATGTGAAAGATATTAAAAGTAAACCATATTTGTATTTAGCACTCATACACATTATGTTCTAGTAGAAAAATACTTCACAATATTGATGAAGGCACAGTTTTAAAGAGATTGAAAGATGTTTCGCATTGTGAAATGCTTCTCATTATGTTCAGCGAGCAAGGCAGTATTGAAAGAAGTCAGGTTAGACGCTTGAGAATGTTTATTTTACGATATTATTGTTACGTTCTATAATAACTGCCCAAGGATATGGCAAAGCTGAGCACACTACTACCTATACAGAACAAAATTGACAAGTTCCAGAGTGAAAACTAAGTTAAAGCATTTGCACATGACATAGTTTAGATAAGTCACAGATGACCACACACTCTTGGAGCCTGCTTAGTTGTCATACAGTTGCCCCAAGTTGTTCCAAAATTGACCACATTTTTTAAGATCCTCCATCTACCCTATTCCAATCAGGAGTCAATATTTTTAGAGGTGCAATGGAGACTGCTGCCTAGTTAATGGAGTATACGTTACTGGGCTTGATCTGCTGAGAACAACACACACAAAAATAAATGCTATTAAGTAAAAGGAGAGAATGTTACATTAATCAAAATAAGCTATCCCTTTTGGACCAAGGAACAAACACAGCTGGCTACTTCTCAGGACATTTATTATTTTGGCTTCCACAATTAAGATTAGGGTATTTTCACGATTTGAAAAACCTTGAGTGTTCTGGCCTTGGCTATGGTAAGCAGAACTATCTGGCAATGTAATGAAAATGTTACAGCAGTGTTGTGCAGAAGTGTCTGCAAAGTAGGATCAGAGATAAAGGTTTTCAGTTAAAAAAAAATACTTCTGCACAAATAAAATCTGAGAGGAGGACCTCCAATATTGCCTCAGTTGAAGTAGTAATTAAGGAAATATCACTGAGTACTCTTCAGCCAAAAGAACACTTTCACAGAACCTGCCATGAAAATTCTTCCTGCAGAGCGCAAAGCACTGTTGCAGCTCCTACAATGCCTCTGAAAATGTGCAGTAGATGGAACAGTTCAATGTCATCTTCTGCAGCAACATCAAAACTCAGTGAGACCTTCAAAGTGCAGACTTGTATTAGTGACATTCATACCTCAAATGATAAATTAACCAATGTCCAAATACTGCCAGAAACCATTCTGTTGTATTTGTATCAAAATGGAGATAATATGGGCGGCACAGTGGTTAGCACTGCTGTCTCACAGCGCCTGAGACCCGGGTTCAATTCCCGACTCAGGCGACTAACTGTGTGGAGTTTGCATGTTCTCCCCGTGTCTGCGTGGGTTTCCTCCAGGTGCTCCGGTTTCCTCCCACAGTCCAAAGATATGCGGGTCAGGTGAATTGGCCATGCTAAACTGCCCATAGTGTTAGGTAAGGGGTAAATGTAGGGATATGGGTGGGTTGCGCTTCGGCGTGGACTTGTTGGGCTGAAGGGCCTTTTTCCACACTGTAAGTAATCTAATCTAATCTAATATAAACCAAGGTCTTAAGCATTATAATTTCATAAAACCTGTTTATGTAAATCAGTGCCAACCACTGTTTGCAGCCCATGCCAAGTGGGAGAGACGTAGATAGCTCAGAAGCAGCTATAAGCATATTAACTTCAGATTTTATTTTAAAAGATCAATATTTTTTAATCGTGGATGCTAATGGTTTACTTCGGAAGTTCCAAGAACATGAAGAAATTCATTAAAAAAAAGGCAGCAAACTGGAGGATGTTGAAATAACAATCAATATGTAACTTCAGATTCAACATCAAAGGTTTACAGCCTCCCAGAGAGAGGCCAAGTCATAAGCATGAATAGATTCAAGAGTAGAAATTGGACAGTACCCAAAACTAGGCACAATAGCAACAGAGAAATGACACAATGCCAGAACTAAACAGCTAAGGACATTGTTCAAAGAAAGACAATATCACCTTCCTTGACCTGCTGTGTGCTAGTGGTACTTAGCAAGTGTGAACAGGAAAGTAAAATTAAGAGACATCGTTCAAATAAGTGAGTGAATGAGTGAACCCACAGTTGTTGGGTTTCAAAGCATATAAATGTGTGGGAGGCTATTTTGGACCAAAAAGAGACCTACTTAAGTATAATTTAAGTAGTGAGAAACTGTGAATAGTGGAAGTCCGAATAGATTTAGGAGTCTATAAATAACAAATTACAAATGTATAGTCAGGTACATGATAAAGAAAATCACATATTATTGGCTTACTAGCATTTATAACTAGAGGGCTAGGATATAAATGGAGCATGTGGCAGGCCTAGTCTTAAAAAGTTTCTACAGAGCCTTGCTTCAACCACATCAAGAGTATTATGTGCACTTCTAGGCACCGTACCCAAGATTGCGAGGCGTACAGCACAGATTCACCATAAATGTTGCTGGGTTTCCAACAGTCAGAGATGAAGTGTGTGTGACTGCCCTTGACACCAAGGCAGCATTCAACTGTGTATGGTGTGAAGGGACTCTAGCAAACTGGAGTCAATGAGAATGAGTGGAAAACTCTCCACTCACTGGAGCAACACACAGCACAAAAGGAAAATGATTATGGTTATGATCATGTGAACTAGGAACAACAGTAAGCCATTTGCCGTCTCAAGCCTGTTCCGCCAATCAGATATTCCTTGTGTCCACCTCTGATTTTCCTCATTACCCTTTATTTTCCTAATGATTATTGTTCTGCCAATTTAACTATCTTAGTCTTAAGCATACACAAGGACACTGCCCCTACATCTCTGTGGCAAGGAGTTCCAAACGCTCAACCCTCAGAAGAAAATTCTCCTCAATCTGTTTTTGGAAATCATCCCAATCCCAGGATATTGCTGCAAGAGGTGCTTAGCATTTATCTTTTAATCTTACACACCTCTGGAGCAGGTAGAATTTGAACTTGGGTCTCCTTGCTAAGAGATAGGAACACTGCCACTGTACCAGAATAGCCTCATAGGTCTTCAGTGTAGTGTCTCAAGCCAACCATCTACAGCTGCTTTGTCTATGATATTTTCTCCATCAGGAGGTCAGAACTGGCAATGTTTGCTGATGATTGCATTATATATAGTACCATTTGTGTCTCTTCAGATAGTAATGTCGTTCGTGTCCACATAAAATAAGACTGGATGCAGAGAGTGGTAAGTAACAAGTACCAGGCAGTGATCATCTCCAACAAGAGAAGCTAACCACTGCCTCTTGACATTACCATCTCTGAAACTCCATCATTGACATCCTGGGAGCTACCATTCACTAGAAACTGAAGTGGGCCATCTAAGAAATTGTGGCTGCAAGAGTAGGTTATAGGCTAAGAATTCTGAGGTAATTATCTCCCTCTTGTCTCCCAAGTGCCTGTCCACTATCTGCAAGGCATATGTCAAGAGTGTGATGGAATACTGTACTTGCCTGGATGGGTCCCGCTCCAACTGAAGAAACTCAACACCATCCAGAAAAATAAGTTGCTTGGTTGGCATCCTAAATACAATCTTCAATAGTTATACCATTTATTCCTGATGAACAGTGGTAGCAGTGTGTACCATCTACAAGCTGCATTGCAGTCACTAATCTAGGCTCCTTCAACAGTGTCTTTCAACCAGTGACCTCTTTCACCTGGAAGGTGACGGGCAGCATGGAAATACCTGCAAGTTTCACTCCAAGTCTCTCACCATCCTAACAATGAACAATATCACCGTTTCTTTATTGTTGCTGGGTCAAAATCCTGAACTATCCTTCCTAACAGCCTTGCTTCTCCCAAAGATTGCATGGTTCAAGAGGACCGATCACAGTCCCCTTCTCAGTGGAAATTAAGAATAAACGATAAATGCAGGCCTGGCCAGCAACACCTATATTCCACAAAGCATACTCATTGGATTGAAGTTTTGATGCAGTATAAAGAATCCAACACTTGGATGAATTCCAGCTCTTCAATTGGCCAGGGATGAGCTCAGGGCCTCTAGGAGGCAGAACTACTTTCTGGCACTAGCAGCAAAGGCAAACAGCAGCTACAATTGTCTTGTCAATTTGGGCAGGTAGCTTCTTCAAATTGTAAGGAGACAAACAGTAGCCTTGTAGAAATAAAAAGAACAACTGTAAATACTGAAGATCTGAAACAAGCCAACAAACAGGAATTTCTGGAACAATTCAGCTGGTCTGGCAGCATCTGTGAAGTGAAAACAGAGTTAATGTTTCAAGTCCAATGACACTTGTTCAAAATGGATAGCAGCTAAGAAAAGGTGATATTTATATTGATGACAGGGGCTGAGGGAGTCAAAGGAATGAGCAGTTAGATAGAGACTGCTGGACCCCAAAAAGAGAAATAAAAGGGTAAGTAGACAAAGATTGTTTATAGTACTCCAGACAAGAGAAGAAGCTACATAGGTGATAATGGGTTCGATGAGAACTTGAAAATGGGTTGGCTGTGCTGAAAACAACTCTTTCCATGACAGGACCTGGGTTTAGGATAGGTAATAAACTTGGAAGGTGGTATTCACGCTGTAAAGTTTTTAAATTCAAATGTTGAGTCCTGAAAGCTCAATGGCATCCAAGCAGTCGTAGTATTGTTCATCCAGGCTCATTGAAGCACTGCAGCATGTTGACATGGGAACTTAGTGGTGTACTGAAGTGACAGGCTATTGGAAGCTCAGGTCATTTTTATGTTCAGCTGCGAAGTCCCTAAGATCTATTTGAAAATTGTTCATAAGCTTAAAATCACAACACCCGGTTATAGTCCAATGAGTTAATAACCTGGTGTTGAGATATTTTTAAAACTTTGTACACCCCAGTCCAACACCCACGTCTCCAAATCAATATTGTTCATATAGTCATTTCGGTCCCATGGTAAGCTAGACTGCAGTACACTCACATGCAAGAAACCAATCAGAATTATTCAAAAAGCCCTCAAGAATTCAATTCTGCTTCTACTTTGGCCCATTTATTGGGATCAGTCCTTTCCTTGCTTCCCTTCAGCCCTTTGAAAATTTAAACCATTCCAGAGACTTTAGGATCTGGAGCTGACCTATGGAATGGTATTTAATGTTTGTGTACACAAATCCTGACCTTGCTGCTTTTGAAAACCTTGACTGGACCGCTTAATACGAAAAAGCGGAGTGAGTGATTTGAGAGATTTTTCACAATGATAAGAAAATCATGGGTAGGTACAAGCAATGTTTTCCATTGGTAAAGAATGTCTTCAAACCAGAGTCAATGTATTCAAGAGAGTATATGGAAACACTTCTGGAGACAAGGGATGCTGGAAGTGTAGAATTCTCTCCTCCAAAAGACAATGTTAGCTCAATTAATAAGCTTGAACTGGAGATTGATGGATTCTTGATGATACTGCAATGGCAGATTTCCTCATTGAATGAGGAAACAGTCCCCACAGTGTGTGTTCAATCTATGTATCTCAGGGTGAAATGTCACGTTTTAGGTCTATAATGTCATCCTGTCCTATATCCATCACCACCCTGGTTGCTCAGCTAGGGTAAGGGCATCTTAGACTCCTTTGCAGCAGGATTTATTGAATAACAAAACAGAACATAAATCCAGCACGTCTGAAGCTCAAATTCTGACCTCTGCTTTTTGATGTGTCACTGGGTCCATGCTTTACTAAACCATTTTAATTTCAATATCTGTATCTTTAAAGCACGTACATGAACTGCATAATGTTTCTGCCCTGATCAGTTGTGCAAAGTGCAATACTTGATATGAAAAATACTTTCATTTGTTAAATATAAAGAAACATATTGCCACTCCTTCTATCCAAGACTCAGGCCAAGTTGGCGACGTGCCTCAGGACTCTATGGAAATTCTCATGAATGTCAACAGGCTACACTTACTGGGCAAGTGGGAATTTCTGATTGCGCGTTTTACCTTGTCCAGGCTGTTGCAGGACTTGCTATGACTGTGGGATGAAATAGTCAGTTCCAAGCAGATCTATTGTTCCCGATAGTGTTCATTCTCTCTTCAGATACACTCAACCTCCTCTCCTGACTCACCTTACACAACTCCTGTTTCACCACAGATGTGGATGTGCTAGCTGGTCTGGTCTGCATTGCTGGGGACTAACATCATTAGGGTGGTGGGAGGTAGGGGGGGTGGAAACTGTCCTGTTACAAATGCTGATCATGATGAGAAGGTTGGAAATGAAATGAACAGACTTTAAGGGGAATATCTTTTAGTCATTCACATTGAAGGATTATTCTTCATCACCAAACCTCTCAACTCTGTTGCTGACTTCAAACTGCTGCTGGAACTGGAAGGTGCAGAGGCTCTGGTGTAAAATTGCAATCAGTAGCAGGTACTCTCTCTCTCCACCATTGACTGGAAGATCTCACATTCAATAACAATTACATTCTTTACAAAGGTTTTAAACATCTTTAGGCATCAGATATAGTGTCTCAGAAATACTTTTAATCATTTGTTTATTTGGGGTCAAACGAGAGTTAGATTAGTTCCTTACCCCTCTCGATTTTGCAAACAAAAATGCTTTGCAATATCAATTGTGTACGTAGCAAAGGATGGCCAAAATGGTACCAGAAGCCATCCATATCAAGACCAACTGCTAGAAACGTTTGTGCATTCTGAAAGGTGGGTCTACCAGAGTGCCAGTTTGAATACTTTACGTAAGAACCATCATACCATATCGTATAATTACCTAAAACAGGGAAAGGAAACAAAAAAAAACACTTAAACATCTACAAGTTTATAAACAGATTTTCAATGTAACATGAAAACTGAACTTTTTAAAAAATGCAAGTCACACATTTTAAGCCTGGTCCCTCATTCAATACAATCATACCCGATGCTGCACCTAAATTCTATTTTCCTATTGACTCTTATATTCCCTGAATCCTGAAGAAACCAAAAAGAAATCAGTCTCTGTCAGCCTTAAATGTTCTCAATGATGGAGTACCAGAACCTCCTGAATTAGGACCTCCAAAGATTCACAACTCAGAGTGGAAATTTCTCATTCAACGATGGACTCTTATCCCGGTACTGTTTTGATCCTAAGTGATGGTAATACTGCAGAAGTCAGATCCAAATCATGGGGTACAAATAGGACTATGCAGTTGAGACCACATTCAGATCAGCCACAATCAGACAAAATGCCCAGCAGGCTTGATTTGCCAAATTTCTTGCCATCAACTACATACTCAACTAGAATAACACTGCTTCAACACTCTAAAGCTGCCCATGTTCTAGGAACGTGGGGTCAGGAATAGGCCATTCAGCCTCTTGAGCGTGTTCCATCATTCAATTACAGCATGGCTGATTCGTGGCCTAACTCCATAGTATTTGCCTTTGACTCATATCCCTTCATACTCTTGCTTAACACAAGTTCAACTATCTCAGATGTATAAAATTTATAGCTGTAACTTCAATTGATCGGTCAACAGTTTCTGTTGACCAGAGGAAAATGGATGACACAGGGTGAAGCCCACTACGCTCAGTCAGGGTCCCACATGTTTTCTGACTCACAGCTAACGGGTTTACTTCCTTTCCTGGAACGCAGTTAACATACACAAATTACAATTCTTTATTCCAATACTCGACCTGAATTAATGGCTGAAATGCAACATCCAACCATAAAAACATAAATGTTAAATCTAATTTAAATTCTATCCATGGATGATTTTAACAAAGTTAATACTTTACAACAAGTTACCTTGACCTGATTAAGACAGCCCCCTAGTTAACTGAGAGTTACAAATATCAACTAAGTTTACAAATGTTGAATAATCCTACAAATCTGGGACAATTTCAAATTAATTCTATAATCACAACTCAAATAACAAAGTAGTTACTAAATCAATTCAGCACTCTATGCATTTCTTGAAGGAATAAATGTTTAACAATAAACAATCCAGCCATCATATTAGTTTGAAGAACACACTATCTATTATAGACCCAGGCACCAAGAAAGGAATTCAAATCATATAAAGCTAGGAGTAAATCATTGTGCATTACTTACCATTATATCGAACACTTAGCCACACCCATTTAAACAGATAACTGTGAATTTTTAGCTGTTCTGTGATAAAGTTGTTTTCTTCTTCATTTCTAATAGTCAAAATATTAGACTGCTCATCTGTTTGGCAAAAAAATTTGCATAAATCTTTCTTTCATCTGGTTTAAAATGCCACAAATGTAATAAACTATTTAAGTAGCTTGTTACAGTATTTCTTAAGCTCTATAACTGTTCACATTCTAAAGTACAGTTTATAAAGAGGTTACTTGAGCTGTGTATGCAAATGGAGTGTCTAGGAGTACTGACAAAGCAAGAAACCAAACTACAACTGGGAAGAAATGCAGAATAATTCTTACCCAATTTCTTGCATATGCTGTGGACAGTGCTCTCTTGAAAAATCCCAGGCATTTCAGGATTCAGTAGAAAGGCATAACAATTATTTCTGAATGGTATCCATAATGGTCCATCAATCTTGTGAGGGCACTTCATGGTTTCGACATCAGGCCTTTCTGGTACAGTCTCTTCTGCCAAATTGAAGTGCATATTTTAAAATATACAATAAAAGGGTTTCATCTGAATAGATTATGCAAGCAGAGACAAAGTAATTATTACACAAATAATCTTCCTTCAAAGTATTGAATTCATCGGCAACATCTTGGTTGCCAAAACTCTCTGAAGCTTTGCTCACCCTTCCCCATCAATAACCTCCACCAGATCCAAGACCCTTTTGATCTTTTGAATCAGTTTCCTATGTATCTCAAAATTTCCTCTCGAACCTCCTCAGTAAACCTATCCACTTCATTATTTTTGTCTACCTTCTCAAAAACATTTTTTTAAATCAAGTTCCATTGCAAGATGCAACTTGCAATGGTTTTCTATATTAAGGGTGTTACTCATCACCGGTCCAACAAAAGGAAAAAAAACAATTTTAATTTTACAAAGTACATCATGTCAACAGGGACATCCCAAACCATTAAGGACTAATGAATTATTGTTACTGCGAAACAGGCAAGATAAAATGAGAGATGAACATTGCTTAGTTAGACTCCAAGAACAGCAAAACAAAAAGAAATAAGGTTGCCTGTTTCAGTGATATTCACCATGGATAAATGCTAACCATAAATAAGAACCCCACTGCTCTACTTTGAGTAGTGCTACAGAATTATTTATATCCAGGAAGTGTTAAGTTTCATTTGGCAACATGGCATTCCCTCAAACATCAAAGTTATGAATATTGATTCAGGTAGACACTTACTTTGTTGAACATGGCAAATGGCTCCTTCTAAAACTGAATCACACCTCAAAGTTCTCCAGTACCCATCAATGTCCATGTACACACAATTGTCAACAGGCACAGAATCATCTTGGCTCCAGTGACTATAAGTAGTGTGTCTTCCATCTGACCAGCGAAAGTGTAATCCATCCTTTGGTATTGAAAGCAAAACAAACATCATATTGCTCATCGCAAACAAATGGATTAAACAGCTCCACAGTTTACATCTGTTTATAGGCACTTAATGTAGAGAGTTTGTAATTCATGCTTCCACATTCAATATTGTGTTAAACAAAACAGCTTTAAAAAAAGATATTCACCTTAAGCTTTGATCGTTTACTTTGATCTGTTGACACCAATTAGGGTATAATCAAAGTGTAGTTTATGATGCTAGTCAAGTGTATTACATGCTGATTATTTAGTGCAGGATGACTGAAGTTAATTGAATCCATTCAATGCTCCTATAAACATCCACAGAGAGCAAGAGTGTGGCCTACACATAATTCACTGACAAGTAGCAGTTTACTGGCTTTCTTCAATTCTGAAATTACAAATCAGTCTGTGGACTTCAATATTTACTCAACAATTAGAGACAAATAAACCAAATCCAAGATCTTCAATAGAGAACCAGATTTCAGAGAATGTGGATTGTATGTTATTGGTATATTTTGAACAAAAATCTCTACATCAGCCCTTTGATAGTGGCCCTCTACCAGGTTGTGATTTAGTTTTACCAGCAGTTGTTTGTCATATTCAACTGGGGACATAGGAGGCAAAGACATATTAGGGAGTCCACATGCACTTCAGTTTCAACACAGCATTGCTTGTCTTTTGGATACCTTCTCAAAAAGTTCAGCTGAGGGTTGAGAATGGCGAGATCCTTTTAAATTGGTTTGAAAAGTTTTAGGACTTGTTTTTAAAAAGCCAATATTTGGGACAGAGAAGAGCATTGAAAGGATTCAATTAACTTCAATCATCCTGCACTAAATAATCAGCATGTAATACACTTGACTAGCATCATAAACTACACTTTGATTATACCCTAATTGGTGTCAACAGATCAAAGTAAACAATCAAGGCTTTAAGTGAATATCTTTTTTAAAGCTGTTTTGTTTAACACAATATTGTATGTGGAAGCATAAATTACAAACTCTCTACATTATGTGCACTGCTGTTTGCAACAAATACTGCTTGCATTTTTACATAAACTTATCAAATCCTCAATAATTTAAGAGATATTATTAAGCTGATTGTAAACACCCATCATCACAAGCTGATTGTGTAACACTACTTGTAAACACACCTTCAATGATTACTGGCAATATATATGGGAGCATTATGGAAAGATACTTTGTAAAGCAAGCTTCATGTATACAAATGTAGAAACAACTAACCACATTGCAATAAATTAAAAAAACAAAATAAAAAGCGTTCCTTTGGGAAATATAGACTTGAAAGATACAAGTGATGACATCACAGCTACATATACAAATATATTTTTGCGAGAGAGAGAGTGAGTGAGTGTGTGTGTGTTAGGAGGGTTGCTGGGGTATATTTTCTGCATGTTCTTACACAGAAACAAGCAGTTTAGCTCAGGAATGAACAAAGCACTGTACACCAGAACAAAAAGGACAATGAGGAATCTGAAGTTTTTTTGAAATAGACACACAAAAATGAAGTTGTGCACCCCACAATTGAGCAGAAGCATAACAATTATTTGAGAAGTGAAGAGTCACTTTGCAGAGGAAGGACTCCAAGAAAGCCAAAACTTCAGAGTATAGCAGGAATACTGGAAAATTGAAACCAATTCCAAAACACTGTCGTGCTTTGATTTACTCTGATGAAGCAAAGGAACCTGAAATATAGCAGATAGTCTAAGGCAAAGTCATAAGGAAAAATGGAAAGTTAGTCTAAAGTATCAATAAAATCAGAGATAGCTGCAAAACTCAGCAAATCTGCAGAGAAAGCAGAGTTAATGTTGTAGCTGCAGTGACCCTAGTTTAGACACACTGGACCTGAATCGTTAATTCTGCTTTCTCTCTACAGGTGCTGCCAGACCTCTAGCTTTTTTCCAGCAATTTATAATTCTGTTTCTGATTTCCAGCATAACATGAAACAAAATTCCTAACATATTACAATGCTGAGGAAGAATCATACTGGACTAAAACATTAACTCTGTTCCTCTCTTCACATATGCTCTCTGCTGAATTTCTCCAGGGTTCTCTGTGCTGGTTTCAGATTTCCAGCATCTGCGTTATTTTATTTGTTTACGAGTATTTGTTCGGTTTTTCCTTTGTATAGCAAAATATATTTACTTTCACGTGCAGAAACTTTGACACAAATTCTTTCAGTCAATTGCCGGGTATTCAAATTTCTGTTCGAGTGTTAAAGGGATGGTAACAGTATTCACTGTACTCTTCTGTAGCTCCATTTAAAAAAAACACAAGTCGGTCTATAAACTATATTTCATATTCTGAAAATTAGTTGAAATTATACAATAGGAACATACATCTTGACTGTATAGTCCGATCCACACTGGATAACCCAGAGTATTTGTAGTAACTGTGAGAAACGCCTGATGGTAGGGTTCAGTGATGCTAACTAACGCGTTACCATTCTCCTGGCACTCAGTTAGTGCTTCTTCCCAAGTCAGGTTCTTTCTAATAATTACATAGGTATGGTTGAGAAAGTTCAAAGTATCATTTAAAGGATGGGTATCCTCCTCATTGATGACATCTAAAGAAAAAGGAAGGAAAAATTGTTAATGCTGGTGCAGCTAAATATTTAGTGCATAAGTTAAAGAACAACTCACACAGTGTAAATTAACAACATTGGCAGTATCGTCTATAACATAGTTTAAAAACTTTCAGAACAGAATGCTGAAGGTGGTGCAATTTATTTCAACAATTATTCATCCCAAATAGAATTCTTCATCTATAATTACTGATTTAAGATATGTTTATTGCATTTAAAAGTGCAACGTAAAATTTCTGTTTCATATATTAAAGCACAAAGAAACGATGGGCAATCACTTCAAATTTAGTCAGAAACTTCTCAACAAAAATAAGTCCTTCTACTCAAATTCCAGAATCGTGACTGCAAACCATACAAGAGATTTTTCAGTTGGTTCTTCTAACTTTTAATGGAGGTTGAAATCTGATCAAGAAAATTAGCCTCTGCAGAAAGTTGGACAATTGGTCCTTAAAGACATTCATCACCCAGCAACACAACATGTCTGTGAGGAAATGTGTGATGGAGCTTTGAATAAAGGCAGAGTGTTGGTTGATTTGAAATTAAGAGAATGCAAAATGGGAATAAGTAACAAAGAAGTTACATTTAATTTGAAATGCTAACTCCCTGTCTCCACAGATGTTACCAAACCTGTTGTTAGGTCTCTTCAATATTTCTTGTTTTTTTTTAAATGAAAGAGAGGGGTCTGGCTCAGTAAGTACTGGGAGGCTCCTATGGAAGTTAGGCAGATGACATGGCTGAAGGTTTCAATGGCTGAAGCTGAGGTAGACACAGGTCATCTGTGCAGAGATGATATGGGAAGCAATTCATTTTAAGATATAGCAGGTCAGCAAGGATAGAAATACAGTTTCATTCAGCTTGAATAATGAAATGGAGGGGGATAATAGCAATGGTGGGAATATGAAATTTGCAGTGGAGACTAAATGAAGACGACATCAGGTGTTCTCAGCATTTAGCTAGAAAGGAATGCTCACAATTTCCAAAAAGACTTGTATTTATACGGTGTCTTTCACAAATATTGGATACTTCAAAGCACTTCACAGTCAATAAAGCATATTTCAGGTGCAGTCAGGTGCACCTGGTATCATGGAAGCCACAGCAGCAAAATTTAGACAGCTGCAGGGAAAAAGTGTGGCAGTCAAAACAAGCTGAGTTGCACTTTGGACACGGGCTCAATGGCTTCCTTCTGTGCTGTAATGATTCTAATAATTCTCCAAAAAG
Organism: Hemiscyllium ocellatum; assembly: GCF_020745735.1. NCBI lineage: Eukaryota > Metazoa > Chordata > Chondrichthyes > Orectolobiformes > Hemiscylliidae > Hemiscyllium > Hemiscyllium ocellatum. Next base: position 54,074,563 of record NC_083407.1, on the reverse strand, counting down.
AAAAACAAAAAGCAATGTGATAACTACCAAATAGTCCATTTTTGTGACAGTACTTTCAATTCCAAACCCTGCAAATCCATCACACTCACAGTCATGTAATGCTGCTTTGTCTATCATGATGGGCATCTTTAAGGATCAATGGACTGACTTTCTGCAGTTAGAGGATAATTTTCTTCAGTGGATTTCAACCATTAAAAAATAAGAAGAACCAACTGAAAAAACATCATGTAAGTTTTAAAAATGGGTTGTGAATTTAAAAAATTGAAAGACAGTTTATGTTGGGCAAATTTCTGTGTAGTGATTGCCTACCTTTTCTCTTCATGTGTTTTTATGTAAAAATACAAAACACAAAATATACAGGTTGCACATATCGGCCAGGACATTAGGAACAGCTAACTCCCCTGTTCATTTACAAATTATCTGGGATCTTTTATGTTTACTGAGAACAGACACAGCCTCAAAGACCCAAGATGGCTAATGTGATGGTGTTAGATAATATGTTGAGATGGCTGTGCTGAATTCCTGAAATGGAATCTACAACCTTCTGATTTGGAAATCAGAGTGCTAGCAACTAAGCCATGTCTATCACACCCATCAGTTTATAGCATTTACAGTTCCACTGAATTACAGAAATAGAAATTCAAGGGAAGGCAATTGCCTAGTACTATAGCTAGACTAGTAATCCAGAGACCCAGATAACGTTCCAGGGACCCAGGTTCGAACCCCGCCACACGAGACAGTGGAATTGAATTAAAGAGAAACAAAATCTGGAATTAAGAATCTACTGGTGACCATGAAACCTTTGTCAATTGTTGGAAAAACCCATATGGTTCGCTAATGTTCCTTCGGGGAAAACAAAATCTGCCATCCTCCTAGGTCTGGCCCACATTTGACTCCAGACCCTCAGTAATGTGGTTGACTCTTAATTGCCTCTGAATTGGCCTAGCAAGCCATTCAGTTGTATAAATCTCTCCAAAGTCTCAACAAAGAAATGAAACCAGACGGATCACCAGGCATTGACCTAGGCACTGGAAAAGACAAGGGCAGGAACAGCCCTGTTGACCTTGCAAAGTCCTCCTCAGTAACTTTTGGGGGCTAATGCCAAAGTTGGGAGAGCTGTCTCACAGACGAGTCAAGCAATAGCCTAGGCATATTCATAGTATCATACCTGACAGATAACATCACCATCTGTGGATATGTCCTGTTTCACTGGTAGGACAGACACAGCAGAGATGGTGACACAGTAGTATACCGTAAGGAGGGAGTTGTTCTGGGAATCCTCAAGATCGACTCTGAACCTCATGAAGTCTCTTGGCTTCGGGTTAAACATGGACAAGGAAGCCTCTAGCTGATTACCACATACCGTCCTCCCTCAGCTGATGAATTGGTACTCCTCCATCTTGAACGACACTTAGAGGAAGTACTAAAGATGGCAAGGACACAAAATGCACTCTGGGTGGGGGATTTCAATGACCACAACCAAGAGTGGCTTGGCAGCAGTATTACTGATCGAGCTGGTTGAGTCCTAAAGGATGCAGCTGCTAGACTGGGTCTGTGGCAGACAGTGAAGGAACAAACAATAGGGAAAAACATATTTGACCTCATCCTTACCAATCTGCCATCTCTCCATGACAATATCGGTAAGGGCAACCACCATGCAGTCCTTGTGGAGACAAAGTACCACCTTCACATTGAGAATAACATCCATTATGTTGTGTGGCACTATCACCCTTCCTAAAAGGGACAGACTTCAAACAGACCTAGCAACTCAAGCCTGGGCATCCATGAGGCGCTGTGGGCCATTTATCAGAAACAGAATTATACTCCTGCACAGTCTGTAACCTCAGTTTGAGCATAAACCCTACTCAACCATTACCATCAAGCCAGAGGATCAACCCTGGTTCAATAGGAGAAGCACCAGGCACACCTAAAGATGAGGTATCAATGTGGTGAAGCCGTCAAACAGGACTACCTGCATGCCTAGAGCATAAGCAGCAAGTGATAGACAGAGCTAAGTGATCCAACAAACAACAGATCAGATTGAAGTTCTGTAGTCCTGCCACATGCCATTGTGAATGGTGGTAACAACTCACTGGAAGAGGAGGCTCCACAAATATCCCCAGCATCAATAATGGAGGAGCCCAGCAGATCAGTTAAGACTGAAGCTTTTGCAGCAATCTCCAGCCAGAACTGCTGAGTGGATGATCCATCTAAGCCTCCTTCAGTGGTGTCCAGCATTACAGCTATCATCTGCATCCAATTTGATTCACTTGATTTGATGTCATTAAATAATTGGAGACACTGGATACTGCAAAGGCTATGGGTCCTGACAATGGTCTGGCAATAATGCTGAAGACTTGTGCTCCAGAACTTGCCACACGCCAAGCCAAGCTGTTTCAGGACAGTTACAACTCTGGCAACTATCCAACAATGTGGAAAATTGCTCAGATATGTCCTCTAAACAAAAAGCGGACAAACCGAACCTGGCCAATTATCACCCAGTCGACTCTCAGTCATCAATAAAGTAATGGAAGGTGTCATCAACAGTGCTATCAAACAGCACCTGCTTAGCACCAACATGCTCAGTGATGCCCAGTTTGGGTTCTGCTAGGGCCACTCAGCTCCTGACCTCATTACAGCCTTGGAATAAACATGGACAAAAGAACTGTATTTCAGAGGTAATGTGAAAGAGACAGCAACAGCCCTTGGCATCAAGGCTGCATTCAATTAAATGTGGCATCAAGGAGCCAGAGCTAAACTGGAATCAATGGGTATTGGCAGTAAACTCTCTGCTAATTGGAGCCATAACTGACACATAGGAAGATGTTTGTGATTGTTGGAGGTCAGTCCTCTCAACTCCTATTCAGGAGTTCCTCAGTCCAACCATCTTCAGCTGCTTCATCAATGATCTTTCCTCCATCGTAAGGTCAGAAATGGGGATGTTGCTAAATGATTGAACAATGTTCAGCACCATTTGTGACTCATCAGACACTGAAGCAGTCGGTGTCCAAATGCAATACGATGTGGACAATTTCCAGACTTGGGCTGACAAATGGCAAGTAATGTTTGCACGGCACAAATACCAGGCTATGACCAGTACCAATAAGAGACAATCTAACCATCTCCCCTTGACATTCAATGGCATTGCCAGCATCCTGGGAGTTTTCATTGACCAGAAACTCAACTGGACTCACCACAAAAACAGTGGCTACAAGAGTGGGTCAGAGGCGAGGAATACTGCAGTGAGTAACTCACCTCATGACTCCCCAAAACCTGTCCGTCATCTACAAGGCACAAGTCAGCAGTATGATGGAACACTCCCCATTTGCTTGGAGGAGTGCTGTCCCAACACTGAAGTTTGACACCATCCAGGACAAAGCAGCCTGCTTAATTGGCACTGCATCCCACTATTGATGCTAAATAGCTGCAGTGTGTATTATCTACAAGATGCACTGCAGTAATTCACCAAAGATCCTCAGCCAGCACCTTCCAAACCCACGATAGAAGTTATCTAGAAGGACTAGGACAACAGACATATAGGAACACTATCACCTTCAAGTTCCCCTCCAAGCCACACTCAATCCTGACACGGAAATACATTGCCATTCCTTCACTGTCACTTGGTCAAAATCCTAGGAATTCCCTCCCTGATGCCATCGTGGGTCAACCCATGGCAGGTGGTCTGCAGCAGTTCAAGGTGGCAGTTCATCACAGTCTTGTCAAGGGTAACTAGGGACGGGCAATAACTTCTGGCCAGCCAGTGACACCCACATCCCACAAAAATGAATAATAAAAAAAACTGATCATTTTACAACTCAATGTAAAATGTGTCAACTGAGATTATCTGGCAGGAAATCAATCCTAACCCCCCTCACAAACTAGTAGGAATCATGAAGATAACCATGCTCTTCATTTAATGCACAAAAATCACATATTATTGGTTTGACACTTAACTAGATGAGAGATGGTAGAAATAAATCAGAATTAAAAGCTGATAAAAATACATTTCAGACATTACCTCGATGTTTTTGGCACACAGCAACAAACTTATCATCACAAGCTGCCATATCCCATTTTCCAATGAAGGGTGTGCCTTGGTCATTTAGTAGGAGGGCACATTGTCTTTCTAAATGAAAGATCTAAAAACAAAAAATCACACAAAGAATAGAACTGGTTGGTTACAAAGCTGGCAGATGAAGCACAGAGGGTGAGGTGATTCAATCGGAAGAATGTGGCCATTTGATTGGATTCAACAGCCTATTGGATGACAAGAGAAATTGTGAGTGCAGTCAAAAAAAAAAGAAAGGAGGTTTAGGAAACTAAAGACAGATTCTCAAAGAAAATAGTGAAAGCAGAAAAGAACTTAACTTTATTTTTAAAAGAGGCCATGAAATGTTCTTGACAAACAAGATTTAGGAAAATCCCAAGGCATTTTATATGTATATAAGGAGCAGAAGGTAGCTAGGGAAAGGATAGGTCCACCTCAAGACAAAGAAGGAATTTTGCGTGGAGCCAGAGGAAATGGGTGAGGTCCTTAATAAATACTTTGCATAGATATTCACAAAGGAGAAGGACATGGTGGATGGTGAGGTCCTGAGCGAGGCAAGGAAGGAGATTGTTGAGAGCCGAAGGGTCTATTCCTGTGCTGTCCTGTTCTTTGACATGTAAATACTGGAATTCAGAGGTTTTGGCAATTTAGAGTAGATAGCATGTAGTCCATCAATTCAAAAGAAAAATGACCTGTACTCTTTTGAAGTTTTGTCAAATACATACCTGAAGTAAAATGTATAATTTTGGTCTCCTAATGGAGAAAGAAAAGTGGATTATGTTTACCTTATAGGAGGTTTCACAAAAGATTAGATAGATTCGTGAGATCAGCAAGTTGTCCTATGAGGAATGATTGAGTATACTCATAGTGGCTATTCAGCAATCAAGTCTGTGCTGATCCTCAGAATAGCATCCCACCCAAACCCACCTTTATCCTGTAAATCCATATTTACCCTGGCTAATCCATCTAGCCTTCACATCCCTGGACACTATGGATAATTTAGTATAACGAATCCACCATACCTACATGTTTGGGGTCTCTGGGAGGAAACCGGAGCACTCAGACACAAACAGAACATGCAACCTCCACACAAATAATCACCAAGGCTGGAAATCGAACCCAGATCCCTGGCCAATCACTGTGCCATTATGCCATCTGTTTTACTTTGTATCTTAAAATAATAGAAAATGGTCAATGCATTTTCCTGAGAGTTCAGAAATTACAAGTATAATCTGATCGAGACAAAGTTCTTATTTTGCTAAATGGGCTAGACGCTAAAAGAATGTTACCCCCTAGGCTGGATACTCTATAATGAAACATCATTGTCTCAGAAAAAAGAAGGATTGGCTATTAAGGAATAAGGTGAGAAATATTGTCACAGAGGGTTGCAATTCCCTACTCCAGAGGGTGTGGATGCTAAATTGATAAGTGAATTCAACATGGTGTGAGAGGTACTTGGGCACTGGGAAGTCATAGGCTATGGAGAGGAGTTAGGAAAAAGTGGAGTGCAATGCAACAATTCAACCAAGATCTTACTGAATCACCATAGGGCCCACTTCAGTTTCTACATTTTATGTTTTTAGATTACATGATTAAAAGTCGAATGATTTTTGTTAAAAAAAAATTGAGGTGAAAATGATTAGTTAATTCATTACAGATTGAGATGATGTTTGAGTCCTATCCAGCCAGGTTGCTTAGAGAATAGAATTATTAGTGGTAAAGTCAAACCACTCAAAAACTAACAAAGGCCTACAACTTAAATGCTCTAAATGGCTAAATACAAAGTAAAGCATTAAGTGAATAGCGTAACTCCACATAATGTAATAACGATCTAAATGCAAATGTTCAACTTACATCAAGTGTTCGCAATTCCATCTCAAATGATGGTTGCCAATTTGTATAATCAACTGGTCTTTCTGTCACCCATCTACTTGTTCCAGGTACAGTTGAAGTTTGCATACCGAGCCAAATTCCATGTGGCAGTGATGATAAATGGGATACAATAAAATCTGTTGAATACAAAATGCAAATAATTTAAGAAATCACTTCTAATCAATGCAGAAGCAGAAACCTTCCCACTAGATTTTCACCTTGGTATGGCATTGGTCAGGATGCCCATAAGTGGGACTGTCGATCAGCAACCTACCAACTTTAGATATGGCATTGATGCCCAAAGCCAACATAAAAAAGATAAACACACCTCAAAAAAAGATGGGACAATCAATTGCCTACTGAGGAACAACAACAATGTTCAAACTCAAGTGACCTCAAATGGACGGTGGCACAGTGGTTAGCATTGCTGCCTCACAGCGCCTGAGACCCGGGTTCAATTCCCGACTCAGGCAACAGACTGTGTGGAGTTTGCATGTTCTCCCCGTGTCTGCGTGGGTTTCCTCCCACAGTCCAAAGATGTGCGGGTCAGGTGAATTGGCCATGCTAAATTGCCTGTACTGTTAGGTAAGGGGTAAATGTAGGGGTATGGGTGGGTTGTGCTTCGGCGGGTCGGTGTGGACTTGTTGGGCCGAAGGGCCTGTTTCCACACTGTAAGTAATCTAATCTAATCTACTGAAAGGTTTTCTTTTAAAAAGCTTTGTGTGTTTCAGTTCTTAGCTTTTCGAACAGCGGTCCATACGAAGAACAATTACTGTTATTTCTCACACTGATTCAAGCTTTTAGATTTAGTGCTGTTATACTGAAGGCAGTGAAGCAATGGAAGTACAGGGATGCCAAAACAATTTCAGTATTAGGCCTAGAATAAAGTTGCTGAGCTGATCTATTTGCACACATTATCCTGCGTTTAGTTCAGAAAGAAGTTCAACAGTCCACTACAACAAAGATAAGTTTTCTGGCTGTCTCCATTTATGCAAGTCATACCTGTCCAAAGCAGTGTTCTGGAATCTCCCCAGTGCTCTGCATGACTCTGTCTTTTCTGCTGTTAGATCTTGATAAAGATGAGATGTCAGATCCTAAGCTTTCTGCCCACAAGTTGATATCATGTCATCACACTGAGGCGTGCTATTAGCACCATCCTCTACTATCTATTTCAGACCCATTTGCATCTTTCCCTATTCTATTCTTCTCATTAGATATTTATTTATGCACATAATTATGTTGATCATAACCCACTTACCCAAGCACCCTTATTGTCTTAATTTGTAAAGTCACTCTGGAGGTTTTACTTTCCTCCCAAAATCCTCAGATTGGAGACTGGTAGCTAGCTGTATAGAAATCTGTTCAGTTTGATTTCCACCTCAACACTGAGGATTCTGGTCCCATTAAACTTAAGAACCTTTGCTGTCTCGTATTTCCTTCGCTGAGAATATCTGCAATCTTTTGAATGATTGGACATTGCTAATTCCTTCCCACTAATAACTCCCGTGGGAGGTGTGTGCACAAAGAGTAATAGAGATGTACAATGTGGAAACAGACCCTTTGGTCCAAGCTGTCCATGCCGATCAGATCTAATCCCTATCTAATCCCACGTGCCAGCACCCGGCCCATATCCCTCTAAACCCTTCTTATTCATATAGCCATCCAAATGCCTCTTAAATGTTGCAATTGTACCCAGCCTCCACCACATCTCTGGCAGCTCATTCCATACATGTACCAACCTCTGCGTGAAAATGTTGCCCCTTAAGTGTCTTTTATATATTTCCCCTCTCAGCCTAAACCTATACCCTCTAGTTCTGGATTCTCCGATCCCAGGGAAAAGACTTTGTCTATTTATCCTATCCATGCCCCTCAATTTCGTAAACCTCCATAAGGTCACCCTTCAGCCTCCGACGCTCCAGGGGAAACAGCCCCAACCTGTTCAGCCTTTCCCTACAGCTCAAATCCTCCAACCCTGGCAACATCCTTGGAAATCTTTTCTGAACCCTTTCAAGTTTCACAACATCTTTCTGATAGGAGGAGACCAGAATTGCATGCAATATTCCAACTGGCCTAACCAATGTCCTGTACAGCTGCAACATGACCTCCCAACTCCTGTATTCAATACTCTGACCAATAAAGAAAAGCATATCAAATGCCTTCTTCACTATCCTATCTACCAGTGACTCCACTTTCAAGGAGCTATGAACCTGCACTCCAAGGTCTCTTTGTTCAGCAATACTCCCTAGGACCTTACCATAAAGTGTATAAGTCCTGCTAAGACTTGCTTTCCCAAAATGCAGCACGTTGCATTTATCTGAATTAATCTCCATCTGCCACTTCAGACCATTGGCCCATTTGGTCCAAATCTTGTTGTAATCTGAGGTAACCCTCTTCTCTGTCCACTACGCCTCCAATTTTGGTGTCATCTGCAAACTTATGAACTGTAACTTTTCTGCTCACATCCAAATCATTTATGTAAATGATAAAAAGTAGAGACTGAGCACCGATCCTTGTGGCACTCCATTGGTCACAGGCCTCCAGTCTGAAAACAACCCTCCACCATCACCTCTGTCTTCTACCTTTGAGCCAGTTCTGTATCCAAATGGCTAGTTCTCCCTTTATTCCATGAGATCTAACCTTGCTAATCAGTCTCCCAATGGGGGACCTTGTCAAACGCCTTATTGAAGTCCATATAGATCACATCTACTGCTCTTCCCTCATCAATCTTCTTTGTTACTTCTTCAAAAAAACTCATTCAAGTTTGTGAGACATGATTTCCCACGCACAAAGCCATGTTGACTATCCCGAATCAGTCCTCGCCTTTCCAAATACATGTACATCCTGTCCCTCAGGATTCCCCCAACAACTTTTACTATTCACTGAAGTATCCTTTCTTGTTGAAGATTACCACAAGAAGGGCCCTTAAGCCTACAGTTCTTCTGTTGTACAAACAGAGTACTTAAAGCCAAGTGTGAAGATCTCACATCGTTGCTCACTATGTATTGCTGGAAGAGTCAAATCAAATCCACACAGTTCCCTTTTATTTTGTACGCACAGGCAAGTACAATGTTGCATGCTCATTATAAAGATTGCCGCCACCATCTACTTTATGCATAGGAAACTACAGGCCTGTTTGTGATTTGGAGGAAAATGACATCCTGGTCTAACTGGAAGTGTCTCTTGTAGCTAAGATGATATATTACCCAAATAGTAATGGTTACAGGTTACATAAATATGATCAACATTGTCACAGAAATAGAACACCTATTAGGCATTGACAAATTGGACCAAAGGGTCTGTTTCTGTACTATACATCTCTAAGATTCTATGACCAAATGTTAGGATCTTGTAGGAGTGAAACCTAAGTTGCTTTGTCCACAAGTCCACATGACAAAATGGGTGTGCATTTGGTACTTCTCAGTACTATTACCTGCAGACCATTTGAGACTGCATATTCGGACCACAACAAACCTCACTTCACATTCCAGAGGCTTTACAAACTTAATAAAAAAAAAAATTAAACTAAGCATTAAAACTGTTGTTTTTAATATCCTGGGAAGCTACTTCAATAAATATATACACTCAGAAACATGAACATGTCCAAAACGGTCATGCAAGCTGTAATCCCTGCTCCTAAAATGGATGATTTTAAGAGTTGTCATGATCCACTTGGGAAAATGCTCCGATTCTCAAGCCCTGCTCCCCCTGGGGTCATCACAAAAGTTAATGATCTAATAAAATATGTACAATCCTCAATTTAGCCATCTGTGGAGTCGAGTTAACGGAAAACACTGACCAGTTTCTTGCACTTAATGAGAAATCTATTTATTACAAATAAGTAAATTCTAACACCAAGATTTAACAACATATGGTTCTACTCTCGGCCCCTTTTTAAAATCCCTACACAGACAGACTAACAAGAAAAAAAGTTGATGGGATAAAGGCTGGGAAGCACTGTTTGATAGCATGAGTCCACAAGGCTCATTAAGATGTTCCTTTTGGCTTGCCTGCACTCTGTTCTTCATCCTTCTTTTCCCAGGTTCTTTCACTCTTTTTCAGGAGGCCCAGGGTAATGGGTGCACTAAGTAAATTGATTATTGGTTAGAAGCAACAGTTACTTCAGGTTTTTGGTAATTCTTTTTTAAAACTGCAAACATTGAATGCGATAACATGAGAGTGAAATGGATCAAAGGCAGCTAAAAGACTTCTCCTGTAGCATTCACATCCACAAGCTGCTCAGCTGCCCAGGAACCAAACAGTTGACATCAGAATGATAATCTCAGGAATCAATGACTGGTCACAATCGCACAAACTAATTAGCTACTTGTTGTCAGCTAAACCCCACTATGCATGCACACCCCAGTGCTGTGGCATCTACAGGCATTTTCCTGAGTGATTAGATTAGATTACTTAGTGTGGAAACAGGCCCTTCGACCCAATAAGTCCACACTGACCCGCTGAAGCTCACCCACCCAGACCCATTCCCCTACACCGAACATTATGAGCAATTTAGCATGGCCAATTCACCTAACCTGCACATTTTTGGGCAGTGGAAGGAAACTGGAGCACCCACGCAGACACAGGGAGAATGTGCAAACTCCACACAGTCAATCGCCTGAGGCAGTAATTGAACCCGGGTTTCTGGCGCTGTGAGGCAGCAGTGCTAACCACGGTGCTTCCGTGCCGCCCGCAGCACGCTTGAACAAACAGCCGTGTAAAACACCATAAACAAGGAGTTTCAAAAGGTGCAGTAATTCCTTCCACAATCCTTGGATTTAAAACAGTCTTTCTTTCCATTTTAGGTTACAATCAAAAATACAGAAAATAAAAAAAAAGTGATCTTTATAGCCACCTATAGTCTTGATCAAATAACATACCTTGTTCCACAGAATTGGCGATAGTCGGCAAGTTCCCACCTAGGCTCTGACAGAATCGATTTCCAGCCTCCCATGGCAAAGCATTTGTTTTAGCAAAGTTATAGCACTGAAACAGATGGAATAGGATTCATATCAAAAGTACTTACTACTACTTGTACTTGACATACCATTACGCCCTATTTACATTATGTATGTTTTGGGAGTGGATATTCTAATTTAATTTACACTTTTGAGAAATAACTGAACCAGTTCTACAATCTATTGTTTTTAATAAGTATAGCAAATATTATGCCTAATAGGAATCTGACTGAAACACAGAATCATAGATTTTAGAGTACGGAAGGAGGCCATTTGACCCACTTTGTTGTACTGACTCTTGAAAGAAGAGGAGCCTGGATGACTAAGGATATTGATGAGAAGGCAAGTAAAAATAAAAGTAAAGTAGATATATAATGCTTATCGGAATACTCATAGCAATAGAAATCTGGAAGAGTATCTCAAATGGAGGAGAGGGGCTCAGGCTGGAATAAGGAAGCATAAGGAAAGGATGCTTCTTTCCTTAGTATCTTTTTCCATGGCCTTCTAAATTCACCATTTTCATACATCTAGCTCTCTTTTGAAACCTCCTATGTAATCTGACTCCACCACGGTCTCAGGCAGTACATTCCAAATCCTAACAACTGAATACAGAAGGATCTCCTCACCTCACTCCTAGTTGTCTTGCTGAAAATCTTGAAATTGTGACCCCTAGTTACTAATGTACCAAACAATGGAAACAGAATATTCTTGAATACCTCAGTGAAGTCACCTCTTAGACTTCTCTGCTTCAATTTCTCATTTTTCTTTGTATCTAAAAATCTCTCATTCCTCATTTCATTCTAATACATCTCCTTTGAACTCTCTGCAGGGTTTTAATATCCTTCTTAAATAAGAGGCCCCAGAAGTGAACACAATACTCCAAATATGGCCTGACTAATGATTTGTAAAGGTGTAGCAGCATTTCATTGCCTTTATATTCTATAAGCTTCTCAACAACTGTTTCAACTTGTCTAAAAACCTTTCGAGATTTATGCCAGTGAATTCCTCTGTTCCTATACTCCCTGCAAAGTTGTACCTCTCAGCATGCACTGTTTCTCCAAGTTTGTTCTTCCAAAATGCATTGCCTCACATTTCCACATATTGAAATTTGTATGACCGCCCATTTGGTCAACTTGTCAGTGCCGCTTTGAAGTCGCTTAGCTTCATCCTCACAATTCACTCTTCTTGTAACCTTATCTTCTGCAAATTTAGAGATCTTGCCCTCAACACCCATCTTCAAATCATTTTGATACATTAGAAAAAGCAAGGATTGCAATACTGATCCCTGGGGAGCACCACTTCCAACTCATCTCCAATCTGAGAAATGCTGACTTATATGTTGTGGTTCTGCTCGCCGAGCTGGAAGTTTTTGCTGCAAACGTTTCGTTCCCTGGCTAGGGAACATCATCAGTGCGGTGGGAGCCTCGTGTGAAGCGCTGCTTTGATGTTTCTTCCGGTATTTATATTGGTTTGTTCTTGCCGCTTCCGGGTGTCAGTTTCAGCTGCAGTGATTTGTATCTGGGGTCCAGGTCGATGTGTCTGTTGATGGATGTTCTTGCCGTTTCCGGGTGTCAGTTTCAGCTGTAGTGGTTTGTATATGGTGTCCAGGTCAATGTGTCTATTGATGGAGTTTGGGGATGAATGGCATTCATCCCCAAACTCCATCAATAGACACATTGACCTGGACACCATATACAAACCACTACAGCTGAAACTGACACCCGGAAACGGCAAGAACATCCATCAACAGACACATCGACCTGGACCCCAGATACAAATCACTGCAGCTGAAACTGACACCCGGAAGCGGCAAGAACAAACCAATATAAATACCGGAAGAAACATCAAAGCAGCGCTTCACACGAGGCTCCCACCGCACTGATGATGTTCCCTAGCCAGGGAACGAAACGTTTGCAGCAAAAACTTCCAGCTCGGTGAGCAGAACCACAACAACGGATACCCGAGCTACAAATCTTCAATCAGATGCTGACTTATATCTATTGTTTCCTATCTTTTAGCCAAATTCTAAATCATGCTTGTCAAGCACTCATCAATCCCAAATATTTCTAATTTGCCAACCAACCTGCCATGTGGCACCATACCAAATACTTTCTGAAAAACCAAATATACAAATCTATAACCCTCATCTGCTGCCTGTGTAACCTTGTCAAAGAACAAGTAAATTTGATAGATTGACCAGCCCTTGATAAGACCATGTTGACTGTCTAGTGTTAACTTATTTTTGTCTAAAAGTGTAGATTTACCTTGCCCCGCATTATGGCCTCCTTTAGCTTTCCCATTATTGTTGTGAAGCTGACAGGTCAGAGTTTCCTGGGTCATCTTTTACCCCACTTTTTCTAAAAAGTAGAAGCGTCATATTTGCAATCCTCCAATCCCCTGAGACTAATCCTGTGTTCAGCGAGGCCTAAACAATTTATGTCAACGGTTCTGTATATCTACTTCCTTCCCTCTGTAGCAATCCAGAACATATCCTGTCTGGGCCTGGTGGCTTAACTACCTGAAGTGCTGCCAGCCTATTTAGGACCTCTCCTTTGTCTCTCACTATACTGCTGATGTTAGGCCTTCCCAAAATTATTCATTATAGTGCCTCTTAACAGGTAAACCTTTTCCTCCTTTAACAATAAAAGTTCTTTGGTTTGTGATGTTAAATTTGTAAATTGTTTATCTATTTAATGCCAAAGAAGTGTACACTGGATGACTAAGGATATTAATGAGAAGTTACTTTCTTTACTTTTTTTGAACTTGTGATGCTTAACAGAATTCATCGAAAATAAGCACTGGAACCTGAAACTAATAGCATACGGCCAAATATTTCATTCTGCAAAAATCCAGGTTCCTTTCTCCAATATAAGTCACCTTATTAAACTTCTCTACAGTACCTTTCACCTCCAACAACATACAAGAAACTCACAGACCTTAGTCAGCAAGGTTGAGATGATCCAATCAATTTTCTCCCCTTCAACTACTCCACTGGGCCAAACCTCCTCCAGATACTCTTACCCTATCCATGACCTTGCATCTTTCTCTAGTTTCTCTCTTGTCTCTCTCCATTCCTATCACTTTGGCCAGAAGAATCTTCTCCTCCTGCTCTGAAACCCATATTTTCCTCGAAAAACTGTTGACCATGAAACTCCCCTTTCTCATCTTTATATTAGATGATGTTAAAAGTTTTTCCTTCAGGTAGTCTTTCTCCTTTAAATCCTGCAATCATCAACCCTCTCTTCAGGAAACCAACTACCGACACTTTTGTCCCTGCAAACTACAACCTCATTTCCAAAATCTCTTTCAAGGTTGAACCAAACTGTTTACAACTTCAGTATTATTTTTGATCCCTAAACAAACTTCCAACCACAAATCCAAGTCCAATATTCTAACAAAGGGTCACTGGACTCAACATTAACTCTATTTTCTCTCCACAGATGCTGCCAGAGCTGCTGAGCTTCTCCAGCAATTTCAGTTTTTTTGTTTCAGATCTCTGGCATCGGTTTTGTTTTATCTTGATCTTAAAAGTCATATCCTTGTTTTCAAATCTCTCCATGGCGTCTCACCATTTATTCCCTCAAATATCAGCAGTCACAAACTTCTCAGATATCTTTGCTGGTCAGATTCTAAACTCCTATGCACCCCCGATTTTAACTGAACTATGATTGGTAATATCTCCAAGCTCTGGAATTCCCTTGTTAAACCTCACTGCCTGTGTCTATCCCTCTTTCCCCCATTAACAACACTCAGTAAATATTATTTTGATTAAGCTTTTCATCCTAATGTCTCTAGATCAAATTTTGCTTCATAACTCGCATAAAATCTTCTGACACCTTATGTCAGAAGTGCCAAGCAAATATGAGTTTGTGTGCTGTCCCACTAATGGAGTGGCTGATGCCATCTTTGCAAAGGTCAACCAGTACCTGCTTGAGCCCTGCCCTGTTAATATGTTCATTCAATTACTGGAAGCAGTGCCGGACACAGCCACTGGGTGATCTTACCTCATTAAAACCTCTGTCAGATAATCAGACCAGAACAACCTGGGCTTTTTAAGGAGATGCCAGGGAAGTTGTTTTGTTCATGTATAAAAGACTGAACAGTATGGACAAGTTAAATCTAGAAAATTACCTCAAACTTTCAAAAGTGGAACAAGACAGACCACGGATTCAAACTGACAGTAAACAAATTCAATCCCACCTTCCTGAAAACTTTCTTCGCAATAGTGTAATTGACACATGGAATGGAAGTAATAGAATGATTGTTCTGGATGGATTAACACCACTAAGCAAAATAATTATCCTCACCCTTGATTAGCTCTGGAACTCAAGACTCAATAAGAGGATTGTCATCTTTCATTACCTTTTCCAACTAACAAGAATTCCATCTAAAGACCTCATCCCAACTTCTTACAAATATTCCCAATTTTATGATGTTATTGTGCTGAAAAATGACAAATAGAAACAAGTTTCTTTTCTCTTACATTATCTCCAAAGGGGATCCAATCACCAGTGCATGGAGTACCTGACACATTGGCTTCTGGATACCATGGTTCTAGTGATGATATATTTAATTTCTGACAAATGAAGGGAAGAGGTCTGGCACAGTCCACAAACTCATGGGGTTCTGCAAGGTAAAAACAAAATTGAAGCAATACAACCATAATTCTGAAACAGTAGTAAATCTCACGAATTTGCAAACTACAATTTGTTACTTCAATATTACATTATTTAAGTACAGTCCTTCAACAGACAGACATTGATATTAATCAGGAATATCATTTCTCATCAATGGATTAAGGTTAAGTGATTCAGTGTTTCATGCTTTTGTGAGTTACAATTACCACATCCCATGGTGAAATTCCACACCAACACATTGTGAAATGACATGTCCACACACAAATCAACCTGTAAACTGATTTTCTTAATGTCATCCACAGGTCAGTAATGAAAATCTTATTAAAGACAGAAACCCCACTCCAGGCACAAGCATACAATTTAGGCTGATAGTTCAGTGCTGTGCTCGATTGTGAAAGGTTCTATCTTTAGATGAGTTAATACTGATACTCTGTTCTCTCCAATAGATGCAAAAAAAAATCAATGACACTATTCAAAGAATAAAGTTTTCTTCTGACATCTTGGCAAAATGGTGTTACTGATTGGAAACCACACAATCCCACTAAATCACAAATGCACTGCAAACTGATTAAACACTATAATCATAGTGATGCACTTTGTGATCTCCTGAAAGGCAAATGTAAGCTACTTTTTTCCCATAATGGAAAAGCCATAAGTTCATTCTTAGAATGTTAAAACTACCAGTCTTTAAACAGATTGTTCCAATCACAAATAAACCTTCTCTGTCTACCAGTTCAGAATTATGTGAATGTGCAGTTGTGATGCCAGGGTGCTGGAAAATGGGATTAAAATAGGTAGTTGCTTTCAACTGGCACGGACACTGAGTCAAATGGCCTTTTTTTCTGTGCTATAGATCTCTGTGACTATCTAAAATATCATGGGTTTCACAAGCTCTAATTAGCTGAAGTTACAGCAGGGAGGATACAATAGGGTATTCTTTTCCTCTTAACTCCAAAAGCAGAGGGATGGCCATACTGGTATGAAAGATCCTCCCATTTCGGGTGACAGATCAAATCAAGGATGACTATGGATGGTTCGTCATTCTCAAGGCACTAATACACAGAAAAGTAAAGAATGGCATCCTGAACGTTTAGTGTCCCCCGGTGAACCCTCTCAAATTTTTAGTTGATGCAG
This sequence comes from Hemiscyllium ocellatum, assembly GCF_020745735.1. Lineage (NCBI taxonomy): Eukaryota > Metazoa > Chordata > Chondrichthyes > Orectolobiformes > Hemiscylliidae > Hemiscyllium > Hemiscyllium ocellatum. Next base: position 54,057,917 of record NC_083407.1, on the reverse strand, counting down.
TTTCTAAGTTAATGGCTCTTGGAGTGAGTCATATGATTATAGGAGAAGGCTTTAATTGTCTCATGAACCCTGGTGTAGACACGATGCCAACAGGGCTGTTGGGTACATCTTGGCAGAGTCTAGACAGTTGGTGGACATTTGAGGAGCTGGGACGAGTGGATGTGCCTCCTCCCGAATGGTTGTGGGGGGTGGGGGGAGGGAACTTTACCTTCTACTCCAACCTGCACAAGTGCCACACAAGAATTGATATGTTCTTTCTTCGGTCGGTTTGTTTCGATTCGGTGAATGCCTGCAGAATTGGGAGCATAACTATTTTGGACAATGTGGCTGTATATTTAGATATTAAGACCAACAGTAGTGGAGTAAGCACACGGCAGTGGCACATTGATCAGTTTTTGCTGAAAGATGACAACTTTGTTCAGTATTTCACAAGGGAGTTCAGGGCATTTTGGGACATCAATGGGGATATGGCCAGCAATCCACCAGTGCTCGGGGAGACCACCAAAGCATTCTTAAGGAGAATGATTAAGAATCGTTGCAGAGTATGAAATAGAGAGGAGAGCAGCAGCGGATGCTCGAGGTCCGGTTGAAGCCAGCCCAAGTCAACATATTATACCAGATCTAGCTGGGCCGAAGTGCCTGTTTCCACACTGTAGGGAAGCTAATCTAATCTAATCATCTGTGGTCAAATTACAAAGGGTCAATATTCTCCGGGCTGCTCTGGACTCAGTGCTCACACAAGTGGCGAGGAGAGGAATCTCCTCTGCAAAGCAAACGCTGCTTGAATATGGGGATAAGTCAGGAAGATTCCTGGCTTATCTGGCTCGGAAGGAAAGTGCTCCACAGTCCATTGTGTCTATCAGGGAGACAGCTGGCAATGTCACTCATGAACGGAGGAAGATCAATGCCAGATTCTGAAAGTTTTATAAAGAGTTATACTTGTTGGAGGGATGTGGGGATGGAAATGAGAGAACGGAATCCTTCTTTGGAAAACTTGGACCTGCCTAGTATAAATGCAGATCAGGCCTCCCTTTTAAAATGCACCTCTGAAAGTACAGGAGGTGGTAAGGCACCCGGTCCAGATGGATTCCCGAGTGAATTTTACAATGAGTTTACACACACGTTGGCTGAACCACTGCTAGGGATGTATAGTCATTCGTATAGGTAGTACTGTCTTCTGCCCTCTCTAAGGGAGGCTAATATCTCCCTTATCTAAAAAGAAAGGGAAAGACCCAGAGGATTGCGCATTCTCCAGACCCATTTGGTTGTTGAACATAGATTTTAAAATTTTATCAAAGGTGTTGGCTCAGAGACCGGAGAAGGTGCTGCTCATTATTATAAAAGAGGGTTGGACGGGTTTTTAAATCAAGGGCTGCAGCTCCTCGAATAATATTCGATGGGTACTGAACATTGTGCAAATATGTCAGCAGGGAGCGATTCCGGGTTTGGTTGTCTCCCTGGATATAGAAAGGGCTTTTGATCAGGTGGAATGGTCGTACCTCTTTGCTGCTCTAGGAGGTTAGTCTAGGAGAGGCCTTCGCCAGGTGGGGTGGCAGTGTTATCTGAAGACCCTAAGGCAGCGATTATCATGAATGGGTTAAATCGAGCAATTTTAGTGTGGGAAGTGGCAGACAACATGAATGTCCCCTATCGCTGCTACTGTTCATCTTGATACTTGAGTTACTGGCGGAGGCCATCTGAAAAGACCATGAAATAATGGAACTGGAAGTGGGAGCTGGGGAACATAAAATCACTGTCTATGCAGCCGATGTCCTTTTGTTTTTAGCTAATCCTGAAAAATCCATACCCTGGTTAATATAAAAAAATTAAATTATTCGGTAGCTTTTCAGGATACAGGATAGGTTTTACAAAATTGGAAGTCATGCCTGTTGGGGGGAGTTGGTGGAGATACCGAAACTGGAAGACAGAATGGAATTTCCCTTTACATGGTCACAAAGGTTTTCTTTATCTGGGAATTTTTATTACCCCTCGCTTCCTGTAGCTATACAGGAGGTAACTTTGTGCAGCTGTTTGATTAAAATCAATGTTCTCCCTTGGCTGCTATATCCTGAGGATGCTCCTGCTATTAATACCCAAACAGGTGCTGCGGAGGTTTGTGAGATGGCTTGGATAATTTATTTGGTGCCGTAGTTGTCCGTTACTTAAACTTACCAAGCTGCAGCTTCCGCAGGATATTATACGGTGGTGGTGGGTGGGGGGAGGGGTTCGTGGTGGTGGGGAAGGTGGTGGAGGGTGTACGCCTCCTGGAATTGAAGAAATATCAAATAGATGTCCTGCTGTCATATGTAGGCAAATGGCTACACAGTGACCCTAAATTGCTATGGCTTGATGTGGAGGCCTTGCAGGCAAAGTGTCCCCTCATAAACTCACTGTTTATGGATAAAATGGGATTAGCAGTTGAGCACTGTAAAAGTCCAGTTATCATAAATACGTAAAAGGATGGAGGATGATGCAGGGTGAGGGCAATTTGTTTAAGACTTTGCCATTTACCCAGATAATGGGAGCTCCAGGATTTAGGCCGGGGTCAATGGACTCCGGCTTGGGAGGATAAAGGAATCAGCTAGGCTCCTCTCATTTATCTCTCCACTCTGCAGGCACTCTGCCTTTATTCCTGATGAAGGGCTTTTGCCCGAAATGTCGATTTTCCTGCTCCGTGGATGCTGCCTGAACTGCTGTGCTTTTCCAGCACCACTCTGATCCAGGATAAAAGAATCTCCTGTCTGGGAGACCTGATGAGGGGGAGGTCTTGATGTATTTTAGACAAGTAGGTCAAAAATATGGAATCCCAAAAATGACCTTTTCCCCGATATTTCCAAGTTAGGGATTATATACAGAAGAAAACCATGCTCCTAACTGAGCCATACGAGCCAGATATAGAATGTAGAGTGCTCGGATGTGGCGGTGCTCTCTCAGTTAGTACCATATACCATCTACAGAGTGACAATGCCTTGGGGGATAGGGAGAGACTTCATGAGATTTGGAATCAGAGGTTAGGGGAAGAAATTTCATCGGAAACATGGGAGGATATATGGGGAATTGTAAAGGTGATTTCAATATGCAATAGAGCACTGTAATGCAAATGAAGATTCTCCACAGGGCCCCACATGGCACCAGAGAGGTTAGCAAAGTTTTAAGGTACCAGGATCCTCCCTGAAATGTCCCAAATGTAAAAACAGTATTGGCACCCCTATATATTGTTTCTGGTCCAGTTACGAGATCCGTGGATACTGGATGGCCATTGTAAATGAGCTGGAGAGGATTCTGGGAGGTAAAGTTGGGGGTGTGGAGGGTGGGGGTGGGTCTGGTGTCCCTCCCCTTGGGACTACCAAACCTTCCCTCTCTGGAGGAGCACAGGAAGAGGTTGTTTAATATCCTGATGCACTGTGCAAGGAAGAACATCCTAATGAACTGGATATCAGAAAAACCTCCAGCTCTTGCAGGATGGCATAGACTTGTGATGGAGCTAGTCCCTCAAGATTACCTGACAAGTATGGCACACCACAGAATGGAGTGATTCTATAAGACATGGCAGCTTTTTCTAAATTATATAGAGATGGATCGGTTGGTGGTATTGATTAGGGCCTTTGTATAGCCATGAGGGCTGTACATGGCGGTCTGGGGAGCAGGGGGGCCTCGTAAATATGGGTATAATTACTGTTGCTCCCATAGACAGGAGCCTTGATGGAAAACCCTGTCTGGTTCACCAACCCCTTCCAGGGAAGAGAAATCTACCAACTTTACCAAGTCTGCTTACATGTGAGTCCAGATCCAAGGCAATGTGATTGACTCTTAACTGCCTTGAAACAGCCAAGCAAGCCACTCAATTGAGAATAATTTGGATGTTCAAATGCTGGGTTTGACAGCAACTTCCATCATGAGACCATTTTTTAAACAAGTTTATCTACCATGCTCTTTTCTTCTTTTAAATAAACAAACATTTATTCATTTCCTTTGGGGATAGGATTTAGAAGAGGAAATAGGGAAGACTCCAAAACTTAAATCACATTTTGTGATGGGATAAAGCTGGCATGTAGATGCAGTAATAAGATACAGAATAGCATTTATTGTATGCCCAAAATAATTAAAAGTTTCTGTTAAAAATCTTAAAATCTTCTGGTGTAGCTCTATCACTTAATTGCTGGGTACTTAGATGTTATCAATCACTAACAGGAACCCGAACGGTAATATGTTTCTTGTTGTTGTTTACATTCCAGAGTTTCAAGTAATTGGCAAACTTTGAAATTATGTTCTGTACAGTCAAGTACACAATGCATAAATACTAGTGGTCAGAACAGTGACTCCCAGGAAACACCACATTATAATTCCCTCAATCTGAGGATCGACCATTTGCTAATGTCCTGTCCTTGAGCCAATTTTGCATCCATGCTAATACTATCCCATTAATTTTATGGATATAGGATCATAATTAATCTATAACAAATTACAACAACAAACATGCAATATACAAATTACTTACCAATCCATCTGACATAAGGAGTTATAAACCAACAAGCTCTATATCGGTTATGGAAGGAGTGAAATCGATCATAAATATAATAGGGACCAAAACTAAAAAGGAAAAATATAAAACATCAGTTACAGTGCAATAAAATATGTAATTTTTTATGAAACAAAGTTAAATATTTCTTTTTCTGTCTTGAAGTTAGTTTGCTCAATCATCTTCAGCTGCTTTCATTAGATAGGAGTTTGGTGGTAGTGGCTGGTTTGGGCTTTGGCAGGGTAGGGCAGTGGCCAGTGAAAAAGAAGAAATGCTTGCTGATAATTGTAGTTCTCAGTAAGTTTGCAACTCAAATACTGCCTGGAATTGAATTTCCTTCAGCAAACTACCTTACAAGCCTTTCAGACACAGGCTAATTGAGGTAGCTTAAGGCCCTCATTCACTGAAATTCCATCAGCAGCAGACAGAGGAATCGCCATCAAGGGAGATTTCCCGACAAACTCTACTGGATTTACCAGTGGCCTACAGGAAGGAGGCATTCCTTTTTAATGGGCACTCAGCCTGAAAGAGACCCAGCATATGACCACCCCATTGCCCAGGCTTCTGATTTCCCTGGTGTAGCTCTCAACTTGCTCACACTCACCTATATCTGAGATTCCATGGCAATCATTACAGCAGATCCCACTGCATTATTAACTGTGGCCAAGATTCTGTGGCATGACTAGTACTGGAAGACATTTATATTAAATGGGAGAATTGACACTGCCCAGTAAGGCGTACAATTACCTCAATAACATTTGCCCTCCTGGAGAAAATCAACACTGTGCGCCTACTGGTTGGGAAGATCTCAAACTCCCACTTCAAACCCTGATCACTGAAGAAGTCCGTGACCATATGGATCAGGATCAAGATAACTGACAAGATGTAACATTCCAGCCATTGCCCATCTCCAATAAGAGAATCTAAATACCTCTGAGTGAAAGGCAAGATATTGCCAGATAGGCTGAAGCAGTCATAGGGGTACACCATGTTATTGAAGGGAGTTAACAGTCTTCGAAAAAGGAGAGGAATTAGGGTTGAAAAGTCAGTTTAAGACAGACAGGGATTGAGAAGTTAAAATATTCAAGACAGAATATTGTGGGCAAAGAGGGGGTGGAAACCATGACCTTAAGACGACAGTACTCCCACTACCTCAGAGATTTGAACAGAGCATTGTCAGAAAGTTGGTCACAAATCTGAGAGGTAATAACACGTACAATATTTAAATAAGGAAAGGTAGTTTGAGAGAAAGGGCTATGAGAGGAACAAGAGTTTAAATGCATTTATTTTTGTGGCATTGTGTAGCAGCAGTGGTAGTTTCAAAATGAATGGGAACTCTACTAAGAAAAAGGAACCATTACAACATCAGGAAGTATTGAAACCAGAATGGAAAGTGGGTCTTGTGGATGAAATAAATTTAGAGGGCATGGTTACTCAGTGGTTAGCACTGTTGCCTCAGAGTGCCAGGGACCGGCATTTGATTGTAATCACGGGCAACTCTTGTGCAGTTTGCACATTCTTGCTGTCTCTGCAAGAGAGTGTCCACCGGGTAGTCTGGTTTCCACTCACAGTCTAAAGGTGAGCAGGTTTGATAAATTGGCCATGCTAAATTGTGCATAGTGTCCAGGGACGTGCAGGCTGGGAGGATAAGCCACAGGAAACGCAGGTCTACAGGGAAACGGAAGGGCAGTGGGCATGAATGGGATGCTCTTCAGAGGGTCAGTGCAGACTTGCTGGATCAAATGGCCTCTCTCTGCTCTACAGGGATTTTATGATTCTATGGGAATTAATGGACCGCAGGTTGATTTAACACAGTCAGGCGAGAGTGATGAAACAAAAAACAAAACAGTTGGACTGACAATTTCTATCTTAGTCAGCAGCAAAATGGTTACCAATGTTTAGTTTGGTATGTTCAAATAATTTTCCATCTTGGTGCAGATTCTTCTGTTCTAGAGTAGAATTTTGGCATCAGGACTTGAAGTGAGAGTTGCTTTCACTTGCAGGCTGTAGGGTGTTTTTCATTAGATTATGTAATGGTCAGCTAATGCAATAGGCACACATGAGGAGCATGGCGTGATGTGTCAGAGGTAGACATCAAATTGACAAGGTCATTGTTATTTTACAGCATAGAAGATCTAGGAGCCATATTGAAAAAGCATTTCCCGGAAAACGGGGACCCTGACTGGATATCTGTTCTGATGGCCTTGCAATTTAGTGATGTATCAATACCTCATTATCCTCCGGATCCTGTTCTTCCCGGAAAGACAGCAACAGACTTTCCTATCTGACCAAGGCACCCTGAACATAGGTGACAGCTCATGTCAGCAGCCCTGGATCAAGTGCAGGAAGAGGATGACCAATTTACGGCTAATTGTAAGCACAAGTGATACTTAGCTCACCCTAAAAGCTGGCACTCAAAGGCAGAACAGAATGTAAATGTGGGATTGCAGAGTGACATCACACAGGAGTTAGTAAAGCAAGCCTCAGCTGAAAATGGACTGAGTGAGAGAGCTACTTCATGCCTACTGCAGGACAGTCTTTGTCTAGAATATTTACTAGTTTAGCATGCCATAGATCAGAAAACTGAGAAGTAGGTCATTCGGCCCACTGAGGATAATCCACCATCGAATGAGGTCACGATTGATCTGATAATCTTAAATCTTCACTTTGCTGCTTTTTCCTTATAACCCTTAATTCTGATTTAAGTTAAAAATCTGTCTAGCCCAACCTTGAATATATTTAATGACTCATCCTCAACAGCTATCTGTGCTAAAGAATTCTACAGATCCACTACCCTCAAGAGAATTAGCGACTCCTTATTCAGAGATTACACCCTATGGCCCAACCTCTTCGACATGGGATAACAACCTTTCCATATTTACCCTTTCAAGCCCCCAAAGAATTTTGTATGTTTCAATAGACAGTTTCTCATTCCTCTAAATTCCAATGAGTACAAACCCAATCTATTCAGCCCCTCCTATAAGAAATTCCCTCTTATACACAGGATCAACCTAATTAACCTTCACTGGATTGCCTCCAAATGTCAGTATATCTTTCCTTAGATAGGGAGATCAACTCTGTCCACAGTACCTCAGCTGTTGTCTGACCAGTATCTTGTCCAGTTTTAGAAAGACGTCCTTACTTTTATACTCCATTCCCTTTTAAATAAAGGCTAATATTTCAGTTACCTTCTTTGTTCACTCTCAACTTTGTGATTTATGCACACAAGGACTCCCAAATTCCTGAGCTGTACCTTTCTGCACTTCCTCCATTTAAATAATAATCAGCTCCTCTTTTCTTTTTCTGCCAAAATGCATAACCTCACATTTTCCAACATTTTATTCTATCTACCAAGTGCCGATTGTGTCATCTGCAACTTGGTTACGTACCATTTGGGATAACACCTACTGCTCTGGTTTGTCATCAGAAGGGAGATAAAATTAGAGAAAAAGGTCCCTTATCTTAGATGACCCACTCTAGCTAAGGCTGCGTTGGGGGGGGGGGGGGGGGGGTGGGGGGGGACCATGGCCGACAGTGCATCGATGGAGACATCAATGTCTTTGCAAAGATCAAAGACATTGACTGATGCACACGTAGGATTAACGCATTCAATTTTGGGCAAGAGAAGAGAATTGTGCTTAATCCTGAGCTAATGCAAATACTAATTCTAAATGCCCTCCAGGCAGTTAGCAGAACCAAGAAAAAGCGACAGAAAGACTAACTCCCAGCTCTACTTCCCACCTCTGAGGATGATTATGCCAATCAGTACTTACCTGCCCCCTCCACCAGCACAGACACATTCACCTCAGTGGGTTCACATTCTACATTAGATTCTGCTCACTACCTGGTGAGCACATCACAGTCAGGTACCCATGACTAACAAACAAGGTAATAACGGAGATGTCTGATAATGAGAAAGGGCTACTGAGCTCCTGCTGAGCATACAGATGTCCAAACTCAGGATTTAGCCATAAGAAACCTAATAGAGATGCAGAACCAGATAGAGGAAAATCATGCAAAGGTGCTAGCAGTTATGTGCAGACTTGACTGAAAAGTGGAGTCATCCACCCACAGAGTTAAAACATTGCTGTAGCATGTGAATACTTGTCTTCATCCATGAAAATGACTGCAACTGTCATGAAGGGTCTGGTCCAGCACAGTACTCAGTGATTGCCAGGTAAATATTTAAACCTACATTCCATTGTGCAAAGAAGGGTGTTGGTGTCATTTTGTAACCAAAAGGGTGTTTTACCTGATGCAGCAATATTTACGTTATTTACTATAGAGAAGAAACTAAAAATAGATATTGTATTGAAGAATCCAACAGATTTTATTGCAACCATTTGTTTCAAAGATTACATGCCTTGGGTATAATAGTGTCTGAGCTAATATTAAGTGTAGGTTACAACAGAGGAGAATGCTTCCAGTACAGCACTGTGTTTCAAGTTGTCATCTGAAGTAGGATGGAGTATGAAATCATTGTACCATCAAGTCACGTGTTATGATACAGTGAAGATACCATGAGCATAATACTTGAGGTGTACTGACCACAAACTATAATGCCACTAAGTGAAACAATAGCTTGTTGAGGGGCTCAGGATGTTCCTTCTCTTCAATGAATTGGGATGGTACAGTCATCCACAGACTGAGGTGAGAAGTACCAGCGAAGCACCCTGGGGAAATTCGATCTATACTGTCTCTCCACTCCACTTCACTTTTTGTCTTTTGTTGTTACAAATTACAATAGTGGCGGGATGGAATTAAGGATACAGTAAGCAATGAAAAAAAACGTAGCTTAACATTGCCCTATACAATAATGCTAACTAAGATGGGTTAGGCACACTTTAACCTCATCAAAGTTATAATGCTTCATGTGTGATCAGACTAAATTCACAAATCACATCCATATATTTACTTCCATCAACGATGAGGAATGAAAACTGTCCAATTTTCTTTATCCTAATTATTTTTATTTAGATCATCATGGATTGATGAACAGATCTTGAAATGATCTACTGGGGGTTGAACTGACCCCGAAAGTGAAAGTGGACTCTATGGTAAAATACTATTCTAGGCCATTAAATAATGGAATAAATGATGCATTTCTACAATTAAACTGCCAGTGCTAGATTGCAGTCATGCTGCAGTATCAATGCAAAATAAACAAACAATTTGTATTTAGATTGAATACCCACAAAAATATAATAGTTTACAGAATAGTGACAGTTTCCATTGAATGTTTGGAAAAGTCTGTGCCACAGAAACATATATTCTTCAATGTCAATCACATTGTGAATGTAGATGAAGTGATTAGAAATTATATTAACAAATTGAAAATTAAAAAAAATTATACGCAGTACTTACAATGGACTGTTCATCATATTGAAATTGATGGCCTTGACCCACCACTTTAGCAACGAAGGAAAGTGCTGTAGAGAGGAAAAGTCAATTTCTAATTTTCACGCATTAACATCTTGCAATTTTAGTTCTCTCTGCCAAATAGAACTGCTCACACTCAGGTATTCTTTCCTCTTACAGGAAGTCAAATGTATGAGTCAGAGTGTGGTCATCTGTTGTATCTAAATTGGATATTTTTGTGCTCATGGGGAAGCTTCTCTGTTTATGTGTTGGCTCAGAATCTTAACTTTTATTCCTAATCTGATCTGATGACCTCAAGTGCAACTTGCCCTCATCAGCAGATGGCCATTTTTCCAGGCCAGTTATGCAAAGCAATTAGGCAACAATTTTTATTTTTAGATTGGAAAGATTAATTGTGGAAATCTCAATCCTCGTGTACTTATTGACTTGAGCATTATGAATTGCTTTCTCCTGGGTGCTTTAAAAAGAGTGCGTGTTAGAAAGTGTAGTATTATTGGCAGACATATTCTACATCAGAATGCCAAGGACTGTTAATAGCAACAATATTAGGTGCTTAGATAAAAATTTACATTATCTTGAAGACTCACCATTGCACATCTGATATTCACAAATACAAAACCTTGGATACCCTTTTAACATCAGTACAAGTTGTTCTGTTATAATGTGCCTTTCATCAACATGAATTCGCTGTAACACGCTTGATGAATTGGGGATGCTGTTTCTACAATGCAAACTTTTAAAATGAGTGTTGGCTGTAATGTGATTACAGAGCCAACACCTTAAGCTCTCTTTCTAAAACGTGATTCTTCTATAATATGGTGTTACACAAGAACTGATAATATTTTATTAATTTGTGTTAAATAGATTTTTTTAGTTATTAAAATTTTAAATCTATTAAAATGTTAAGAAAATTCCTGCATACGTATATCATTTGCATATACTTGTAAGAATATATTCAAATATACAATTTGTATTTCAATATATCTCAAAGTGGAAGTGAAAGTTACTACCTTATTCCTGTCTGGTGAGAGATTCTGGATGATAGTTTAACTCTTGGCTTCATGGCTCTGGGGAGCAAGTTGTGATCAGATTTCCCAAAAAGAAAATTATCACTTATGAAAATATATCTTGACAATATAATTTGCTGACTTTGTGCTCATAATGCAAAGCCTATTTGCTGGCAATGCACACTGGGTAAGATGCTCTACACTCATCACATACTTCACTCAAATTTCCCATTACATTGCATACGTGCACAGTGATGCAGCAGTGTGCAAGGTAATGTGCAGGAATCGTCACATGTGGCAGCACATTTTATTTAGAAAGATGGCGTTAAAAATACTTGTTGCACACAAGAACTAAATTAATAAATGAAACATTACACACACCCTGGCAGCATTACCAAGTCATTAAAATTATCCCTTGAGACATCTGATGTAGCCTCAGTACACACTGAAGAAATACTTTTGGTCATTAGTAATGCGAATATACAGACAAAAACCTTGATAAAGAAGGTAAAACTCACCTTTAGTAGATGGGTCTTAATCATTTTTATTGCAGGTCTGGATGTTATGGAAGCCAATTTGCTCTCATTCCTTGAACAATATAGATCAGCTTCTTGGTAAGTTAACCTGGTGTTGTTCACAAACCAATATTCGTTACCATCAATAACAACCGTGGGCCCATGAATACTCTCTCCGTCTGAAGAAAAAGTGCACAGGAAAGTGTTGACAGTTAAGAACCTGAAACAATATCAGGTGGCTCTCAAATGTTAAGAGTTGAGTTTTGGGGGATCCAAGATGGCGGCGACCCAGCAAGACTGAGTCCACAGTGCTCTACCCAAAACTTGGGAAAAGTGGGCTATCCACCCCCACCACACTCACTAAACCATTTATAATAATTGTTAACCTTAAATAGTTACCTATTAGTACATTTAAATCGTCTAATACTAGCTGGAAAATGAGTAAAGGGAAGGGAACAGGCGGCTCTAAGAAAGCAGGGACCCCTCCCCCACCCTCTCCCTCTTCAGCTGCAACAAAGGTGTCTTCAGCTACTTCAGGAGATTTACCAATGAAGATGAGCTTTGAGGAGATGTTTGCCAGGTGGGAGGCGAAGATTGATGCTTTTATCGATGAGTCTCGGCAGAGCAGAGAAGCACTATCAGCCGAGCTGCAGAAGCAGGGCAGAGACATTCAGGAATTGGAGTGCCGAGTCAGAGAGGTGGAGTCGAAGGCCGCAGCCTCAGAGACTGGGATAAAATCAACAGCCGACCACATCCGTTTTCTCGAGAATCGAGTCCAGAACCTAGAAAACCACATTGATGACCTCGAAAATCGATGTCGTAGAAAAAATATTCGGTTGTTGGGCCTTCCCGAGCAGGAAGAGGGAGGCCAGCTGACAGCATTCTTAGAGCATTGGCTGCCACAACTTTTAAATCTGCAGGCTGGATCAGGCCAGGTAAGGGTAGAATGGGCCTACCGGGTCACAGTACGTGGGCCCGGCTCAACCCAGCGCCCACGCCCGGTCCTGTTCCAGCTGCAGAGCTATAGGGAGAGGCAGATGCTCCTGGAAGCCTCAAGAAATCTGGGAAAAGATCCCCAAGCTATGACCCACAAAGGATCCAGGATCATGCTGTTCCAGGACTTCTCCCCAGCTTTGGTCCGAAAGAGGAAGGCATTTGATGAGGCGAAGAAGCGTTTAAGGGACTTAAATATCCAGTACTCCTTACGATATCCAGCGACGCTACGCCTTAGCCACGAAGGATCCATATATAACTTCGGATCACCGGAGAAGGCTAAGGAATTCTTGGACTCTCTTAAATAAGCTGTAAGAGATTGTGGACGCTGGTCTGCCTTTCCCATTATTTTGGTTTACATCCCTTCATCTTTTCTTATCTTTCCCCCTATGTGTGTATGTATATATATATGTTGGGGCGTTTGGTTAATGTTGATGGGGGGAGGTGGTTACCTTATTCGATTTTACTTCTGTTTTTAGGAGCGGGGTTGTTTTTCTTTCCCCTGTTATTTTGTGGTATTATATTTAAGTATTACGTGTTGAGATTGTAATCTTATAGTTATATATGGTATTAATATTCCCAAATATATTTAGATGTGGGTGTGGGTGGGGGTGGGGTGTTCACTGTTAACTCTAGCTTTATATTATATTTGAATTCTCCTCATTTTATTGAGGAACACCTGGGTCAAGGGTGGGGCACTGGTTGGAAGAGGGTAAGATGGACTGTAGGAGAGGAAGTGACGCTCCCTGGGAACAAGGGAGAAAATCTCCAATTCGGAATGTTTTATATTTTTTATATTTAGAAAGAGTTTTTTGTTATATTGTTTTGAGTGTATCAGAGAATCTTTACTTTTGTAAATCTTGTATGCTCCATGCTCGGGATGTTCTAGATAGGGTTTCCCCTCCCGAGGGGTCTCGGATCTGTCCAGATGATTATGGCTGAACAGTCGGTTAAGTGGTGCACCTGGAATGTCAGGGGGAGTAATTCGCCAGTTAAAAGGAAGAAAATATTATCAAATCTTAAGAAGGAGAGAGTTGATATAGCTCTCCTACAGGAGACACACCTGTCGGATAAAGAACACTTAAAATTACGACAGGGCGGATTTGATCAGGCCTTTTTTTCCTCTTTTAATTCAAAAAGCAGGGGAGTCGTTATCCTTGTCCGGAAGAACTTCCCTTTGAAAATTCTAAATCAGATAAAAGACGAATCTGGACGATATATTTTGATTAAAGCCCTCATAAATGGAGAGGAATATGGGATCTTAAATGTATACTGCCCCCCGGCACACCCCTTTAAATTCATAACGGAAGCTTTTTCAAAACTGATGGCCTTTGGTGCCCGTCATACAATTATAGGGGGAGACTTTAATTGTATTATGGATCCGGAAATAGACAGGATTCCCAAGAGTGCCGCTGGAGTATCTCCCAGATCTAGACAACTGGCGGACCTGAATAAAGAATTAGGATTGGTAGATGTATGGAGATGTCTCCATCCACAGGGTAGAGATTTTTCTTTCTACTCTAATCCACATAAATGTCACACAAGAATTGATATGTTTTTTGCCCCATCGATTTTTCTAAACTCTATAGCAACCTGTAAAATAGGTACGATAGCAATCTCTGACCATGCCGCTGTATACATGGAAACTAAGGTAAAGAACAATGGAACATCTGCTCGGCATTGGCGTATGGACCCCTTCCTGATAAAAGATAGCAAATTTTTAAAGTACTTCTCCCAAGAACTTAAAACTTTTTTAGAAATTAATACTGGTACGGCTAGCAATCCGTCAATGATGTGGGAGACCATCAAAGCTTATGCACGAGGTTTGATCATTTCCTATTCAGCGACCCAGAGGAAAATGAAGGGAGAGCAACAGCGTCTGCTCGAAGCTCGCCTAAAAGCAGCCGAAACAGCATACGCTGATAGACCTTCTATCACAAAATTGCAGAGGATTACAGCTCTTAGGACAGCTTTAAACACCGCGCTTACTCAAACGGCTAAAAGGGAAATATTATTTGCGAAACAAAGATTATATGAATATGGTGACAAACCGGGTAGATACTTAGCATTTCTTGCAAAGAAAAAGAAAGCCCCTCAAACTATTCCGACCATCAAGGAAAGTACAGGTACCCTGACTCATGATCATAAAAAGATCAATGCGACCTTTAAAGAATTTTATTCTGAACTATATAGATCGCAGGATTGTGAAGATAGGATTAGGAGGATGCAGTCATTTTTTAAAAATTTGACCTTCCCGGGCCTGACTCCGGAACAGGTGTCGGCCCTAAATACCCCTTTAACAGTCCAAGAAATACTTGAGGCAATTAGGCAACTTCAGAGCGGAAAAGCACCGGGCCCGGATGGTTTTCAAGCTGAATTCTATAAAGAATTTACAGGAATATTGGTTGACCCACTTATGGATATGTATAATTTTGCGCATAGTCAGGTCTGTCTCCCGCCCACGCTGAAAGAAGCAAATATTTCTCTTATCCTCAAAAAAGGAAAAGACCCAGAAGATTGTGCATCTTACAGACCAATATCCTTACTAAATGTAGACTTTAAAATTCTCTCAAAAATGTTAGCACTAAGACTAGAAAGGGTACTGCCATATATTATAAAGGAGGACCAGACGGGATTTATTAAGGGCCGCAGATCATCCAATAATATCAGAAGGGTCTTGAATATGATCCAAGCCTGTCATCAGGGAAAGATACCAGGAGTAGTAATTTCATTGGATGCGGAAAAGGCATTTGATAGGGTTGAATGGTCATATTTATTTTACACATTGGAAAGGTTTGGCGTTGGACAGGTGTTTACCAAATGGGTTTCAACATTGTATAATGACCCCAAAGCAGCTGTTATTACTAATGGGTTAAGATCGGATGGCTTCAGTGTGGGTAGGGGCTGCCGTCAAGGATGTCCTCTCTCACCATTGTTGTTTACACTGATAATTGAACCATTAGCAGAAGCCATCCGGACTGATCCTAATATAATGGCCCCGAGGATTGGTACAGGTAAACACAAAATTACCCTCTATGCAGATGACGTTCTCTTATTCCTCAGTAATCCTTTAATGTCAGTGCCTCGTCTAATTCAAGTTATTAATACATTTAGTGCATTCTCAGGTTATAAAATTAATTTTTCAAAATCGGAAGCCATGCCAATGGGTGGTCTGGCTATGATACCCCACTTAATGGACGGATCCCCTTTTCCCTTCCGTTGGTCCCTGGAGGGCTTCTTATATTTAGGTATTTTTATCACGCCAGTATTTGATCAGCTGTATAGGGCTAATTTTGTACAATTAATGGAAAGGATAAGGCAGGACCTCCAGCGATGGAGAGACCTTCCGATTTCCTGGCTAGGGAGAATAGCATTAATTAAAATGAATGTTCTGCCCCGTCTCTTATATCCTATGAGAATGCTCCCGCTGATGCTGCCAAGGCTAGCCCTATGTAAATTATATGGCTGGTTGGGCTCCTTTATTTGGAACCATAGACGGCCCCTTATTAAGCTGAAGAAGCTACAGCTTCCACAGGCAAGGGGAGGACTGGACTTCCCAGACTTTAGGAAATATCAGTTAAGCTCCCTACTAAGTTACATAGCTGATTGGGTTTCATCTGATCCACAATCAATTTGGCTGGATATCGAAGCCTCCCAAGTAAAATACCCACTTATTAACCTTTTATTTTCAGATAAGAGGAAAATCATTACAGACCACTGTAAAAATCCCATAATATTAAACACAATTAAGGCCTGGAATATAATGCGGCAAAATGAGGGTAACTCACATAAAACATCCCCCCATGCACCAATAGTAGGCGCATGGGGATTCCAACCGGGGATTACAGATGCCACCTTTAAACTCTGGAGATCCAGGGGCATCTTATGCTTAGGGGACCTATTTAAAGATGGGATCCTGATGTCCTTTGAGCAGCTGCGTCTGAAATTCGGAATACCTAATGGGGATCTCTTTCGATACTTCCAAGTTCGAGATTATATACAAAGGAAGACTACATTAATAGATAGTCTTTATAAATCAGACAGAGAACGTAATGTCTTACGACCAGCGGGGGCATCCTCCGTTAGTACTATATACCATTTGCTACATGATGGAGTCTCAGGAGACATGGATGACCTGCTTAAAACATGGGAGCAGGACTTGGGGCTAGAAATCTCTGAGGATATGTGGAATGACATTTGGGAAAATGCTAGAAGAATTGCTATCTGTAACAGAACTCAGGCTATCCAACTAAAGATACTTCATAGGGCCCATATAGCTCCGGCTCGACTGGCAAAATTTAAGGCAGGAGCATCTCCAATGTGTCCTAAATGCAAAATAGAGGTGGGTACTCTTGCACATTGTCTGTGGACTTGTCAGAAAATCCGCAGATACTGGACTAAAGTGGCAAATACCCTGACAGAAATTTTAGGAACGGAAATTAGGGTGGACCCTGTATCTCTCCTTTTGGGCTTTTCGAACCTCTCATCTCTGGATATGCATGGGAAGAGACTATTTTCTATTCTCTCTTTCTGTGCAAGGAAAAATATTTTGGTGAACTGGGTGGCTGAGGGCCCCCCTGGACTTTCAAATTGGCACAGATTAATTATGGAATATATCCCCCTTGACTTCCTCACAAATATGGTGCACCGAAAGACTGAATTATTTTATAAAATATGGCAGCCCTTTTTGAATTATATAAATGCAGATATTTCGGCTATCCTAACAAGGGGTTTTATTTAGTGAAGATTTCAGACCGGGCTGCTCCGGGGCCCCTTGGGAGAGGAATCCTGCGCGAATACGGGTTTTATTATATTTGATGTTTATACATTCCGAGCATGTAAGAGACTTAGGTATACACTCTGGTTAGTTATAGGTTAGATTAGTAGAAAGTTGAGTTTTTTTTTCTTTCTTTTTTCGTTTCTTTTCTTGTTTTCTTTCTTTCTCTTTTCTTTGTTAAATTATGACTATTGTATATATGATTTAATTGTACATCAATGTTTGTATTTGAGAGTTTTGTTTATTTTTGTAAATTTGCAAAAATGTTAAATTTCAATAAAAATATCTACAAAAAAAAGAGTTGAGTTTTTCTCTTTGATGGATACAAATACATTTTACGTGAGATCACACTTAAAGTTGTATTATTTTTACGTCGAGTTTCATTTAAGTTTATTCTGCCATTCCTAACTATTAGTTAGGATAAACATGTAAATAAATTGGGAATTACTTCTGGATTTTGTCTCATTGCCATGCAGAAGTATGGTACCTTTGGTAGAGTAGGCTATGATTGGAAATCCAAACTAAGTTGGTATAAGGAAATAAACAGTGCTCATGGTTGAATAATTGACAATATACTTGTTTGAAACATTACAATTAAATGCCAAAGAGAGACATCAAGCTAGATTGTGTCTAATCTGGCCACACATCAGAGTCATTTCTAGAAAGCTGTACAATTCAAACCAGGACCATTTTTGTGTGAGAAATGACTTACCAGGAATGTACCAGGGAGGTCTCCTCAATTTAATCCCTGCCAAAACAAAAAAGTCTAAATGAATAACTTACAAGCCAATTATTATTATTTTTAAGTTATCCATTAAATAAAATGTAACCAAAATTTACATGGATCCTCTCCTACTCTCTTGTAACCTCAACAACATTATTAGAGAAACAGCGTAAATGCTAGAAGTGGCTAATAACTTTAGTTTTAAGTGTTGCTGAAATATATATCAACATATCTCATCTTGCAGTCAACAGGATAAATTGCAAGAATACCAATTTGAGAGGAAAACCAACATTGATACTGAAGAGGAGAATGCTGATTGGTCAGCAAGTGGACTAATTGGTAGAGATGTTTTGCTAGGGAGAATGCACCAATTAATAATGTTAACTGCTAGACTGTGTCTAACTTTTAAAGCAGGCAGGTTAACTGATTTGACATGGCTATGAATGACATCTGTGAATGGCTACCACTAGCTTTGAGTTGACAAAGACACTATTATAGAATCCTTAGTGTTGGGCCTAATGGCCTGTTTACACAAGTCCACACTGACTCTCTGAAGAGTATTCCACCCAGACCCATTCACCTACGACTTTACATTTCCCCTGAATAATGCACCTAACCTACATAACCTTGAACACTATGGGCTATTTAGCATGGCCAGTTCACCCAACCTGCAAATCTTTAGATTATGGGAGGAAACCAGAGCACCCAAAGGAAACCCACATAGACTCGGGGAGAATGTGCAAACTCCACACAAACAGATGCCAGAGGCTGGAAACGAACCTGGGTCCCTGGCACTGAGACATCGGTGCCAATCACTGAGCTACCATGCTGCCCACATGTAGCATCCAGTACACCACTGCATCAATCTGTGAGCCTGACTGATAATCCTAAAGTGGTCATCAGCATAATTCTTCATACATGTAGGATTACCCAATAAATTTTATCCAATTGCAGAATTACATCTAATGTTGGACACTGTTTTGTAAGTATGGTCAATACCTTACTGTTGTGAACAGCTAAAAAGGACATGGTGTTTGATATGATCCACTGGGCTTTAGGACAAACTTTACCTCATAGCAACACTGAAGTTCACACACTACTCTCCTCATTTTTGCGATAGGCAGAACATCTTGTTGGTTTGACGGCAAACACTAACTGGGTTATGTGAAACTGTTAGATTCAGTTGTAGCTAAAACCTTTGAGACACGTTATTCTTCCTGGATAATCTGAGACAGACTGTGTACTTTTCCAGACCTTTGAGTCTTCAATGAGTTCACACATTATACAGTGACAAATAATCTGATTAGGGTATCCAGATTTGATGTGCCCTACTTCAACATCACGTTTATGTGGTGAACACAAGCTTCAGCTCTTTGAGTTTGCCAATAAAGTCAACCTTATACTGCATGGAACAGTGGGAATTCCACATTTATACTGCCCAATGGTCATAAGTGTGATAGACAGTAGTAGAGAACCTCATGGCTGATTTCTCACCTTGGATATTAAGGAAATAATACAGCTAATTTGATTGTTCTACTTTAAAAATTAATTTGAGCAGAGGATGAAGTCTACACAGACACACATGGACCTTCTTACATGGTGTTAGAGATTCAAATATAGCAAATGTACCATGCACATATTGGAAATATGCAAGGGATATATCTGAACCCATTGGACCTGCTGCTTAGCATAACCAGAAAACATTACTCGGGAGCTGTGTAAATAAAATGTTTGCTGCTTTTCTACAAGAGCAACAAATCGCTGGGGAAATATATACAAATAGATTGGCCCTCATGGCTCGCAAATTTTGCATATGCATAGTTGTGCAAGACACACAAACATGCTGTCCCTTTACACCTGATCTTATCCATGACTGGTTCTGCAGAATATGGACTGGCCAAATGCTTGTGTGAATTGCTCCAATCATTTCTGAGCAAGTTTTCCACTTGCATGGTGAAAGATTTCTTCACACTTGCACAGATAGCAATACAGTATTCAGGTGCCTGCCTGGCACTTAATACAGTCACCAACATACCATTCAAGGAAGCCAGCCATCTGTGCTGTAGCACACTTCAGTGGTCTAGATGCACCACCATTGTATGAATCAGTATTCATGAAACTTAAAAATTCAGCAACTCATGCAGTTCATTTCACTTTCAATGACAGCATATATGCTCAAATTGATGGTGTTACCATGGGATTCCCACTTGACTCAGGGTTTATTAGTATCTTTGTTGGATTCTCAGAAATGTGTATTTAATTGAATTGCATCTAATTTTTTAGTCCTTGCATATTGTAAATATGTTGATAATTCATTTGTTCTATTTTAAATTTGCAGATGTATGCAAGATTCTTATACATGCCTTGATGTGTAGCATTTAATGTTCAAGTTCACATCTGGTGTGGAACATTAAATGAGCTCTTTTTCCTTGCTATCCTAGTTGAGAAATGGGCCAGAGGTTCTTTACTACTGTTAACCACAACCTATGGTCACTGTTCAGTATACCTTGTTAGGATGCCTATAGCTCCATGCTACGAAGGTGACCTGATCAACAACCTTGCAAATATATCCTGACCTGTTTGTTCACCTTTCACATTTGATGCTGAAATACAGCACACCAGAACCATCATACAGGATAATGGCGATATATTGTGCAAACACATGGATGGCCCTAAAGCAAATCACTCCTGGCTGTGATAAGTGCCAATTCTACCTCAGATGAGGCATCTGCAAAGTTTAATTAACAGGTGAAATCAACTATTTCAAGCTGCTACAGTGCAGTAGCAAGACAATAGTATTCACCACTAACAGGATGCTGTTGTCAAACAAAAAAGCATCCTATCATAAAACAGTAATGTCATACATGAATTTCAGTGCCAGTGGGATACCAAATATGTTGTTAAGAATTTGAAGGAATGTACTTTAAAAGGATAGTACTGTACCTTTAGAAAGAGTGAATGCTCTTCTGCACTGAGAACTTACACGCACCTGTCATATGATTAACTAGCAGCCTCAGAGTGTACTGGAAAATTCAAAATACGTAACATTTGGCTGTGAAATAGATAGGAGAGTTGGCTGTTGTTTTGACAACAATTCGCATTTAACCAGTTTAAAATATAGCCCAGGATACTAAAACCCAATGGAGTTTGAATTTATTGTTTTGCCAACAACAAACCAATTAGATGATCAAATTTTGGGGATATATAAAAAGGCAGACATTTTGAAAATCAGCGAGAAAGACCCAAGATGTTCAAAAGGTACCTTTTTATATTAAATATATTCGAGTAAAAGATGACCCAGGGAGAAAGACACAAGAGACAATAACCGCTGTATCATTTTGGATTTAAGTCGATGGAACTTTATTGGAACAATATATTGTTAGAGCTGGAGGCAGATAATAAGCTGTTTAGAGAAAGTGAGGCTTAGAGTTGTGAACAGTTGTTGTTTAATGTTCTCTTATAAAGAATAAATTGATATTATTTTCTTTAAATAGTAGAATTTGGGAGTTCTCCGTCACTCATATTTTAACAGATTACGAGGCGAGGCAAACTGTTCTGGATGTTTCGTTTAATTAACAGATAAGTTCCCCACTGTGTTGTAAAAGTAGGCCATATATTCTAAAGGTTAATGGGTTGTATCAAATAACATATCCCTTCATCTGTTTGCAAGATAATAACCACACCCTCAACCAGCTTGTACCTGCAAATCTCAGTGACCAATATTTGATAGGTTTTTGCAATTGGATAATACTTGCTGAATAATTATGCTACCAAATGATCAGGAGTTTCAGTCAGGTTTATGGTATGGCACACTTGTTTATATTGGAAGCTAACATCTAATACACAAAGCCTTGTTCTTTGTAGGCAGAAAGAACATGTATAAATGTTCGTTAAACTCAGCAAAATGGGTGAAAACCATTTGCTGGTTAATTTTTCAGGGCAATACCAGAGTCAATGTGCTCGGTTTAAAATTTAAACAAAGCCTGGAACTTAACTGTCAATTATCATTTTCTGGCACACTCACTATAGAAGCAACAATCAGACTTCTTTTGCTGGTCAGCAGTCTCTACTTGCATATAGTATAAATGCTGGCTTTCCCCTTGAATTAGTATACTTGCAAATTATCCTGAAAGTGCAAAACAAATCTTTAAAAAAATGTTTATTGTTTCAGCAATACTTAAGTTTGCACTAGCAAATATTTTTCCCCTATAGTAAATCCACCAGCTTCTCAAACGTTAGAGCAAGAGAAGTGCTGTAACTTCTATTCCTTTCAGGTACTTTATTAATATCACCAATCAAACCTGAAGTGATGCACTTTTCTACTCTGCCTTAAAAAAAGTACATAAAAATGTCAAAAGTGAAAAAAGATCATAAAACAATAAATCCTATATCTGCTTATAGCCCACTGAAATAAATTAATTTCAGCATGATTAACCTGCTTCCTGGTGTCATCTTTTCTTATATAATGAACATAGCAATCTAAAAGCTCAATGTTAATTATTTAGCTAAATGCTTGATGCAGTGATAATTGCAGCAAAGTTAACTAACATATCATAGATAATTTGGATAAACAATTACCTTTAGGTATTTGACACACCCATTCCAGTTTAATATCACAATGGAAGGGCATCAAATGATAATCAAATTTCCTTCTGATATCAAACATCATGAAATGATGCCACAAAGGTTTCTGAGTCTGTGGAAGTACAAAATGAAACTGTATTGTTTGCATAATCAAAAATGTATATAACAAATTTGGTACCATACATTGTTGAAAATTCCAGCTGCAAAGGAACTATCAAATTGGGAGCACTGAGGAAGGGTCACTGGACCGGAAATGTTACCTCTAATGTTTCTTCACAGATGCTGCCAAAACTGCTGAGCTTTGCCAGTAACTTCTGTTTTTGTTAGCACTGTTAATATGTTACACAGTCAAATCTATGCTTACACCCTTATCAGAGTAAGGAGTGACATTTATTACTGCTACTTTCTTTCTTAATAGCCCATGTAAATGAAAAATCAATACTTTGTTTACAAGGTCTGACTAATTTCATGATCATGATTTTAACTAATCCTATCAAATATTTAAGAGTGATTTTCAACAGATTCTTACCTTAAAGTGCCGTGACTGGCAGGTGAAAATGCTGGTGTGGAATAGAAGAAGGGTGAAATTATTTGGTCATACCTAAGGCTCACCTGATGACTGGAATTTGATGTTAGGGATGGGAGTTCCAGCTGCTACTTGGGGAAGCAGTGGAAGCCTCAGGTCTCCTTTCTATAGGAGGGTCTTGCTAGTCCAAGATGAATGAACATGAACAGTATCAGGTGTGTCACTTCTAGACTTCCTAGAAGTCACATGACTTAAAAACAGCTTTCCTGACTGTAGACCCCTGCAGGGGCTGTTTTGAATAGTGACTAACTCAGTGAGAAACCTGCTGAGATCATGCAGATAGGGAGGCATGCTTGCAAAGCACAAGTCGCCTAGCTGATCTTTCCCATTTAACAACAAGGAACAAAGACAATTCACAGCCCAGGAACAGGTCCTTCAGGCCTCCAAACCTGAGCCGATCCAAATGTACTGCCTAACCCGATCGGTCAATTCCTA
This sequence comes from Hemiscyllium ocellatum, assembly GCF_020745735.1. Classification (NCBI taxonomy): domain Eukaryota; kingdom Metazoa; phylum Chordata; class Chondrichthyes; order Orectolobiformes; family Hemiscylliidae; genus Hemiscyllium; species Hemiscyllium ocellatum. The sequence goes on along the minus strand of NC_083407.1, from coordinate 54,034,398 downwards.
AGCATTTGTATCCCTCTGCTCCCCACTTACTCATGCATCTGTCTAGATACATCTTAAATGAATCTACCATGCCTGCCTCTACCACCTCTGCTGGCAACTTGTTCCAAATGCCCACAACCCTCTGTGTGATGTACTTGCTGTGTGTATCCCCCTTAAACTTTCCACCTCTCACCTTGAGAGCATGACCTCTTGTTATTGAATCCTTCACCCTGGGAAAAAGCTTGTCTCTATTCACCCTGTCTATACTCTTCATGATTTTTTAAAATTAGATTCCCTATAGTGTGGAAACAGGCCCTTCAGCCCAACAAGTCCACACCGACCCTCCAAAGAGGAACCCCTCCCCCCCACCCCCGACTAATGCACCTCAAATCAGGTCCCCCCTCAATCTCCTTTTCCTAGTGAAAATAAACCTAACCTACTCAACCTCTCTTCATAGTTAGCACCTTCCATACCAGGCAAAATCCTCATAAACCTTCTCTGCACCCTCTCCAAAGTGTCCACATCCTTTTGGTAATGTGGCAACCAGAACTGTACACAGTATTCTAAATGTGGCCAAACCAATTTCTGAAAATAAACCTTCCTACGTTAGTTATGGGTGAAACTGATTTGCTGTTTTCAAAGAGTTGTTGAAAAAACATGTGAAGATTGTGTTTCTGAAGCAAATTGTGACTGCAAGACCTCAAAAAAAACAAATTTTGCATGCTAGATGTTTTGATCAACATACCAGAACAAAGCCAGAGACTCCAGAACATTTAATGCTTTTTCCTTCTGCCTTTTAGAATAACCAATTGACTAAAAAGCTTTTTTCTTCATAAAGCTGAACTCTACAATGAATCTGTTGCTTTGCCCTGTTTTCCTAAAGACTTTATGTATAAGTGTGTTCTGGAGATATTTACATACCTCTGACTATGTATGTTAACAAATTATTGCATCTTTATTGAATGACTTGATTTTTGATAATAAACCTGCAAATCATGTTTATAAAAGAAATCTGGTTGATAGATAATTTTGTTTAAAACCTGATAAAAGGCATTTCACTGGACATTTTGGTAATCAGCAAAAACACTTTTAATTTATGTTGCAATCTATGGAGTCGTAAGACTACTAGAGCAGTAATGCACTCCTCCAGCCTCAGTCATAATAGTTTAAAAACATGGACAAGAACCTCTTTGATGAGTAATTGACCTCCTCCACCTTGACATAATGCAGTAGTGTCAGTATATTGAGTGATAGGGGTGGGGAGACCTTGTGGCATAGTGGTATTCCTACCTTGGTGCCAGAGATTTGGGTTCAAGTCACACTTGTCCCTGAGGTATGACACAGCATGCACAAACAGATGATTAAAATAACTACATGGAGAGGTTATCCACCTTCCATTTCTGACCTCTCACCCATCGGAATTAAATCACTATTGTTGGACCAGCGCCTTCAGCTGCCAAAACCTTAATCCCTGTAATTCCTCTTTCTCCATCTCTCTCTGCCTCCATTTCCTTCAAACTGATCCTTAGAAAGCTCCCTGACAAAGCTTTTGGCCAAATGAACTAAAATGTCCTTATGTTCTTCGTTGTAATTTTTGGTTGGTAATGCTTCAGTGTAGAATTTTGAGTTAACCATTCTATCATGTTTAAAAACATGATCTAAAATCAAAGTTTTTGATATCTATGGAGGATGATTAAATAAAAGTTATTATTGGGAAAAATTAAGTGTTGATCATGATGACGAATTCATTCGTCATCTGCTTGAAACAGTACATTAGCAGATGGTGTATGACAATTAATAAGCAGACAAACCAGTAATGTCACTTTGGTCATACAGTTAAACCAGAAATTCCAGTTGAAATTGCAGGTTAATATACTCCCACAGTAACAAGTAATGAAGATATTATTTATTGGACCATCATGTACAATTATACTGAAACCTTGGGGAAGGGCTCTGAATGGCAAGCTCTATAAATCTATTGTCAGTGATTTTGTTATTCATTCATGGGATAAGAGCATCACTGACTAGGCCAATATTTATTGCCCAGTGGACAGTTAACGGTCAAACAATTGCTGGAGTCCCATGTAGGCCATACTAGGGAAGGAAACTGCCATCCTTACCTGAAGGACGTGAGTGAACCAGATGGGTTTTTCTGGCAATTGACAATGGATTCATGGACATTGTTAGACTTTTTATTCCAGATGTTTATGTAATTCAAATTCTATCATCTGCCATGGCAGGATTTGAACCCAGGTTTCCTGGAAATTGCCTGGGTATCTGAAATAACAGTCCAGTGATCATGTCACTAGGTTGTCACCTCCCCCAAATTGGCACACTAATCATATTGACTGCTACTGGTTTTTTCATTTATTTTCTCCTCAACTTGAGTGCAAATGGAATCCTCAAAAAAAATTTCATCACTTGTGTTTGCTGCTACAAATCACACTATTTGTTGGGAAGACAACGGAGTGAAATGTAGGAAGAACGTAATACAACATACAAATTGCAACTACAAAAAAAAAACACAAACCATGAAGAAAAAGGAAATAAATTACCATTCATTAGCTATAAAAAAGTCCTAGAGCAAAAACAGAAGCCATTTGCAGTCAACAGAAATAATTTAAAGGAGGAGTCATACCAGACACAGGAAAATAATCACCATTATCAAAGGCTGAAGATCACAGCCCATAACATCTCTGAAGGAGCTCCCTCGGGTCACAGTTATCGTTCAATTCATTTTCTGCACTTTCAACAATGTTCTTCGGACTCCAGGTCAGATAGAGGGCTATTTGTTAACTGTTCTACAATGTTCAACAGCATTTTCAAATCCTCCAAATAGTTTGTATCAGAAATATCTAGATTACACCCATGCTTACAAAGGCAGACAATTGCATTTTCCTTTGACAAGTAATTATCTGATGACCTCTTTTCGACTCTAAAAAAAGCACATTATAGCGAGAATAATTCAAAAATATCCAGAAGTTACCACTGACCAAATGTGAATCGAAAGCAGTTAGTAACCAGTCTTTCACACAGCATGAAAGATTCTTCAGTATCAAGTCAGGAATGTCTGGAATATTCACCATTCAAATGTATGAGTGAGGTTGCAACAATACTGAAATGACTGAACATTAAGGAAGTGGTTTGCTCGAACGGTCTTCTGCCATTGAACAAATTGTGATCTCCTTCAATCACTGATGACAGAATGAGTTGATGACAGAACATAATGCAGCACCTCACTAAGTTTACCTAAAAAGTACCTCCCCTTGTGGTCATTATCACAAAATAACAGAAGGGAGCAGTTGACAGGATCTTGTTTTCAAAAGACACCATCCTGATGTGAATTGAAGTGCTGTTCGCATGGTTAGTCAAGGAATTCCAGAATATTGATTATCTATCACAGGAACTGCAACAAAAGTTGAAGTCGATAGTTCACCATTTTTTTTTGGGGTGAACAGGAATGAACAATGAATGTAACTATGCCAACACCACAAAATATCTTCTGGAAAATGTAAGAAATATTTAGTTTTTGAAGTGTTGAAATCTCACCTGAAATGCACCACAATCTCTGACAGCATAATCATCTTCTTTAAAATCAAAGGGTAAAGTCACCAACGAAACCTATCAAAGATAAAAGATTAGAACATATCTGTCAAAGATAATAATTTAGGTTACACGCTCTCAGTGGACAGCAGTTATTCAGGTCAGATAAATGCTGATACTTTTGGATCGATGTTCCTTCCAGGACTTACTCCCTGCTGAAGTTGTAAAACCATCCCAAATACGTACAATTGCATGCGTGCTGAGTAAGGAGAGGTTAAAGCTTGGGGATTTTTGCATACCCCCTGGAGATGAGGGGAGCCAGAGATGTGGGAGTGCCACCTCTGGGTATATTTGGCTGAGTTTGGAAAAGATCTACAGTAATATCACAGGAAAATAGCAAGTTAGTTGGTCGCTGAGCACTTACTCCAGTAATTTTGAAAATGCAAAATTCTAAATAAGAACAGGAAATGCAAAAAAAAATTATAGGCACAGGAGAGAGAGTTGATTATAACCAAGAGTGAAGAATTGGAACTTTCTACCAATCTCGTGTTTATAGGTGATAGTACTAGAGTAACATTAAAATAAAGCAAGTTAAAGTAACTAACATTAAAGTGATTTGAAAGATTAAGGTATGACAGGGTAGGTCAACTAGGCGAATGGCCGTTCTGTGGCGTGTGAGAGTTGTGCATATTTATTGTGAGCCAGACAAGTCCATGTGCAGGAAATGTCACTCTCTACAGTGTCTGGGTTTCAGAGTTCAAGCAGTGGCTGGAGTCACCAAGTCTCCATGAATCAGAGAACTACGTGGATAGAATATTCAGAGAAATGATCACACCACAGGTTAGGGCAGGCAAGTAAATGGGAAATTGAGTGATCACCTGGCAGTGAGAGAGAAACAGAAGAGTAGTAAAGCAGAAAACAGAGGTTTCACTGTCTTCTGTTCAGGATATCAAGGAAGATGATGAATCCTTAGAGGAATGGAAGAGCCAAGACCGTAGCAACATAGACAGCCCAGCTGGACAGCAGGAGAGGAAGAGGGGTAGAAAGGCAGTACTGCCAGGGGATTCCTTAGTTAGCAGGTCAGGCAGATGTTTCTTCCACTATCAACGTGACTCCAGGATGATGTGTTGCCTGCCTGGTGCTAGGGTCAGATATGTCCCAAAATAGCTGGAGGAGATTCTTCTGTTGGGAGTATGAATAGAGGTCATGTTCCACACTGGTATTTACAACATAGGTGGGGAGGAGGTCTGCAAGTCCTGAAATCGGAATTTAAGGAGCCAGGTGGATAATTAGCAAGCAGGGTCTTTAAAGTAGTAAATTCCAGATTACTCCCAATGCCACATGCCAGTGAGTACAGAAAATGAGGCATAGGAAGAGGAGTAGGCCATTCAGTCTTTCCAGCCTGCTCCTCCATCCATGGTTCAATTGTGGCCTAATTCCATCCACCTGCCTTTGGCCTAAACCCTTGAATACCTTTGCGTGACAAACAATTATTTATCTCTGATTTAAAATTAATAAGTGATCCTGCATTCACTGCCGCTTGTGGAAATAGTTCCAAACACTGACTGCTGTGTGTACAGAAGTGCTTCCTAACATTTCTCCTGAACGGTCTGGCCCTCATGCTCAGACTATGCCCCCAAATTCTAGAGTCCACAGCCAGTGGAAATAATTTATCTTTATCTCAGTATTTTTTCCCTGATAATATCTTGAAGACTTCAATCAGTTACCCCCGGACTTCTCGACCAGACAGATGAACATGTGGTGAGAAAGATGATACAAGAAGAAGGGTTTGGAGATTCTTGGTCACCGAATGGTTTTAGAGTAGATGGCACCTGTACAAGCCAGACACGTTGCACTTGAACAGAACTGGACTGAGATCTTCGTTGGGCATTTTGCTGGCCTCACTGAGAGGGCTTTAAAATAACTCAGCAAGGATGTGGGAACCAGGAGAGAATATTGTACTAGAGAATGCACGAGATAGACAGGTAGCACTAAGAGAAATCAAAGAAGTTTAAAATCAAGGTTACATGCATTTATGCAAATACACCAAGTATAGTTAGTTAAATTAGTGAGTCAAGAAATGCCTGGAGATTATGTCATTGTGGTGACAGGGCCCTCAGTCAAGGATGGGACGATCTCAGGTCAAGATTCGAGTGGTGCTGGAAAAGCACAGCAGGTCAGCAACATCTGAGGAGCAGGAAAGTTGACGTTTCAGACAGGAACCGATCTAGGGTGTTAACTACTCCAAGGTACAAAGCATTCTGGGCCACACAGATGATTGAAACCAAAGGTCGAAAGGGGAAGGGGATAAAAGAAAGCGTTGTGAACAATCGGGTACTTTCAGAGAAGAGATGGTTTGGATAAGACAAGGTACATTCCCTCAAAAGGGAAAAAGTAGGACAAACAAATCCAGAACTCGTGGATGATAAAGGAGATAGAAATTAAAAAAAAAGACGACTGTGCTTATGACAGGTGCCAACCAGTAAATACAAATCAAGAACTAAAGACAGTTATGAAAAAAGACTGGAAACTAACAGGAAAAGAAAGTACTGTCAAAGCTTTCTGTAATCACATTAATAATAAAAGGGTAGTAGGAAGAGAGCGAAGGTCAATTAAGCACTAAAAATAGGACTGACGCTTAGAGATAAATGGCATGGTGAGGTACTTTGCATTAGTCTTTACTTGAAAAATACAGTCCAAGTCATAGTTTCCTTCTTTGTCACCGTCACCGGAAAGGTTCAAAATTGATGAGGAGTGGATACTGTAGCTGCTGTAAATTGTACAAGTTGATAAGGAACCAGCACTGGCAATCAATTTTCAATCTTTGGAGGTGATGCTGAAAGATTAAAGAATTGTAAACATCGTGTTCTTGTTCAAAAACAAAAGGCTGTCAAGCATGGAAACATACGGATTGATTTGAAAGAATGAGCATGGATTTGTACGGAAAAATTGTATCTAACTGTATTCTGGGGTAGTAAATTCCACAGATTCACAAATAACTCAAATAATTTCTCCTCATTTCTGTTTTAAATCTGCTACCCCTTATCCTAAAGCTATAACCTCCCATTCTAGGTTGCCCCACGAGGTATCTTCTCTATGTTTACTTTGTCACAATCCTCTTCAGCATCTTATGTACTTCAATTAAATCCCCCTTTCATTCTTCTAAAGTCTAGAAAGTATAAGCTTAAGCTGCTCAATCTCTCTTCGTGCCAAACCCCTCATCTCTAGGATCAATCTAGTGAACATCCTCCAAACTACCCTGAATTAAATTTGATCCCTCCTCAAGTAAGGGGACTAATATTGCACAAGGTCTCTATAATGCCTGGTACAGTTGCCAAAGTTCATTTGCTATCCTTAGTATCTTGTAATTTGGAGTTAATATATAAGAGCTAATAAAAGGGAACCAGGAGGTTAAGAAACTTAATGAAGACATCAGTTAGAGTAGAGTACTGTGTTTACTTCTGGGTGCACTGGAGAACAAGAGAGCAGAAGTTTTATGAAAATGAAGAGACTATTCAGATATGGAGAAAGATGGGAAAAGTTGGAACTGTTCTCCTTGGAAAGGAGAAGGCTGTGAGGAGGTTTGATAGAAGTTTGCAAAATCATGAAGGGTCTGGAAAAAAAAACTCAGATCGAGAACCAATGGGCACACAGTCTTCAACTGCTTTCTAAAAGAAACAAATCACAGGAGAAAAATCCCTTTTTAGTCTGGGATGCAATGGCTGGAAGTGTGTTAGAGGCAGATACAATTCAGACATTCAAGAGAGCATTGGATATTCGTTTGAACAGAAATGAGATGAGAAGTTACAGGAGAAGGGCACTAAGTTAAAAAAAGCTCAGAGAGCCATTGCACAAAGCCATGATGGGCCAAGTCACCTTCTTCTCTACTGTATCAACATTGTGAAAGATTTACCAGAGAACAAAAGGAACCTATAAAAAGGTAAAGACTTTTCTTAATTCTATGTCATCTTCATCTTCAGAGGGTTGCATTACTATCACGAATTTTGTTTCTTTTAAATTCAATATCATGGTTACCTAGGCCAGTGACATATCAAAGTCCATATCATGATTGTTATTTTGCAATGTTACTTACTTTGCCAGAATACAGAACCTGTTCACAATATTATGAATATAATAAAAACAAATGTCAAGATAGAAAAGTTTACCGGTCTGCCGTCACTCCATTCCCAAGAGCCTTTGGAATCTGGATTTCTCTTGTTTAATCCAACCCAAAACCAACGTTCATTACTGCAAAAGGAGACAAATAACAACTAAATGGATTAGGAGTCAGAGTGTGCCACTCAACCCCAGACTTATTAGGAAAACAAAATAATGCAAATGCTAGAAATATTGGAAAGACTTAGCCTGTCAGACAGAATCTGTGCAGACAAATGGTGTTAACATTTCAGGTTGGAGGTGTTCCATCAGCACTGAGCTGATGGTGGTGTGGATGGGGGAAAGAGATGGTGAGGGTGGTGGTTGCAAGAAGACCAAAAGAAAATGAATGTGATAAAAGGTCAGGAGGTAACAAGTTCATAATTTAAGACTAACAAAACAGTAGTTATGGTTGCAAGTTCAAGACGGCAGGAAGAGGACTCTAACATATTTTGGATCAATTTAAACTATATTCCCACAATTGTTTGTCGCTGAACTGGCAACATGGTCGCTGCTATTTCTGTAAAGTTCTGATCAGTAAAGTCACCATGGTCCTACCAGACCATAGGGCTGGTCTCTCAGAGGAAGACTGCTCGAAATGGTTTAAGCCAAGGGTCACCACACCTCAGTTGAGGGAACAGAAAAAGAAGGAGACACCTTCATGGTAACCTCAGCCAATGCAGGAATTGAACCCATGCTGTTGTCATCACTCTGCATTGTAAATGAACTGCCCAGTGAGCAGTAACCAGAGAACAAAAGCTCACATCATCCTCTTGGAAAGCAACATTCCCTGCATTTTACAGACATTCAAACCAAGCCAACACCGAGTAACCACATAGCAAGGTGTCTATACCAGCCAGAAATGAACAAAGGGAGAGCTCTTTAAATTGAAACAGAGTGAGCTGGAAAAGCTCAGGAGGCATCAGTGGAGCTAAAGCAAAGCAGAGTTAACATTTTTAAATCCTAATACCCTTCTTTAGAATTTCAAAGAGCTAGTCAAACCCATGGTTTCTGCAAACAGCCCCACAGTTATGTTACAAAACAATCATTTTTGACCAGGTGTAATCATAGATATCCTGTTGTGTGCTCACAAGACAGTCTTGGGATACACTGCATCTTTATTAAAATGTTTGTCAGGTGTGTCCAGAAAGGGAGTCTTTTCATTTTCTGACTTCAGCAATTTTCCTATATAGTCCTGCAGCCCAAACCACCTCCTTAAACTGACTGACAGACAAACAGTGCATGTGCAGTGTGAAACAATATAAATCTAATTTGGATCATTTAGAGTAATTATTCTGAACCTTTGACTTTCTTCTTCTGAGGTGAATGCCTTGAACATTACCTCTAATCTCTGGAATTCCAAATCTTTAATCTTGCCAATAGCATTGGATTCTCAGACACATTTGTCCTTCTAGGGCAAGTATCATTCAGAGATCCTCAACTTCATCTTTTAGAGGTATTACTGCTGGATTGTCATCTGGTATGACTTTATGCAAGCCACTACTGTTGCAAGAAGCACCAGTGTCCAGCTGATATTTCACATTTATTTGATACTCTCATTCTACAGTTATAACCTACCTGTCTCTAAGACTCAATATTGCCAACCTGCTCTCAACTCCATTTCTGACACCATGTTGCGTTCACGGGACAACAGTCTAGTCTCCACAGCATCTTTACTGAAGTGCTTATAAGATGTCATGATAACAATGACATAACTATGGCAAACCAGGACGGACGTTTGTATATTCTTATATTCCTACCTAAATAACTTTGGTAGCTAAAGTGACTCATGCAGAATCCCAGTCATAAGAAGTGTCACAGCATTTGAATAGCTTTGGTTGTATATTTTTAATGAGACAGCTTTGACTACTTTCATCAGTTTGCCTTTTATACTGGTATAGTCAACAATAGAGCAGTTCCTGGCTTATTTACAGACCGTCTCTAGTCTCGCCCTCTCTAGAAACCAATTTCCAGAAATGAAATCCTGAAAATTAATTTTCCAGGCGATAAGAATTATATTGTCAAACCTTCAGCTGCAATCCACCTGGATCTGAATTTCAATGAACAGGTCGATGCCAGACCAGCCAACTAGATTCACATCGTTTAATGCCAATATTTTGTATTCAAGAAATTTGAAATGATAGCTTTCTTTTTTCAAACTTAATTCATTTTTCCTTGTATGCTTCAGTGCATTTGGAATTTTAATGCATTTATAAAACTGACTTTTACAGTAAAAACAAATTTGCTTTTACAAACATTTTTGAATTGAACTTCACAAATTGGGTTTCAGGAAAAGTAAACATTCTGCTGCCTACTAGTCATAGAGTCAGAGATGTACAGCATGTAAACAGACCCTTCGGTCCAACTGGTCCATGCCGACCAGATATCCCAACCCAACCCAATCCAGTCCAGTCCCATCTGCAAGCACTTGGACCATATCCCTCCAAACCCTTCCTATTCATATACCCATCCAAATGCCTCTTAAAAATGTTGCAATTGTACCAGCCCCCACCACATCCTCTGGCAACCCATGCCATACACATACCACACTCCGCATGAAAAGGTTGCCCCTTATGTCTCTTTTATATCTTTCTCCTCTCACCCTAAACCTATGCCCTCTAGTTCTGGACTCCCTGACCCCAGGGAAAAGACTTTGCCTATTTACCCTATCCATGCCCCTCTCTAAGGCCACCCCTCAGCCTCTGACACTCCAGGGAAAACAGCCCCAGTCTGTTCAGCCTCTCCCGGTAGTTCAAATCCTCCAATCCTTGTAAATCTTTTCTGAACCTTTTCAAGTTTCACAACATCTTTCCGATAGAAAGACCAGAATTGCACGCAATATTCCAACAGTAGCCTAACCAATGTCCTGTACAGCCGCAACATGACTTTCCAACCCCTGCACTCAATACTCTGAGTAATAAAAGGAAAGCATATCAAACGCCTTCTTCACTATCCTACCTACCTGCGACTCCACTTTCAAGGAGTTATGAACCTGCACTCCAAGGTCTCTTTGTTCAGCAACACTCCCTAGGACCTAACCATTCAGTGCATAAGTCCTGCTAAGATTTGCTTTCCCAAAATGCAGCACCTCACATTTATCAGAATTAAACTCCATCTGCTACTTCTCAGCCCATTGGCCCATCTGGTCCAGATCCTGTTGTAATCTGGGGTAACCCTCTTCGCTGTCCACTACACCTCCAATTTTCGTGTCATCTGCAAACTTACTAACTGTACCTCTTATGCTCACATTCAAATCATTTATGTAAATGACAAAAAGTAGAGGGCCCAGCACCGATCCTTGTGGCACTCCACTGGTCACAGGCCTCCAGTCTGAAAAACAACCCTCCACCACCATCTTTGAGCCAGTTCTGTATCCAAATGGCTAGTTCATGAGATCTAACCTTGCTGATCAGTCTCCCATGGGGAACTTTGTTGAACACCTTATTGAAGTCCATATAGATCACATCTACCGCTCTGATCTCATCAATCCTCTTTGTTACTTCTTCAAAAAACTTAATCAAGTTTGTGAGACATGATTTCCACAGCACAAAGCCATGCTGACTATCCCGAATCGGTCCTTGCCTTTCCAAAAACATGTACATCCTGTCCCCCAGGATTCACTCCAACAACTTGCCCACCACCGACGTCAGGCTCACTGGTCTATAGTTCCCTAGCTTGTTCTTACCACCCTTCTTAAACAGTGGCACCACATTTGCCAACCTCCAGTCTTCCGGCACCTCACCTGTGACCATCGATGATACAATATCTCAGCAAGAGGCCCAGCAATCAATTCTCAAGCTTCCAACAGAGTTCTAGGATATATCTGATCAGGTCCAGGGGATTTATCCACCTTTACCTGTTTCAAGACATCCAGCACTTCCTCCTCTGTAATATGGACATTTTGCAAGATATCACCATCTATTTCCTTACAGTCTATATCTTCCGTATCCTTTTCCACAGTAAATACTGATGCAAGATACTCATTTAGTATCTCCCCCACAGCTCCACACAAAGGCCACCTTGCTGATCTTTGGAGGGGCCCTATTCTCTCCCTAGTTACCCTTTTGTCCTTAACGTATTTGTAAAACTCTTTGGATACTCCTTAATTCTATTTGCCAAAGCTATCTCATGTCCCCTTTTTGTGCTCCTGATTTCCCTCTTAAGTATACTCCTACTTCCTTTATACTCTAAGGAGTGTTAAAAGGGAAAAGAAATAACAATCAAATTTAAAAAACACATCTATCTGAAGAAAACCAGCAAAAATAATTTCTTTTCTCCTTAACTGTGATGTGGATATATAAAAGAAACAAAAGGTTATGCCCAAAGCAAGTTTGTTTTGATGGCTTATTTCAAGTCTTGATCTTCACATTGCATTCAGATTTTTTTTTGAATAAAATGCAATTTGCCTCAACTAGTCATCACCATTGTGGTGAAATGATTTTTGATTTCACTCCTAAGTCACCTAAACTCTTAAGCTAAGATTTATTCTTTTATTTTGGAGTTCTCCCAAGAACATGGGGTGAAATCCTGTTGAGGCTTTGAGAATCAATTGTTGCTAGTGTCCCTTTACTTTGCCAAAGTCTGCTGAAACATCAGACAATCTAACAGACCTTCTCCTAGACTTAAGATGGAGGTAAGCCTCACCCACTGAAGGCTGCCAGTCAAATCAGAAACTCATATTCAGAAGTTATTGTGAGAAGCCAAGTTGGAGAAAAGCTTTCTACAAACAAGCTGCCCAGCTGATCAACCCCAATTCTGAAAATTAAACTCTCTTGTTAAGGTCAGGGTAAAACGTATTTGCTGTTTTGAAAAGGTTAAATGAGAAATATTTCAAGACTATTTCCTGTCCAAGCTGCGTTTACCAAGACTCCAGAGGCAGCCACAAGTAATTCAAGACTTACCCACACATGCCAGAAATACAACGACAGGCTTCTAGACCTTCCTGCCTTCAAGAATAACCTAGTGTTCAAAACACCTTCCCCCACCCCACCCCCCATCCCTTCAGAAAGTCAATCACTACTGAGAATTTAAAAAATCTTTTTGCAATAAGTGTGTTTTGGGGATACTTTGAAAGATGAGCACTTATACTTCTACATTACCCAATGTGGCACAGAGGTAACATCACTAGGTTAGTGACCCAGAGGCACAGGCTAAGGTTCTGGGAACACGGCTTCATATTATACCACAGCAGAGGGTGAAATTTGAATGGTTTTAAAATCTGGAATGAAAATAGATAATCTCATGGAGATCATGTAATCAGCGTATATTTATTTTCTGGTTTTACAAGGTTTATTAGGAAAGAAAATTTGCTCGCTTACATGTGATACCAGACCTACAATAATGTGGTTGACTCTTAACTGACCCCTGGGCAATTAGGGATGGACAAGAACTACTCTCTTGACGGTGATGCATACATCCCATGCAAAACAATTATGCCCTCTTCATATAATAAATTTTGTTTGCAGGACATCCTGGCATCCTAAAAGAGCTAGCTATAAAAGATAGTGGATGCATTATTTGTAATTTTCCAAAAGTCATTGGAATCTAGAGAAATACCTCTGGCAGTTCATTCCACATACAAACGAACCTCTGAGTAAAAATGTTGCCCCTATATATCCTTTTTACATCTTTCTCCTCTCACCTTAAAAATATGTTGCCCAGCTTTGAACACTCCACGCTAGGAAGAAGACTAGTTATTCTATGCCCCTCATGATTTTACAAACCTCTAAAAGGTCACCCCTCAACCTCCTATGCACCAATGAAAAAAAAAGGTGCAGTCTTTCCAGTCTATTTTTATATCTCAAACCTGCGTTCCCATCTTGGTAAACCTTGTTCAAACTGTCTCCAATTTAACATTAATTACTATAGCATAGTGACCAGAACTACACACACTACTCCAGAAGAGGACTCACCATCCCAACTCCTATATATTCAAAGCTCGAGCAAAGAAGGTATGCTTGCTAAACACTTTCTTAACCATCCCATCTACCTGTGACACAAGATTTCAAAGAATTATGTATCTGAACCCAGAGGTATTTCTGAACCCTGAGGTAACTCAATTCTACAATACTATCCAGGGCCTTACGATGTAATTGTATAAGTCCTGTCCTTGTTTGTATTACAAAGTGTAATATCTCACATTTATCAAAAGTAAACTCCATCTGCCATTTCTTAACCTATTGATCCAACTGATCAAGATCTCTTTGCAATCCTTTAGAACCTTCTTCACTGCCCACTATAGCACCAATTAAATGGTAAAGTCATCTACTACCTTTCTTCCCATGTATCATTTCATCAAAATATCTTTGGCAGTTGCCAAGATGTTTCTGGACAATCAAGATTTATCCCTGAAATGATTTGCAAAAAGTAACTAAGGTTAGGTTAATTGAAATAGTGAAAGAGTTAGTTATGTTCCAAGTAGGGGCTCGGAAGGCAGACATAATTGAGATAATATCACAAAATTTGGAGGTTGGACAGAAACACAAACCAAATGGTGAGCCAATTAAGTTAGTGAGAATGTAAGTGCAGATAAAGAAAGCTGAAAATAGAAAAAAAAAATGAAAAAATAGAAAAAACTTGAACTTGAGGCAAAAGACAAAAAGAGCACTCCAGAATGAGGAGAAAAGGAGAGAGAAGCGAATACTAATCATTAAAGGCTGGATTGAGCAAAACACAAAGGCTTCTGACTTAGAGGAACATTCTGACAAGAAAGGATCAGAATCTAATTCCAGTGGAGAGCTGTTTAAATTTCTGCAAGACCTCCTGACATTGGATGACCACCACATCCCTGATGGAGGAGAGGACTTAAATCCAGCACCTTAGGCTATTCAGCCATGCTACCACCGATCACAACATTGTGACTTGGGTGGTGATGCACCTCCATGGAGAAAACGCTTTTCCTAGAAACCTTTAATCAACCTGCTCAGTTGTGTTCTTGCACATATTATGAGCAGGTGGGACTTGAACTCAGGTCTCTTGGTCTAGAGGTAGGGATACTATCACTGTGCCACACAGCAATTATAGCTTTGGACCCCATTAACTGAAAGAATGTACAACCTGAACTTACAATTGATTACCCACTAAGAAAAAAGGCAAAATTAGTAAAATTAAATAAGGAGTGCATATGCTTTAGCACGATTAAAAATTAAAACAGGATCTCCTGATATGCTGTACTAGAGTCTAAGACAGCATTTCACACCTTTTTCATGTCTCTCCTGCACTAGCTCCCTCAGAGTCCAGGTTTCCAGACATTAAAATATTTGCAGCCTCAAGTCAACCAAATACTGGTTCAAATGTCACCCAATATTATGATGCTAACTAAGATGAAAAACTAGTCTAATTTTATACTTTTATCTAGCGTTTTGTAAAGACTATATCTAGCAGTGTACATATACATTTCGTACAGCAAATAACAATGTTTTTGAAACTGAACCACATGGTCTTCAGTATGACCTCTCCTTCACTCACTGATCAAGTGGAAGCTGCCTGCTGTGAATGCAAGTACTGGCAGACACCAGTTGCGTCAAATACTCTGCTTATGTGCTGTAGGTCACGTCATTTTATAGACTAGAGTGGTGCTGGAAAAGCACAGCAGGTCAGGCGGCATCTGAATAGCAGGAAAATAGACGCTTCAGGCAAAAGCCCTTCATCAGGAATGAGGCAGGGAGCCTCCAAGGTGAAGAGATAAATGGGAGGAGGGTGGGGCTGGGGAGAAGGCAGCTGAGACTGCAATAGGTAGATGGAGGTGGGGGTGAAGGTGATAGATTAGATTATTTACAGTGTGGAAACAGGTCCTTCGGCCCAACAAGTCCACACCAACCCATCGAAGCGCAACCCACCCGTACGCCTACATTTACCCCTTCACCTAACACAATGGGCAATTTAGCATGGCCAATTCACCTGACCTGCACATCTTTGGACTACGAGAGGAAACTACGGAGCACCCGGAGGAAACCCACGCAGACACGGGGAGAATGTGCAGAGTTTGCACAGTCAGTCGCCTGAGGCGGGAATTGAACCTGGAACTCTGGCGCTGTGAGGCAGCAGTACTAGCCACTGTGCCACCCATCATGGGATAGGTCAGAAAGGAGGGTGGAGTAGGAAGATTGGCAGGTAGGACAGGTCATGAGGATGGTGCTGACCTGGCAGATTGGAACTGGGGTTAGGTGGGGGGTGGGGGAGAGGAAATGAGGAAACTGGTGAAGTCCACATTGATGCTCTGGGGTTGAAGTGTTCTGAAGTGAAAGATGAGGCGTTCTTCCTCCAGGTGTTGAGTGGTGAGGAAGTGTCAGTGGAGCATGCCCAGGACCTGCATATCTGCAGTAGAGTAGGAGGGGGAGTTGAAATGTTTGGCCACGGCAGGGGGGGGGGGGGGGGGGGGGGGGGGGGTGAGGTTGATTGGTGTGGGTGTCCAGGAGATGTTAGTGAATTATATCATCTTTGACTGCAAATCACATGTCACATGTAAAAGGTTACTGAATATGTACAGAACATGCTGCAAGCTAGACTGATCACCTTGATAGCATTTTAGTCAAACGTGTGCTCGTCATAAAAACTGAGGAACTCCGTTTCCACATATGTAACTCTATGTGAACTTGATATGCCTACAAATAAGGATGATGGTAAAACCATATACCCCAAGACCACAAGAAAATGTAGCAAGGCAGTAATGTGGGTGAAAAAATATATCTTATTCAATTTGTTCATACTTTACAATGGCCTTGTAAGAGATAGGAACAGATTATGGAGATTTTGTTGAACTGTTTAGCATACTGCATTGTGTCATGATTTAACAGGGAAAAAAAAAGTGTGCTAGTGTTCCACAAGTGACCACAAAAAAAATGTAAAATCTGAGAGAGTGAGAGCACTTTGAGCACCTTTGCGGCTTCAGTTATAGAAGCAAGTGGACAAGCATGGCTATTTGTCAGACTCTTCAGGGCCATCAGTCTTCTTTGGTGAAGACTTATCATTGCCTCATCTGTCAGTGTCATCATGCAGGATATGGCATCACCCACATCTGCAATAATCCTTCATGGTTGTCTGCTGCAACTTCCGTGCAGGCAAGTGGAAAGAGTCTCATCACCAGGTTGTTTGGCTTCACTCAATTCCACTTGCTTCCGAGTGTCTGGCAAGTCCACCATGGCAGAAGCAGTGGAACTTTTCCCAGTAACCATTTTCCATAACTACATGGGTTCTAGAAGAGTCAGGTTGCTCATCAGCTTCTCATTGATGGCCTTAATAATTTCAGGTTTTCAGTGTACTAAATTACCTTTTGAACCACTGGCTGGAGCTTGACAAATGCAGATTGATGCACTCTAGCCCAGCAATGTTGGCACATATGGGACAGTTAATCTTCCTTTTCTTTCACAGATCTGGTTTTGTCTATTTTCCTGAACCATGCCTAAAAACAAGGAGGAAGTCCAGGTGGCTTGGTTAGCCTTGTACTACATGGGTAGTGTCCTGATATTCAGGAAGGAGCATGACTTCTTGGATTTGTCAGTCAAAAGAAGAGACAACTTTTCAAAACCATCTTGTTGCAGACAATGGCAGTGACACGTTCCTTTCCTGCTTTGCCACTACATCTTTAAACATCAAATAGCAACATTTTATGAAATAGTAAAAGAATCTGGCTCATAGTTAAACATGTCCCTTGCTGCATCCTCATTCAGTACAGGGATGAGACCATTCCAGAGCCTACCATTTGCCTTTGCTGTCATCTACACCGCACTCTCACTATTGTGCTTGATGTTGAAGCAATCTTGTCAATCGTTGATGCAGGTGAACTCTTGCAATTCAGTGCTCATAACAGTGTATAAATTCAAAGGTGATATTGCCAATTCCTTCACAATGTCAGTTCACGGACATGGATTTTCCACTTGCTACATTAGAATAGAGTAGAATCCCCACAGTTGCCCAACAAGTCCACACCGAGTAACCCACCCAAACCCATGCCCTTTAAACTATATTCACCCTTGACCAAACCTACACATCCCTGAACACTGGGCAATTTAGCATAGCCAATTCACTTAACCGCACATCTTTGGATTGTAGAAGGAAACTGCAGCACCCAGGGGAAACCCGTGCAGACACTGAGAGAATGTTCTGGAATTGAACTTATGTCCCTGGTGCTGTGAGGCAGCAGGGCTAACCACTGAGCCACTGTGCCGCCCATTAGTTTGATCTTCTCTCTGAACATTTAACTTTCTTAGGTTTAATCATGCTGAGAGGTTTTGCACATCCTCTCACAGGGAGATCAAAGTCAATTTATGGTACATCCAGTGGTTGACATTTTTGCACCAGTGATTGAGCTGCACTGATAGATCAGTGTGGTTATGTAACAAAATAATACAAGTTTGGCTGATCTGTCCTGCACAGGACTTGCATTTATCATGAACCTCGTTTTATGGGGTCTGCTCACGTGCCAGCAGAAATAGTCGAGAACTTTGACACAACTAGAATTTTTTTTAATCCAATGCATCTGTATTGCTACTGTTGAAACTGTGGGTGGCTCCAACTGCTTTCAGATCAGGATTGTCTGGTTCTGCTTTTTTTTATATATATGCCTTCTTTCCTGGACAGACTGTTCTCGTTTTACAAATACTGTTTTCCTTACAAAGCTTCAAAGACTCCTGCAAATGTATGCTAATACAGAGTTTTATTGGCATAAATTGAGTTTTAATGAGTTGTATTGCACAATGTTCCAGATGTGTCAAAATTCTGAAACATTACTTCAAGACACCTATGGGCAAAGTTAAAAATTATTCCTTTGTTATACACTTCATTATACTGGTATCGTAGTCATAACTGTCATATAGCTATATAAAAAGAATAATGTTGATTTCTGAGGAATCAGTTTCATACCTCATATTGCACAAACAGTGGTGGAAAGATGACGGATAGACAACCACTGACCTGCATAATCCCATGTTGATCAATCACTGACAAAGTGCAGGCCGGTAGTCCAGTTTGTAACAAGCCACTTTGTGTGGTTTTTGACCAATCTTGTCGTATGTTGGACATTTCAGATTTGAAAATGGCCATTTCGTTGTGACATGGTATGTATGAGAAATTGTTGCTTGCTATAACAAATAAGGTGTTAACCAATTCTGAGGCAAATCCAATCACTACAGATTGACTAATAATGTCTCCTGAAACAACACCAAATGAATTTCATGCAGAAAAATAGGAATGTTGCAGCAACTTTGATGGCCATTGGGTTTGTCATTCCTACAATGTAGTTCATCATTCAGCATTACTGTTTCAGTCTGTCTATTCATGTGCAATGCATAAGGACAACAATTTGACAAATTCAGGTTCAATGTACTGTAGTCTATAAGCTAACAGTGAGGTGAGTTGTGAACCTCTACGTTTGCATCTCTTTATCCTCTGAAGAGTAACATACACCTGAAAATTTGAAACTTTTTGCAATGTGAAAGTTGAGTAGATTTGAAATTTATGGACCAAACAATACCTTTGCGAGCTCATAATGTGGAACTGTCGGTGTTGGACTAGGGTGGACCTGATGTCATGTGACTTCTGACTTTGGGAGCTCAGTTAATTCAGTGGTCTGAATGGCTGGTTTGCAATGCAGAGTGAAGCCAACAAGCACAGACTAAATTCCCATATCGGCTGACTTCACCGTGAAGACCCCACCTACTCAACACTGCCTCTCAAATATGACATGGTCACCTCCAGATTACACCATCATTTATGTTTACTGAAAGAGCAAACTATAAGACAATGGTTTTGCTTTTTCACTGCAATGTCAAAGCCCTGCATCCACAATGAGCATGAAATGAGGCCAAAATAACTACCACAAAAAAATTCTTCTACGACAGCAACCAAAAACACCAATTTGTTTTTGAAATATAATAGTCTTGCCATTAACAAAATCAAGCAACTTGAAACTCTCATTTTCCTGGGATGATGTTAAATTGAAATACGGAAAATTCCATGCAGATTTAATTGATATGCATCATACTATCCAAGTAAAATTCTTGCCCATTTTTGGTAAGACTTCCCCTATCAAAATCGAGTGCAACCAAAAACAGTATCCAGCACCACAACATAACTAAAGGTTTGGTAACTGTCTCAGTTAACATCACCTTCTTGTTAAACCCTGGAACTGCTCGTGGTATACACTGATGTATCCAATTATCTACATACAGAAAATATCTGGTCTCAAAATAAAATTATCAGTTTTAATTACAGTTTACAAATTATGCAAAGCCAAGCATGAAAATAAAGCTAAGTTATATACTTCTTTTTGCATCTTTACTTACGTAATTGTTTTTCTTAGCAAGCTGTGAAGATATAACATCTCATCATGGTGACTGAAACTTGGCAAGTGGGCCCCAAGTGACTCACAAAATCTTTCTGACTCTTCCCATGTCCTCTTTCGTACCACCCTCTCATGATGAAAGATCTACAATGTAAATTGGATAATTATCCTTTTGATGTTTTGCATGTATAGACATAAATATAAAAATGGACCACAACACTTTGTCCAGCCGAGTGGGATTGCTCTCATCTGATCCGTTGCTATCCATCAAACCATAACCAGAGAATTATTTAACTAGCTTTTCTTCATGTTCCCAAACTATGACCACTGATGTCACATCTACCCACATGCTGAAGGCAGAGTATTAGTTTTCACATTATGTTGATAAACAGAGGGCAATTTACTATTACCATTTTTTTGGTCTCCACTCTCAACTCATTACCTAGTTACTGACTCCGTTCTTCACCTTGGCAGCAGTCCACATTAAGCCAAATACCTTGTTATCATATTTGATCTCAGATTAAGGGTCACTATGATTGCTGATTTTCACTTCCATAATTCCACTGTCTGATTTTGCCTGTCCCAGTTCATCTGTTGTTGAAACTCTTATTATGCCTTTGCTGTCTCCATTTGCAACTATTCCAACACATGCTTGGCCAATTCTCACCTTTCATTCAATGTAAAATGAAGGTAATCTAAAACCATGATGCCCATGCCCAAGGAGAACAAGGCTGCTCAGTTTTCACTCTTGTGCTCACTGATCTGTACAGACTCCTAATATTGATTTTAGATCATCATCTATGCTTTCACATTCCTCCATGGTCTTTATTCTCTTCCTAACACTAATCTACCCCAGGCTCAACCTTCAGAAATATCAATGTTTCTCGAATCCTGCCATCTTTTTCAGCCCCACTTTTAAATTGTACCACCACTGGTGGCCATACTCTTCAGGTGCTTCAACTCCATTCTCTGGCTTAGACATTCTCTTCCTAAACCTCTCCACTTCAATTTCCTCCTTTTTGACACTTTGACCAAGCTTTAGACCATCTGACCTAAATGTCTCATTTTGTATCATACTTTGTTTTATTAAAGTTAAATATCACACAACACCGGTTTAATTGGAAGCACACTAGCTTTCGGAGTGACGCTCCTTCATCAAGTGATAGTGGAGGGCTTGATCGTAACAGAATTTATTGCAAAAATTTGCAGTGTGATGTAACTGAAATTATACATTGAAAAATTGATGGTCTGTTAAGCGTTTCATCTGTTGGAATACAGTGATAGTTGCACTTCTTTCATGTGTAAATCACAAAACTTTGTTAAAAAGTTGCATTCTCGGGTTAGCTGTTAACAATGGTGATAGCTAGACAGTACGTTGAAGGTGTTAGCCCCTGTGTTCTCTGTCTATGACCTGATATTTAGATTGTTATCTCACTTTTTGGATTAGAATCAGAGTTTTACATAAATTCATGCAGTTTTTGAGCTCAGCGTTCTACATGAATGTATGCAGTTTTTGAGCAATGCAACTCTGCAAGTACAAATTCACCACACAAAACGTGTGCGCATGTGGGTCTTTGTGTGTGTGTCTGTCTGTCTAGGGTGGGGGTTGGGAGAGTGTGAGTGTGAGAGAGAGAGAGAGAGAGAGAGAGAGAGAGAGGGGTGCAGAGTGTCTTAAGTCTGTGAGGGGGTGCGTGTGAGTGTGAGTGTGAGTGAGAGTGTGTGTGGTGCAGTGGTGATCACCTGTAATGTGACATGAACCCAAGGTCCCGGTTGGGGAACACTTCAGTGGTCCAGGACATTCAGCCTCGGACCTTCGGGTGACCATCCTCCAAGGGACAGGCGGCAGAGGAAAGTGGCTGAGCAGAGGCTGACAGCTAAGTTCGGTACCCATAGGGAGGGCCTCAACCGGGACAGACTTAAGACACTCTGCACCCACTACACACAACCCCCACCCCAGACACACACAGACAGACAAAGACCCACATGCACACATATTTTGTGTGGTGAATTTGTACTTGCAGAGTTACAATGCACTTTGCTCAAAAACTGCATACATTCATGTAGAACTGAGCTCAAAAACTGCATGAATTTATGTAAAACTCTGTTATCTCACTTTTTAAGATTAGAATCCATCTAAACATCAGGTCATAGACAGAACACAGGGGGCCAACACCTTCAACATATTGGTAAAAACAATGACTGCAAATGCTGGAAACCAGATTCTGGATCAGTGGTGCTGGAACAGCACAGCAGTTCATACCTTCAACATATTGTCTAGCTATCACCATTGTTAACAGCTAACCCGAGAATGCAACTGTTTTAAAAAAGGTTTTGTGATTTACACATGAAAGAAGTGAAACTATCACTGTATTCTAACAAATGAAAGGCTTAACAGACAATCAGTTTTTCAAATGTATAATTTCAGTTACCTCACACTGCAAATTTTGGCGATAAATTCTGTGTTACGATCGAGCCCTCCACAATCACCTGATGAAGGAGCATCGTTCCGAAAGCTAGTGTGTTTCCAATTAAACCTGTTGGACTGTAACCTGGTGTTGTGATTTTTTAAACTTTGTACACCCCAGTCCAACACTGGCATTTCCAAATCATGTTTTATTAAGCTCATGTAAAGCATTTAGAAACATTTCATCCTATTATAGGAATTTTTTAATGCAAGTTGTTGTTGAAACAGTTTCTGCCCATATGAAATAACCCAGGTTTTGATCCTTGAACTTGGCGAGCTGATAAAATTTCTCACTTGAAAGCACTGCCATTTAAATTTCTGACAGTTACAGTATGAAGCACTCCAGAACAAACTTTCTCCAACATACAGTCACTTCAACCTAACTTCATTAGTGTGGCATCTTTTCCACACCAAGTAATCTTAAATCAGTCTTATTGAAAGTCAATTTGTACCAACTAAGGGACAGTTTTAGGCCATTGGCCCCTGTGCACAAAGAAATAAACTGAATTTTCACACGAGATCCCCATACCAAAACAGACTGAAAGACTTTTGTTGGCTGGCTGAGAAATTGATGTTGGATCCAACATTTGTACCAAGTCAGATAGATAGCAGGCCTTGAAGAGTCTCCAGTAAGCCACAGGTGTAAAACAGATAGCTGCAGTATGTTGAGAAGGAAGTAAACTGAACAAGTGACACATCGAGGTGGTAGCCCGGTAGGCCACAAAATCATGGGTGGCAACTAAAACATCCTACACACTAAAATTATTCAGAATTCCTTTAATCATTAACAAAGTCCCCAGTGGAGTCAAGCAGTTTCGGTTTCTCAATATTTACTGAGCAGCATTGCTTAAATTCCCTCATTCCCTGTTTAACTTTGCACGAACTTATATCCTACAAATGATGCAAGCTCCAGACTTGAATTTTTAAAAATGTCCAGTATAACCACTCAATTCTAGGCCCAGCTGAACATCACATCAGATGTTGCTGGTTGGGCAGCAAAGATACCAAAGGTGGTTGCATTGTTCAAGTTCCTTGCTTGACCATGACCGAACCCCCACCATGTTCATATTCAATCAATGGACATCAGTTTTCAGGCAAAAGACTGGCAGAAGGCAAATGCCTGGGTTGGAGTTAAACATAGCACGCAAAAGTAAATGCTAGAATGTTGTGACATAGATGGGCCTTTAAAATGATCAAATCTAGGCTAGTAAAAAAAAACAAACTTCAGATTACCTACACCATAAAAGGTCACAGTCAGCAGATTTTCTGATGGATGCAGAAATGAAGAAAACATACAAAGATAGCCAAGAGGAAAATTCTAAACTGCCAGGGCCTGTAAACATTTGAAAATGTATCCAAAAGGTTATAGCCATCTTAAAACCTTAGCTAGTGACTACATTTCAGAGCTGGCCTACACAATACATTCAAAAGTCTCTACTCATTTTCAAAAGGATGTTACCTATTTTAGTACAGTTTCAAAAATACCTACAATAATAATGTGGATCACAGACAGCTGTTAATCCCAACTGCTCATGAGTTTTCCAGTAATAGCACATAAAGTCACTCATCTGTGGATATGTTGAAAGTGATGCCTTTGGGACTTGTCACTCCCAAGCTACATAGCCGAGTAGTCGTTAGGAACTTCTAAGATAGTGACTGGCAAGGGATTACAAAGTAACACAATAAAATACCACGACATAGGCATTAATAATGGTGCTATGATTAGTCTCACTTCCCTTGTGCTCATGAGGGAAAAACAAATTAGCCCTCCCCTAACTGACTGAGACGATGATTATCACTAACTTTATATCCGGAGAGATCCCAAAGACTTGCTTTCTTCTTCTTCCTGCAAGCAATATTCTACCTTTCCTCTACTTGACATCATCTGGGACAAAGCAGCCCACTTGATTGGCACTACACCCACAAGCACCAGTCCCTCCACAAGTGGTGAAATGTATCTAAAAGGCGAGCAGAATGCAACCAAACAACTTCCTCTCACTCCCCCATCAGCATTTCACAGGGATTGTTCCCTACAGGACATCCCCCATCCATTCATCGACCATTAACACCATGGAGAATATAACAAATAAAGCTAAAAGAAAGGAGAGAAATGAGAGTTGGTTCACATGGCACTTTCCCATGTAATCACAGAAGGTGCAACGCCTGCCCCTTCATCTCCTCTCTGCTTTGCATCCAAGGGCCTAAACAGTCTTTCCAGGTGAAACAATATTTCATCTGTACCTCCTCCAATCTTGTGTATTGTATTCGCCGCATCCAATGTGGCCTGCTCTACGTTGGAGAAACCGAACGTACGTTGAGTGACTGCTTTGCAGCATGACCCTGAACACTCATCTGTCCTTGGCATGTTGCAGTGCTCCAGTGAATCACAGCGTAAACTGGAGGAACAACACCTCATCTTCAGATCAGGCACTCTATAGCCTTCTGGATTTACAATACTTAAATTGTGAACCAACTCCCATTTCTCTCCTTTCTTTTAACTTTACTGGTTATATTCTCCGTCCCCAAGTCTTCTCCCCCCACCCTTGACCCCAGTGGGACTGGTCTGTTCTTCCCAGTCTGGCAGTTAGACACCCCATTAATCCTGCCTTTCTCACATTCAGATCACTTAATCTAAACTATCAACATCTTTTCTCCCCAGCACTCTACCCCCCTCACCATTCCCTCCGCCAACCACAATATAAATGCTTCCCCTCCAAACTTCACAAGCTGTAATGGAGAGCCATCTAGACTCAAAATGTTAGCTTGTTTTTTCTCCATGGATGCTGTCTGACCCTGATGTGATTGCCAGCATTTGTTGTTTTCAGTTCCTCCACAACATATTCAGTAGCACTGTATACTATCTAGAAGATGCACTGAAGAAATTCAAAGATCCTTTGACGGCACCTTCCAAACCTTCCATCTAGAAAGATAAGGGCAGCAGGTACATGGGAACACCACTACCTGCAAGATCCCCTCCATGCCACTCAGAATCCTGACTTGGAAATATATTACTGCACCTTCGCAATTGCTTGATCAAAAGTCCTGGAATTCCCTAGCTAAGGGCATTGTGGGTCTATCCACAGTTCGTGGTTCAAGAAGACAGCTCACCAGTATTCTCTTAAGGGCAGCTAGGGACAGGCAATAAATGCTGGCCAGACAGTAATCCCCATGTCCCATGAGTGAATGTTTTTTAAAAAAGGTGCTATTAAACAGGCATTAGCACTCCTCAGTACCTAAAAAGGTGTTGGCAAATTATTTGATCATGGATCCTAACACAATTGAACCAATTCTTGCTCTCTTCTCTTGTTCATACATATGAAGGCAATTCTAGGAGTATTCAGGAAATAGGAGGCTATCTAATCTTGACCTGTTTTAGATCTTAAAATAGTAATAAAATGATCAATGCTTCATTAAGCTCACAGTTCCTCAAAAATGTTTGCGGTCAGAACGTGCGTTCTTAATATATTTTTGAAAAACAACACAATAGTCTCTAGACACATCTACCCAAAATGCAGATTTTTTTCTTTTGATTTTGTATTTCTTCAAATGAAATGCTGCCAGACTTTTTTCAAAGATTTTTTTTAAATTATGGAGGAAATTTGCCTCTTTCACCCATTAATTTTTTGCTTAAAAGTGAAAAATAAAAATTGATTTTTAAATTCGCTGATTGTTCTTTGAAGAAAAAGTATACTTGAACTTGACGCTATTCTTACCTTGTAGCAGTGTTGAAGGTCTGGGTTAGTTTGCCACCCAACAGGGCAAGAACCTGCTGGGGGTGTTTCCTCAGTTTCTGTAGTATTGCTAATACTCTTCTTACAAATAGACATAGCTTTAAAGGTATTGCAGTTTTTGGCCTCCCACCGGCCAAGAGCTTTTCCTGTAGCCATAACAACACATCCACCAGGAGATGCTGGAACAAGAAAAGACAGTTTGTAATTTGTTTCAACAGGTTTTTAAAAAAATAAACTTAAATTGTACAGAGTTATGAAATATCAATTTATTTTTTCTTCAAAAGGTGTAAACAGAACAATTTAAAACAATACTTATGGAAATGGTACATTCATAGGTGAAAACTTATTATCATTCCTTTGCACATGTCGAGTAGAAGTATTTTGAAAAGTTTCAAAGATTGGTGCTAACTCATCGGAGGATCAGTTGAGTCTGGAAATAGAGGAGGGGAATGCCCAGTGCAGAGGAAAGAGGAGATCTTGTTGACTAATAGTTTTGTTAATTGAAATCAGTTTTGTTTTTAGAAATGAGTTTTGGTTGAGGAACCCTTCAAAATTATGCTGAGACTAATTTGCATTTCCCCAGTTACAGGCAGGCATCAGACAATATTCTTCACCATTGAAATATGTCCTATGCTTTGCTTCAGCAAGATCTTCTTATTTACTGTCAGAAAGAATACACACCAGCATAAAAGTGCATCACCTTACAGTTTGCAACAAGAACTCTTCTAGACTGATGTGCAAGGTGTTCGTGTCTTACAAGTAGGGCCAGAAAGATCTGACTGCTAGAAATGAAGTCATTCTGGACAGTGAACCAGAAGATCAAATGCAGGAAGGTGACCAGAAAACATTGGTGGCTAAGATTCTGCCTGCCTAATAAAAGAGGGTGGAAATTACAGACACTTATGGGGATGATGACTGTGTGTTTGGAGATGTCATTTAACTGGATATGTACACTAAATCTCAAGTCAGAATATGACATTGTATTTTAGTGCAGAAACATGTATGGTTTTACTGTGGGTACAATGCTGCTGCTCCACTCCATTCCACTTGCATTTTCCAGCTGCACGGAGAAAACGTGGGATCAAAAGATTCCACAGAGATTGATTTTTTAATTCATTGGAGGTGGGCATCACAGACTAAACCAGTTCTTATTACCCATAGGGCAGATCAGAGTTGGCCACATTGTGTGACTCTAGCCCCGCAGCATGGGCCAGATCAGGTAAGGATGGTAGTTACATAGAAGATATTAGCAAACCTGTTGATTTTTTCCTGACAATTACCATTAGACTCTTAATTCCAGATTACTGAATTTAAATTCCACCATTTCCAACAGTAAGAGTTGATCCAAGGCCCCATTTCTTGGATTAATAGTCTAATGATAATAGCACTGGGGCATTGCATCCAGTCTTACAGTTTAGCTAACTGAAAGTATGGCTAGATGACACTTCATTTTCACACCCTAGAGTGCAAAAGGAGGCCGATTGATTCATTGAGTCCACACCAACCCTCTGAAGATCATTCCACCCAGACCCAGTCCCCAAACCCCTATCCCTGTAAACCTGCATTTCCCATGGCTAATCCACTTAACCAACACATCCTTAGACATCAAGGGCAATTTAGCACGGCCAAGCCACCTAACCTGCACATCTTGGGATTGTGGGAGGAAACCAGAGCACCAAGGAAACTCCCGCAGACCATCACCTGAATCGAACCCGGGTCTCTGCTAACCACTGAACCCTTATACAAAACGATTATTGTCTGCTTGAGAAAGAATAGCTCTCCTCGAAGTCTGTCAAATATTTGGGAAACTATTTTAAACAGGTTTGCCTAATTGCACAATGACAACCTGCAGAGTTACCAAGGGAAAAATCTCAACTAGGGTTGAAAGTCACTTGTCAGCAGTTGGAATTTTCTCCTTTCTTCAAAGGACTAAATCATTTTCTTGCTTGTGTTGCCCCCAAAGGTATTATTCATCCTTCAAAAGGTGTTTGGTGGAGCTCAAATGGGTGCAAAGTGACTGCTAAGGCAGATCTCATTTACAACAAAACATTTTGGCTACAGAATATGATGTTACATACAATTGAGATTTGGAGGAGTTGCTGCTCAGAAACCTTCCACTTGCATTTTCTCTACACCTTTGGTGTGGATTTGTTTATGACAGAACTCATGACAGTTTTTTAAAAAAAAATTGGTTGCAACAGGTACAGAGGTTGGACAGGCTTCTCACACGACTGGAGGTTAACGTGAAGCGAAACCTTGAGTTCCCTGTAGAGTTTTCATTGACCACCATGAGATTACAACCCAGTCAAGTTCGTCATACAAGATTCACTTCAGTAAATGAATACCAAACTTTCTTGCTGCATGACCAGGCCAACTCAGTAGTGACTATCTTAGTGGCAAGGCCATTAAAGTCTCATTTCCTGTTACCATCTGATCTTCAGAAACTTCTGACAGCAATTAAAGTGGCAGTCTGCATACCAATGATTGTATACTAGCATCATGAGTGGGAGTGACCAGCACTCGACAGATCTTAACTTTGGGAGGCAGACTTGCTTTGTTTCTTTTGCAATGTTTGAAGACTGTCAAACATTGTACATAATTTTACAATTCTTGCATATTTTTCAACATCAATACAGGTAACCCAAAAGAATGTGCTGACAAGATATCTTAATTTATCTGCTCCCATCAGGCTCTAGTAATGGACTGAGACATTGAGTCCAAATAGTGGTTTCCAAAAGAACACTGGAACAATTTTCCTCATACCAATTTTTTAAGGCTGAAGTTGATGTATGCAAAGTGTATAATAGAGAAGTAGAACCTCTCAGGGCTTGCTGTACTTTGTCCTCTATTGGTCCTCACCAGCCAGACCTCATATGGCTGCTGTCACATGCTGACTAAAGATCATAATATAAAGGAATAGAATTCGGCCATTCAACCCATCAAATCAGCTCTGCTATTCAATTATGGTCGATTTGTTTCTCAACCACATTCTCCTGCCTTCTTCTTGTAACTTTTTATTCTCTTACTAATCAACAACTTACCGGTGTCTTAAATCCACTCAATGTTTTGCTTTCTAGAGCCTCCTGTGGCAAGGAGTTCCACAGATCCACCAGCCTCTGGCTGAAGAAATTCCTCATTTCCGTTTCAAATGGTTATCTCTTCGCTTTGAGGTTGTGCCCTCAGGTCCTAGACTCTTGTACTAGTTGAAACATCATCTTCATATTCACTCGATCCAAGCCTCTCAGTGCTCTAAAGTTTTAATCAGATGCTTCTAAACTCCATTGAGTGCAGACCCAGGGTCCTCAACCGCTCTTCAAACAAGAGGCCCTTTCTCGGTGGGATCAGTTGTTGTAAACCTCCTCCAAGGTCAGCACAACGGTCCTGAGATATGGGACCCAGACTGCCGATAATATTCCAAGTGCAATCTGACCAGAGCCTTATATAGCCTCAGCAGTACATCCCTGCATTTATAATTTAGCCCAATGAATTGAATGCAAAGATTGCATTTGCCTTCCTAACTGCCAACTGGACATACGTGTTAACCTTCAGAGAATCCTGAACTAGGACTCTCAAGTCCATTAAAGTACATACCAACCACATTCTGATATATCACTTCAGTGAGCAATTTAAGGATTTCCCTACCCTGGCAGATGAGACCAATTTCAAGATCCAATGGAAAGCAGTCAGCACTATGTTCTGGGAGATGCAGACCTCACTTAAGGTACAGAAAACATTGTGGTCTCCCATTGCATCTGCATCCATCTCCAGTCCTCCAGATTCATTTGGCTACCGGACCAAATAGATCACAAGAGAGACGGAGGCTGACCATGTGCAACTTTCCTTCAGTATAATACAGTTCAAGGGCAAATCATGTTCATTAGCTTTCAGTTCCAAGGATACCTAGCAGAGATGGCTTACAAGCTATTTGACTCTGTATGCATCACAAAGAATTCAATCCTAATTGTTGTCTCATGATTCACTTCCATCAACCCAAAGAAATGACCAGTAATGGTGGAAAGTGGGATTAGCCAATTAAAGCTCAAAAGATTGAAGTTAAATGTAGTCCTTTGCATCCTGTCCCCCAAATCACTGCACCCCCACCCCTACCCCCATTAAGACATTCTAACTCAGTGCAGGGAGAGGATATAACCTGGGACCTTCTTGATCTAACTGATTCTGTTCTAAATTAGAAGGACATTTATCAGCTGAGCTATGGGGTAGGACCTGGAACTTTCTTTTCTCAATAGCAAATAGATGGAATACTTGGATGTTTTTAGAATCAAGGATACTGTAAATACCTACCTGGCTGATATGCATTCCAATTTGTATACGTTACGGGCTCTTTCTCCTTGGATTTAGTAAACCATGTGTATTCTCCAGTGCCGTTTCTATCCTGAAAGCTAGTCCAGAAGTATTTGCCATTTTCTGTCGTATATTTTGCAATCAAACTATTAATAAATTCTTGTTCAAACCTGCATTCAGAAAAAAAAATTCACTTTTCAGAAGAGAAACCAATTACTCTTTTCTACTTAGGAAACATACCATGAAATGGGTACATTCCAAATTTTATTGCAATTATGAGGGAAACTTAATATTCCTTGGCTAATGGAGGTCTGGTAAAAGAATATGTCAAAATAAAAATCATTAGTTCAAAAGATACAAGGCAAGCATTTATTACCCAACCCAAATAACCTCAAAGTGGAGGAGAGTAATCTTCTTGAATACAACTATTTCCAAGGGCAGTTTAGAATCAACTAGAGTCTAGAGTTTGGGACAGATAAATGTTAGAAATAGAAATCTGAACAACCAGCAATCACATGACAGAACTACACAGCAAAATTTCACATTTTTCGACAGAAAAAGCAAATGCTATTGCATACAAGAATTAAACATAGCAGATACCATTTACTCAACACTATATATTTATAATTATGTTTGCTATAAATGCAGTTCACACCCCACCCTGCCTCAGTATCCATCACAGCAATCTTGAAGGTTCATATACTTAGAGACGTCAATCCCAAATGATGTTACAGCCTTCAGGAATTTATTTTAATTCACCTCAGTATTTCAGATATTCTCTGTACTACAAGACTGGGGAAACTTTCTAACAGCTTCTTGACCAAGTGAAATTCCAGGATTTATTTAATACTTCATTTCTGTGGATCCATCAGTTCCTTGTTCTAATTGCCCACAGATACTCAGCTGCCTTCTTTTCAGTTTACAAGCTAACACTATCGACTGCTTTCTGCCACAAGACTTCAAAGATCAATGTCGATTCTATCCTCCAACTACAAGGCAAATCTTCCAGTTGCTTTCAGTCTTGCAAAATCTAAACTGTGTTGAACGATGAACTTAGTAACCTTTTTTGCCTAACGTTCAGGCCAGACTAACAATCAAAAGTTGGTTCTCCCTATCTAGAGAGATTCAGTCTACAGCAAAGCAAAACTACAATCGCCCCTTGCTTAAAAAATTAGACGTCAGGAACTCTCCCGATTCTTATTAGGCTTCTATGCTCCCAAAGCTTCAAATTCTGCAACTCGTGAGCAATTTAAAAAGAAAACTGACGTAATTGCCTTATCTCTGGCCTTCCTGGTTCTACTAAAATAACCATCGGTCAATCACTCCGCTTTTTCTTTGCACTTTCAGCTGTGACTTTATAAATCAAATACAGGTTACTTTTTACTTAGGCTTAGAGTCATCGAGATGTACAGCATGGAAACAGAACCTTCGGTTTAACCTGTCCATGCCGACCAGATATCCCAACCCAATCTAGTCCCACCTGCCAGCACCCAGCCCATATCCCTCCAAACCCTTCCTATTCATATACCCACCCAAATGCCTGTTAAATGTTGCAATTGTACCAGCCTCCATCACATCCTCTGGCAGCTCATTCCATGCACGTACCACCCTCTGCGTGAAAAAGTTGCCCCTTAGGTGTCTTTTATATCTTTCCCCTCTCACCCTAAACCTATGCCCTCTCGTTCTGGACTCCCTGACCCCAGGGAAAAGACTTTGTTTATTTATCCTATGTCCCTCATAATTTTGTAAAACTCTTAGGTCAGCCCTCAGCCTCCGGTGCTCCAGGGAAAACAGCCCCAGCCTGTTCAGCCTCTCCCTGTAGCTCAGATCCTCCAACCCTGACAACATCCTTTTAAATCTTTTCTGAACCTTTTCAGGTTTCACAACATCTTTTTGATAGGAAGGAGACCAAAATTGCATGCAATCTTCCAACAGTGGCCTAACCAATGTCCTGTACAGCCGCAACATGACCTCCCAACTTCTGTACTCAATTCTCTGACCAATAAAAGAAAGCATACCAAACGCCTTCTTCACTATTCTATCTACCTAAGACTCGACTTTTAAGGAGCTATGAACCTGCACTCCAAGGTCTCTTTGTTCAGCAACACTCCCTAGGACCTTACCATTAAGTGTATAAGTCCTGCTAAGATTTGCTTTCCCAAAATGCAGCACCTCGCATTTATCTGAATTAAACTCCATCTGCCACTTCTCAGCCCATTGGCCCATCTGATAGAGATCCTGTTGTAATCGGAGGTAACCTTCTTTGCTATCCACTACACCTCCAATTTTGGTGTCATCTAACTGTACCTCTTATGCTCGCTTCCAAATCATTTATGTAAATGACAAAAAGTTTTATCTGCTTTTATATTAGGGCTGTTTATCAGTTTTTAAATCAGACTTCTCTATCCATCTTACTTTTAAGCACGAAAACACATGAATCAAGAACTAGATATCTGCAGGTTATAATGTTTCGACTGGGCAAAGTTGGCTGATTTCCTTTCTTCAAAGGGATATTAGCCAACCAAATAGGTTTTTAATAACAATTCAGTACTTTCATATCATCAGTCACAGATATTAGTTAATTTTTTAAATTCTAGATTTGCTTAATTGAACGTAAGTTTCACAGCTGAAATGTAGGGATTCAAATTCACATTCCTGGATGAATAGACTGATGGCTAGTAAAATAATTACTGTGGTACACCCTCCTGTGGATGTCCACACAAACGGGATGCACCTAAGAATGGTGAGACACTGATTCCCAAGAATACTTTTCACAAGTTTTCACTCAACCTCTGCTCTCAAATGTGGACCTTCCTCACCACAGAAAATGATAAAATAGTTCAACAGTTATTCAGCCTAAGGCAGAGTTCTGCATCCTTTCAAAATCACTGAAACAGTGGCAATTTCTATTCATGGAAGATACAAAATCATCCAAGTATGCACAAGAGTATTATGTACAAAGCAAACTGTGTTGCTTATGATATGGACAATAGCTACAGTGCAGTCTTTCCAAAAATAAGTCTTGTGCTTGACATATCCATTCTAGATGGAAGTAGTCATGGGTTTGGAAGGTGCTAAGGATTTTTCATCAATATCTGTAGTGTATCTTGTAGATAGTACTTGTAACTGTGACTAAGGTTTGTGGATGTGGTGCCAATCAAACGGACTATTTTGTCCCAAATCATGTTGGACCTCCACTCATCTAGGCAGGTGGGCAGTATTCCATCATACCCCTAAGTTGCACCCTGTAAATAAGGGACAATCTTCGGAGAGTCAAGTATTGAGTTAGTTCCTGCAGAATTTAGAGTGTCTGACCTGCCCTTGTAGCCACTATAATTAGGTTATGAATCCAACTGAATTTCTGGTCAATGGTAACCTCCCCAGAGCATGTCGATAGTGGAGCATTCGGCGAGTGTCAAGGGATGGTGGTCAGATTGTCACTTCACAGAGACTGCCATTGACTAGCATTTTTGCAGCGTGAATGTTACTTGCCACTTGTCACCCCAGGCCTGGATATTGCCCTGATCTTGTTGCATTTGAACATTGACTGCTCAGTATCCGAGAAGTCACAAATGCTGAAACCATCAGCCAACATCCTCATTTCTGACCTTATTATTATGCAGACAGACCGATGAGAGGAGAGGTAATTTTGGATTTGGTGCTCGGCAACGAGCCAGGACAGGTGTCAGATCTCGCAGTGGGAGAGCACTTTGGTGAAAGTGATCACAACTGCCTCACATTTACCATAGCCTTGGAGAGTGAAAGGTGCAGTTACTGAGGGAAGATATTTAATTGGGGAAAAGGAAATTATGACACTATCAGACAGGAGTTGGGAAGTGCAGACTGGGAGCAATTGTTTCACAAAGTGCACAACAGATATGTGGAGACTATTTAAGGAGCAGTTGTTGTGAGTGATGCACAAATTTATTCCTCTGAGACAGGTAAGAAGGGGTAAGATTAAGGAACCATGGATGACGAGAACAGAGGAGCTTCTCGTCAAAAGGAAGGCAGCAGCTTTCGTGAAGTGGAGGAAGCAAGGATCTAGCACAGCTTTAGAGGATTACATGCTTGCTAGAAAAGGAGCTCAGAAATGGACTGAGGAGAACCAGGAGGGGGCATTAGAAAGGCTTGGCAGGAAGGATTAGGGAGAACCCAAAGGCGTTTTACTCATACGTGAGGAATAAGAGAATAATCAGGGAGAAGGTAGATCCGATCAGGGATAGCGGAAGGAACTTGGGCGTGGAGTCTGAGTAGATAGGGGAAGTCCTAAATGAGTTTTTTGCTTCTGTTTTCACACCAAGGAAAGGGAACTTGTTGTTCCCTTGGACAGGGGGAGAAATAAGTTCTGGAGCATTAGCTTGCACTGCAAGTGGATTTGAAAGCATACTTCCACTTCTCACATTATGTTCCATTGGTGTGTCAAGAAGACAAGAGGGAGAATTTTTCTACAAAATCTGAGCAGCTGACAGTGCAAACAGAACTTTAATAAAGTACATTTCTTAATATTACCAGCTGAAACAAATTCATACCATTCTTAAAAAAATATACTTTAGGCATATTCCAATATTGTGTTTGTAATGAGAATGATCATAAATTGCAATGATCTCCTAAAAAGTAGAAAATAAATTACAAGAATTTGTACCTGTTTTGTATTGTAAGATGACATTTTGATTCAAACTCAACTTCTGTTGAATCAAGTGTGTAGCAGTAGCTACCATGCCTTCTCCAGTTCTTAAAAAGGAAGAAGATTTAGTTGGTTCAACTTTTAAGAGTCAAGGATGTATATTAGTATTTTAAAAAATGTCTTAATGATTTATATTTATGATGCATAAAGTATTAAAAAAGGTCATATTAGCAAGCATTTATTTACCACAAAACTCTATAGATTTATAGTAAATTAATTTGAAATAATGCTGTTTTTGTAAATTTTCTCCTCATTCTTATTTACTGTAATCACACATTATAAGCTGCAAGAGTAGATTAATGTAGCTTTGTTCCAAGACATCACCCAAAACATCTTAAAAGATCAAAACCTGAAGAATGAAAATACAAACACCAAGTCATGATTCACCAGTCTTTAAACACAGGATGCCAGTGCATCTAATGTAATGGTGTTGAGATAGACTAATCAGTTAAAATCAAAAAGATGTCATCGAGTCAAACATTATTCAATATATTGTTCAGTAACAGACTGAATTGATTATATGAAGAACAAAATGTACTTGTTAGCTGAGCTTAGCTAAAACAAAAACTTCATAAAATGACCACAGCTGGTAGGTCTCAAAAGCAAAATTTCACTTAATTTAACCTAGGTTTAAAGCCAGAACTAAATAGACCATTTCAAGACTAACCTAAAAAGAACCACACAGGTACAGCACGAGTTACAATAAGATAATACAATTACCTCATCCCGTGGGCATCCTACATCAGACGAGTCTGTTTTATGCAAGGTCCTGCCTTGTTTCTTACATACGTATGATAGCTTGCTGTCACATTCTGAAATCTTCCATTGACCCAACTGTGGGATCAGAAAATTCAGAGATTTTACCATCTATACATGATCAAAATCTGAAAAAGAGAGAGAGATACAACTCCAAAGTTATGAGTCACCAGCTAAGAAACACAGGGTGCTGGTATACAAGTGTATCTAATAAAATGGATAGATTAATTTGTTAAAAATAAGAAAAGGTGCCACCCAGTTAGACATTATACAATGCAGACTTCAGTCAACAGACTGAATTGACGACATCAAGGATGAAACTTAATAATTTAAGAACAAACAAACTTCCTTAGAATTCTTAGGCTGCACTTTCTAAACTCCAGAGCATTTTGATTTAGAAGGAGAAAGGCAACACATATGTGGAAACGCCATCATCTTCAAGTTCTTCTCCAAGCTACTCACCATCCTGACCTGGAAATATAATCACCTTTGCTGAAATTCTACTTTAACATTATTCCCTGGTTCTAGGCTCCCTCAGACAGGGGAAACATATTTCTTTCATTTCCACTGTTGACCCATTCAATGTTTTGAATGTTTGAATAAGACCATTCTCAATCTTCAAAATTCAGAGAATACACAGTCTTTCTAATCTTTCCTCATAGGATAATCCTAACCTGCACTGCGTACTCCAGAGGTGTAGCCTCACCAAGGCCTTAATATATCACTAAGAGTCCAATACAAAAATCTTCCTGCAATAAAGATACCATTTGCCTTCATTGCTTACTGCATCTGCAAATTAATGATTCATGAATAACGACATCCAAATTCTTTTGAAGTTCACCATGTAAAGATTATATTTACATATTTTTGATTGAA
This sequence comes from Hemiscyllium ocellatum, assembly GCF_020745735.1. Lineage (NCBI taxonomy): Eukaryota > Metazoa > Chordata > Chondrichthyes > Orectolobiformes > Hemiscylliidae > Hemiscyllium > Hemiscyllium ocellatum. The sequence goes on along the minus strand of NC_083407.1, from coordinate 53,997,628 downwards.
GTGGATAACCTCACATTCCTCCACATTTGATTCCATCTGTCCAGTGTTTGTTCATTCGTGTAATAACCTCTCCAAATTCCCTTGAAGTATCTTTGCATCCTCCTCACAACTCTAACTTCCTTCTAGTTTAGTATCAGCTGCAAATTTCAGACTAGAAATGTGTGACCAGTAGGGTCCTACAAGTATCAGTGTTTAGGACTCCATTAGTCAGACATATCCAATCTGAAAATGTTACATTTGTTTTTAACATTTCTGTCCATTAACCAGTTCTCATTCCACGCCAGTATACTTCCTCTGTCCCATTTGTTAACCTCTTGTGTTGGACCCAATGAAAAGCTTTGAAAATCTAAAAGATACCATGTCCATAAGTTCCCTTTCATCTATTCTGATTGTTATATCCTCAAACTGCAAGTTTGTTAAACATGGCTTAACTTTCATAAATCTATGATGACTGTACTCAACCCTACAAGTTTTGTTTTCCCAAAGTATTCTGTTATTACCTCCTTTGCTACAGATTCTAGCAATTTTCTGATGCTCGAATTCAGGGTCTGTTAATCCTCTTTTCCTTCTTAAAAAAGTGGGGTTAAATTTGCTACCACTGAGCCTAAAGTACTATCACTAAACCCAGGCTCGGAATACTATCTGATAAGATAATGGCTGGGACAGCCAAGATTTTCACCACTGTTTAAGCTGGACTACTTCTTAGGGTGAATGTCGGAAATCAGCTAGCTGTTGCCACAATGGGCCACAAACCAGCTGCTTCTATTGTATGCACATGGGAATGTACAAAAGGGAAAGAAAACAAATATTGGTGGGTCTGGAAGAGCATACCATTGCTTTGCTGTTAACCTGCAAAAGGAGGAAATGCTGGTTTACCGAATATCATCAATCCAAATAAATACCAACTAACAGTTTCATTTTATTAAAAGGAATGAAAAGAGAATTTGCACCAAATAATATTTACGCTATCCATTGTCCATCCTCGGCTTTTCACTGCCCAGTTCATAGAAGACCTCCAGTGAAGTTTGCAATCTGTTGAAGGGTACAATCCATTTGGAGTGCACAAGAGGAGGGAAGAAGGGAAATTATATTTGATGGTTCAGGCAAATAAACTGGCTTGAGGACATGTGGAAAAGACCTGGGTGATCCAACAACTGAGGCCTCGTTGCAGATGTCAGGACCTTTGCAACCTACGTTTCCACCAAGATTTAAAATAAAAGTTTTAACAGTCTATTCCCAAATGAAACAAATGCACTTAGATGAGAGAACATTGAAGCAACTAGTCATTTACTTGCCTTTCCTCCATAGGACACACAGTGCTCAGTAGTATTGTAGGGGATATTAGGTTGAGCCTGGTCCCAGTAAGTGAAGGTCACAGGAGATCCATCTGACCACTTGAACAAGGCTGGGAACTGGTCACTTCTTAATCCAGTCCATATTTCATAACTGTAAGCTAAAACAGAAACTTAAGTGACAATAGCTAAGAAAATTCAATGAGATTAATTTGTACAAATATTTCACAAAAATAATCCTGGGATTACATTTGGAATAGTTCATCAAATAGCGATTGGATTTTAATATTTTCAGGTCAGATTTTAACCTGGAATTATTGTGACATATGTTCAATGATGAGGTTGTATCAAAAGATCTAAATTTTAGACATCTGAAAGATGATAAGGAAACACCCAAGTCTTGTGAAAAAGAGCTGAATGTCAAAAGTTGAAATGCTGAGTTTTTAATTTACTCTGTAGAATTATAATTTTAAAAGTATTGACATTTACAAAATAAGTTGCACTATTTTTCACATTTAAATGAGCACAAAACCTGACGCAGGAAACTAGCATGACAATATAAAATTAAAGAGACAGGAACACTTTCTGAATTTCAGCATTACAAGGTCAGTAGTAAGCATGTTCACAGATAATTGCAGTATATACAAAATGCAGACATTTAAGCAGTCCTTGCCTGCATGCAGCAAGACCTGGGTAAGTTTCTGGCCTGGGCTGATAAGTGCCAAGTAATAATTACATCACAAATGCTAGGCATAACCATCCAGACAGATGAATCTAACCATCTATCTTTGCCAGTTATTAGCTTTAGCACTTCTAAATCACCAGTCATCCAAATAGGAGTTGGGTTTGGGTTGGTGGAGAGGGAACTGTGCAGTGATATTACTTCAGAAGCCTGAACTGAAGGAGCTTTGGTGACAAGAATTCTGTAGCAAACAATACTCCCATCTCTCCAAAGCTTGTCCAACATCACAAAGCACATGAACCACTTTTCCCGTTTGCCTCAATGATGAGTTTGAGTTGTGGAAGTGCATGGTACACACTATAATGTTGGGATAATGTATGGAGTAAATATTTTATAAAAGGTGGCATATGGGGAAGTGCCACTCAGCAAACCACCTGTTTAACAAGGTGTTGAAGTTCAAGTATTGTTGGCATTGCATTCGTCCATTTATAAGAATGGTGATTCACACTATCCTTCAAAAGATATTTATCAAAAAATTTTCTCATTAAGGGTTATGTGACTGATCATTACTCAGTCTAACCCTACCTTTCATCATAAACCAAATGATACGACATCAGCAGTTTTCCAAATCAGTTTGTAGCATCCCGATAGCCAGAAGACCAACCATTTTCTTTCTGGGAACATATTCCTTCTGAAATCTCTCTATTGCTTTCCTGAACATCTCCCACAACTCTAACACAAATTTATCTTTAAAATAGTCTTAGTCTACTTCTGCCAAATCACTCTTAGAAAAAGTAGGCCTTTTCTCGATTTAAAGTGTAATATCTTGTCTTATACTTCTTCATAGCTAATTAAACCCAACTGCATTATGATCAGAATATTCCCCTACTGATATTCCTTTCACTTGTGCAGCTTCATTTCTTAAAATAAAATCAAAATTCCTCTCCTCTTATTGGGATTACTTCATTGTGGAAAATAAAATTTCTTGATGCACTTGAAGAATTCTTCGTTCTCTACATCTTTCTGACTAATTTCATGCTAGTAATCTTGCAGTATAAACCCTTCAATTATTGCAATACTATTTCTTTATCAGCTATTCACCTATATTTGCTTCACTACCTTCAAACTGACAGCTTGGGGGTCTAATGTATTGTCTCAACAGTTTATAATCACATTTCTGCTCTTCAGTTCAACCCATATGGCTTCATTTGATGTCTGCTTGCACCATTTGTTTTACTTACTAGGCCACTTGCATTGAATTATGCAGCACTGATCATCAAACAACACCTTTGTTGTCTACTTTGTTTTCTTTGAATTTAATAATGAGCATAAAAGGCAGTCTTCTATTTTCAGCTTTGTAGCTCTTCCTTCTGAATCTACACTCAGGTTCCCAACTCTCAACTCCCCTATACATTAGGGCCTCCCTTAGAGTCAGAGAAGTGGAATTCTTTTTATTTTCAAGAGGGTTTTGAAAGGGAGAAGGACAGTATCCAAGGAATTAGCAATTTCTCAAAAAATACAAGATGCACTGAAATTTCCATCTCAATACTTGTTTATGTAAATTATAGGCTTAAATGAACATAGAACAGTACAGCATAGGACCAGGCTCTTCAGCTCACTGTGTCTGTGCCAACTATAATGTCATTTAAACCAACCCATCTCTGCCTGCACATGGTCTCTATCCCTCTATTCACATTCTCGTGTCTGTCTAAGTACCTCTTAAACCTTGCTATTGTACCTGCTTCTACCATCTGCATTCCAGATACGTACTAGCCTCTGTATAAAATAACTTGCCTTGCACATCTCCTTTAAATTTTCTTTCTCTTACCTATGATCCCTAGTATTTGACATTTCCATCCTGAAAAAAAAACTGACTATAAACCTCATCCATGCCTCTCAATTTTATATATCACTTTCAGGTCACCCTTTATCCTCCACACTCTAACAAAAACAAATCGAAATTTGTTTAACCTCTCCTTGTAGCTACAACACTCCAATCCATGCAATATTCTGATAAACCTCTTCTGCACTCTTTCAAAATACACCGCCACATCCTTCCTATCATGTGGTGACTAGAACTGTGCGCAGTACTCCAAATATGGCCTTACCAAAATGTCTTGTACAATTGCGAAATGACTTGTCAACTTTTACACTCAATGCCCCAAACAATGAAGGGAAGCATGCTGTGTTTTATTTACCACTTTATCCACTATGTTGCCACTTTGAGGGAGCAACAGACTGAGACTCCCAGACCTCTCTGTATATCAATGCTCCTAAGGGTTCTGTCATTAACTGTATACTTTCCTCCTGCATTTGACCTCCTAAGAAGCATCACCTCACACTTGCCCAGATTAAACTCTGTCTGCCATTTCTCCACTTAACTTTCCATATCTTTCCTCACTATATAAATTGGGTTATTCTTTATGGTTAGTTTCTTGACAACAGTTGGCTTTTGTGAAGTTGATCAACTTTTACCACCTTCCCAGAGTGATATAAAATATATATCTCTGTTCAGATTTAAATTAGGTACTCTTACTGCTTGGATAGCGATTAGAGTTCGCACTTACCTTCATGAAGCTTGCTGACAACCAGCTCCACATCTGCTAATGAATGTATGCTGATGAGATGACTTCCATTGGATTTACAAGAACTATATGCATCATCCCATTTCAAATCTTGTTTGTTTATATAATAGCAGAAGCCATTATATGCAAGCCAGCCTGCTTCACATTCTGTACTGGTGTACTTCCACGGATCTGAAGAAAGTAGTCATAATAAATTTGAGAGAATTTCATATAGTAGCTTCTACATTATTCTATGTAATTTCCTTATTTTAAATTATTTCCCTTGTAAAAGGGAAAATTGGCATTTGAAAACAGTAGGGTAGAACCGTTTCTCATGGCGTTCATGTTACAGATATAAACTTTGGTACACAACATCCTGATAAGCACCAACCCAAAACAGATTCTGGCCATTTGTTAGCTATCCAGGATACACAAGAGGTCAAAGAAGTAAGGGATCTTGTGCAGCATTTAACGTAATCCCACGGGGCATTTAATGAAGTGGCAGGGTGGCAGATGGGAACCACCCCCCCCCCCCCCCGTTCTTCCTACTTCCACCCTGCTGACGCTGGAGGTTCTTGTGGGAAATTAATACATGGCAATAACCCAGCAATGATCGGGGGGGGGGGTTCCAGCGCATGAGGCAGCTGTCTGTGTGGTCACCTGCAGGTTTCTCCCATGAGGGATTTGGCCTCAAATGCAGCAACTCGGAGTCCCTTCTCTGCCCTTTCTGCAGACTTTGCCTTCTTCCAATTGGCCCACAACCTCGCCTTTCCTTTGCTCAACTCTGTATTGCAATCTGACAACAAGTCTAGAAGGTCTCTAGTAGTTTACGATACACGCAAGGACTAGGTTGAACAGGCAGTCATCATTTCCTTCCTGGTGACACTGCCATTAGAGACAGTTCTGGCCTCCAACTGCAAAACCTATTCTGAAAAAGGTGAAATGGGGTTTCCATTATGTCTACAGATAGCAGATGAAGGTGGTCAGCTCAATTAAATGCCAACTCTGGTGTCTGTTTAAGAAATGGACTAAGAACCACAGTGATTGTCGCAGGCCTCAAATTTTTCATACTTATTTCCTGTATCTAAGCTTTTACAACGAGCACAACTTTAGAGAGCCAGGAGCAGCTGGAGTTCATGCAGTAGCTTCTAGTAGTCGTGTTCAACCCTTTTTCTATAGTTCTTCTCTCCTGTGGGACTTACTTGAAGGTTCCGCTGTCTGTGGATGTTTTGAATACAAATTTCCAGGACAATTTTGAATACAAATTTCTTTTGATCCTTGAGCCATCATCTTTGGGTGCAGAAATTGTTTGCATATTCATTGTGCTTCTGACAAGAACTAAGCCTTAATAGCCAATTAAGTTTATTGGCAAAAAATCCATGAAAGAACAAAGATTTTATGACTGGAGCAAATTCCAGAAAAGAAAAATCTAGCTTTGTAAATTTTAAATACACAAAATTCTGAAAATTCAAAAAAAGTGTTTCTATTTTGGCACTGAGGAACAGAAAATAAAAGAGTCTTTCTTTTATTTTAAAGATTAAATTAAATCAGATAGCACATCCAGCAGTCAATGTATCACGATTTTTAATGAACTTGTTTAGAATACTAAATTGGTCAGATATTAGCAAACCAATAAGTATTATTGGTTTTATTTTATTTATGTAATTGATAGCTCAGTGGTTTGATATTACCCCTATACAATAATCCCATCAAGAATCATTTAAGAATCATTACCGAGTGATGAAGTGGACTGGTCAAAACAGCTGGTTGTTGCATGACAGTAGCACATGACTTGACTTTGCACATGATGCATTACATGGCAGCTACCAACACTGGAATATTTGGAGGAGCGCTGAATCAAAGTCAAGTATTACCATAAATCAAAAGCAATTTACCTTGGCAACAATGAACACCATTAACCGGAAGGTTGGAAAAAGCAAAGGTAATTTCTTGGCCTCAAGTACACGTGTCTGCTTTATGGATCAATTTTGTGATAAGTCCATTCATACAAGTCATGCAATCTCAGAACTCCAGCGACATGGCAAGATCACTGGAATTTTCAGTCTCTTGTGGCATCAAACTTGGGTTTTTCAAAAGGGCACATCCTCACAGTTTAAATGAGACATGGAGGGGAAAAGGAGGGAGGAAATATAGACTTGTATCACTTAAAGCAACCAACCATACCCAAAGAAACAAGTTAGTTATGTAAATATAATTAGACTTGTGCCTTAGGTTTAGCTTAGGCTGGCCAGTCTTCAGGTCTCCGGTAGCCCAATAATTAAATGGAAGCACAGACTACTTTTGGGAGGGTCAAGCCTTGGCAGAATTGTTTAAAATTGTTATACTCACTCCTGCCTCAGTTCCATCACCACCTCCCAACTCAGAGGCTGATAAACAACTCACCACCGTTCCTCCTTCCTACCAGTAGCCCATTTCACGGTTTCCACCTCATCCTGTGCTCCTCAAAATCACTTCACAATCAACAAACAGCCATGACTTTCAGAATTACATCCAGACTGGGAACATGCTGGGGGACATATGTCCTCATGTTAACACTGCACATCATTAGGGGAAAGCTGATTATCTAACTTTCTGAACAAAATCTCCTTCCTACTTAACTAAACGCACCCCTGTCAAGATTGAGGCCAAGGGTTCAATTTCATATGTTAATTTACAAAAGAAGAGAAGCTGACAACAAAACAAAACATTTAATTAGGTGAGACATATGGAGAAAGTTTGCAAGCTCTGAAGGTGCAAAAGCAAATTTAAGCCAAGAAAAAAAATCTGGCAGCACTGATGTTAAAACAGGATTGTCTGAGCAACCAGAGTAAAAGGCATGATTTAGAGATGCCGGTGTTGGACTGGGGTGTACAAAGTTAAAAATCACACAACTCCAGGTTATAGTTAAACCTGTTGGACTATAACCTGGTGTTGTGTGATTTTTAACAGAGTAAAAGCCAATTGCTTCACTCCTTTTTGATGTTTAGAAGACGGTACAAAATGAAAGTTGTGGAATCTAAACCAAAGTAATTGACTAAGTACAACGTCCATCTCAAGTGGTGAAAAATTTACAGATTTTCACCAAATAAAACACACATTTCAAAAGGTTCAAAAGCCCCAGATTCTGGTTGTACGTTTGGGAGCACAGAGCCTGTCTGAGAGAATTAAGAAGATTTACCACATTGACAGAAGATGTTTCTCCTCATTTCAGTCATAAATTTCTCATGCTTTATTTTGAGACTCTGCCTTCCCTGGTTTTAGATCCCTGCCAGAGGAAACATCTTTCTCAGTCTACTCTATCGATCACATCTAAAATGTTGTAAATTTATAAGATTGTCTATCATTCCTATAAACAAGAGAATACATAGCTTTGGTATCCTCAAAGATAATGTGGGGTGAGGAGAACGAGTAGACCTGCATTCAAGTCCTTCTTGCTCCCGTAGGGTGTGTAATATCATCAGTGAAGAGGCAGATTAGAAAAATATCTTGAACAGTCCCATCACCAAGGAGTAACTCTGGTTAGCCTGTGCTGCACTCCCACTATGGCAACTTTACCCTTTCTTAGAGGAGATGACCAGAATTGCACACAACACACGAGATGCGACTCATCATTGTTCTCCAGAAGTGAAGCAAGACTTCTTTGGTATGGAACAATTCCTATCACCATAGCTGTTCACTGGACATTCACTGTTCCTTTTCATTCCAAACCTCCTGTAATACCAGTAGTGGCTACTGATCCCAGTGAGACGCAAGAGTTGCTGGCATCCAATTGGGTCCCTGTTCAGTTAGAACTCCCAACTCATTAAATTTAGATAGAGTAAGCCAGCAAAGCTGGAGGTGGGGTCCTCTCCAATGCACCAGCTATGCACTATCAATATTTACCCTTAGCATGCTATTCAACTCATTATTACAAGGAGATTGTTACAATGAGTACTCCTGATGCTTCCCATTATTTTACTAATCTTGCTCATCTGTATAATTCTCTTTCAGAAAACGATAGTCTTTTCTTCCACCAACATTAATTCTCCCACATCACTGACCAATATGCATATTATCTTCAAGTGCAACTTTGCTTTTTGAGCCATGATCAGCATGCTGTATAAGACATACTTTTGTTTTTATGAACAGTTGATTAATGCATTTAAAAGATGAGAAACATGCAGCTATTTAGTCCCACACACGCCAAGTGGTCCTTAAGCTGACCATGCTTATACACACCTCTCCCCATAAAGTGGGTATCTCCCTTTCCTGAATCTTGGGCCAAATGATTATTATTGGTAAATCAAACAATGAAATAATTATAGAATAATTAATTCAAAACATTCTGATGAGGTTAAGTTGCTAACAGTTTAATTTATGTTTTACATATAGAGTTGGTTTGCTGTTGGTATACAAAGTTAATAATGCAATCCTAAAGTACCTCATTGGCGAGGAGATACTTTGGAAATATCTTGAGTTGAGTCAGTAATAAGTTCAAGTTTTGCTAATGTTGTAATAATCCCACACTATGTCTTTTGTATAATTTTGTCAGTGGAAATGCCAATTACAATAGTGCAAATAGATGTGTTCTGAGCAAAAAGGCAATTGAGAAAGAACAAGAGATGAGCAGTAATATAAACATGAGGAATTCATTTCACAAGGGAGAGAAAAAGCAAATGACACTTACCGAATGACTCGTGCCTTGCCTGAGTGAATGGTTTCTTGCACGCATATGGTAAAGCAGCTTCACAGGGACTAACTTGCCAGTGACCATCAGAGTTCATTGTAGCACAGCTCGATTCCTCAAGATGATACAGATCAAATATATCTAAAACATAATAAATTATAAATTTGCAGCTCAGACATCTCATCATTTTCAGGGAGTAACTATTTTGGTTGGTTTAATTTGAGGCATTGGTTGTTTAAATGCGTATTACATTCTGCAACTTGCATAAAATGATCAGTTCAATTTTATTCATTGACCTCATGAGCTGAATGAGATGGTCAGTATGGCAGACATTGTGCAAGAGATGTGCACCAAAAAAAAAATGACAACAAGGAAAAAAAACATCTCAAATGGGAGATCAAAAAAGCAATTGGAGAATAACAGAAACTGAATGATCTGGAAAGCAGAGATAAAGAAAGGAGCAGCAGAAAGGAAAAGGAGAGTAAAGACAAGAGATAGAAAGAGAAAGGGCAGAAAAATCATTAAAACAAAAAAGGACCTTTCATATAGTCACTATTAAAACCATTTTTACTTGTAAACCAAAACTGATCCAAATGTACGGTTTTGTTGTGAATTGTAACTAGGATCTGCACTCCGACTATAAGTACAGAAATCTCTTAGGAGAAAGTGAGGACTGCAGATGCCGGAGATCCTGAATCTTGGGCCAAATGATTATTATTGGCAAATCAAACAATGAAATAATTATAGAATAATTAATTTAAAACATTCTGATGAGGTTAAGTTGCTAACAGTTTAATTTATGTTGTACATGTAGAGTTGGTTTGCCGTTGGTATACCAAGTTAATAATGCAATCCTAAAGTACCTCATTGGCGAGGAGATACTTTTGGAATATCTTGAGTTGAGTGTGGTGCTGGAAAAGCACAACAGGTTATGCAGCACCGAATGAGCAGGGGAATCAACGTTTCGGGCAGGAGCCTTTCATCAAGAATGAAGGTGGAGAGATAAATGGGAGGGGAGTGGGGCTGGGGAGAAGGTAGTTCAGAGTGCAATAGGTGGACGGAGGTGGGGGTGAAAGTGATAGGAGAGGAGGGTGGAGCGGATAGGTGAGAAAGAAAATTTACAGGTGGGACAGGTCATGGGGACAGTGCTGAGCTGGAAGGTTGGAACTGGGGTAAGGTGGGGGTGGGGGGGGGGGGGGGAATAATTGAGGAAACTGGTGAAGTCCACACTGATGCCCTGGGGTTGAAGGGTTCGGAGGCTGAAGAGGAGGCTTTCCTCCCCCAGGCATCCGGTGGTAAGGGAGTAGCAATGGAGGAGGCCCAAGATCTGCATGCCCTCAGCAGAGTGGAAGGGGGGAGTTGAAATATTCAGCCACGGGGCAGTGGGGTTGATTGGTGCGGGTGTCTAAGAGATGTTCTCTGAAACACTCTGCAAGAAGATGTCCTATCTCCCTAGTATAGAGGAGACCGCATTGGGAGCAATGGATAAATAAATGACGTGTCGAAGTGCGGGTGAAACTTTGATGGATGTGGAAGGCTGCTTTGGGGCCTTGGACAGAGGTGGGGGGATGGGCGCAGGTTCTGTAATCCCTGCAATGGCAGGAGAAGGTACCTGGAGGGAAGGGTGGGTTGGTAGGGGGCGTGGACCTGACCAGGTAGTCGCGGAGGGAATGGTCTTTGCAGAAAGCTGATAGGGGTGGGGAGGAAAACATATCCCTGATGGTGGGGTCCATTTGTAGGTGGCGGAAACATTGGGGGATGATGCAATTTATGCGGAGGTTTGTGGGGTGGAAGGTGAGGACCAGGCGGGGTTCTGTCCTTATTGTTGCGGTAGGAGGGGTGGAGTTCGAGGATGGAGATGCGGGACATGGATGAGATGCATTGGAGGGCATCTCCAACCATGTGGGAGAGAAAATTTCAGTCTTTAACGACAGAGGCCATCTGGTGTGTTCTGTGGTGGATCTGGTCCTCCTGAGAGCAGATGCAGCAGAGGAGGAGGAATTGGGAATACAGAATAGCATTTTTGCAGGAGGTAGGGTTGGAGGAAGTGTAATCCAGGTAGATTTGGAAGTCTGTGGGTTTGAAAATCTCGTCTTCAGTAGTTTATTATTCATTTTCAAACTTGATGTGTGATAATGTAACAACTTCATCAAACATTTTTACCATCATTCCAATTAACAAATACGAGAGGTGTTCCATCAGACCACTGCCAGCCACCAGCTACGTTCATTTGATTGAGGCCAATCCACAGTTTCTTCGGAATATTTGGTTGCTCTATTAAAAATTACATTTATGACAATTACAGGGAGGCATGTAGCAATGATGAAGTAACATTAAAGAGCTTTTATATTACTCTTCAGATGAAACACTGATTGGTTAGTATTTCTGCACTTTGAAGAAACAGCTACAACATCTTCTAAAGTCAAGATTTTAAACTGACAGCTTGGCTTCAATAATCAGGAGGTGGAAACTACCACAGGAAAATAGACCTTTCAGAGCTGGTAATGCCGAGGTTCCAAAATCAACAACTGGAATTCAAATTTTTGTTTTTCTAGCCAGTTGGGAAATCCAAACAGCAGCCTGGGACTTGTGGGACCAATAGATTGAAGGGACGCAGTACATTAACCACAATATTGGAGCAGGCTGAAGTGGGCAAGTGGAGAGGAAGTCTCAGTGACTGTGAAGCAGCCTGCATATTGGCAAGGGTGAGTGAGGGGAAGCCCTTGCCTTTCAGAATGGACATTCCTCACCTGTCCTTCACTGTCAAGGAGTGCTCCATTCACCTCACCTGCTCTACAAAATCGAATCCCATTCTACTTCTCCAAGATGTCCAATCCCTTTCTGCCCAAAACCCCAAACTTCCCTCAGTTGAACATCAATGCCTGTATTCTCTGCACACTTACCTGTAGCCCTGGCAGCTGCCTGGCTCTGGCCCTACAGGAACTGCTGGGGGTCTGAAAAGGTGAGATGTGCTCCTAGCGAGTGGGTGGAAGTTGCACGAATCATCTTGTCAATATTGCCTGGAGTGTTTGGGAATGAGCAATCTGTGTTCCCCCATCTTTCCCCTCTTACCACCTCCACGGTCTATGATTGCTTCTTCAATCACCATCTCTGGTCATTTTGGTCCCTGTCCCAAATTTAAGCATTCAACACAGATGTTCCCTTTTTTCTTGAAAAAGGAACACTTTCAGTCTCCCCACTTTATCGCTGCCTTCAGAAATTGAAGAACCCATCAAATCATATCTTATCTAATTCTGTGAAATTTTCAGAATTTTGTACCACATTTTTACTCAGTTGCATCAGGCATCATTTGTGATAACCTACACCGTACTTCGAGTACTCAACAGCCTTCCTATGGAGCCGAGGAACTACAAATAGTACATTAAAAACAATGATTTGATATAGATTTAACATTACATTTCGACTTGGACATTCTCTACCTCTCACCGTAGAATCCAGTATTTCACCAGCATTATGCCTTCTACA